>NC_072868.1:14462802-15062802 GCF_028858705.1 Grus americana | reverse complement strand
AGGGAAGTGATGTTACGTCTTTCTTCTTGCATGTGCACCTGTGACATCATCTGCACAGGAAACGTTGCGCCTCTCAGTTAGCACGACGCGCTGCGCTTGGGAAACAGTTCCCGTACTGCGTGACGACGTTTTCCGTGCGGTTGCCGAAGGAAAACTAGGAGGCTTTTAAAACAGGCGTTAAGCTGATCTGAAGTTTGTCTCTCCTTCCAAAACGCCCGGCTCACGTATCCCCGCCTGGCCCACAAACACGCGCGTGAGGAACGACGTGAGATTTGTTTCCGCGGGCTCCCCTGCGGACGCGTGTCCCTACGGCCCCGGCTGCCGCCCCCCAGGCTCCATCTCAGACCCCCGGGAGCAAACACGTGCTTCAAAATGGGATTTGCCAGAGCTGATACGTTGAGCAAGGAGTTAGCTGGATAGCCACGGGGAAGTGCTGGAGAGAGGGGTGCGGTCTCTCTTTTCCTGGCCTTGGACAAGAAATTTGGGGCTCCTGGGGACAGCGGCCGGGTGGAAGTGGGCTCGGTGCCCAGCTTTCCTGGGGAAGCCTGAGAGGTAAAACAGTGCTGTCATGGGCAAACCAGTCAGACCCAGGGAACTTTCAGCTCATTTAATTTATTGCACCTTTGCACAAGCTTCTAATCACCGATTCGAGTGATTGAGAAAGAATAAACCAGGAACAACTGAGCGCTGAAGCAAGCACCTTTCCTCCCCTCCTCAGTCTCAACTTGCCTTGTTTTTGGGGGGACAGGGGGGTGCGCTCAGTCCGCCCCAGTCCCATCAAGGAGGTGGCGGTGGCGCAGGATGGGGCTGGGGGAAGAGCGCTCCGGCCGCCGCTGCTGCTCCCGTTATCGCCCCAGTTCTTCCACCCCTCCGTCCTGCCCCGTTTGACTGTATTGGAAAGGCGGTGTGTGGCTTCGGTGCTCGTATTTCTGGATTATTTCCAACGCTGGGAGCACCTGAAAAATTCCAGGGTAGTGAAGGAGCAGGGAAGGGGAAGGGATTCAAATGAGCTGCTTTGTGCCAGGAATTCTCTCTCACGCGGACACCTGCATTAGCTGCTTGTCTGCCCCTAGTCCCAGCCCAGAGGTGTAGATTTTGTTGAGAAAACATTTTCAATTCACTTTCTATCCGAGATGCATGGCTTTTCTAGTTACATGACTGTGGGTTTGGGAGTGAGCGGCTAATTTCATCTTGAAGCTACTGTGGAAAGAGGAAGGAAAAGGCTTTTGCCAGAGAAAAGGCAGCGCGTGCAAAGGCAAAACCAGTAAAAATTTGCAGACCCCAAGATGTTCGCAAGTACAAAGCTGTAAAACCTCTGCATTTGCATAAGCATAATCTAGGTAGAGCTATTGCTCAGCAAATAGCAACTATGAGTAATTTTAAATAACACGATTATTTAATAACATTAAAGATTTTTTATTTTAATAATCAAGGAAACAAAGCCTTTCAGCTGCAGTTAATGTTTAGCTTTCCTCCCCAGGTTTTCTGACTCTGAGGAGTGAGATTATTTTGCAGGGATTTCTGGAACTACAAAGGAGATCTGCTCAGTTTTCTGGAGACCTGCATATGAGTATTTCAAAGAACATCAAACCACTTTTAAGTACCTAAAAAAAAAAAAAAAATCAGGAGTAAAAAATGATGCTGTAAAAGGTGCAAAAATGCTTCAAAATCCAGTCCTCCCTTTGTGGTCCATCCCCACTGCCCTGTGTTTTCCTGCCATGAGGCAGTTGCGAAGCAGAGAAGACATTTCCCGGGGGTCTCTGCAGGGGGGACATCTGTGTGCCCAGCCGCAGCAGCTGCAGGCCAGTTGCACCCTGGAGATCATTTTCCTACGTAATTAGCTCCCTTCGCTCCCGAGAGCTGCTTCTCCTCTGGGGCTCCCAGTGAAGGCGGCAGGAGGGGAAGGAGGTTGGGCATTTGCTCCGCAGGCTTCCAGCCAGAGCCGCCAGTGCTCCTGCCCAGCCCCAACCTGGAGAGAAAGGGCTGGGGGAGATCACATCCTCATCCTGCTCCTCCTCCTCCTCGGGTGATGGAGTAAGAGGGAAACGGGAGACAACAAAATGAAGGTCAGTGTAAGTATTAGATTATTTTATTCCTGTTGCGATTAATGTAATGGCTTTGCTGGTTTCATTTGTAGTGGAAGTGGATATAGCGTAAAATCCGCACGTGCAGGACCGCTTCCCAGAGCTTGCGCTTGGTCCCGTTTGCACGTTACGAACAGAGCACGTGGCCTTCCTTTTTAAAATACAATCCAAGTTACGCCGAAAGCATCTTAACAGGGTGGTTAAGAAGGGTAAGGGTTTGTACCATGCGTATCAGGCAATAATATGCCTTATTTAAAAAGTTACCATAAATGACCCTGGCTGGCTACCAGGATATCCCTCACTGTCCGTATTTCCTTGGAAATAACGAGCTTAAATGATTAACACTCAAGTTATACATCATCTCAAAAAAGATTATTTTATTTGACACTGATTACTAGAAAAAGGGTAACGGAAATGTTGTCACAACTTGAGTCACTCTGATGAAGAAAATGTCAAGTAATTTCGATATGAGTTCTGTGAGCCTGGGAAAGCCTCTGGGCTCCGGGGGGGCGGCCGGGCACGTCCCGCAGCGCTCTGCAGGGAGAACCGAAGCTCGAAAGAGGAAAGGAGCGGCGGCAGCGCTCGTTTTTGGGAACTGCTGCTCTCACCGGGGCAGGCGAAAAACCATCCGCTTCTCTTCCCAAAGAGACCTTAAAATTTCAGCTAAACGCAATTTTGTCCGAAAGGGTGATCTTACAGCAGAGTTAACGTTTTTGGGCAGATAACTGCAGCGAGAGAGCGGGAGGCAGCGGCAGCCTGGGGGAGTTGGGGGGTGCTGCTGATTCGTTATGAATCAGAGCTGCCGCTCCTGTCGCATCCAGGGCATCGGCAGGAGCTCCGCCGCACGTCAGACGGGGTGGATGCGGGGACGGCATCCTGTCACCTTGGGCGCCCCGGAGGAAGAGTATCCCGCAGTCGCCGCAAATGAAAAATGTGCAATTTGCTCCAGACGACCTGTCCTGAGAATTTCAGGCAGAGGAAGGAGAGCGAGGACCCCCTGTAACTTTTAAGTATCTGTTGCTTAAAGGCAGAAGGAGAAAACTCGCACTCATTGGAACTTTCTGTATCTTTAAATCCCTGTTTGGAAATAAATGTTGTAGTAAAATGCAATTAAGGTACTAAAAGGTTTAGAAAAGTCAAAAAAGTAAAGTCATTTGGTGCATATGGGGCAAAAAACTTTGGATAGTAGGAGGAACCAAAACCCAGCAATACAGACGTATTCCGTTTTTTAAATATCAGCAAATGACAGTTTATTTTTCCTTGAATTTGGGCACGAGACCACACATGCAAAAATGCTACGAATGGGAATGAAATCCTGATCGCACTGAAAGCAGCGGGGCTTTTCTGTCCGTTTTAACACAGCTGGAATTTAATTAACTACTTTGGTGGAGAAAAGAGAATTTGGGGAAAATGAACAGAACCGGCTTGTCATTCCCACCCCTGCGGCGCTGACTCATGTGAAGCTGCACAACTTCCACCTAAGTGGTTCTGCCTGAAGCTTAAAAAACGCTTGTTCTTTATTTTATCAGAAACTCGCTTGACCATTCAGAATTTAAAACCTGATGATTAGCACCTGGTTCCACCCTCCAAAAATCAATTAACCCTTCGAACAGGCGATAAGAGCAAGGCCTGACATCCATTCCCTGTTGAAGCTTGTACAAAAAGATCTGAAACATCTGCCTGTATGACCAGAACACTTATTTTTCCAAAATAACACAAACAAAGCAAAAGATACGGTAGAAGGACCTTCTGCAAGTCACGGGAAACGTTGCACCCCCGGCGGGAGGCGCAGAGCCCACGGCTAGAGGGAAGGCACACGCGCGTCGATGGAAGATGTTCGTTCTTCTGTGTCCGCTGGCCACGTGAACGCTCTCTACAATTAACTGAATTGGGCAAAACTTACTCGGCGTGCTCTGCCCCGCAGAAGGCACCGCTCGGGAAGGGAGTTCCCAGCTGGAATGTTTCTCTCTCCAGCTCTGCTGGGAGGTGAAGAGCTGAACGGGGAGCAGTTCCGTAAACATGTCAGAGGGTGTCATTGATGCATGAGCATAACTGTTTAGCAAACACAACCCGCTGCCTTCAGTTCTATCTTTTCCTTCTCCTCAAATATTTTAAGTCCCATTTTCCTGCAGTAAAAGTGCTTACAGATTTTTTTATGTGCAAAATGCAGCTGAGAAATACTAATCTCTTTCCACGAAAGCTCCCACGATTAAAGCTATCTCCTTTTTTAGATTACGTCGATAGGTTTTTTAATAAGCAAATTTAAGCCAACAGATGAAAAATATTTTTTTCAATTATTTGAAATGCTGTGAAGTACTACAGTACCTACATATCACGTGAAATAGTATGTAGTAGTGAATTGGAGTTTCCAAACACAAACTGTGTGGGACGAGGGGAGTACAGAAATTATTTTGGCTGATTTGCAGGCAAGATGCTCAAATTATCATTTGATGATCCTGAAGGATTTTTCTGGCAATTTAAATAAATTTTGTATTTATTTTATGAGGGTGGGATCTTTCTGTTGCGTAGTACCATAAGCTGAGATGGGGACTGGGACAAGGGAGGGATCTTGGCAGCAGTGGGGGGGTTTGCCGTAGCCCACACATCGGTCTGTGTTAGTACTCCCAATCTCAGGTTATAGAATTTTATATTCTAGAATTGTACAACTTTGTGCAATTATCAGCTTGACTGACTCGTAATTAACGTTTTCCCTCTCGCCATTAATAACCATGAGTTAACAGCTTTCATGCTGAAGACTCCCAGGGGCTGTTAGGTTTTGCAGTGGGAGCGGTGCTGGGTACGGACGCGCAAACTGGGCAGATGTAAAAAGTCTGGTTTGTAGGGAGAGTTCCCATCTCAACGTCTGATCTACGATAAAAGGAGAGGCATTTCCAGCTATGTGACAATCTTGCATCGCTGTCACGAGGTCACGGACTCTGTGCGGGGAGAGCACCGACTCAGGAAGAGGTTGCCGAGGACACAACCTCTGTTTTCTAGGTCTGTGCTCTGTCATCGGCGCGTTAAAGTCTGCTCAGGGGAGCAGAGCAACAGCGCTGTCGGCCGAGGTGCTTTCTCACGGGGCGATGAACTGGCTTTTACCGTGCTCTTTGTCTTAGGAGATTATTTTTTTCAGGGCTGCTGACAGGGAAGAAGCAACAAACGTCAAAGAAGGAAAACCGCTTTGATCCCATCTCTGTTGCGTTAGTACTTAGTGCATGTTGGTTATTGTAGGGATACGTTAACGAGATCACATAAAATAACCAAGGACTATACACAGCTGGCCTAGATGGCATTTTGTGGATGATAGCGTTAGACAGCCGGTTTCCGCTCCTCTGGTAATACAGAAAAAACGCAGATCCCAGTGGCTCAAAGCACGGCTTCCTCCTGGCTAAGCATCCCGTAAGGTCTCTGCGATCCTGGGAATGCGGCGCTTGTTTACAGTTAATGGCAGGTCAGAGATGCTTCTGCTTACACGATGGAGAGGGGCTGCCACGGTGATTCTTTACATGTGTCCTAGACAGCTGGAAGCGTAGACAGGGCCTGATTTCTGACAAATAGCCCCACGCTAGCTGAGCCGGAGCCCGTCCTGCAGATACCCTCGCTCCCGGGACCGGAGATAGGCTGGGTAGACCTTGGCTGGCTGTGCTGTTGGACCAAGCACTCGCCTGCCACAAAGCTCCTGTAACTGGTCTGCAAAATTGCTCCTACTGTTATTGGGATCACGAAATCAATGGGCCGGGATGAGCGCTCTTACAAGTGTCTCCAAAAAATGAGATCTCTTTGGAAAGCAAATTGGAACAGCTTTGGCATCTGGTGGCTTCTCAGCATCTCGCTCCCTTTCTGACCACGAGCAGACGGAGCCCGCGGGACGCTGAGCTGCAGAGCCGGCTGTGGGCTGGCGGCCACTCAGGCGTGAGAGCGGTGGTTCCTTACCCGACGGCGCAGTGCTTTGGTTTACTCGGCATGGCCATACCCTCTCTGTGGGAGCATTGCTAGGCGCTTCATTTCAGCAGAGCACAGATATAACCAACCCAGCTTCCACAACTGACCAGCCCACTGGCCCCAGCAGGTTTTTTCATAGTGCCGTGGGATTCAGTACCACCTCAAACTCCACTAAACATCAGCTAACCCGGAGCAGCAATTTGCCGCCAGACCTGCAGCGCTTTCCAGTACCCCAGCCAGCTAGTTCAATGCTTGCCTTTAAATATACCCTGTAAAATAACTACAGACATCAGCCGGCGATGCTAGGCATTGCCGCGGGTTTGCTACAGTTTGTTTTACCGGGATTAAGCTGATCTTCAGCATCCTGGGCTAATGCCTACTGAATCCAGAGCTGGAACTCCTAAAAACTAATGGAGCTCATACGAACAGTGCTGCCTACGTTCTTGTGGCGCTAACACTGCAAAAAAGAAATGTTTCACAGGTCTCTCTGGTGTCACCAGGTCCTGAGAGGCTGGGTGAGCAACCAGAATGCTTGGAAAGGAAACAAGAAAAAAGCAGACTTTGGTCCTGTCCATAGGGGAGGAAAGGAGAACAGAGCAAAATATAAAGGCAGCCCTGTTTGTCCCGTTTGTTTTACACCTTGTGAAAATGTTCCTGCTTCGGTGGTTTTGGGGAGATCAGAATTCAGCAGAAATCAGTTGCTTCAGTGGTGTGGTGCTGCTTCTGTTGGGTTTTCAATGTATTGCTGTGACTTTCTGCCAGGCTGCGGGCACAGAAATACACAGAAGAGTCTGTTCAGGGAAGATGTTGGTGGGTTTTTGTTTTGTCTGAGTGGTTTGGAAATTTTTTTTTTTTGCATCCTCATATTGCACTGCAACAAGAGGCTCTCTGTTGAAACAGTTCTGTGTGGGACCTTCCTGTAGTTTGCTAGTTACAAATTACTAATATACTCCATGTTACACATCTTTCTACCTTTTATAAATTCCTTCAGAGACTAGTTCCAAGCCAAAAGGACAAGAAATCTTCATTAAAATACCTTCCGAAGTTTCTCTACCCTTTTTAAAATGCACTGAAAAATGTCACCAAGGGCTGCAAGCAAGAGTTGCTCTCCAACTCTATAGTACTGACCATGTGTCCTGAAACTTGAAGTTTAATTTAGCACTGCCTTAGATGGAAGAACATTTGCTTTTCTTCCTTTTTTTTTTTTGTTTGTTTTTCCTCTCTCCTGTTTGACAGCTCTGCTGACCTGCAGAGGTCTGACCATCTTCCAATTCATTCATGTTCATAGTCTGGAGGTTGGGCCCTGTCTCTATCACTTCTCTATTTAAGGTCTTAAACGTTTTGGTTCCAGCCCTGTGGATGGGATATGAGATGATCTATGAACAGATTTCTTGTTCTAGCTAGGTCAAGTTTCCCAAAGCATCCTATGATTTCTTTGAATCCCCTGCTTGGCTTGCAACTGAGATGCTCTCAGAGGTTCCGGGGTTTGGTGTTGCCTACGGATGCGAGCCCATGGGCCATAATCTGAGCTCCACAAATCGGAGACCACCTTTCAGCGTGTGAACCACTGCGTTCTGCTTTGAACTGGCACCTCGCTGGGGGCTACTCGCCCTTGGGCGTTTGCACAGCTTTACTGGCAAACCCGAAGGAACGCCTGTCGCGCTTCAAGCGAAGAGACCCCTCTGTCGAAAAGGTTTGTGACTGTCACGGTGCAAGTTCACAGTTTAACTTTTCATTCAGTGTGGGTTTCATACATCGATTAATTGAAGAATTAGGTCCAATAACATGTTTAGTATGCTGTTTCCGCAAGAAAGAATTAGCTGAGGAAATGTCAACATTCAGATGCCTTTTAAAAACATACTGTGAGCCCAAGTTTCCTCTTATTTGTACTGGTGCAACTAGGAAGGACGGGCTGTTGTCTGATGCACTAGCGAGGGGCTCAGTTCCTGAGTTCAGGCTTCCTGGCTCCGCCACCGATTTCCTGCGTGTGCCTGGACGAGGCTCTTCATGTTTCAGCTTGCAAAAGGGCGACAGCGTCCCTCTGCCCGTCCCCTGCGGCCCTGAGGACGAGGGTCCGGCTTTCAGCCAGCGCCCAGCAGGAAGGGATCAAACGTTAAGCCAGATCTAGAAGTCTTGCTGATGAATAATAGGCAAAGTTGGTTGCTTCTCAGTTTTTACAATTGCAGCCCACCCTGGGTGGGATTCCTGGAGGTCCGACTTCAGCACAGGTGGTGCCGAGCATTTGGCATTGTCCAAAGAGAAAGCGGGCTCCACGTTCAAGGCAAGGGGACTGCTTTAACCAGGCTGTGGCACGAGGTCAATGGGACTGTTGTCCAGCCCCGGCAGCTGCTGATGGCCAAGCTCACGTACGATAAAAAGGCCATTGTTCACGGCCGCCCCGACGAAGAGATGCGTGCTGCTAACAACGGGCCGCTCTCATCAGCTGAGCTGACAAATTGGTTAGCTGCTGCTGCAACTTCAAGCCGGCTGTTGCTTTACAGCAAATGCTCTGGACAAAAATACAAGGCATTACGTTTCCTATTTGGGTACTATCTCTTTGGACATTACTTGCGCTTTCTGATAAGACGCTAACGCTGAAACGCAGCCAGTGTCCCGCTGACTGGGAAGCACTCAGTCGTGTTTTAAAGCTGAAAGCAAATGGTATTTTGTACTGAAAAACCACGATGTCCGCAGCTCGCTCTGCCCTTTGCACAAATGCTTCGGGTGAATAAAGCTACCTGCTGCTGTCATTTTAACTGTCATTTTGTAATGAGTAAGCAAATGCCCAAAATAAATATGCTAAAAATAAAATGTAGTGACCTACACATGACTGCCAGAAATCTATAGGCTTCAGCCGAGACAGGTAGGGCTGCCAGTGGTGAAGGAGCTGGGAAATAGGAGAATTTCCTATCTAACAGATTTCCTGTGATCCTAGGAAAGTCACTTGCTCTGTTCTTCTTTGGTTTCCCACCTAAAAAAAAAAAAAAAAGGACAATAAGAGCATTCTGTGAAGATGCTGAAAGATATACTGGAGCCAGAAGTATTCAGATACAGGTGATGTCTGTTTGACGGAGAGACACACCGACGCTGTTTCAGGTGCGCTTACCTGAGGACAAGCTCACAAACGCAGCGCCCCGCCGCGAAGGCTTACAGCCAGCACGGAGCCATTGGGCCGGTGCCGCTGTCTGCACAGGGAGACCTGCCCTGCGCTAAGGTGCCCACGAGTCGTTAGGGGAGACCTGCCCTGCGCTAAGGTGCCCACGAGTCGTTAGGGGAGACCTGCCCTGCGCTAACGTGCCCACGAGTCGTTAGCCTGGATCCGACTCTCGGGTCCGGGGCGGACATCGAGACAGCAGCTGGGGTCTGGGACTTCACAAGCACGGGAGCCCACCGCTGCTCTCCAGCAGCGTTCCTGGCACTGGTGTTACCACCGGGCACTTACCAACCCCTTAGCACTGACGTTACTGAGAGGTCTGTCTTCATGGGCCTCTGAGAAAAGAAAAAGTTTGAAGGAAAATAAGCAAGGTTGAGTTTTTCCTTCCCTCCCGCCCCAGGTAAGAAATAATTAGCCTTTTTCATGTGCATTTGAAGTCCTCGGATAAATTGGGCAGCAGGCAGGAAGGCGTGAGTTTTATTTTTGGATGGATGATGCATTTTCTCTGCAGCTTCTGAGAAAGAACTCATAGAATGCCAGCGGGAAAAACTACCTATTTTTCATACAGGGATGTTCATAGGTAATAATTCTAAGTAACGAACGTTAGCAGTGCTCTTCAAGAGCCTCAGGGGGAAAAGGTGGTGAAGAAACATAGTGCAGTATTATTATTAGCTATTTCTTTACTGCGCTGAACATAGCAGACACAGGCTGCAAACATTTAACTCTCTGAAACCAATGCTCTAAGAAATATTGTTTAATGTGAAAATGGGTGGACCTGAATTAAAATTGAAGTTAAGGTGGAGATAAACACCAAACGAGGAACTAATGAACGTTTCTGCTGGTGTAACAGCCCAATGCCGATGGTTTTTTCCTCTCTCCAGAACACCTTGGCGAAGGCGCTATACGACAACAAAGCGGAGTGCTCAGATGAGCTGGCCTTCCGCAAAGGAGACATCCTGACGGTTCTGGACCAAAACGTCATTGGCAGCGAGGGCTGGTGGAAATGCTCCCTCCACGGCAGGCAGGGCTTGGCCCCCGCTAACCGCCTCCAGCTCCTCGCCGCCTCCCAGGCTGTCCTGCCGCCTCCTTCCACCCCGAGCGACTCCGCAGAGCCGCCAGCGGGCCAACAGAACATCTACCAGGTTCCCTCCGTCCCCAAGCCGACCGTGCTGTCGTCTACCTACGAGAAGATGGAGGGGTGGGTTAAATCCCCAGCGAAGGTCCCTGCCCTGCCCGCCCAAGCAATATATCAGGTACCTGCCTTGGCTGCACAGCTGCTCAGCGAAAGGACCCGAAGCTCAACGAACCAGGTAAGGATATAAGCAGCTATAAAAGTAACAGATGGTATTGTTAAACCGATCATGGGGAGTGGGGGAAATAAGAACGGCTATTGGGCTGAGCATTTCAGTGGAATTTGCAGCAAAGCCATTCTAATAAATGGTGTTTAGGAAACTCCCATCAATTCTACTACAGTTTATAGCATTATGTGGGAAATGCTGCTCTGGGCAACAGATCAGAGTCTCTATCTTCTGTAGTCCCTCACTTTTTTGACAGTTTAAAGCAGCTGTAAAATAAGGCAGGAAGAATATACCATTTGTTTGGAAGAATCTAGAAATTATTTACAAACCTACCCCAAACTTAAAATAACAAGACACAGAACTTTCTGCTCTGATGGTCTACAGCATACAGAGTCCTCTGGGCACACGAGGGGTCTTTGCATCCATCTGCACAGGAAGATGATTCACAATTAAAAATAAAAAATCACCCTTTGCTGTGTGATTGCTGCCTTTGGTCTAGTTTGTATTTCCAGCGCCACACTCAGAGCGCTGCTGCCACTCTCTGCTGCTGCTCAAGGTTCTCACTGCGCTTGCACAAAGTAGCAGCACCTACTTTCCACATGCTGGAGGGTACAGGGTCTGGTTGGGTGGCCTGAATCATCTTCTCTCCCAGCTCATTTTTGCCGCTGCGGAGACAGTGCCCAGAGCGTGCAGGATAAGAGCAGCCACGAGTGCCCCCGGTTACGGAGGGGAATTGCAAACCCAGCTTTGCAGAGTTCCACTGCAGCTGCCTGGCCTCGCCTCCTCTTTCTCCCTGCTCCTTGTGTTTGGCATTCACATGAAACAGGAACATGGAATTTGACTAAATGTTGCATCAAGTGTCTTAACATGAAAAACTTGGGCTTTCTTCAGCATAAAATGAACAGGGAACCTTTTATAATAAAAGGTAAATAGTGCAGGTGGGGAGTGAGTTCAAGTGCAAGTTTTCGTTCAGTCCCCTGAGCTCTTCAGCCCTGGGTGGCTCTTTATTCTGTGTGTGAAAATCATGTTAGAAATGTTAATTGAAAAAGGAAAAGGCAAGAAATTCAGCCCTGAACCATATAGCTTTTTAGGCTGATTTAATGATCATTTGAGTTATGTGGCTCAGCCAGCCACCTTTCCCAGTGCCAAAAGACAAGTCACGGAAAGCGAGGTGCTGGTTCCTTCGGAGTGGCAAACGGGTGCTGGAGAACAGACAACCTTGGTACATCTCTGGTGACTGAAACCTAATTTTCAGTGCTGCAGCTGCACATCCAGCCTTTGTGTTCAGTTACCATAACTGCAAGCTCAAACTGAGTAATAGCTACAAAAGACCCTTTAGCACTTGCCATAATCTGATTTCTCCACATTCTTAACCTTAAGGAAGGCATTTGCAAATCGAATGCAAGATTGTTACAAATTCTCCACGTTGTGCCAGCAAATCGGGCTGAAAATGCCATCTATTGTTCATTGTCTGAATGAATGGCCCAACAGAAGAGCGCCTCGGCTATTCCTGTCTCTGTCATTTCAGGAGTTTATATACCTAAGCCTTGTTTACTCTAACAGAGAAAGAAAAAAAAAAACAGTGTGCTAGCCTGCTTTTATTATGCAGAAGCTCGGATCTGCCTGAGCTGCCTCTTGCACGTCACAGCTGTCGCCACGCCAGCTGTATGGCGGTGCTCACCAGCCTTGCACAGATGCACGGGGGCTCAACAGCCTGCGCGAGCGCAGGAGGAACCGCAGCGCTCCAGACCGCCCCGCGTAGATCCTATGGGACAACTGGCAAAGTTCCTGGCGTGCTCAGCTGTGCTCTGAGCAGCTGGGTAAAGCCACTGTAAGTCTTCGAGGGAGCTGAGTGAAAGCAATAACCCAAACCAAAATCCCTGTGTGCTTTCCCCCTGCAGAAAAGCCCCCTCACCTCTGCTCAATGCGCAGGGCACCTTCTAGCTCTACTGTGACTGAAAGTACTTTAAAACATAGTCAGATGCGATACTCAGTGAGTTTTCTTTTTGCTGTATACTGAGTAAGATTTGTCCACCTGAAAACAGCCCTAGGTTAAGGACACCACTTGACACCACTTCTCTCCCACCCCTTCTACTCAGGAAAGTCTCTTCTTTTCTGCCTCCATCTGCAAGCAGGATGGGCTGAGGGGATTTCTGTTTGCTCATCATGCCCCTTCCTCAGATGAGAGCTAAGAGCAAGCAGTTGAAAAGCTGGAGTCTTGTTCCTCTACTGTATTTCTCCGAAATTTAGTCACTCAACACTCACTTACATGATGAAGAACACTACCTCCAAGTTGAAGTAATTTACTATAACACAGTGGTGTTTCTGTGGGTCAGTAGTTTACAACACCCCATTTATAAACCCGCTGCGGAAAGCCAAGCTAAACCCATGCTAAACAAACAAAACTCTGCGGTTTCAGGTTGATTGTAAAAAAGTCCTTTCCCAACATTCATATTTTGGCATCTTAACTAATTGTCCCTCAGATTTGGTCATCGCTCTTAAACTGATGCTTTAAGCAAACAGGAGAATTAGTCTGTAGTTGACCTAAACGATGGAATTGCCCTATCAGTCATCTCTGTTGATGGAGCCGGACTGCATTTACTCCTACCAAAAAAGTTGGTCTTTCATACCCGCAGAGACACGCACCTCAGCCTGGACCTCACCCCCACTCAATATGGCTTGACCTACTGGCTCTGTGAGCCTGGAGAAGTAGAAATTCCCCCGCTTTCTTTTTTTAGGTGGTTCTGCTTTTGGGTAGACTAAAGATTTAAGTGATAACTGAAGCTGGATTTTCTCCAAATCTTTTCCCTCCCTTGGTTAGAAAGGCAGCTCATTTTTGATTTGTATGTGCCAATTCTTATCTGAAATAAAGCAAAAATGCTGGCAAAGGAGATATGGGAGAAAAAATACCATGCCTGCTTGTAAGGTCAGCTCCTGTCTGTCACCATCAGTGAAAAGGTGAAAGGTTTTTAATCACTTAAGAGTGATTACTCTAACGGTGGCCTACTCAACTCGTTGAGTTTTCAAAGATGTCCTGAGCTTACTGCTCACTGCAGCTTTCTCAGTATTGTTTTTTTCCCCCTAAAAGCACCTGCTTACTCTCCCGAGAGCATGCCGGGCTTCGGTCCCAAATATCAGGAGTGAAGTGTATGACGTTCCATCCACACAGCGCCGGGAGGCCCTACTCACGCAGGTGAGTCCTGCCATGGTCCCCCCATGCAGCTGGAACCCTGTAGGACCTCAGAATAGATTTTAAGGTAAATGCTTACAGTGTTTCTCTGTTTGCCTGTTGCAAAATTTGGCAGAACACCATATACTTTTAGGGAAGTTCAAAACTTAGAGCAATTTTCTTTTGAATTTGTTAGACATTTTGAGAAATATGTCTCAAATTCGGACATTTCTAATAAACACTTTCAGTTTTACCATTCCTGAGTCCAGGGCACAGATGAATTCTCGGTATCAGTGTCCCCCTCTCTGCCTCGGTGTATCCATCAGGGAACGTGCTTTGTCTCTGTGTCGTTCGACGGGGAAGATTTCAAGGTTTTTACAGAAGAGTCACTAGTGCACATACAAAAAGAAACTAAATGTCACCCACTCCACTCGCCTCCTGGGCAACAAAATGCAAGGGATTAGATCACGTAACCATGATGCATCCAGGGTAAAGGCAACACACCGACTGCACCTACCACCGAAGCATCCTGTTACGTGATGTGGCTCTTGATAGCATGCTCCCCAGGGCAGAGCGAGTGTCGTCACATTTCCTCTGCCTCGCTGCAGCCGTGCAGGTGACCAGGCTGGGACAGACGCCAGGCCCCAGCCCATCGCCTGCCACGCAAAGCTGTGTGTGGGACGGGAGCACGTCCACGGAGCCTCCCCACGCATCGTGCCCTCCCTGGCAGCGCAGGGTTGAGCCCACTCTAATTCATTTATTAGTTACCCCACAAGTTACCCCACAAACTGCTTTGCAGTACCCGCTTTGTGTAAGTGGGGGGATCCCTGCCCAGACCCAAAGTCAGGCGTGTAGGTGGTGGCTGCCCTGCACCACCTAGTGCCAGCCACCCTCCCGTGCAGCTCCTGCAGCAATCCCTCAGCTCCTGCAGCAATCCCGCAGCTCCCGCAGCAATCCCGCAGCAATCCCGCAGCTCCTACAGCAATCCCGCAGCTCCTGCAGCAATCCCGCAGCAATCCCGCAGCAATCCCGCAGCAATCCCGCAGCTCCTACAGCAATCCCGCAGCTCCTGCAGCAATCCCGCAGCTCCCACAGCAATCCCGCAGCAATCCTGCAGCAATCCCTCAGCTCCTACAGCAATCCCCCAGCTCCCGCAGCAATCCCCCAGCTCCTGCAGCAATCCCCCAGCTCTCCCACAGTGCTCCCGCAGCAATCCCCCAGCTCTCCCGCAGCAATCCCCCAGCTCTCCCACAGTGCTCCCGCAGCAATCCCCCAGCTCTCCCGCAGCAATCCCCCAGCTTTCCTGCAGCAATCCCACAGGTTGAGTTTGACCCACACTGTCCAAACTAGGTGCTGAGGCCCAAAAGACTTTGACTCCACCAAACTCTTCAGCAGACTCTGCAAAGGATGGAAGCCAACCTGTTCTGTTTCCCTTTGCCCAGAGCAGTGCCACTCCGCCCACCGCACGAAAGGGCTCTGTGCCGCTCAGATCCACCGAGGGTTTCCAGGACAAGCAGAAGCAGCTTTACAAGATCCCATCCAGCCCAGAAAAGGCAGGAGCTGTTCTCCAGACAGACTCACCGGCGGGCCAGGTAGGTAAGACTTGTGGGACAGGCGAATAATCTCTCATTACGACGATGTTGGGCACATGTGCTGAACCTCCCTTGAGGTGACCTCCCAGGCGATAAGACCAGCAGACCCTCAGTGCAGTACTTTGTCCTTCATGTTAAAGGGAGAGCTACTGCCTGGCTCCTGGATAGTGGGGGACCTGCCAGGACTAGGACTACTACTGCATTTGCATTTGCTTATTAGACTGCAGGCAACAAGTTCTCTTGTCTTTTCCTCTTAGGACAAAGTGAAAAGCAAATTCAATACCCTACATTCTTAAAAGTCTAATTGTTCATAACATTTAAGCATACAGAAACTACCTGCTCCCATACAGCACCCTCCCACCACCTTTTTTGGGAGTGGAGCACACCTGGCTTTGGGGGCACCCTTGGGGTGGTCAGCCTTCCCATCTCTTCCCACTGCTTGACAAGCACCACCCTGGGCTGATGCGAAATTTCAGAGTAAATAAAATGCCTCAGTGGAAACTCTGCATTAGTTGAGTGCCAAATATTTCAGGTTTCCTGAACAGTTTCAGGAGCCAGTGGAATTTAGACAGGCTCCTTAGCACACATTCTCTGGGCTGGGCTTTGGCACCTCAGGGCACAGAAAATCTGAGGCTTCCTGCTTTTGTGGCTTTAAAGAGAAGTGCTGTAGGGTCACAGCCGCCCCATGACTGAGAAGCCAGCCTTGCACGGGGTGTGTTTGGTAGTGACAGCAGGACCGGTGCTGCCCAGAACCGGGGCGCTGGCCTTTGAGCAATTGCTCGTTGAAGCTGGTGTTCCCGACGTCTTTATGGCTGTTAACAATTGTACCAACCAGCTGCAGCGGCCTGGGAGCAGATTTCCTTTCGCAGACACGGTTTATCATTGCTTCTCAAATCACATTTTCTTAGAACTCTTTGTTCAGGGGCAATTTGGAAAATTCAGGCTTTGGTCTGAAACGCCCTTATCTGCACTCCCCTTGTCACACATGACTTCTGCAGATGGGGAAGCCTGACCTGGCCAGTTCTTTCTAAAATTTTTATTACATAGTGGTTCCTTCAGCTGTTTCTTGTTGCCGCACACTCCTACACCTCCTTCCACTCCCTCGTGCTTGTGCTTTGTGCTTGTAAGGCATCCAGGCACAATCTGTCCCAAAGTACTTATTAGGCTTAGTCTGGATTTTCTTATACAAGAAGCGTGCATTTTCCAGCTCAGAGACTTCAGCTGTGCACAAACATATTTTTAAGGCATTGGGAAAGAGCCGTATCTGACCTAGCAAACCTATGTCAAGTAAAAATTTAAACTCATTGCAGTTGTTTGAGAACAGCCAGTTGTATCTGTTGGTGATTTATTTTTTTGTCAGGGTATACATATGAATGTGGGTGAGGATACTGGAAAATCAAGTGTTTTCTTACACAGAGGCTGATGAAAGCTTACCTCCTTCAGTCTGTAAAACCGAGTTTGACGTTACCCACTAATAAATTGGCATTTCACTCTTCTTGTAGCCCTTTCAGAAAACTATGACAGCTTCCCACCCCAAAGGAGCCAGGGAAGAGCCCACAGATCTCCCTGGCTGGGGTCGCTGCTGTGTGATTTAATCGCTCGTGCACAAAATATGTTAACCTTGGTATGTGCAGCTTGAGCATTTTATAAAGAAAATAAAAATGACAGGCTAGCCTTTTCATAGTGCAGTTCCATTGACATTGCTGGAGTTGCATAGATTTACATGCTTTGAGAATTCAGCTTTGGTTCTTAGCTCTTGTTTAAAAACACTGCTGATGAATCCTGTGTGCTCTGTTGCAGCTATATGATGTCCCTCCCAAAAGAGAAACTGATGGTTCAAAAAATGAATCTCAGAAAAAGTTCTGGGGCCATTACAATACCTTGCCAAATCCTCGAAAGTCAGAATGGATTTATGATATTCCAGTATCACCTGAAAAACCACGGTTAAAACAAAAGCCTTCTGGCCATTCCTTGGAGAACCAGGTGCTGTACGATATACCACCAGCCAGGTACAAGGCGCTAACAGCAAACACTGAAGCCAAAGTTGTAAATCCACAATTATACGATATTCCACCAACACAACGGAAATTAACGTTTCCAGATATCCACCTCTACGATGTTCCATCTTCACGGGACGTGCTCCTTTTGCCACAAAACGGTAGCTGTGATGTACCCCCAGGTCTCCTGGCTCCAAAGGCTGAGAATCAGATTTCTGAAGGGAACGTTTATGATATTCCAAAAGGTTTGCCAACTGCTTCGCAGGCCAAGAAACAGATGGAAAAAACCAGCGATAGTTCTGG
The DNA here is from genome assembly GCF_028858705.1 of Grus americana. Classification (NCBI taxonomy): domain Eukaryota; kingdom Metazoa; phylum Chordata; class Aves; order Gruiformes; family Gruidae; genus Grus; species Grus americana. Next base: position 15,045,263 of record NC_072868.1, on the reverse strand, counting down.
AGACCAAGCATGCAGTGCTCCTCCACAGCTCTCAAGAGATGCCAAATTAGAACAAGACAGGTTTTCTGTTTCTAGTGTGGAGAGCAGAAGCAGCACGCTCTCTACGTCCTCAAACTCTTCTGCCGAGTCTTCTTCTACATTATCGTCAGAACAGCCTGCCAAAGCAATCAGACTGGACCTTGATGTAGCCATAGAGACCCTGACCAGACTGCAGCACAGCGTATCCAGCTCAGTTGCGAGTTTAATGATCTTTGTGAGTAGTAAGTGGAGATTACAAGAGCACCTAGAGAAAAGCATTGAAGAAATCCATAGAGCTGTCGATCACATAAAAGTGTCACTGGGGGAATTTTTGGCCTTTGCTCAAGTCATAAAGGTAAATGCCTCTTGCCTCACTGATAACAACCTTCAGACCAGAATTAAAAAACAGCTAGAAATCCTTATGAACTCATTCAAAATCTTAACAGAAACAAGAGAAGCTCTAAACAACTGCAACTGGTCACTAGAGGCTTTGGTCCTCAGGAAACCTCAGAACAACCCAGATGATCTTGATCGCTTTGTTATGGTAGCCCGCACAATTCCAGATGATATCAAGCGGTTTGCATCCATCGTCATTGCCAATGGAAAGCTTCTCTTCAGAAAGCATGAGAAGGAACAAGAAATGAAGCAATCAAAAGTGAACCCAGAATACAAAATGGCAAAACAAATCACTGTGCCGAGAAGAATAGAAATAGATTCACTTCAAAGAAATACGCCTGACAAATCCAACCAAAGTCAGGTCTCTTCTGAGAACCCAAAAGAGCATGCCACTGAGGACTGTGACTACGTTCAGTTACAGGTCAGTACAACTGGATTTTACTATCTATATTCCTGATTGTTTGCAGATGTTAAACCATTAGCACTATTTTCTCTTTGCACTAGTGCCAAACTGAGTTTGCACTACTTCCTATTTTACAGTCTTTATGTGAATTCAGGATCCTGTTAGAGCGTAAGAATGTAGAATGATCAGTAAGTTTAAATAATAAAGACAACTGGCCATTGAAAATTTACCCAGGCAGCCAGCACTGAGAAAAAAATGTTAGCTTGCCCGCTTAAATTCATTTGAGAGACAGCTTTCAGCTGGCAGTCAGCAATTTGTTTCCTCTCTTCTGACTAGTAATTCTCTCTTTGCTGGTACATTTTGTTTGTTTGACTCTGACACGACTATAACAAGAAATGTTAACTTTTTAACTTGAGGTGTACTGGAAAGCATGCTTAAATTAAACTCTTACTGTGAATTGTCAAATTTATTTGTTAGAATAATTTTGGATGTTTGTTAGAATCATTCTCCTTAGAATCACTGAAATGTGTACTAAGAATGTAACTCTCTCGGTTTCACAAAGAAATGCTGGCTTGTCCTGAGAATTTAGGGAATGTGCTTTGTTGATGTTCGTTTGTCTTAGGTCTTGTAGGATCAGATACTAAATTTTTAGTAGGCAAAAATCTACAGTTGATTCTAATAAATGTACCATTGTTGTCCCTAACATGAAGGCTGCACAGCAAGGAGTTGTTTCCCCTGAAAAAAGAGAAAAGCACATTTATATTTAGTTATTTTATGTAAACCATTTCAATTTTTCTTTCATTTTGAGTTGTAACAGGCACAGAAAATCATTTCAGGTAAAGAAGTAGCAAAAGAGAGTACAGATTCAAAACCAAAGGTATTTCTGATTTTGAAAACTATTATTTACAAGGACTTCTAGTCCCTGATTCTTCTGCTTGCTAAAATTCAAAAGAATTTGCATTTGGACACACATATCTATACACAGAGATCTATTTGTTTTCTCATAGTTCATTTTCCCAGAACTAGTTTTTAGAATCACTGCTGAAAACCTGCGCAAAGCATCTATTTTCCTCAAATGCAATGAACCACTCTAGTGTAAAGTCGCACTATTTATTAGCTTGCCATTGTGTACTATTCGGGATAAGGCTGTGAGAGTTAGTATTGCACTGGTGTAAGGATTGACACTTGTTATTGTACAGTTTTAATCATTCATAACCCTCATGAAGTCACCACCACTAAAGATCAAGTCTGAATGTTTTGTACCATCTGAATGCTTGAAGTCCAGACTGTATGAAGGATTGATGTTTAGCCACAGCACTTCCTCTGCTATCTGGTATTAAAATCGTCTTTGGTGAAATTTGTTTAGGGAAAGGGCGATCAAGAGCAAACACCACTTTGAAGTCCAGTACTTTATGGGAAGAGAATTGATTGTAAAAACCTCCTGGGCTGGGCAATTTGGAGACTATTAACTAACAAAACTCCCTGTAAGTGAAGAAAAATGTGAAGAATTATAGAGTAGAGCAAATGAAGGAACAATCAGTGTGCCACCAAGTTGAGTCTATTTTCATTTTTTTTAATCCTTTTCCAGGTTTTGCCATCTGCACGAAAGACTGCAATTCAAAGCAAGCAGGACTCCGTAAAGAAGATCGCTCTCCCAGAACACTGTAAGCTGTGTTTCAGTGCACTTCACAAGGCTATCGGTGTATTTACTAATAGTCTGAGCAACAACCAGCCACCTGAAGTCTTCATATCCCACAGCAAATTGATCATTATGGTGGGACAAAAGCTAGTGGATTCTCTCTGCCAGGAAACTCAAGAAAGAGATGCTCGGAACGACATTCTCCACAGCAGCAGCCGGTTTTGCAGCCTCTTGAAGAATCTCGCTGTCGCCACCAAAAATGCTGCAATACAATATCCAAACACAGGTGCCATGAGGGAACTTCAGGATCAAACCGAGGAGCTGTCGAAGTACACACAGCAGTTTAGAGCAATGATGGAATGACAGGCACTGCGCTGTTTTCTACAGATTCTCCATCGTTACGATTCTCTCTTTGCTCCTTTGGCATGTGGCAGCCAAGCGGGGCAAATGCAGCTCAGAGACATTGACTTTGTCCGCCCTACGAACTCCTGGCGGGCAGTTCCCTGGGTACTGGTGCAGAGGAGGATCCACACAACAGCAGATGCAGAAGAGGAGTTGTAGAATTAAATCTATACATCCTTCTCTCTTGTTCAGATCCTGCCCGGAAATGTCGTCATCTTAGTGGCTGGGCAGGAGTGTTTGCTGTGTATTAGAGCGAAGTTATTTTATTATCTGGCTGATGTCTTATTTTTTTATTTTTTATATAGGTCAGATAAATATTTTTTCCTTTTTTGTCTGTTTGGGTATGTAAAGTCTCTCTTTAAATTTTGCTGCACAACTTTCTGTAAGTTATGATATCCCACCATCAAACTTTACTCAAAATTTGTAATTACAATTTTATTTGTTTTTAACAGCTGCGAAGCTAACTGTTGTTCTTCATGTACAATGCGATGAACGTGTCACAGGACACACTCTGGCACGTACTGCGCATAGCCCAGACATTAACGGGAAATGGTCCAGCTGGTACTTGAGCACAGAGGAAAACTCACTTGCAGGAGTCCTGGCTCCCGGTAAATCTCTGGGGAGCGCACCTCAGCCGTGCTCCGTCACAGCCGGAGCACGGTTCAGAGCATTGCTCCAACCGAAACAGAACTGAGTCCCTAAACGTGCAGAGGCTTTGGACAAGCTCTGCCTGCAAACTGGCAATGTGACATCATTTCTTGCCAGGTACCTGGCGCTGTCCAGGACGTCTCGCAGCATCCCTCACTGCACTGGGCTGCGAGCTCATCACCTTACCCCGACACTGGGTCTGAAATACAGCAACGGTAAAGGCCCCATTTGTATGCCTGTGTTATGTGTGGTCTTCCTAATTAATTTATTTTAAAGGTCTTATCTGAAGTTTCAAAGTCTGGCCTCTCTGGGCAACATCGTACCTGTGTCTTTGCCCTGAACACGGACAATGAGTTTTGTGAGTGGTTGCAGCTAACTGGCACCGCGCTGGCACACGCGGCCCGGTCGGCTGTGAGGAACCAGCTCCCTCACCTCGCGCTGTCTTCTTTCCTTCCCCTCGGCAGTCACCGCGTTCTATCCCGTCATTTAAACGTTGACATTTGTCAATACCGTTGTTTGCACAGTTAATGCAGTAACTGCGTTCACGTTGGCTTTGTACTTTTTGTATTAAACTCACTCCTGGACTGACCGAGTGTCTGTCACCTGCCACCGGCCCCTCCTGCCGCAGCCGCCCGGGGCAGGGCGGGCTAAGGGTGGGAAGGGCGAGAGGCGTCTCCTCCGCGGGGGGCAGCCGGCGGCCCAGCCCCTGCCCTCCCGGCCCACCCCGGGGACATCGTTTGCCCGAAGCCCCCCCGAGGCGGGTGTCGTGGCGGGGGTTTCCTCACAAAGGCGGGCGAAACCTGCTCGGGGCCGGCTGCCGCCGGGCGGGGGCGCTGCGCACCCTCCTGCGCGCGGTGGTACGTTCCGCACCCCTCCGGTACTGGCGCGATGGACTCGCCCGCCCCACCCCGCCCCTCCTGCCAATGAGCTGGTAGCCACGCCCCGAACCAGTTGGTTGCTAGGGAACAGCGATGACGTTCTCGAGGCACGCCGGAAGTACTTCGTTCTGCCGGAAGTATGTCGCCGGTGGGGGAAGCGGACCCGGAAGCGTAGTGCTGCGGGGAAGAGATGGGGTGCGATGGCGGCACTATCCCCAAGCGGCACGAGCTGGTCAAGGGGCCCCGCAAAGTCGAGAAGGTCGGAGGGGGCGGCGGGAGCGCGGCCGGCGGCTGTCGGACCGGCTTGGGGAGCCTGGGACGCGGCCCCGGGGCGGGGCGGAGGAGAGGCCCCACAGAGGCCCGGTCGGCCCTGCCCGCCCCGCGGGGCCTGCGAGCCGGGCCTGGCGCTCTTGGTGCTGGCGGCGCGGAGGAGGGCGCCCTTCTGCGCGGCGCTGGGCCGGTCCGCCGGTACCGCCTGGGGGTGGCTGCACCTGTGGCGGTAGTGGCAGCTACAGCAGAGGTGCCGTGGTCCTCTGCGGGGCTCTGGGGCAGCAGTCATTCCACTGAACGCGGGGGTTTGGGGCCTCCCCCACCTCGGCATACGGGGTCTGCTGGTGACGCTTTGGTTAGGTTGTTAATAGTGTGACCAGACCGTCGGTGGTGTCAAACGTGGCCGTTTTTGTGTTCCGTCTGCTTCCATTCTGAGTGTTGCTCGGGCTCTCGTTTTGGGGTGGTTTAGGGTAATGGATATACAGTGGCATCACATGTGTGGATATGTGGATGAAGGTCAGGAAAAATCTCACAACAGGTGGCAGAAAGCTTAGGCAAATTACACTTGCCGATGTAACGTAAGTAAATAAAATGCATTTCCTCCCCCTGACTATCAGAGTAGCTGTGTACCTCAACCTTTCTTTTATGGCCTAATGTGCAATAAAATTCATGTGTTTAGACTGGAGCTTCAGGTAGCATCCTGACATCTCGGATCAGCTTTTCTGTTTTCATATTCCTTACAGGGGGTGGAACTGGTAGTTAACCAAGCAGGGATGAGGTGTAGAACTAGAGAGAAGAGGATAGTTGAGAACAGGTGAAGAGCAAAAAAAGAATAGAGAGGGAAAGGCCTAGGCAGAAGTGGCAAAAAATAAGAAAACTGAGCTAGAGTTAGGAGGATGGGTCACAAGATGCAGAAACACATTCAATAGATAGAGGCAGACCCTCGAAACTGGTCATGAATTTTGCTGAAAGGTTTTGCTGAAGTTATTTTACGGAATAGCTTTGAATGCAGAAAGTAGGTTTGGTAAGATACCTGGGGATTTGATTAATGCTTCAAGTATTACTTAATTTTATATTTAAATAATTTGCAAATATAAAAGCTATTTTAAAATATCATGAGGTTTTTTTTTTTCTTCAGGTTGACAAAAATGCTGAGTTGGTGGCAAGATGGCACTACTGTGCTCTGAGTCAAGAGAAGTTATGTCGGCCAATAGTAGCCTGTGAGCTAGGCAGGTACGAATGTTTCCATAAAGACCATTATATTAAAAGGTACTAATTTATAAATAAAAGAATGCTATGAGAATCAAATATGACTACTGAAAATTTTATGTTACAGGTTGTATAATAAAGATGCCATCATTGAATTTTTGTTGGACAAGTCAGCTGATAAAACTCCTATGGAAGCTGCATCACATATCAAGAGCATTAAGGTAAACAGGTGGTGTCTAATGTTAAAGAGTGCCAGGAACATTAAGACATGCTACAAAACCTCAATTTGCTTGTGTTCTCACTGTATACTAAAAGGGTTAAAATTAGTAAACCATGGTGAAAAAAATCTTAGGGAATGTTATCATGGCTCAGAAATATAAGTAAACAGCTGAAGGCTTGCATTTTTATTTTGCAGAATGTAACAGAACTGAACCTTGCAGATAATCCAGCTTGGAGTGGTGATAAAGAGAGTATAAAAGGTGACAAATATGATGACATCCAGTCTGCACGCTTTATATGCCCTGTGGTGGGATTGGAAATGAACGGAAGACATAGGTCAGTAAGTTTCTGGATTTTGTTTTTAGAGGCAAGTACTATGCTAAACTGAACATAGAGCAGGTAAAAGTGTTTGAATCGATAATGTTGCAAGTCACGTACTTAGTCAAGCCCTCCTTTACTAAAGGAGTTCAGGAGACTACTGAACTATCCGTTCATGTCATGTTCAAGAGGAAAGATAAAAGGTTAACCCTTTCCAAAATGAATTTATATGTATAATAATAAAGAGGTCAAGGGCAACATTTGCAGAGAATAGGTGACTACAAGTTGTTTTTGGGGGCTAAACCGTGGGAGACTGGTATGGGCAAGCAGAGGGAAGTCGGATGAGACCTCCCTTTGTGTCTCATCAAGCAATTCTACCTCCCACTGTGTTAGGATCAGAATGGAGATGGACTGTATGTCTATTCTAATCCTGCTATAGTATCTATTTTTTACTGGGCTGAGGAAGGACATTTCTTTGCATCCTGGTTTGGACAAATTAGCAATTTCTTTTTCTGATGAATGAAAAGAGGCCGGCTTCACAGCTTGATGGTTGCGCAGTATTTCTTCCTGCAGAGAGTGATTAGCCGGCAGATACTCAGTCAGCAGTGTGCCCAGATGGCCAAGAAGGCCAACAGCATCCTGGCTTGTATCAGAAGCAGTGTGGCCAGCAGGACCAGGGCAGTGACCGTCCCCCTGTACCTGGCACTGCTGAGGCCACACCTCAAGTTCAGTGTTCAGTTTTCGGCTCCTTGCTACAAGAAGGACATAGGGGTGCTGGAGCACATCCAAAGAAGGGCAACAAAGTGAACAAGGGTCTGGAGCACAAGTCTGATGAGGAGCGGCTGAGGGAACTGGGGTTGTTTAGCCTGAAGAAAAGGAGGCTGAGGGGAGACCTGATCACTCTCTAGAACTACCTGAAAGGAGGTTGCAGCCGGGTGGGGGTCGGTCTCTTCTCCCAAATAACAAGCAACAGGACAAGAGGAAATGGCCTCAAGTTGTGCCAGGGGAGGTTTAGATTGGATATTAGGAAAATTTTCTTCACCAAAAGGGTTGTCAAGCATTGGAACAGGCTGCCCAGGGAAGTGGTGGAGTCACCATCCCTGGAGGTGTTTACAAGACTTGTAGATGTGGTGCTTAGGGACATGGTTTAGTGGTGGACTTGGCAGTGCTGGGTTAATGGTTGGACTTGATGAACCTAAACAATTCTATGATTCAGGTAGAATTAAAGAGAGAACGTGAAAAGTGAACCCATTTTTACCAGAGCCACCTTAGTATGTTTTAATTCAGTTGAGGGTGATAGGAAAGGATTAACAGTAGCTCTTAGGGGGGGGAGATCACGTGAACCGTATGCATAATTGCTTCACCCAGTCTTGCAAGAATCTTCATGTGGACAGGAGAGACATGGGAGAGCAGACACTGGCTAGGGTCACTGGGGACAGCTTTGCCGGAGCGCTTGAGTCAGAGTATGCAAAACCGATAAGCTCGGTGGAAGGTGGACCATTGGAATGGTAAAACTTTGTAGTAAACCAGATTGTGGTGATGATTCCAGAGAAGCCTGTGTAGACCTATAGCTAATGTACAAAAACATCTCAAGAGCTTCTGTTTTGCTAAGATCCCCTTGAGAGACTCTCGTAAACCCGTGCTGAATTATATGGAGAATGAAGTAACAAAATACGTGTTGTGGTTTAATGTATTCAGTATTTTTCATTCGATTCTTACATTGTGCAAATTAATAAGTGCCTACTTAAAGGTGCCAATACCTTGATTAGCTGCAAGAATTTGTAAAGAGAAAGTTAACTGTGTCCTGCTAGCCTCTTGCGGTATTGTTCCTCTGTTAAATCAGAACTGTACATATATCTTTTAGATGCAGGGTTTCTTAAAAAATATTGTATGTCTTGTTGTCTTTTTTCTGAAGGTTTTGTTTCTTGAGAAACTGTGGCTGTGTGTTCTCTGAACGTGCTCTCAAAGAAATAAAATCAGAAGTTTGTCACAAGGTGAGTTTTTCTTCAGTTTTAGTAGCAGCGAGGTCACACATGACCTCCGCAGATAGATATATAGATATAGGTACATACATACATATACAATTGCATTCACATCAACTATCGTAAAGTGGGGGGTTTTTTGTCTGAATATGCAAATCAAAACTGAAGTTGTAAAAGTTGTGGTCTATGATGTCCTGAAGTAATTCTGTCTGGCCTTTTTTGATACATGTGTTTCTAAATAGTTGTAAAAATGAATGTTTTTGTTCTCAGAGACGATTTGATTTTGCAGTAACTACTTTAGACATTTCATTTTTTTCAAACATTTGGTTATAATTTCAGTTTACAAAAGGGTGATTGTTTTTCGTTTGGGGTTTTGGGTGCTTGGTTTCATTGGTTGTTTTGTCTTCCTGAATGCGTGTGGTTTTGTGTTTTATCAGCATCCGGTCTATGTGTTTAAACTTGCTTTTAGGTTTGTTTTTTTGAGGGGGCAGTTCTTCATAGAATTAAATACTGTCTACATTTCATTTTACAGTGCTGATTTACTCTCATTGTATCAGTTTCATTGTAGCTAGGGACAATGATAAAAGTTGCAAATACTGTCTTTTTTCCTGTCATTACTTTTACTACCAGTGAGATTCGTGGTGATAGTTGCCACATTTAGGCAGAGTTATTTTTCAGCAAACATGCTGATATTTGCTAAAACATACAGTATATTTGTATTAAACAAGACCCGTGAAGGAAAAACTTTCTTGGTAAGTTGTTGCAGATGATGCGGAATATTGTTAGTTAGGTTTAGCCTCATTGCTGTGTTTAGTGCTAATCCTGTTCTACAGAATTCTGGTTTAGTCATAATGGCTCTGCTTTCCTGTTGGCAGATACTAATCAATTTTTAATGAGGTTTTTTGTTTGTGTCTAAATTTTTGTTGATAGGTGGATGTAACTTGATTATTAAATGCAGGAATGAGATGTGTTGTCCATGGTTTGGCCAGTCTGCTAATCTCATAAAAACTAAATGAATCCCACGTGTTTTCTGGATATTTTTAATAATCAGTATTTATCATAGTCTCATATTTGCATGCAATTGTTTTCACATACATGTGAATTCTTTACAATATTCAGAAGGATGCTTCCAGAAGTAATGAAGTGGATATAATATCTAGTCTGTCAGTTTTTCATTACTGGATTTTGGTGCACAATGGTAATCAGCTGGGAGAAATATTTTAATCCACATTTCTTTTTATTAAGGTCGAAGAGTGATTTGGTGGATATTTGGATATATACTGATAATGTTCTCATTCTGTATTCAGAATCAGGAAGGGGACCAGAACTTTTCTAAATGGGATCATGGGGAACTGGTTGCCACGCTTTCTGGTAGCTACCAGTTTGTTTATACCCAAAGCGCTAATTAGCAGCATTCCCCGAGCACATTCTATCTTTATGCAGCCATGGGGCATATAGTAAAATGAACTAGAACTAATGAAGAAGAAGATGTTGTGTATTGTACATATGCTAGGACTAGAAATTTTTCATTAATAAATGAATCCTCTTCTGATACATGCTCTTCTAAAACACAAAAAAATTTTGAAGTACGGAATGTTTGAATGTTGTGAATTGCCATACCTATGTTCCTACTGGTGCTAACTGCTGTATTTTAAGAATTACAATATGATTTTTCAACTGAAATCCAACCTATGGGATCCATGTGGGCCACAGCATTATTTATTTTTTTATGGCCTAGCCACCTTTTGTCTGCCAGTATGTGCCCAGATGCCCAGCCCTGTGAGCAGAGGCATTGGTACATGACTTCAGAGAATGACACAATGAGAGTAGTTCAAAAAGAATAATCCTGTGTTTGCTTCTTTACGCTGTGTATTCAGTCTCTCAGCTAGCAGTATCTATGTTTTCACTTCATTCCAGGGGTGAGGTTTATAGCATGGATGGAAACTGGAGAAGTGTCAGTCTAGGAGCTGTGTAGCAGTTCTCTTCCCCACTACTGTGAAATTCAAGAAAGCTCTTTCAGAACAAGCTATTCTTGTGTATTAATTTCGCCTGTGAGCCTACAGAGCAGTCTTGATAGTCTGCTAAATTGTAAACAGCAACGGTTTCCCAAAGGACTTTGTCAAACAGATGCTGTAATGATGCAGTGAAAATATTCACCAGAGAATACAGATATCCAGCAGCCCAAAAACAGTTCTGCAATCCTCACCTTCATGATCATATACTTTAAACTAGATCATCTGAACTAGATAACGAATGTATATTTGCATGCTACGAGATGCATCTCACAAAATGTTGTGCTTCATGAAACTGTAGGAAATTACTTTCTTGTGCTCAGAGCAGAGGGTCGCTTCCTTTCCAGGCTTCTGCCTTGGCTCGTGGGAATGCTTACCACTTTGTGGGAAGTCCCACAGACAGTTGTCTCACTGCTCAGTTTTCTTCACAGTTTTTTTTGTGGCAGCTCATACAAGAAACAGAGCAATCCATTTGTCCAGTGATATGCAGATTTTGTCTACTTCAAGGAAATGGAAAACCCCCCAAGATGAAGAATTCAGCATTCCTTGGTTTATCTCAACAGTATTTGCTGTAGTACTAGATTTGAAAGGCTTTATGGACTCTAGGTACAGGAAGGATGAAGGAGTCTTCCTATCAGTTCTCTTTCAAAAAAATGTATTTTGCCTCAATAGAAACTTTACGTGAAGAGCTGATGATATTAAATACATGTATTGATCTGCTTTTACTGGAATTGTTAAGACGACTGGATTGGTACTAGAGAAAGGTGCAAGAATGCAAGAGGAAACTCATGGGTGGAGGACTTTTAGTAAAGCAACTGTAATTCATGTGTGAGGACTTCTTCTGACTTACCTCCTTTGGAAGTAAACTGTTCTTTCTTACTTCACATCTTAAGTAGCAGTATACTGAAGGATTCAAGTTAAAAAATAACATTAAAATGTGAAAACTTTAAGGCAAATAGTCAGACACTGTAGCAGTGTTGAGAGAGAGAGAGAGAGAGAGAGATTGTCTTTTATTGCCCGAATGGTAAATGCTTTGAACTGTCTCGCTAAAATATAAACCCTCCTGGCCAAAGATTTTTGAAAGAGCAATGAGAATTTCTTAGTGGTGGTTTATGTTGGAGCACGAGCTTTTTAGATGAAGTGCTTGGGACAAGTTTTGAAGCTTCTAGCTATTTAGACTGAAAAAGGTTGAAAAAGAGCTTTGACTAAAAGAGTGACTTATGAATACAAATAAAACTTATACTCCCTTTTTACACAGAAGTGTATTTTGTTTGAGCCATATTTTTGAGGTTTTGTACAGTAAGAAGAGAAAATTTATCAGTACTAAGTCACATGTTAAAATGCGCAGGAAAGGACTTTGAATCAGCGGGAAGAGAAATAACTTTGCTTCCAGATAACAGAGTTTGGTGATGTGTATTCCGTAGCAGAAGCCCTGAGGATCAGGAGGTTTCTGCTGCTTCCTGTTTCTCAGGAAGAGTTATGTGACATGGAAATCATCAGTTTAAAAATTGCACCTTTGAATAGGATGTTCTCACTTGTTGTTGTTTTAGTAGTCTGTTGCAGAATTAAAAAGTAATAGACCAAGCAAGACTGTTGCTACTCACTCTTTTTGTATTTGATAGGATCTTGCAGGTTGTGAGTTAGCGCTAATCTGTAGATTTTAGCAGGGCCCAAGTGATCAGATGTTTTGGAACTTCTGTTCTAACTGGCTTCCTGATTCTTGCATGGGCAATCTTTGGTGCCTGCTTGTTTGGAAGTCTGCTATTTGACAAAGATTATGCTTTTAGAAATGATGGAGTAAAATAATTACATAGCAGTGTATAGCATCTATTTGACCTCACTTTTGAGGGGGTTAAAAAGGTACCATTACCAATATTTGATGTTGACTCTCCTGTCTAAGAAGTTACTATTGGTGTAATAGTATGCTAGAGGTAGTTTGGAGAAAGGTTAGTGGTCATTGAATCTGTGGTGGAAGTCCTCTTGGGAGTTCAGGTATCAGTCAGGAAGTGAAGGACAAGATTACATTTTAAAACGTAATTTCTTGTATCAATGCAAAATTTACTTTGGAATTGTTTTCAGAGTCAACAGACTCTTAAGACACATTTGAAATAGTACCCTAACTATTAAAGTCTGTGCCATATAAAACACTTAATCAAATGTTTAACTTAGATATAGAGCTATTGAACATGTGCCTGAGACTTTTTGAAACAGAAATGATGCATGCATCTTTCAGATAGAGAGTTAATGTGAGTGCAGTATGTTAGAGCATAGCGTCCCCCTGAACAAGGTCACATTGACACTGTATGCTCTTAGATCAGCAGTCACCAAGAGTTAGTAAATGTTGGTTGCCGAGATCGAAAAGTTGTGATTGATCTACTCATAACGTGATAATGCATGCAGAACTTAATCAACACTTTTTATGTATGTTTAAATGCTCTCAGCTTTCACGGTTTTGTTACTTAATTTTTACTGTTGTTAGAAGTAAAAAATCTTTCAAGAATCTAATGTGGTTATGGTAACTCAGAATAATGAGCAGAATACTGTTTCTTAGTGATTGAGAATGGGGTGGTTTAATTATGATTTTCCTGGGGGTTTTATGGATGTAAAATTTTGTTTAAAATAGAAAATCCTTTAAGGAAGGAGGATCATGCTCCAATGCTTTTCCTGGATTGACATGGGTAAAGTCACACCTAAATTATATTTTAAGAGGGGGTTTTGTGCAGATTTCTTTTTCCTGATTTGACTGGTTCTTTTTCTGCAAAACAAGCCAATGTTGTATAGCGCCTTACTATTGAATTTATCCTTTTAATTCAATTCATAAGTGACACACAACAATTGTTCTGTGTGACGGTGATGGAAGGTGAAAGCTAAGATACCAGGTTTGCTTCAATGACGGTAACAAGAAATGTTCCGTTCACGTTTTAAAAGACAACATGGGGTGGATAAATGCTGGCAGTGCCCTACAGTGGATTGGGTGTGGTTTGGAGAGAAATTACTTATGAATATTGCTATGATTAATACATGCCAGAGACCCATTAGCTTCGGTAATGGTTTTCAGAGGGACTGTCAACAAGCTCAGTGTGAACAAGCTGCATGGCTTTCCCCCACCCCCCTTTATTTCCCTCCATAACAAAGCATCTCCAGCAATATTTAGCCACAAGATAAGTCCTGGATTATACATGAAACTGAGTACAGACCTTTGGGTTGAGTTTGGAAGTTTCTGTAAATAAATAGGGGCCAGATGGTCTTTCTTTAGGTTAAAGTTCATTTGAAAGAAGTTATGTTTCCAAGAAACTTGTGTGGGAAAATGAGCAGTACAGTTCCAGGAACCTGGGAATAAGTTTGTAATGAGAAACTTTCATGTTCTATTGTTGGGTCATTTGTTGATTCATTTGATTTTTTTGGAAAAATGCTTAATCTGTAAGTCAGTTTTTATAGGAAAACTGAGTGATATTTTGGGTGCATCTTGAAGTTTACATCTAAATTGCTCCTAGACATTTATTTATAATTTGTGAGTTTATAAGTAACAGGGTGTATTTTATTAGTTCCCATCAGCGTTCATGCAAATAAATTGGGAGTTTATTTGGATTGACTGGAATGAAACTTTTATCTGCATTCTTGCCAAAATGCTTCTAGAGGAGAATGAACAGTTTGAAGTGACTTCTCACAATTCGGGTTTCTGCTTGTTCCTTTGCATCAGTAGCACCTAACTAAAGACCTTTGGAGACAGGGTGTGGAGGTTTAATCCCATGGAAGAGTTGCAATCTTGTATGAAAGACCACCACTGTATCCTCTCTATTCCTTCATATTCCCCCAGTATTTTTGGTTGCACAAGCAAACAAGGAGTCCTGAAGGAGAAAGAGCAACTCTTGCCTGGAAAAGGGCCGGATCCTTGTTCTTTTTTTATTCCTGTTCCCCGGTTTTACCAGTGTTGTGTGTTGAAAGCTGCTTCCTTGCTGTAGACCAGCGAGTGCTGCATTTTGTCTGCAGCGGGTTTAGGAAATGAGATGCTTCTCCTGGTTCTGCTAGGTGTTACCTCCAATTGCTGCAGACTGCTACAAGGTTCAGGGAAGTTTTGTTTCCCTCTGGCAGGTACGCTGGGATTAGAAGATGGCTCTTCACTCAGTTTTCCTTTGTTCCCTGGCCTCAAATGTCCCATGTCTCCTGCAGAAACTCAGAAACAGGGACTTAAAGGTAAACATGCGTTGCAGGACCCTCGCTCTGTTCCTGGCACACACACCCTTTTCATTAGGAACAGAGCCTGAGCAGTGCAAGAGTGATGTTGCCATGCTACACAATGAAATTAGGGATGCAGCTGGCCATGGGGGGAAAAAAAAAAACCCACAGTGAAATGGACTGTGTCTGAAACTGGTTGTCACTTGCTTATCTATAAGCTCTGAAATTTTAGCATAACTTCATTATTCAAAATATTCTATTTGATAAGACATACAGAAGACATGACTAACTTGTGCTCTTCATATTTTGTCTTTGTTCAGTCACTGCTTCCATTTTATTATTTTCATATCAGTTAGGCCTTTTTTTGGCTGCAGACATGAGGAATATGTATTTTTCCAGTTAAATAAGATTATGAACTTCCCCCTTGTCTTCAGTAAATTATAGAATTAGACATGCCATTTTCTTTAAGAATTAACCCATTAGCAGTTGTTGCACTTTATCTTACTGTAATAAGTAAAACCTGGTTGTTTCAGTGGCAGACGGGTAGTACAGCATTGTGCTCACCCTCATGCTGTACTGCACAGAGTGAAGTCTATGGCTAAAAATGTTAATGGTTTCTGTCAGTGTTTTGAACACTTGTTTAGGTGTTCATTAAACGTTCAGCTTCATGTTGAAGTAGTTCTCTTGCTGCAAACGCCAGTGATCATCAATCGGGACTTCTGCCTGGTGCAGGACTTTAAGCCTGTAGCGTCTCTCTAGGCAGTCCATAACAAGTGGATATGTTGCAGGCTCGAATTTGTTGGCAAACAAATGAGGTGACTCAATAATCCACTGCAAATCCCCTAGTCCGTAGACACAAATATCTCTGATGTAATGACCTGCAAAGAGAAATTGAAGGTATGTGAAGCAGCAGAAAGCTGAACAGAATAATTTAAAAAAATAGTTTACTCTGTAGTGTTACTAACAAGAATTACCTTTTGATTTCACATAGAGCATCATTGAAATCTATCTGGAGGATATGCTAGATCTTAAACGTAAAGGCGAGGGTTAGGTTTTGTATTTTACACAAATGGATGCATGTTACCTTCAGCTGCTTCATTGCCATGCTGCTCTGCTTAATACTGTGTCTGGTAGCTGGGCATGCTGAACTTCTGATCTACTTCTATTCCGATACCTGTTTAATCACGCAGTACTTTGCTATGCTGAGTTTATACAGTTACATATTTTACTTTTTTTTTTTTTGCATGCTTTCCATATGGTCAGCACTATTCTCCTTTTTTATTCTTGTTCAAATTGAAGAAATTTAACCCGGTGTTGATGAAAGTCTCTGACAAACACACTTGTCAAGTAAAGCCCCTACTCCTCACTGAAAACTGGTCAGCCAAGTTAATGCATTGGTAATTGGAGGTTGAAAGAATGGTTGCCAGTGTATGGATACTGTGACGATCTTTGCAAGAAGAGATCAGAAACTATTTAGATTGGGTACAGTGGAATAATTTAGTCAGATGGCTTGCTGTTTGATTTGATACTTACAAAATAAAATATGTATGACCACTGTGGCACATTTAATAGCTAGCTTAAAGCATAATACGTAAATTGTAATGAATGCTAGTCGGTGAATCAAATTTGGGTTTGTGAGCAAACTCCCATTACCTTTGCAGCCCTTGTGTAGGGTTCCTTCTTGATCCTTCCATTTAATGGCTCGAATGTTTCCTTCCCAGTCTGCGTTGGGTGTAGCCCCTGGAGCATCTTTAAAAACATAAGGTTCTGATAACATTTCTTTCTACTTATTGCAGGGAAAATTTTCACTGCTGAAGACTTTTTAAATACGGCCACATTAAATATTTATTTACATCATAAGAACAGATATCGTTCTCAGTTTTAGTGCTTTTTTTATTCCTTGCAAGCATGAGCTTTTATGTAGCAAAAAAAATTTACTTGTTTTAATCAACATTTTTCTAGCCTTGTAGCTAACAGTCTGCACCATAAGTAGTACTTTTCTGGAATCAAGCTTTGTTTCTCAAACGTCAGGAGATGTGACTGTTTGAAAGGGCAGCATCAAGGCTCAAGAAATTACCGTATTTATGCAATGCAACTCAATGAAGTGGCAGTGTTAAACTCTGAATTGGAGCTCCCCAGCTCTCCGTGTCAGACCTTACAATACTGTCAGTCCAGGGGTTATTCATAGTAAAGTAACATACGTCTTACCATTTAAACGGTTCAGTGTGACCCAGTAGTGTTCATCCGGACTGTACGTGTCTCTTGACCATTCAAGCAAATCTTTTGCACGTGCATCAGTCAATGTAAACTCTACAAATTCTTTAGTCAGTATGTAATAGGCACTACCAAAATATATTGTCAAATTATACGGAGGTTTAACTTTTATATTCTTTGTCGGATACACGTATGACATTCCAGAATGTACATATTCTCTGTAACTAACCTGCGTCCTGTGTTTCATATGAAGTGGTTGGACTACCCCGGGAGTCATATTTTTACCATTCCATTTACTTTTGATGTATTGTATAATGTCTTTGTTTGTCTTAATGGGATAATCTTGACCACATAGATTAATAACATAATTCCACTGAATTTTGGAATGAACTAGATCTCTCATGCAATTAATATCAGCTTGTAATCTTGAAAATCCTGCATAAACAACATTTTCTCTTTTTGAGGAAATAAAAATATTTTCAAAGCAATTAACGATGTTTTGTACAGCAGCTTTATAATATTTTGGTGACTTTTCATCAACATGTATGCAGTAAATATTCTGAGGCATATAAATAGCTCTTAGCAGCTTTACAAACATTTCCAGCTCCTTGTGAATTGTGATAATGTATGCCAATGAGAAATTTCCCTCTTCATCTGACAGTGGTCTTGTGATAAAATGCAGAGTCTTCAAAACCATGGAGCAGTTGCACGAAGTCTGAATGCAGTTGAGTGGTTTAGGTTGGTAGATATTCTGGCAAAAGTTTCCAATTTTAAAGGCAGCCGTTTTCCCCACAAAAAGAGCCGAACAAAGTTCATCCGGGTAAAAACCACACTCTGCTATATTTGCATTAAATTTTTGTTCATTTGGCTCTTCAGAAAGTGTATCCTTTAGGTAGATAAAAGTGTAGATGAACATACAGACAGCAACGCACACTAAAAATCCTGATTTTGTTGCGTCAAGTGGGTTCATCTTTTATTTTCCAGATACCGTCTTCTCATCATAGTTTAATTAAGTGTTCAGATTATCTGAAAGGAAAAGTGAGATAAAGAGAAGGAGAGAACCTTTTTGACTTTTTTTTAATAGATGACATGTTAGTGATGCATTTGTAAATGTTGAGATTACTCTCTTTCCAGTTACTAGGAGGGACTGTGTGTGTGCCCACATGCATGCTCGTGCTGCACACGCCACTGGAAATGGTACTTGCAGAACCATGAAGCAGTCTGTCTAGGACAAACAAAATTCCCCAAAGACCCAAAATGGCTTTTTACGCTTTATCACTTGAGCAAGCGGGGGGCCTATCCCATCGGATAGAAGTTTCTTCTACTTTGAGGCAATGTGTATGCCAGTAGTTGAATCCAGTGCCATAGGTTGGCCAGGTCTGGCTTTGGAATTGGGAAGGTGTGAGCACTGTGTGCTAAAGGAGAGCTGCTGCTGAGATTTTCTTAAGGCCCGGGAAACCTTAAGTTCGGCCGGAGACCAGAATTCAGTAAATTAAATCAGCAGAAAATGTATTAAATAAACAAAAGGAAGAGACAAAAATGTAATCCACAAAATACACTGGTTTTTATCCTTATAAAGTCAGCAAATGTTTCTAACTCTTTGAGAGAGATTTTTTTTTTTTCTCTGACATCTTTGTATTAGTGCTTTGGAAAACAGAATGTGGGGACAACGCTCACCTATTTTTAGCATATGTGTATATCTTGAGATAAGTAGGCTACTGCCAGTATTAGCATTCAGAGATAACTGTAATTTACATTCCTATTGGCATAGGAGTTTTTCCATTGTGATTTTTTTTTTTCTTATGTATACCTTGCTCAAAAGTCAAATGAATGAGAGTGCAGCAGTCCTGAATCCCACAGCAATTATGTGAAGTCTATACCAACTGCTTCAAGGATAAAGAACTTCCTAGAGAAAATTCCAAGGTGGGGGGAAGAGTACATCTACTGCCATTAAGCTTAATAGTAAAATTAAGGAAGATTTTATTTCTATTTTAAAGAGAATTCATTTTCTCTTATTCAATGAATTTGTTTTTAACAAAATTTGTATTTCACCTGTAAATATTTCATGCTTTGCAGCTGTCAGCATCACAGTGTGTTTGTTATTACATCAGACCAGAGAACAAGCATATTTTTACAAAGGTAGTTTCTGTCGTAGTTAGAAGGCTCTACGTTTTCATTGGAAAGAAGTGGAAAATACTTTTTTTTAATGAAAACTCAGTATACATCTGTCTTAGAAGCTTGAAAATAAAGAGGGCATTGTAGTTAAAGTAGAAATGAGGCATAGGATTTAAAAAGCATTAAAAATACAGAATTTCAACCAACAGAATGGATACTTTATAATACCACAATTTTAAAATCTTATTAGGCTGTTGGGAAAGAATGTATTTATCTTACTGTCCTTACTGGTATGCACTGGATTTCATGCTGGAAGAATGCCTCTTTTCCACTTAGCATTCCAGAAAGTGGAGTTGGATGTTAGGTGGAGGGTTCATCCATTTTTTTTGCTTCTATATTCTGTCAGCAGTGTGCTTCAGTCTGCATTGGATGCACAGGTCAAAGAAAAACGTTAGGAAATCAGGTCCCAGAGGAATATTTTTTTCTTCACAGCTCCTAAGGGATACATTTACTGGGTAAACGAGCTTGATGTGAGTCTTTCATCCATTTGAACGAAAAACTTGAGCAAATCAAATCCACTTCAACCTTTCAATATTGTGTGGAAAGGAGGAGAAAAGGAAAGCCACTGAAAGGTGGGAGCCAGGATTTTCAGGGGCAAAATGAAATCCGCCCGTGCTGTAGCCTGCTGCCAGCTGATTCCCAGAGCCGAGAACAGATTTGCATAAGGGCCATTACATACCCAATAGCAGAAGTTAGGGAGAGGGAGTGTCTGTTGGAAGCACTGATTTTTGTGGGCCTTGAGTCAGAAAAACTGTTTTATTCTGAGTCAATAATGACAGGAGGGACACTGAGGTTGCTCTGAATTAGTGACTGTAATGTGATCTCTGTGGTACATCACAGACCAGGTTCATCCTGGACATAAGAATTACACTGAGCAGGTATAGAAATATTTGGGACTTTATACCTGCTTATAATATAGAACATCTGTACAGAATGAGTGTGCTCATCAGTTGTTTTGGTTTTTTTTTTTCATTAAATACATCTTTGTGGACAGGTTGCAAAGGTTTGTTCCTTGGGGAACCTAGCTATAGCCTCTTTGCTTCATATACTTAAATTTTTATTACACTTCAAATAATAGCTTCTAGGGTTGTTTCAGGTTGTTAAGTGTTTACTATGGATTTTTCCTATTGAACTGCATGGCATCTAGAAGCTGTATTTTATATGGCAGCATAAAAGTACACAAACGCCCTGTTATCAGGTAAGAAGAAACAATTCTTTCTCCAGTGTTAACATGTTTCTGGGGAATGACTAAATGATGAAGCCTTGCCTACAAGAACAGGATTTGACATCTTTCAGCCTCAGGGTATATTATAGAATAAAAGCATTGGCTTTCTGTTAGTGTTTTACCAGATTTAGAGCTAGAATTGCAGCTCTTAGTCCCATTGTGTATGAAATTTGCCACTTCTTAGAAGAATCCTCTAGCCCCTGTGCTATTGTCTGCTGTCAAGGACCATGCTACCGTATTTTCTCCTGTCCTTAAAGAGCAAGATATCCTACTGTTGAGAAGATCTACTGTCCAGGCATAACCCAGTCTCTTCCTGTCTTGCCTTTTAGTTTTGTTAGCAAGAGTGGCGTTACAGGTATTTATTGTTATCAGAGTGTCTCTCTGAAACTCAACCTTTTCTATGTTATCGATAGGTTTTGTAAATCTGAAGGATGAAGTTGTCTTAATTTTTAAAAGTGCCGAGAGTAATGTTTGATGTTCTTCAAAAAACACCCTGTTTGTAGGGATTTTCAAGCACCTTTGTGACTGCTTTTATGGATATTACTTAACAGAAAATTGTTGTTGTAAGCCTGAATTCCTCCATCTCAAAAAGGTGAACTCTAGAGAAAAGTGGAATTGTGTTTATGCCTGAAAACAAGCCTGTGAAATCCCATCTCAGTTCCTCAAGATCCCATTAGCTATGTATTCTGCTCTGCGTTTCATAGTAACAAATGATTGTACAATTCACAGTTTCTTCCTACCGTAGGATTTTGGACTGCATCATTGCACCTCTAACTGTTTTGTCTGTTCTCTTTGCATTTGCTTAATATTAAAGTTTAGATAAAATTTAGTTCATATGACTTCATAATTCAGTGAAGCAAATGACTTAGGAATACTTCATCTTCTAATAAAATGGTTAAAAGGCATTAACTCCTTATTTCAAAATGTTTTTATGTCTGTTTTTGTCTGAAAAGTGTTTATGCAGGCATTACTGTAGGTGTTTTATAAGCAAGTGAATACTCAGTCTTCTAAAAATTTAATGTTAAAATCATTGCTTTTAACTGCTTTTTCCCTTGCTTTTTCCTTAAGCCTGGGTCAGTATGCAGAGTCTGCTTAGCTGTTGTGAAACATATCAAGTAAAAGAAAAAATTTCTTCATCAAACCCAATTAATACTGCCTTAGAAAATTTAAATAATTCTTACTTAAAAATATTGCATCAGTATTTACAGATAAATATTAAACAGATTTATGGAGGTTTACCTGTTCATCTTTGCTATTTTTTCTGTTTTCCTCTGTTGTGTTTTTTTCTTGCACAGTGTCTTTGACCTCATAACAATTTAAAACAAATACTATGAAATCTATGTAAACCATTATGTTATAGGGCTGTAAAAAAAATGAAGTTGCTTGTGACAGAGCATAACAAGTATTCATAAGTATTGTGATTTTTATGATACAAACACCACTAGTAGCAGTGACCTCCACCTTACAGTACATCTATGACAAAGTAAAAAAAAAAAAAAATTTACCCTTATTGAAGATTTGAGTATTTTTTTAAAGTGAAATGGTCTTTCTGAAGTGAAAATATTTGTCACTTTACAAATATTAAAGCATGTTGTGTTTTAATAAAGGAAAAGCAAAAACCCAAAGTCCTACAATCTAATTTATTCAGGCTTACCTTGTACAAAATTAGCCAGGAGACGGCAGCATAATAAAATTAACTAGAGTCCCATTGTCCTTCAGCAGAATTCAGACAGCATTCTTCATTCTGTCGCTTGTGTGGAGATCTTGTGTAAGTGAAAGGGTTTAAACATTAACGTGAATGTTTTCATTTAAGACTTCATCTGGCTTCCCGCAATGCTTAGCATATTTATTCTGCAGTAATGCTGTTTAGCTTCAGAAATGTCCTCTGCTTCACAGTAATGAGAGAAAACTTGAGCTTCTCCAAATTTCTGTTGCCACTCTTCTGAGACAGCCTTTAAAGGACTGAAATCAGACTTTCAAATATGTAGAGTACGTTGCTGATGAGTATAAATAGTATTGCTTTACCTCAGAGGCTTTAACCTCTGCACTGCTAACGGAGCATGCTGGATGATGAGGACTGGAAACGAAACAAGCCCTCCTCCTCCTCCTCCTCCCATGGTTCTTAACTCTTTGCCTGCTGAAACTTTCCAATTTGCAGCAATTAAGTATAGCAAAGAATTGCCTCTGGTCATTTCTAGTAGCTGGAAGCAAGCTTAAAAGAAAAGAAATGAAATATCTCCTTCCAAAACAGAATGTTTACTGTGTTACTGCTTCGATAAAGGTTCTTGGGGTTTTTAATACATGAAAAGTTAGCAGCTTAAATTTACTGGAATTAGGAAGCTTTGGGGTTCTAGAAACGAGTAAGGCGGCTGGTGTATTTTGGATACATTCAAATAAAAATAGCAGGCTAGTCAGAAATAGAAAACCTCAAAGTAAGTTAAGGCACAGCAGCAGGTATGGCAGACACAGAGCTTCCCTTAAAGTCAATACCAATTTCGTAAATAGAGATTTCTGCTTGGACAGTGGGTTTGTAGCGGGTGCTGCAACTGCTGAGGGAAAGTTCACGGTCTGTGAGTTAGGATGTAGGGGACTTTCCACTCTTCCCACGTTATCGTTTACTCTTTGCCCTATTGTATGTCTGAGTAGCGTGGCAATGTCAAAAATGGTGTTCATCAAATCTTACACTACTGTAATGAATAAAGCTCTGGAAGAGTCTCTCTCAAAGTGTGCTTTTAGTTAGCTGTTACAAGGGACAATAATCTTTAATCCATCAGCTGGCGTGGCTGGTAAATGAACGGGGATACGGTCCTTGGTTGAATAGGATGTCTGTTCAACCCTCTTTCTAAATACTACCCTGCTCAAAAAGGGACGGTCACATTGTGGTCACACGTGTTCCATAATCTGGTGGGAACTGTTGTGGAAAAGTATTCATGTCTTTATGCATTTCCTAGCAATGGTCATATTTAGGAGGACTGCAGGAGTTAACTTACTGTTCATAATTTGGGAAAGAGGCTTCAGGTTTCTCATAAGACATTAAACTGTAACATCGATGTAAATGTTTAGATATGAAAACATATTTGCCTGTTGTTTATTTGTATTAAGACTGGAGTATGGATGGAACTACATCTTAGATGCTGTACAAAAAAAAAAATATCACTCTGTCAAAAGTAGTTTACAGCAAGAAATAAAGTACGGCCATTGTTGTATGTAGCTGAAATTTAAAAAGAAACGGTAAACTTCAGAATTCAGGAAATCATCTGAAACTAAGATTTCATTATTACTAAAAAAAAAACCCTCTTGTATTTTATTCTCTAACAAAATTAAGAAATGTAATGGTAATCCTACTATATTAAAATTAATTGAAATTTAAAAGGTCTTCATTATTTGAAAAAGTAACTTTGCTATTTCTTTAACTGGTTTAAGGTTAAAAGATTATGACTAAGCTAATGTCTTCTACAGCTCATAATACCTTTACTGTTCTTATCATTTTAAGTCTTCAGGTTGGTTTTGGTTGTCAGTTTGTTTTGGGTTTTTTTGTAAAGTTGATTTGTGTGTGTTTGTGTATATATATACACACATGGGATATGTATAGTGCGTAAATTTATGAGTATCAAACTTTGAAAAGTTTTTGCTCATACCTGCACACCCCTTAAATAATTCCTTGATGCAAGCATGTTAAGTCATTTAGATATAAACAGTTTTGAACATGCTTTTGTAATTGGACCCTGAAAGGGCTTTTAGACAAAAATTATGCTGCTTGTCCAGCCTCTCCTTCAGTTAATATCCCACTCTTCTTTAATTACAGATTGAATCTCGCATTCAGATCTGCAAGCTGCTGTTGTAATGCTTTTGTCGTTTTCAGAATAGTTCTCAAGTTCAATCTCATGTAGGAATTTCATCTATTCGAGGTGCTGCAAAAACATCAAGGAACTACAGCAAGCACCTTCATATGTATTTTAAATCCCAATATAAACAAGGTGCAGCAAGGGAGACCCTGTGATATCATAAAACATCTGCCCCAGAAGACCTTAATCTGAAGGAACAATCCTTCTGAATTTGCAAAACTGAAATTTCTTTCTGCTTTTTATCTCCATATTTCAAAATGTTGAGATAAAAATGTGTCCTTTTTTGCATGAAGGGATAAGTGAGCTTTTTAAAAAACAGAATTAAACCTTTGCATCCAATAGTACCGACGCTTAAAAAATGTTTGATGCAGGTGTACGATGCAACAACAAATTGTACCTACTGGAGTTAGTGGAACCTGGGAAGGTGGAATTGGTTCTGTGCCTATAACTTGCTATACTTCAAGTATGTTTGGAAGAGTATGGTCTCTCTAATGTAACCTGGCTGTTGTCATGGCAAAATATTATCTGTTTCAGTGAGTGGAAGGAGGACGCTATCTTTATTTCCCTGTTTCTTGTAAATACTTTTCATTTTAGAACAGTTCCACCTGTTTTTCAGATGGGAACCTGGATTTACTTGCTTTTTCAAAATGCAACATTTATTGAAATTAGAGTCCTTTGACATAAACTTTTGCTTTGAGGAAACTTCCACTTGTTTTTGTATGCTTAACAGAATATGTTTTAAAAAATTATTGCAGAAATTACTTTTAAAATCACTAGCCTGTAGGAGGGTGCTGGTCTTTCATGCTGTATTCAGAAAACACCCCACTAGAAATGAATGTGTAGGGCTCTTGAGAATCCAGACAGCTACCAGTCACTCCTGCCTCAGTATGAAGAGCGATTGTCTTGATTTTCTAGACTTCTCACTCACAAGTGTTTGAGATTATACTGAGCTGGTATTTCTAACACTAGCTCATTGAGTAGCAATGGGAAAATTTAGGCTTCTCATGCATTTCTTGTGTGTCGCTTATTATTCTGTCTGACTTTCTTAACATGTGTCTCTCTAACCCTTGCTTCTCCTTCTTAGTATCTCTGAGCACTTGTGTTCAGAATAATTTTTAAACTGTGCTCATCACTTGAGCAGACTGTAGTCAAAGTACTGTCCATATGTCCTTTCATTTGTTTAATTCCTACTGCAAATACATGAGTAACCTTTCTAAACCTGTGTTTAGACAACAGAAGAGTAATGACAAAGGCAGGATTATAAACTAATCTTGCAGATTAACAGAAAGCTTCTGGATTTAACAAAATAACCAAAAAAAAAAAAAGGGAAATTGAGATCTTGGAAAAGAAAACTTCATAGTCAATGTGCTGGCTTCACCGGATGATTGAAAATGCGTGCAGTGAAACAGCTGTGTCTTCAACCAGAAAACAAATGTGGAATTACATGAAGCACATTAGATGCATTATCCAGATTAATTTATAAATGTACTTTGAAATTGGTAGCATTTACTAAATCAGATGAAGGACAATGAGAAGGCAAGGCTGGATTAATGAATAATGCTGCTTTTATGACTCCTTTTTAATCTTCATAGTCTAATAATAATAACAACAAATAATAATGCAAAGCAGGTTTTCCTGTCTATCTGTTGGGAAGAAAAATTCCCTGGTGCTGTGTAGAGGACTCACACCTTTGGTATTTCTGCAGTAACACCTTTGGTGTTGTTCTTAGTCAGTGTAAAGGAACTGCTCCTGTCAGTTGTTTCTTGTATTGCTAAGTTGAAAGACGGAGCAGAGCGGCATAATGCTTAGATCTTAATCAAATGCATTCATAACTAAAAAAATCAGAAAGTACCTTAGTGTTTTGGTTTCTGGCTATGGGGTTCAGAAAATTGAGTAGATTCTAGTTAGGACTACCTTGGTTAATCTAACCACTATACATTTTATGCTAGTAAAACAAGGAACCCATGAACAGAAAATACCTTTTCTTTAAAGAAAAAAAAAATAGAGTGTTGTTTGTAGTGAGTGACAGTGAAATAAATATGCAATTTCCATAGCCCTATTACACGGAATAGGGCTTTGAAGAAGAACAAAATATTTTCATATTTCTAAATTCTTTTATAATTTGCTGTGCAGATTGATAACCCCATTTAAAAGCAGCTCACATATTGAAAGTTCACAATTCACTAGTAAGATGAGTATTTATTCTCCTTTTCGTGAAGTGAGATGCTGTGAATCAGTATTATTTTGCTCAGTGGTAAAAACAACTAAGATCTTCCCTTTGACATTTTAGGTGAGGAGGTGTATTAGACTGTGTTAAAAGAGAAAGAACTATTGGACAAGACACAGCGGCAAGAGGAAGGATTGGAGAGCTTAAACATAATATTAATTCTAACAAAGGTTCAACAGCATGAAGGTCTTGAGAATATATACTAGTTTTGTTCTTTTACTTTTTTTCTTGAAGTGTGGTGTTCCCTTTCAAGAGGAAGATGTGATTATCCTTAATGGTAATAAAGAAGATGTGGAAGTATTGAAGAAAAGAATGGAGGATAGAAGACTTAAAAGTAAATTAGAAAAGGTAATCTTTTTATACATTATTTAAAACAAAATTGAAAGAATTCTTACCTGTAATGCCATCTGCCCTTAGATCGCATAGCTTTGTCTGCTCATTTTTATGCGGACTGGAGGCTTTAGTAAGTTGTGTTGTACTTCAGTGCTACTTCTAAAAGTAATGGATTGCATGCATATTTTGCTAATAGCATATTGAAGTTGTATGTACTGAAACTTTCTTTTGACTAGCAGGCAGTGCGTAACTCTCTGAAAATCATAGAATTCAATGCTATGGCTAAAATCAACAGTGTCCCAGCTTATACTTCAGGCTTTTCTTGGAACAAAGACCTTGTATTAGTTAATTCTAGTAATGGGCAAAATCTTTCCTGTATTTGGTGTGGTAGTTCCTGATGGCAGGTTATTGATCTCTAAGTATCCTCTACTGGGCACTGTCAGAAACGGAATATTGGGATCTGTAGATTACTGGTCTGATTCTGTAAGAGCACTGTTTGGAAATTTTGTCATATTTTGTGGTTCTTGTGGTCCTGAGTGATTACTGACGATGCTAATTCCTACCATACTGTTGAGGTCTTGGCATTTCTTTTTTATTATTTTTTAATCTGCCCAGTCAAAATGCCATGGGAATAAAGTCATTGCAGCTCTGCTATATACTCTACTGCTGTCACGTCCCACCTGTGGGGAGGGGGGAGCAACTAAGATTTGCAAATCCCCTTAGCGTGAACTAAGGTGAGATAACACTCAAGGTCTGCACATGGACATCAGTGGACATTAGTAGGAACACAGAGAACAAATATTCTGTTAATGTTGGCACTCTCACAGTTAGATCTACCTAAGCTGTGTGGTTCTGTGGGAGATCAAGGTAGGCCTTGCGTTACTTAGCAGCTTTGAGGGAAAGGAGAGAGAGAGAAGAAAAGAGAGAAATAGAGAGATCACCAGTCCTGGATCCAGTGTCAGACCTGCCGATGGGGGTAGTCAGCATAGAGTGAGTCCCCCCGCAGATTTGTACGTGTCCCTATTTATTGGCCCCAGTTCTAGTAGTGGTTGAGACACCAGTAAGGCACAACAAGTAAGGCACAAGGTGACCTTTTTAGGGCAAAATCAAGAGAAGTAACACCAGGCCCCTCCCCATGACTCCTCTTTGTCATGTCTCTCGGGGTGTTGTTCGGGCTTACAGTTCTTGGGGCTCATCCCTTACAGCTGCTCTGTGAAGTAGTAGTTGTTCTGTGGGACTGAACCGTCAAACGACAGTTCTGCACATGGGACTTTTTTTGGCATTGCTATTTTTTTCTGAACTGGCATTGCTGTTCTGGAGGATGACAAAGCAAGCAAAAACTTCAGTGTTAACTCGGTCCAGAGTGCAGACAGATTTAGCTGAATCTCAAGAGCATGAATCATCATTTGTCTGACAGTGAGAAACTGAGACTTTAGATGGAGGTTGATCATCTCACCCCTATTACTGCACTCGATTTTTGCCTGCCTGTAGGATTAGATGGCATACAAATGTTTTCCAAGATTGTTTTGAAACAAATACTTGTTTACTTACCAGTGAGCATGTGATTCCTTCTCATCGTAGGGTCTTTATTCATCTGCACCAATACAGCATCATTGGGCCTGGGCAATAAAAGGAGAGGATGATTACCCGTAGATATCCAACTGTTCCATTTCCTCTCTGTTCATAGCCTCTGCACTTAGTGTCCCACACCTTCTGGCGTAAGAGTAATACTGTAAATCTTATGCTGTCTCTTCAGAAGTTTTTTTCTTTTTTTTTTTCCCAGTACTTTGTAAATAAATGTTTGAAAGAATTTTAAAGATAAATTGATGCTAAAATGTTGCAGTTCTCAGTAGATGAGTAATCAGCCCCCAAAATAGTGGTCGTTTGCACTCAATTTCTGTTAGGAAGGTGGCCGTAACAAAGCATCTCCAGTTTTGGTTCAGATAATTTGGAATAGTCTGAAAGCTGGTGCTGTCCCCGACTTCAGCGCAATGAAGAAGTACCTAAGTCTTCTCTGCTGTCACTGTCACAGTCTGAGATCTGTGAGCTCCAGTCCCAGTATCAGAAGACAGTTTCTAGTTTGGGCTCTGTGGCACTGCTGTTAAGACCTCTTCCTCAGTTCCTTCTTTCAGCTGGGGGAGCAGTCTAAGTGGACCTTCTTCCTTTGGAGCAGGAAGCACAAAGCATGAGGAAGAAGCAGCTAGCACTAGTATAAATAATTATTCAAGCTCAACTATGTTATATGTACCCATGATGAAAGATACATAATATATATTCATTATGTATAATATACACATAAATACATTTACAAACATCTCATTTGTAAAGCCACCCATAACAACAAAGGTGGAAGCACCCTGAAAAGGGTTTTTTCATGTACACTGAAGGACACCAGGAGAGCCAAGTTTGCTCTCTGCCTGGTAACCCTCTGCCACCACCTCCTGGCTGAGCTTTGCAGCAACATGTGGTAAGGCATCTTTTTCCTCAAGTGTTAATCGTATACTTGACAGCATGGTTTCTCCTAATTTTTACAACACATTTAAATATCTTTATTTTCTTTGGATTTGTGTAGTTTTCTTGAAGTACATACACCATTCTGAATGTATACAGAGTCATCTTCTGTGCTAATAACACCAACAGCTGTTTTAATACAGCTTTCTTTTTCAGCTTGGCATTAATATAATCAAAGCCAGTAAATGGCATTCTTGTTGCTGTTGTTTGGGGTTTTGTATTTTTTAATCGGGACAAACATAAATTAACTTGGAAAATCTGGTCCACAGATGCTTTTAAAAAATTTGGATTAACTATTTGCATCTTTTCTTCCCAAGCAACCCTGCAACAAAGGGCCCAGTTGTTGAAAGTTACCCAGGAGGGATTTTTTTATTAACTAAAAAAAATTAAGTGGATATGAGATGCAAGATTATTCTGAATTTTTTATTGAAAAAGTCTTTATTGATTAGTTAACTGTGTCCTGTTTAATGTTGTGCAATTTACTGTCCTGTCGTGTGGGTTCAGAGTATCAGATTGTCTTAATGATGGTGACACACAAACCCCCTGCAAAGCATACAAGCCAAAATACCCATTCCAGACAGTTTCATTTTGGCCTGCGCGATTTTCTTTAAGGTGCTGTCAAGGTTGCCAAGGTTGTTATTTTTCCATATAGAAATAATACCAAAAGTGTGAAGTAATATTGTGAAAGGAAGAGTTCCACTGTGTAAGACATAAAAATGTACTGGAGTTGTGTGTCCATCAAATACAAGTTGGGGATTGTATATCCTTTCAGTACGTTACAGATTTCTGCTTGTGTTGTTTCAGAAATCAAAGAAGTGTAAGTCAGCAGAATCAGCTTCTCGGCAAGACACTGCTGAAGGTAATGTCACAGCTACCAATTACGTGTAGCCTCTGAGTCATGAAGCAGACTCATGATTGATTTTTTTTTTTCTTCTTTCATAGATTGTCCAGGTCCATCAAAGACTAAGAATGGAAAGGATTGTATCAATTCCAGTTCTGGGGAAAAGAGGCAGATTATCTTCACCAAAAGTTCAGGTTGGTGTTTATTCTTTAATCTAAATGTGAAAAATGAGAACAAATAGTTCTGCTTTGAAAAATTGTAGGAGAGGTCCTTCTCTAGCTATTTTGTACTGTATTTTTCAGAAGCTACCCTTTCACTTTCTCTTTTTTTTTTTATCTTTCTCAGTAATAAAAGGTCAGCTCCTGTCTTCAAGGGAGCCATAATGTCATGGCTCACTTTTTCAAAGAACCCTCTCTTTCAAAAGCCTGTCCTACAAGGCTGCCTTTCCAAGCTGGAGTAGGAAGCTGCCTCATGAACATGCACAAAGCTCCTTGTTCAATAGAAACTGTAGTCAATTTAACTTTTTCTTAAAACAGCTTTGTTTTACAGTCTGTAAAATCTACAAATCTGACTCTGCAGAAAGCATGCAAGGGCTTCTGTTTGTCTGTTTTTCCTTATTCTGCCCAGTTTGCCTTTGTCCCATCTGCTATCCATCATCCTATACTTTGAGTAAATAGCCCACAGAGTAGGGACCGACTTCTTGTTATACTTTCACAAAATACCTAAAACAACAGGGTCTCCGCTCACGCTTGTGACTGGCAAGTGCTGCAATGATGCAGATAACTAATAAAAATAATAAACACTTTTCACCACATTGCATTTTTTTCACTGTGAAACAAGCCAGATTTGCTTCTTCATGTCATGCCAGTATTGCTGTGCTTTAAGTTGGTGGAACCAACTTGAGTGAGTGAGAGTAGAGATTCTTATTCACGCAGCGATACAGTTGAGGGTTTGGTATATCTGTTTTATTGGCTAGCAGTTAGTGTGAAGAGAATTAGTAGTTGTTTTCCTGAAGTACGAGTGGTCAAAAAATCTGTTTATGGCAGTTTATTTCATTGAAGCGTGTTAAAATGTCCCAAGCTGATGACTTTTAGTCCTGCATTTGAGCTGCTAATTTGCTGTGTGTCACTGGGAGCAGTGGAATATAACTTCAGGATGTTCTGATGGAGCTACAGAAGTCATGCAGCTATGAGTAAACTTGGCAATCCTTTAGTCCAAAGGATGGTGCCCTCTCTTTATGTAATATATATTGTTATTTAATGTCTCCAATTCATACTGATGTTTTCATACAGAACTATAAGAACAAGTACATGTTTAAAGTCACTCTGAGATTTCTGTGTGAATTATTCAATTGTGTACATTACAGCCACAGAAAAAGTCAGTGTAGGTTGTTTGAAGAATGTAAGAATAGTTAAATGGTGAACTGTAGATGTGAACTATGTGAGAAGCTGGGAGAATTTCTATCAGAAATGCCTTACCTGCCCCCTACTGTCTGTTTTCATAAAGGATAGACTTTTAAAAATATTTAATTCCAGACGATTATAATTGCTCTTGGATGCTTAGGAACCTAGTAATTCTAATAAAGTTTGGTGTATTTTTCTTTTCCAGGAGTGTAAAATACATAATATTTGAATTGTCAGGTCATTGGTTTATGTTTCTGGCAGCAGTTATATTGACCAGCAAGAGATTAAGAGGAGAGAGGGAAAATAAAGAAAAATCCATGGACATGGAATACCAGTAGCATAGGAATTAATTTATGAACATGACACCCTAAGGGTTCTGGACTCGCAGCATACATATTCGTTCTTTCAAATCCAGTGTTTGGTAATTCTTTCCAGACAACTATTGATGGCATTAAAAGCACCATTCTCCAAATCTAAAAAAGGTCTGCTCGACGATGATTTGGGATCGCACATACAATTCTTGTGACTACGTGCAGATATCAGTTAGTACATTTTCAGACGGGCTCCCAACAAGCTATTTACGTGCTGTTGTGCCTAAGTTAAAGTAAATATGTAGAGTTTCTGCAGACTTCTCTGTATTCATTTTTTTGCACAAGAGACTCGACACACGCTTTTCAAAGCACTGTCCTTCCACTTTGGAGAAGATTAAATAGTTGTTAAGAAAAAAAGTTTTGTAGCAGTAGATATAACAGACTGAGAGGGATGGTATCAGAAACAGAGGGATGGGCGTTTTCCTATCCCAAATATAAAATGATGCAGACTATTGTTATTGGTCATAAATGACTTTGCAAATAATAAAGGGAGGAGATAGATTCCCTGGGGACAGTATGTCGCAAGTTTAGCTTTTGCCATTTGATAGCTAATTTCTAAACAATACTTCAGGGTGGTGGAATACTTTCATGGCTCTTAAGACTAGAGTTCAGAGCCGTTTGTCACTGAGAGGAATAAATGTCAATACTGAATTGCAGTGCAAGGGATTTACACAAGAAGGAAGGAATTCCTCTCTCATCAAGTTTTCTAAAGGTGTTTTGAACATAAATTATAAAAGCTAGGAACAATTACAGGATATATTTACGGTAGCCCTGAAAAAATGTATATACTTCATCTCTGTACACGTTATTTTTAAAATTTTTTTCCTGTCTTTATTTAAATACTTTTATCAAGTGTAAGTTGTTACACATGCTTTATTCTATTCCTTTTTCTCTATCAGATAATGGAAATTCATCTGTACCAGGAAAAGTCAATAAGGCTTCTTCTACTACCATGAAGAGATCCATTGCAGACAGTGAGGAGAAATCTGAGGCATACAAATCTATTTTTACATCGCACAGCTCAGCAAAACGTTCAAAGGAAAAGTGTTCCAATTGGATTACTCACACAGCATACTATTTCTGAAACAATGATGAGCCTGATCGTAACATTCATCACTGCTTTCCTTCCCTAAGGCTTTTTCCGTACAACTCTGATACAGAACTTTTGTTGTAATCTGATGTTATCTGCAATTATTCCGTTTATAAACTAGTGAATAACTAATGAACTTGTGTTAGCTGCAACTTCTGTTAAATAAGAAATACATGGCCAGAATTCACGTTGTATCAGCAGACCTCATTCTAAAATGATGGATTGTTTTCCTTTTTTCCTCCCCATTGGATGCTGTCATCCTTAGTCACTCTAGCTCGCATCCTCAGTAGTAGGAGTGAGGGTAGAAGGCTCTGCCTGCTGTCCTCTTCTGTTGATATTGGCTGCAGCTGAACTTATAGTTTTCAAGTTATTAGTACAGAAATTCAAACTTTTTGAAACTTTCTGACAGTAAAAAGAGCAATAATGCTTTTCTTTTGTACTAGCCAACTGGGCCCTCAGTAGAACTAGTATATGTTTTTTAAAGGTTCTGTAGGTATTTTCAAGTAATTTACCTTTTGATGGAATATATGAAAGCATAATTATAAAAATGTTTGTACAACATTCTTCTTGCACATATTGTTGTAGCCTGTTTTTAACAACAGAGTATTGACTTGTAAATCATTATCTATAAAGATGAGCCTGTAATAGTAAGGCTGTTTTTTTTCCCAAAAAGGTTTGGGGGGTTTTCTTTGTGGGTGTGTGTTTTAAAGTTAGAAGTATCAGGACTGAGCTTTCTTTCTTTTGTCAGAGGATCAGGATACAGTGGAACAAAAATATGAGTTTCCTTCCTTTTCTGTTGAAACAGTAAGGTTCTTTGTACATCTCTGAGGAGCAATTTGCCATTTTGAATTCTGCAGCTTACACAAAAATACAAGCATTTGCACAGGGCGAGAGAAAAACGGGTGGTAACAGAATAGGAGCAGGCGCATCTTAGCTGGCGTTTTAGGGAGAAACAATGGGTGCCAGTGTCAAAGCCATTGGTGGCTGATGGAGGGAACCCTGCAAGGCTGGAATTACCTTCTGGGAATGCTTTTCTTCCACTAAAATGTGCTGCTTGCACATCATCTGTAGTACACAGTGGTTTATTTTCTGACATAGAATCCTTAACAGCAAACAACTATTTGACTATTAATTGCGTGTTACAGAAAGATGCTAAGCACAGAACGTCACTCAGTTTTGCTGTTATATTTATGCTTTTTATCCCTGTGACATTGACTTAAATAAAACCTGCTCCTGTCATATGACTGTTCAGTTGAACAGATCTACAAGTGTTTATTTTGTCAGTGTTAGGACAGAGTAACTTTTTGTGGGCTTTCCTTTGGCCCTTTTCTTCTCCGCTTTTTTCCAAGCACGGGAATCCCTTTAAAATGTTAATGTTCCATAGCAATGATTTAGTGGCTGAATATTTGAATCCAATAATACCTACATGAAATGACCGGAGGGAGGGATGGAAGCTTTTCACCTTCCTCTCTTCCTCTTTTAAAATTAAAATATGCTTTTATAATCTTGGCACAAACTAACCAGAATAGAAATGCAGACAGTAGGATGCTTTTAAAACCACTGCATGATGTTACATTGTTACCTTTGTGCGTGAAAATGATTAATTATCATCATAATTTATTATTAAAAGTGTCCCCCTTTTATAGTTGGCAATAGTTAATTGGAGATTCAAATGCTGTGTTTATATTTGCGTAGGTGGTCTCCATGATTCAAGCATGTTGAATGAAACTGCTAGGATTTTATTATTATTTTGATAGGTATAATTAAAAATTGGCTTGTTGTAGAATTTATATGGTGGTAAGCATTTTTGTTTTCCAAAGATGTGAATGCATATATACATCACATCAAACAGTTTGAGGTTTACTTGAGCTTCCAGGAAGCACTCAGCCACGTTTTGTATGCATGTCTGGTAATCGGCTTTGTTCTCTCTGTTCTGTATTCTTTTCCTCTTCATTATTATCCTTTATTATTTGTTAGTTACAGATAATGAAATTACTGTACTAAAAGATATACTATGGTATCTGTTTTGACAATACAGGCTAAAGTCCTATTAGGGTTTTATAGGAATGCATTTTCCTTCTATTTAAATCAGTTATAAATCCTTAGGGGAATTCATGCTTTTGAGTTAGATGGTACGTTGCTAAAGAGTTTGAGAAAACAGAATGTGCAGTTTTGCTTCCTTTTCTTGATGATATGTTAGGCAAAGTCCAGCCTGCTGACTTGGTAACAGGCTTTCCTGCTCATTGGGGCATAACAGTGACTTCTTTTGTTCGATCTATTAAAATAAGTTCATGACTGCCGTGATTTGGTTAATGTATGGATTCTTCATATGCACTTGGGTTTATTACCTGGAATTGATAGTTTGTGCTACGCCACTTTGTCAGGATTTTGTTCGGGAGTTTACCATCCTGCCTTTGTGGATGGAGTTCTTAAAATGTGTATGGTTTATAGAAGTGGTGTCAGTGACCGATGAGCTCTTTTCCTTCCCTTTACAAAAAACAGCTGTGAAGGAATGTGATATATTGTTGGCATGTGATGCAATTCATCGCCACAATTGACTTTTGTTAATGTAAAATAGAGGAGCAAAAAACTGACACTTCTGTTGTTGGCAGGCTGGGTTAGGCAGTGGAGACTGGAACGTTGACTTGGCAAGTTTTAATAGATTCAAGCGAATAGTTTGCTGGAGGATGTTTGCTTTGTTGTGGTTTGCTTTTTGTGGGGGAGGGCAATTTAATTTTCTTTTAATGTAGGTGAATTTGAATGTTGGTGAAAGTTGAAGACTGCAGAAGTCTTAGAATCTGAAACCTATATTTTTTCAGATGCCACAAGTCTCCCACAGCACTGCATCACCCATGTGTCTGTTCTGGGGAGTTCACAGAACAGTTAGTTCTGTTTCCATGATGTTCAACCCTTGGCCTCTCTTCTGAAGAGGATCCAAATTAATGTCAGTTGTATAATAGGGGTTTTTTTGCCTTTTTTTTTTTTTTGTGATGTGGAACCTGCCTATTGGGAACTGGACATTCAACACCTTCTTTCACACAGCCCAATAACAAAATGCTGGTCGTGAAACCCAGCCCAGATATGCAGCAGTGAACAGGGACTGTGGAGCTGTGTCCTGTGAAGCCTCTGTCTGTCGGCACACCTGCAGAGCATTTAGCCCTTTCAACATCGATCCCTCTAAAACTGAAAACATGGGGGGCATTCACACACTTCCACACATTCAGACTCAGCAGAGATCAGTGGTATCAG
Source organism: Grus americana (assembly GCF_028858705.1). Lineage (NCBI taxonomy): Eukaryota > Metazoa > Chordata > Aves > Gruiformes > Gruidae > Grus > Grus americana. Next base: position 15,009,209 of record NC_072868.1, on the reverse strand, counting down.
TGTTCAATACCGCAGTTAATTCCCTAGTCATACCAGATCAGACGGGAAATTTTGTGCTGTTTCACAGGATAGTCCTGTAAACTACCTTTTCTCCTTGTCCCCGATGATCCATAATGGCATCTGCAGCCTCCGAGGCTGTGGAACTGCTACGATGCCCTTCTGCAGCTGAGGAACCAGCCTGTGCTCGCCTGTGCCACGCGCTGATCTGCAGAGAGGACCAGAGGTGCTGATGCTCACTGACTTTTTGCCTTCGGAGGACAGTGAACCTTGTACACCTTCAACCTTGCAGGCCCAACGTCCTGGAGCTGTCAAAGGTGGGTTTGGGGTGGATTGCACTTCCTGCCTCCTGAATGCTGCAGTAAAAGGTGACTTTCCTCCCTTACTCCCTAACCTCTGGTACCTCTGTTCTTTGCGCATTGCTGTTTGAGGTCTTGTCTCTCCAGCCTTTTTTTTTTTTTTTTCTACAAGACCTCTAAAACTGGCCTGTATAAGATAGACATGGAGCTGTTGGAGCAAGTCCAGAGGAGGCCACAAAGATGCTCAGAGGGCTGGAGCACCTCTGCTATGGAGACAGGCTGAGAGAGTTGGGGTTGTTCAGCCTGGAGAAGAGCAGGCTCCGGGGAGACCTTAGAGCACCTTCTGGTACCCAAAGGGGCTGCAGGAAAGCTGGAGAGGGACTGGTGACAAGGGCAGGGAGTGACAGGCCAAGGGGCATGGCCTGAAGCTGCAGGAGGGGAGATGGAGATGGGATGTGAGGCAGAAATCCTTCCCTGTGAGGGTGCTGAGGCCCTGGCACAGGGTGCCCAGAGAAGCTGTGGCTGCCCCTGGCTCCCTGGCAGTGTTCAAGGCCAGGTTGGATGGGGCTTTGGGCAACCTGGGCTAGTGGAGGGGGTCCCTGCCCATGGCAGGGGTGGCACTGGGTGGGCTGTGAGTTCCTTCCAACCCAAACCAGTCCAGGATTCTGTGATTTTATATCTCTGTGAAACTTAGTTGAAATGAAACATTGGTTTATAATGTTGCTGATAAAAGTGAGAGCGTAGCAGCCCTGAATTTCTAGAAAATTAGACAAAAGCCCTTCAGAGAAGCAGCAGCACCCCCAACAGCCGTCAGGAAGGCAGAGTTGAAGAGGAGGAACACGTAGTGTCTCTTCTGGAAAGACTGGAATTTAGTGACATCCTGCTGATAAAACTCTGCAGTTACTGAACAGTAAGCTTCAAGGGACAGAGTTCATTCTGGAAGGATATGTTAAATTTTATTTCCCTTGCTTATTTTTTTTTTAGAAGTAATCCTAGAACTATCTTCTCTTTAATGGGAATGCAGTTTGAGAGGCGTACAGTGGGAAAATGCATGCGGTTTGCTAAGATGGTTGGAGATTTTATTGGAATCTCGGAACCTCTGTGCTTCGGTCTCCAACTTCCATGCCATGAGATCATCACATGCCTGTCAAACTGACAAAAAAAAAAAAAAGTTTAAAGTTCCCTTTAAAAAATGATGCTTGTTAGATTCAAATATTTCTTATTAATGTCCTATTCTTAGCTAAACTGAACGAACACAATTGCCTTTAAGTGTCCTGCCTTGCTTGCTTTGCAGCCTAGACGCCAGTTGCAGTTGGTATATTTTGCTCAAGATTCAGAACTGCGGTGACCCTGCCAAATAGTTTCTTAGTTTCATTTAAAAAGAAAAGGGCTGTTTATACATTACAATCCACAGAGGGTCTGAAATCAGTATGTCCAAAGATGAATACAAATCATAGACAAAAAGTGTTTTGTTGGAAGTCGTCACAAATATGGAACTGATTACTGCTAGACAGCGCAGATTTCCTCCTGTAAGATGGAACTGATATAATTCCTTCCTGACAGCTAGAAATTATAATTGAGTTGAGGTTTTTTTCTGTGTTTTAAACTTCACCAACTTTCAAAATGAGCAAGAGGGATGGAATCCTAATCCATCTGCAATTGATGGGAATTCTGCCTGTAAGCCAGGATTTTAACCTAAATATCCATCCAACTGCCCAGTTAGTGTGGAGGTACTGCTAACAATTTCATAGCTGTGGTTTTGTCAAGCATTTAGCTTCATGTGGATTAAAATATCTCTTACAGGTCAGTGACAGAATTCAATTTGCAAATTGACCACAGATCTTTTCTGGGGAGGAACCGATTTCACTATGACACTGAGGAAAATGAAATTCTCTTTTTAAAATGTTGCCCTACCAGCTCTTTGTACCACATCTGGCAGAACTCAACCTTTGTGCGGTATTTGTGACTTCGCTAAGAGATTTTTCTCAAAAGTTAAGGGCGTGAGTTGGTGCAAAACAACCCCTTTCCCTTGCAGAAGCATCTGTCGGACCACACCACTACTCTTTTCACCCAGTTTTTTCCTTGTTCCTTCTCATTTGCCTCCTCCATTTCTGCTGCTTGCAGAACTCAGACAGTGCTTGGCTCGCCGCTGATCAGGAGAGCGGGGAAAAGGGAAGGATCAGGGTTTGCAGCCCTGTTTGCTCTCCGGGCTGCTTTGCATTCCTGGCGCAGCCGGGCCGGCTGCCTCACCGAGCCGAACTTTCTCCTCTTCCAGGCCAAGTCCTGAATCTGATGGCCATTTGTGTCAGGACAGGCCGGTAGCTTTTCACTGTACAGATTATTTATTTTGCTCCCTGTGTGGCAGGTTTTAAAGAGCAGGGTTTTATCCACAGCGGAGAACATCAAGGTGGTCAGTCTCTTTCCATGTTACGGGTAGGAAGGTGTTTCCCTCTTCCTTCTGTGACTTGGATGGATGGCCAATCTTTCACTCCCCTCTCTCCCACGTAAGTTATTTCCCCGCTGTATGAGGATGTCTTAAGACTTAATTATTAGGTTTGGGGGACGGAAGATGTCCATGTCGGGGTACAGTGTAATTTGTAAACAGAAGTCAAGGAATGCTTTTCCCTGGGCTGTCAATGGAAATTTCTTTCGCTCTGGAAAGAAAAATGTTGTTAGCCTAAAGTAGAAACAATTTGACAGTGTAGGTCATCCTAGCAGGCATGAATGCCACATTTTTATGCCGTGAGTTTCCTCTTTTTTAATTAAAAGTAATTCTGAGGAATCGCTTAATATCCACTTTGCAGTGATAAGTGGGGTTGCATTAGCATTGAAAGGGCTGCATTGAACGGGATGGGTGTAGCTTTCTTCAACTTGCCTACAAAGCTAAAGAAATGCAAAGCAGCTTATTGCTCAATTATGCTGACTTTAGCAACTAGGTAGGACAAATTAAAAAAAGAAAAAGGGAATATCTAGTCTCAACCTGGGTATTTAATGGGTCCCAAAATGTGCTGAACTCTTTAGTTTAAATGGGCTCTTTAGTGTGGTGTCAAATAAGTTAAAAAGCAAGGGAGCTTTACAAAGCTCCCTTCATTGTTTAAACTTGTTTAACTCATGTTAAGGCTAATGTACATTTATTCAGACTGACAAAGTGCTGAATTTACACAACAGGGATAGTAATAATTAGGTCAGATACTTTTTAAATGGCAATGGGGGGTGGGAATACTTGACTTTTTTATGCTTATGAATGGAAATGATGATTAGCACCGACTGAGGCCCGCCGCGATACCTGCCCGGGCTCTGCTCCCCCCTCCCCGGCCAGAGCCGGGCGGCCGGTCCCCGCTCCCAGCGCTGCGCTCCAGCCCTGCGGCCGCTCGGGCTTTGCGTTGCGCGGTGCTCGCGAGAACGCGCTGTTCCTACTGGTATCACTTCTATTTGTAGTAAGCCCGTAACTGTCCTTGGAAGCTGGCTCTCCTTTTCCCTGCCGGGATCCGATTGAGACCAATAAATTACACTAACAAAGATGAAAACCCAGTCGTTAAAACCGCATTGTCTGTTCGAGCTTATGAAGTTGAGCTCTAATATTTCACGGTGTCCACTTCAGACTACCTAGTTCTTATATTTTTTATTGTAAATGTTTCCCCTAATATCAACATCCCTACGGCCCGGAGAAGATGTGTCTGTATCTTGCACCTTTCTCGTGGATCTTTGGAGCTGGTGACTCCTAGGACAGAATCCCGGATTAGTTAGTCCGTGGAGCTGATCCAGCACAGCAGGATTTGTTTCTCCAAGAAGGTTTTTTTTTTTTTTTTCTTGGCTTTCCTAATATTTGAACAAGCACTCTTGTTTAATTCAGTGAAACAGAATCTTACTTGCATTTGAATCGTGGTCAGCAGCGGGCATGCTGGGCTGGTTGGATCTCTTAAGCTGTAACCATTTACTTCCCCATTGAGATTTAAGCTACTCGCAGCTCATTTGGTTTGCATGTTTCCATTCTTTAAGGAATCATTAAGGAGTCCCAAACAGACCCGTCGGACTGGCTGCAGCGGCAAGGTCGATAGGCAGAGCCGTCCTGTGTTTAAAAACCGCAGGAAAGAGCCGGAATTTGACCGAATGGGTGAAGATTTAGTGTCACACACCCCAACTACCTGAGAACAAGTACCTGTAAGGGTACGGGAGGGTGCGCTCCCGGTGAGTGCAGGCTCCAAAGCAGCGAGCGGGCATCGGTGCAGCTGTAGCATCCCCGGGTGGGAGATCTGGGGCTGTAAAATGCATCTTCGAATGGAAGTAGGAGTTGCTGAGCTGGAACCGCAGTAGGTTGGATCACTAAACTGTATCTCTTCCTTAAGACTACTTTTTTTTTTCCCCTGTTGTTGCTGTTGGCTTTGTGCCAGCACGCTGCAGGGCCGCAGCAGGAGCTGCACTTGGGCCCGGTTTCCATGCGGTGGCACCAAACGTTCGGCCCAGGGAAGCGCCGGGCTGCGGGATGAGGGACGGGAGGGCTGCGGGGACAGAGCCAGCCGGGGAGGGGGGGGCAGCCCCGCACATCCAGAGCTGAACCTCCCCCCTTCTCAACGTTCTTGTTCGCTTTGCTGCCCAAAGTTTCTGAAACTCCCTAGCTCTGCCGTAAGCCATCTCCATCTTTCAAGCTTAATAAACGGCTACCGAGAACAGTATTGCTAAAGCTTTCCCTTCTGTCACGGACAGAAATGTGCGCTGATCTCCTGTAACTCTGTGTAACAGTAAGTAGATGATGTTACAGGCATCGCACAGGGGTCCGGAGTGCAGAAAGAGCTGCTGGGGAGCAGAGAGGTTTGCTCTGAAGAAGCTGGGATCGCAGGATAAACCTACTGCCTCCACTGTCCTTTCCTTCCTCAGTTGTTCTCGTACGTATGTAGTTTGTATGCGCTTGGTATCAGGGAACGCATCGTAATGACGAGCGAAGAAATCTAATAGTGATGACGAGATGGACTGCAGAAAGGGGGACCGCATCTCCAGAGGGAGAAGGCTGCGGAGCGACAGTGCCCACCTTTTCATAGGATGACTCTCAAGTGAAAACAGCGGGACTTATTCGACTGTTTAACACATTGATTTTTCAAAGTGTTGGTCAGAAAAGAGAGGTTTTGTTCCACAGAAAATTCCAGTGCTTCAGAACTTGTTTCTATTCCAAATCAAAATGAAAGGCACAAACTGCTCCCCGAAGTCATGTTCTGTAAAACTTTGATTTGGAATAGTTGAGCTGGGCCCACTGCTTGAGTTATTCCAGCTATGCTCAAATATTTTCTGTCTTAAAAACAACTACTCACAGAATTAACATTGAGTATACCTTAAATTGGAAATTAAATAAAATATTTTGTTCCATCATCCCCTAAAAACACTGCAAATAGCTGCATGTTTGGATTTAAATCCTATTTTCTGGCACCTGTACTATGTTGAAACGTTTTCAGCAGCTCTCCTTGCAATGTTTAGTACTCCACATTTGAGTTGGAGAGATCCCTGAGTCAAGTTGCCCATAGCTGGAATTTTAAAAACAAAAGAGGGAAAGAAAAACTTGTCTTCTATTTTAGGGTCTTGCAGTACTGGAAATGCAAACACTGCAGAGTGAATATTTAACTAGTGCATGAGAATCGAAAAAAGTGTAAAGCAAATGCAATGCAGCAGTCTATTTGCCTTGTTCAGCATTAAGACATTAAAAATAGATTTACAGATTTCATAATGCGATTGCAACATTCACACAGGTTGGGATTTTTAATTTAACTTTGAACTGGATAATGCAGATTGCATGGAGACCAGAATGGACTATATTCTAATGGGAGAATTTGCCTTATCCAGGATTAACATATCAAAGGCAGAGAAGGATTTTTTGAGAAGGTGGCACAATGATCTGGCTTGCTTGCCAGGTTGACATCCTGCTAAAGCTGTTGGCATCAGCGTGCGGTTTCAGACCATTTCAGGCAGTAGGGAGGCACTTGCTCTGCTTTTATCATGTTCCCTCGTGTTGACCACATGCGATACAACCGGTCATGGTGCACTCTGGTAAATTTTGCTTCTGTCCTCTCTTGGCATTAGAGGTCTGAGCAAACAGCCTTCTGCTAAGCGGTGGCACAGCGCGATCCTGGAAGGGCAGTGCACTCTAGCAGCGTGCTGTCCTGGTGGAAGTCAGGTTCCCACTGAAAGCAGATTGCATTTTTGCTTGGACTGCCCATACCTCTCCCAGCCAGTGGTGATTAGCTTCAATTCCCATCGTTGTAGTTTGTTTTGTGTTCTCTCAAACTAAAGACATTTGCATCTGGAAGCAATGCTTGATGTGAACCTTCTTGTTTTGAGTACCTGTTCTCAGTCTGCTTTGGGAATGGGCTTCCAAATGGTTTAGCAGGAAAGGAGGAGTGTGTGTGTCTCCTGGAGATGAGGAGCGCTTGCAGCTCTGGTAGACGTGCTGCAGTCAGGGCACTTCCAGGTCAAACTGGGAAGAATTTGTTGTTACCAGGAGAAGCTGGGCTGTGTCTCTGAGGGATTCTAGCACTCAGCACTGAGTTACTTTAAAAAAAAAAAAAACAAACCAACAACAAACAAAAAACCCCAGAAAACAAAAACCTATTAAACAACTAAGAAAAGACAGTGGGTTAGTGCTGTTGGCTGGGCGAGTGAGGAGATGCCATCCTCTCGTGCCTCTTCCCTAACAGCTGCCATGCATCGTGCTCTGACTCAGGCGTAGTTGCAAATGTTGGCTTGAATGCTGGTCTGAATAATACTGCTGGAGAAGGACTTCAGGGCAGGTAGGTATTCAAAGAATTTGTGTCACTAACAAGGGCAGATAGCTGCCATACACATTTTGGACGTACAGTGGAGAAGGTGAGGAGCAGCAAGGCCGTAGGCAGGTCCTTAGGAGCGACTGCGGGTGTGATGGAGAGACAGCACGTTCTGTCAGTTCACCTCCGCACCCGATCCTTCTCCTGGGGATACACTTCTCAGTGCAGCTGTGCCAGAGCTGGACTTCTCCACTGCCAAACAACCAGAATAATGAAAAACTTTGCTGTTTCACTCCAGAAGGATCAGACAAACCACCACCATCTGTACTTAGAAAGGTAGAACACAACTCTGAGCCCCCTGCACGTGCAAATGTGTAATTTTGAAGACGCTGTGTCTGTCACACGCCACTTTGCACCCCAGTGCAAGGACATCAGATGGGATGGTACCACCTGCTCCCTCCTAAGAACGTATATTCGTTGGCCCAGCCCCTCTCCACGTTGTAGCAGTATGTCTTATTGTGAAAATCCCCCTCTGAGATTTATCTCTTTGGTGAAAGGTTCTCCTCGGCAGCTGAACTCTCAGTATCACATTAACTTTTTTTCTAGCAGAAGTGGAAGCGGGGTATTTGCAAGTCTCAATAGCCACATATCCCTCTGCACACAGACATTGCAACCCTCCGCTGGTGTGGCGAGCTTTGCGTGCTTTTCTAGGACGGTGGCATTTCATGATCACGGGGATTATCCTTGTTCTTCAACAATGTCAGAAAATGGTCCATATGAAAACAACTGAGTGATGGGATGAACAAAAGGAATTATGAAAACTATATAATTTTGTCTGAGAACTCGGATGCCTTCTGGGAAGTATCATATAATACCCAGCATGAAATATCCCATCAAACACGGACAGCACAGACATGGAACAATGTTGAGCAAGAAGTTTGACCAGAGCACCGATTATTGATTTCAAAACATCCCAGTGCTATGCGGCCACAACCATCCGAGGCAAAACTGGAGTAGTCAGAGAGAACCAAAGTGGCGCAGACACGCTGCTCACACGACTGGTGAAGATCACTTAATGCAGATATGCAACAGCTGCAACAAGGTTCATGCAGAGACATGCCTTTATATTTCATTTAAGTATAGGCATCGGCCCGGGCAGGGGAAGGAATGCTGTCTGAAAGTAATGGTGAGCCTTCCGCATCTGGAGCGAGAATTCGTACTGAATCGTATCAAAAGTGAAGGACCGGTGAGCAGTTTCAGTGCAGCGACTTGGGTTGAGGGTTGACTACGAACTGGGCTATCTCCTTACATCTTCAGAAATGAAAAACGAGGTGATTTGTAAGCTTGTGTCGCTGCTGTTGGCACGATAGTTGTCCTGAGGATAAGGATGCTGCGATTTGCCAGAGCACAAATTAAGCCGTTCCTTTTACGCTTGGCCTCTTTTTTAAAATCTACTCCGCTGCTCTCCAGCCAGCTCCAGCAGCCTCGGGGGATTCCTGGGCCATTTCCAAGTGACCTGTGCATGACAACACAGAAATATAAACTTTTATTCACTATACGGTGATCCCTAGCATCCGCTGGAAAGTGTCTGGAGATCACCAAAATTAAACATGCTGAGGACCGGCCTCCACTAGCGGTTTGTCAGATACCCCCGAACCAGCAAATATCTGGTTGTGTGTGCTGGATGGAGTTCGAATGGTGGTCATCTGAAGGGCACAGGCAATTCTCCAGTGTAGCCATTTTTAACACCAAAATGTTGGATTTCGACGGCACAGCAGAACTGTCGGGACCCGGATGATGCCACAGAATACATCCACAATGCCACTTCCGAAGTGACTTGTGTTTTCTGTGATCCCTTCGCCTCGTTTCTTCCAAACCAGCGGCCACCTGGCTGGGCAGTCTGGTCTGTCCTCCCACCACACCGGCTGGGGCTGAGGTCCACAGCTGTCTCCAGTAAAATTCATGCTAGTATTTACAAATAAAACTTGCAGATTTTTATCTGCTTGTCTTTAAAAGTTACACTGTATTTAACGACAGGGTTGTTTGGGGTTTTTTTTGTGAAACAGTTTCAAATTTTTCTGAAACAAAGCAGCAAGTGCTTGTGAAATAGGTTCATTCCTCTCTATTAGCTCTGGGTTCAAGATTTGGAGATTATTGGAACTATTTTCACTAACTCAGCTTGGAGCATTTCTGTAGGCTTTTTTTTTAACCTCTGAGAATGTTTCCTTCCATCAGCAGGTATTGCAATAGTCTGCAATGGCTTTTTCTCCTTTTGGGCAAAAGTTAAATGTGAATTTATAACACGATTGCATGAAGATTTCGGAACTGTGCTGCAAAAACTAATCGATGTTGCCGTGATCTTACTTGCCTTGAGATTACAGGCGAGTAACACCCCGTGGATAGAGTTAAACTTCCCGTAGCAAGCTCGGATGATCCGCTGAGCTCCAGCGTATTTTTATTAAGCTTCCCTGAAACGATTTTCAAAGGATGAAAACCTAGGCTTAGCTAGCTAGAGTTTAACGCAGCCAAACTGTTACCCAGAGTCTTTAAAGAACATGCCGTAACCTTTTCGCTCAACAATCTGCTCTGCTCTTACCGAGTTTTACCCAATATTCAAATGAAACTTATTCCTTTTCAACCTTTGCCAAGCTGAGGTTATTAAGAAAGAGATACAAATTAAAAGGATTAAAAATGCAGCTCTAATTAAACACATATGAGCAGTTAAGAGTTGGCTCTGCCCTGGTTATCTGTGCACATAGAAATATCACACACAACTTAAACCAGCCCTAGTCTCCATGAAGTTCTTGCTAAAGGCACCACCAAACGACGTAATAACACACTGTGCCTTTCTCTAGAGCTTCTTCTATGCAGGTCCTAAAATGTTTTAAAAAATTACATGAGCCCTTGCTATCCCCACTTGCAAAGGAGAAGGAGCTGAGGCAGGGAGCAAGGGGAGGAGCGTTTCTCGGCGTGCATTTTCAACAAACTTGAAGTCTGTGGCCTCCGCCACGGAGAAGAGCTCCTGGTGGTCCCCCAAAGCTGCGGCGGTGGCGTGAGATGGGATGGGGATGGTTTGCCTTTCCAAGCAGACCTGATGGTTTTTTCAGAGGAATGTAAAGTGCAACCAAGACATAGTAAGCAATTTTGGCTTTCTATGACAAAAGTGAGTTGGTATCTCTTAGTAAGTATCCAAACAAGCCCTTGAAGACACATAATCACAAAACAGCATGTGCGATCACAGCTTGGCATTTTAAAGGATTAGAGGGGGATTAGGACATTTGTAAATTCCTCACCAACCTTTTGTAGAGACAGGATGGAATATTTTTTAAAGAATTCACAAGCAGCATCTGTCTGTTAAAAGCCTTTATTCCCTGATTTGTGCTGGGTGTGGATCGCTTTGTGATTATTTTTTTTTTAAAGTAGCATAGCATAGCTCATCAATCCAGGCTGCATGTAAATCCTGCTTTGTATGAGTCCTAATAAGTTTCAAGGGTTTTGTGCTCCTCATGAAGAATGGGAAAACCTTCTTACACCAGAGTATAACAGGTCCTTTCGTTCTCCTGCTGGTGTTGCTGGTTTAACACACCCACCCAAGGGAATAATATCACCTGGGGGAAAAAAAAAAAAGTGAATTTTCATCCCCAAGAAGTGTTCAAGAAAAGCCACTCCTATTCTAGTACCTCTTGGGCCAACATATCATGATTGGCTTGAAAAATCACCGTAAATAATCAAGGTTCACCAGACAGGATAACAGGACTTACCTGCTTTCTCTGGGAATGGGAGATGAAGCTGGACAGGAAAGGAGAGGAACACCCGGACTCGCGCCCGCATCCAGGTGAGATGATCTGACAGATCATTTGGATACGGTGCATATTAAACAGGGCTGTTCAGAGCATCCCTCAGGTGAAAAGGAATAGGAAGTACTATGTAAAAATTAAAAAAAAAATCTATTTGCTTGAATGGGCTACATTTTCAATATTCTATCTGGCTACTGGTTGATAGGAAACCTTCTAGGCAGGGAGCAGCTGTGGTACCCAGTGCTAACCAACCCGCTTGTTTTGTAAAGGAGGGGAGGCTTTCTCTGTGTCCATCTCTCTTTGTCCAAGACTGTAGCTTGGTTTGGGAGCACGGGTAAAGTTCAGGAATGTTTTTGCTAAGGCTGCAGGCCAAAGCTGGCGGTGCTGCAGGATCCAGGGGTTGTCATCTTCTCACCAAGGCTGCTGAGGATGGAGTTTCTGTGCTGCCCCGCTCTACCTGCTCCTAGCAGGGTGCAGTAATCCTTGCCCATGTGCAGATCTGCTAAGGATAGATCAACAAAAAAGCACTGCAATCTTTGGGCTGAGCTTTTAGGTAATTTTATTTTTTTCCCCAAAAAGCCTGAATGTGTGAAGCTCTGAACCTGACAATTTCCTCTATACCAGTATCTTACCACTGTTTCCGTAGCCAAAAGCTAATCGTGACCATGCAAGCTGCTTTGGGTTAAGGATATGAATTTAAAACAACCTATCTAGTCCTAAGTAGCCTGTGTATGATTCCTTACTACTATTAGTCTGAAGCAGGCTCAGAGTGGTCACCCACAGAAGTCCTCAGGAATGGGCAAATCTTTCCAGACACCTCTGTACGTGAGCAAAGAGCTGCAGCAGCTCTGCTTTTAACGATTACACGCATGCTCATAAGCTTCTCTTAGTTCTTTCATTTTTATTGTCTGCGTTTACCAAGGAATGATCATAAGGGGATTTGCTTAGAAAAATTTGAAGAAATATATACGGGATTTGGAGGAGGGAGGGAGGGAGAGTCCCCCAGCCGCAGTGTCAGGCTTCGTTGTACGAGCTGGTGACTCGGGTATCAATACAAGTGACAGGGCCACCACCCAGGCAGCGATAGCATCCTCCCTGCAAGGAACAGAGGGAGGTTCCCACCCCATGTCAGTTCGGCCGGTTCTTTGCTCCCTTTCTGGCTCATCGTTCACTTTTAAGTATATTTGGAGTGTTTATTTGCCAATCTGTGCGGATAAGTAGGGCACGGGGATGTTAATTTTTGTTGCTACTTGTCCTTCAGCCCTGGCCCGCGAGTTCTGGCGCAGGCTGATGCCTTGCTGGCAGCCCTCTAACCAGAGGCAGTTTGCACTCGGGTGCTTCTCTCTGTAGAAATACAAACACAGTATTTCATATGGTCACCCCTTAGGAAATACAGTAATTCACATTAGTTTAATTAACCCGGAGAAGCCAGTGTACTGAAATGTAGCTACCTGTAAGGGAGAGCAGGGCAAGCGCCAGGGTTAAATGGGAGAAAGGTCCCAACTTTAAACCAGAAGAGTAGGTGTAAATCTTCCCCTTAGAAGGGGGGGGATTAGGACACACAGGCCCAGCAGGGGCCCAGCTTATTGCATCTTCACATTTTAGCTGTATTTAAAAAAAAAAAAAAAAAATCCTGGAATATTTAATGTCCCATTTCTTCACGACTAGAGAGATTAATTGGGAAATGAAAGTAACTGGGGGGAGAGACCAGAACAGCACAGGGAGGTGCAGGTACGGCACAGGTACAGGTACAGGTACGGCACAGGCACAGGTACAGGCACCTGCCCTGCCCTGCCGCTTTGGGCAATGGAGAAGCCACCTTCAAAGGTGAGGGGTTTGCTCTTCTCCATCTGCCTTTCTCCTCCTCCTCCTCCCGTTTTAATAATTCCTGGGTGACTGATACTGACCTCGAGGTCAGGAGTCTCCAGTTAACAGCCAGGAAATGCCCTTCCCGTTGGTCATTATTGCCTAATTAACAACTCGCAGGATTTCCCAACCGATGGGCATGGGATGGGCACGTTGAGGGGTGGGGGCGCAGAGCACTTGGCAGCCTTTGCATGTGAAAGCCCGGGGGGAGACGGGCTGGGGGGCTCAGGAGGTGCCGCCAGGCTCACGTACACCGAGAAGAAAGTGTCGAGAAATGTCCGGGTTTAAGGGCAGGTATTTCCAACCGCTGCCACGGTGTCAGAAAGAGCTTATAAAAGCTGGGAATGATGAAAAGGGCTGGGAACAGCCCATTGCCCTCCTCCCCCCCCCCGTTACCCCTCTGGCCTCAGACAATGAATCCTTGGCTTGAATCAACACCGGGCAGGGGCTGAGAATGAGCAGGAGCAACTCCAGCCCTTCACCCACCCTCACCTGCCAGCCGGGACACTCTGCCACCAGCGATGTGCCCTCTACACCGAAATCTATACCTGTCTTCTGCGAGGGACGCTCCCCATCCGAGGGGTTTTACAGCGTTTGTGGCATGTTGAAAGGTTTGTTAAAAACCCTGAGTTTTAGAAACAGCCTCCCTCTCCATCTGAAGAGGGATGTAATGGGAGAGCGAAGTGCGTTTTAATGTCCTGGGTGGCTGGGATGGAAAAGCAATGCAGAAAGTGCTGCGGAGTAAAAGGGTTTGAAGGCTGGGGTTGGCTGCTGGGGTCAGGGCTCCGAGGGAGTCCTCCGTGGGCTGCTGTAAGTCACTGATCTGGCAGAAAATTCACCCAGCAGAGGCAATGCAGGGAGGGGTCCAACAAGTGCCAGGAGCTGGATCCTGCTGCTGGGAGCCCAAAAAAAGGAGAAGGAAGAGATGAAAGAGAAAGCCCCCCCCTCCTTTGGCACTGGTGCAGCTGCCCGCAGAAGAGCAGCCTGAGGCCACATTCGCTACCAGTGAATCCGGGCACTGCCGCAGCGTCCAGTATCACCCATCTGATGAGCATCAGGAGTGCAAGGACACGCTTATCTCTGCCGAGATGGAGCACATGGCATAGCACGTACAGCAGCACGATGCTTTGTCCTGCTCTAGTAAGCACTTCACCACTACCCCAGCCAATTCACTCCTTAAAAATTATAATAAAATAAAACCAACAAGGGAATTTGCTTCAATGTGGACATGGAATTGCTCGTCTGGCACCCAGATGCCTTCAGATTGGATTTGGCATCTTCTTGCAGCACAGCCTTACACTGAGAATTAATATGGAGCAGCTAACTTCATACCATTGTAATTTAACATTAACTTCCATCTGCAGGCACTGAGTGCGCTGTGGTGATGTATTGATAGCAGTATAAACGTATCTCACGTGCCTATAGAATGAATAAGTTTATACTGCTCCTGGTGATGCTATCGTGGAGGGCCCGGAGCAGATGAGCCTGGTGCGAGCGCTCGGTAACTGGCCTGTGCCTTTCAGGGCAGGATCACGAGGTGTGTAAATGTTCTCCCATGCCACACCACCAAATTAAAGATGTCAAGCCACACAGATACAGCTGAAAAAGGACTTACTACTATAAATGATACTGAAAATTAATATGGATGAAATACAGCTGAACCCTTTTTTAATGCATTTTGCTATTTACATTTGCTCACTGGGGGGATACGCGGGCTGCAACCAATGTCACTGTTTCCTTTGGAGAACCAGAGTCCTTTTATTTGTGTCAATCATCCACCTGCAATCAGAGAAAAAAATAATAGAAATAAAAGTAGCCTGCCACTGTAGCATGATTAAGGACAGGAAAAAGAGTGCAAAGTAACAGACGTTTTTCTGTAGAGAGCGTGCTTTTAAAGGGTCACGGGGCTGATCGGTGAGGAGCGTAACTGGGGCATCCCGACAGCCCTGTTCCTGCTCTATCCATCACAGTGACACCTAAACCCTGAATAAATCCCTGGGTATTCCTGGGTCATGTTTGCTTTTTCTCAGACTAGTTTTCCAGCTCATGCTTTCAGAAACAGGTTTGAAATTAAGATTTCCATATTTATGTTCCTATTAACATAGATGCATTAAAAAACTTAATGAGCTTATGTAACAAATTGCTACATGACATTGTTAACAATTCAAGAGAGGATCTGTACTTAGGTAGATAAGAATGGCATTTGCAATGGCACCAGCTCTGGTAAAATTACAAGGAGCATCAATTGCATGCTTCAGGTAGACTGTCCTGAGACTGGAGCCTAAAGGTCTCCACCACGGTCCAGTCCCGCCGGCGAAGGGTGTGCGTGGGGAGCCGTGTGCCATAACCCACTTGCAGAGCTTCAACAGGGTGATGCGGGCAGCAGCCTCCACCCAGGGACTTCCAGCGTCCGAGGGATGAGATGAGGTTGTGGTTGCAGCCCAGGTCTTGGCAGAGCTGGCATCACCTCTTTGCCATCACAGCCTTCCGGTGTTGAGCAAGACTCTTTGGGCATGTCTGCAGAGACCGGAGCTTTCTCTGTGCCTGCTCTGAACTGGCTCCGTGTGTCAGTGGGTTTGGGAAGCTGCCAGCCGCTGCTCTGCCGGAGCCAGTGTGCCTGCTCCAGTAGGGAATTGGAGTCTCAGGTGCTGCGAGGGCTCCTGGAGCTCCCAGATCACATCTGGCCAGCTTGGGGCAGGGGCAGGGCGAGCTGGAGGTGTTTGTAGCTTGTAGATATGCTTTACATTTCCATGTTTCCTGCTTCCCCACTATAAACAAGGAAATACCGTGTCCCCACACTTTTGGGACAGGAAGATGCATGTCGTGTACGTGCGTAGGTAGTGCAGAGCTGGCGAAGACTGACAGCGTCACAGACGTTCAGCCAGTCTGAGACTGCTGAAGATGTAAATTCTCCCTTGCTTGTGTGCAGACACGGTCCTGGCTACTGCCCAGGCTCGTGGGCACAACACGCTTTCCAGAGAAGCGGGGGCACAGCTTTAAGGAAGGCAGAGCTCAGTATTTCAAAAAGCAACTACCCCGACCCTTCCCCTCCCCAGTTAGTAAAAACCAGGTTTATACGGACAAGTCAATAGGCTGGGGCTCTCTTGCCCAGTCTCCCAGGAAGCCACCACTGGCCAACAGCTGTGGCACCAGAGGCACCAGCTCATCCCTCCCATTCATTGCAAAGCCTCCCTGTGACTATTTACATGCCACCATTATTAAGCAGGGCCAGGTTCGGGCTCCAGAAGGCACTCCAGGCTTGACGAGGTTTGGCTTGCTTTGCTGGAAGAAGCCACAGGCGTAAGCGGTAACGGGTGCCCTGGGCACAGACAGGAGCCCGGGCGCTCCCAGGGCACTGGGGGCTCTAGAAGACCCCGACCTCGTGGCCGTGTTTTGCTGGCCATGTGGTGGCTGCCGTGGCTTGGTATGATGGCTGAGGAAGAGCAGGCGATACCTGCCGCACCAGAACAACACTGTGCCTTGGAAACCTGGGAACTGGCGAGGAGATTTCTGCTGTTTGCGGTGGTGTTGCTCTGAGCAGCTCCTAACCACGCTACAACAGATTTACAGTCTCGGTGAAATGCAAGCGAGGATTCCTTTGGCAAAACTACGCTGGGATAAGCTATGCTGACAGAAAAGCACTTTAGCTGGTGTATTCTGTGTTTACACAAGAGGAGCGCTTTATCGGTCTAGCTATACTGGCAAATCTCCCCTCGGGCTAGTTAGTCTTCTCTGCAGCTTTGCTGTGTAGCTGTATGGGCAACGTCTCCAAGGAGAGATGAGTTTGGCACTCGGCGAGGGGACTTGCGAGAGAGCCTCGCCGTGCCTGCACGGGGCAGTTTGCCAGCCTTCCCCCTGGGGCAAGCATTGCCCGACAGCCTGGACCCAGCCCGGGGTTCAGGTCATTCTGGCAGCACACCAGCACACACCCTCGGTGTGGACACGGCGCGCTCTGGGGTAACCCGTAATTTGCATGGGTGCAGCTTGACCTGGTTTGAGCCCATGTCTGCCGCTGGATTTGCATCTGTTCAGCTGAGCTGGTTTTGTTTCGCTGCTGTGATTGTTTTCAATTCTAATGCAGCCCAGCACAAGGAAGTGGTGGCCTCGTTCCTCTCCTCCCAGCATCAGGGCTGGCTTTCAAAGGCAACCATCCGTCTTGCACCGATACAACTCTCAGTTGTAAAAACTGCCTTCCCTGCCCTCCACGTTCCCTTTCGTTCCTTGACAACCCTTGTCCCACGGCTCTCCAAAGCAAAACTTCCCAGTGGCCCAGAGGGAGGGGGCAGCCCTTCTCACATCCCCTCCTGGGCTCCCCTCAGCTGCTGTCCAAGGCTGTGCTCCCAGGGCCGTTAATCCCAGCTCTCTGGACCACCAAGGCATCTAACACTACAGATCTGACCTGACTCAGGTGTGGAGCCAGGGCTGCCTTTCTGCTGAGCTGGTCCAAGCACGTGGTTAGGGTCAGCTTCAGAATTTTTGTGAATTTGCTTTGGTGACAGGATGATGGACCAGGTCTGGCTGCAGTGGTGTGGGCAAATGACATCTTACACTGCATAAAACTGCTGCTACCAAGCAAATGTCAGCCTCTTTTTTAATGCACTTTTATACTGACTTAGTGCTTTCCAGTGACGGATTTTGGTACTGGTAGTAGGAGATTTAAAGCTGCTTGCATGGTGTTGCTCAGTGGTGTCTGGACTGTGGCTCCTAAATCCCATGGGATGGGAACTCTTGGCTCTTTCCTAAACCAAGTGCTATGTCAGAGGTTGGAAATCCAGCAAATACCTTTGTTACGGCACTTAAACTTCTCTGGGCTGATACGTACGGGGCACTTTTCACTACTCCAGCAGGTAGAAATATAGCACAGGTGAAGAAAGAGCTGGGGATCTGGCGTGGAGAGCCATAGCTGCCTGACCACGGGGGGGTTCTGGTGCAAAGCAACGACAGGAAATCTTGGCACATGGGTGCATGCGTGCAGGCAGAGGGGAAAAGAGGTGACAGAGGAAAAGCTGGAAGCCCAAAAATGAAGATGCCTGAACGGCTGCCTGAACTCAGATTTGAACTGAAGCACTCTGAGTTGTATTGCTTCCATGCTGTTACTGAATAGCGAAGAGTATGGGGTTTTAATACAACAAAAATCACCTGGACATCCCAAGTCTGCGTCCTTCTGCAATCATACCTGCATGCAATTAGCCAAACATAGATAAGTAGTTTCTAAGTGGTGTGAATTCTTTCACCTCAGAGTATCTCCTTTGTGCCTTTGCAGCAGTAGTGCTGCATGAAGTTTTGCAAATAATTTTGCCTAGAAAAAAAATAGATCTATTAAAAAAACCCAGACCCTGCATATATTTGCTACAGTAACCACGCAACATCATCCTGGACTCCTGCCTCTGCAGATACACCTGAAAAATCAAGTCCTTGAGAATGCAGCTTGGAGCAGGTTTGGAAGAATTTGGAGGTATTTGCTGGCACCTGATATTTTATGATGCTGACAGCCCTTCCCTGGTGCCTTATTAGCAGGCTTATAAATGACAGAGTGCATTAGGTGTAGAGTTTTGACTGATGTAATTTTTGCCAGCAGTTCAATTTTTTTTTTTTTTTTCCCCGCACAGCTCTGCTTCCTCTTGCCACGTAATGGAGTTGCAGCTCACGAGCGTACCAGCAATGGAGAAACACCACAAAGGAGAAAACGTGGTGTCGCCAAACCCTCTGTATTTTCCAATGCATCGCAATTAAACAAACCTTACCTGTGGTAATCTGTTAACGGGGACATGGAAGGGAAGAGAGTGTCCTTGTGCTCTGCTTTGCTGCTAAGTGATAAAAAGGCCAAAGAGTTCAGGAATTTTGTATTTGTCTCTAAATTTTTTGTCCTTCTGAGTTTCCCCCCCCCATATGTGATACTTAGCAGCTTTTGCCCAGCCGAGCTTTGATGGAGGTCTCTGGGGAAGACTGGCTACTCAGAGGGATTGGGAGTTTTCGAAAAACTGGAGTATGAAAGTAAGCGAGTAACTGAATTTTGGTTTCTTTACTTATTTAAATTGCCTACGGGGAAAATCTCGGCTTCAGCTCACATGCCCCATCTCCCTGTCACTGAGGTCAGTTTACTGATTTCATCGCCCCTTTAAGACACTGAAGAGTGAAAGGTAACTAAAAAAAAGGCATCAGACTGTTCTGTAAATTCCTTTCCTACTGTACAAGTACTGTCTGCATCTCTGCTGAATTCCTTTATATTGTGCTCAAAATCATTGTTGAAAGTATTCAGATTATTTATCTGTTAGGATTTTAAACCTGGCATGTCAGTGTATATGTATGTATGTACATGGAGAAGCGGATATTTTAAAAAACACACTTAACACACTTGATTGACTCCCTGAAGGTGCACAGGCTGTACGACCCCTCGAAGCTGGGGATGGAAAAGGCCTTTTGTACCTGGTGCTCATCTCTGTCATGGAGAAACCTTCCCCAGACCATCACCGTTGTGCCTCAGCAGTTTTCTTAAAACGTGGTGCATCATTTAAGGTATCATATAGGCTGTATATACCCTGGAAGCAGAGGAAAGGATAAAGAGAGCATCTCACGGCAGGTGTTTTTACAGTGCAATTATAGCTCAGTGACAGTGCCCGCTCCTTTGTCTGAAAGGGCAAAAGGAATGGAGGGCTCATATTGAAGGATTTGTATTATCTACAGCCTGAATTGGGCTGAGTAATTTTTTTTTCAGCTCATTTCTGTGTCTGTATTTGAAATATTTACTTTTCTGCTGCTTTAGCCTATGGGATTCTTTCTTTTTGTGGTAACAGTTTTTGTTTTGTTTTGTTTTTTTCTTATTGAGGTATAAGTAATTAGCTGTAGGAATGTGTGATCCACGAAGACTTTATTTTTTAAAGTATGAATTATGTATATTGTGCCAAGAGCCTGTTTATCTTTTTCTTTCAGAAAAGAGCCTAACTAAATACATGAGTCCTGATTTCACATTTAGCATGGTAGTGTTTTGACTGTTTGGTTTTTGGTTTTTTTGTCTTGTTTTGGGGGGTTTTTTGGGTTTGTTTTGGGTTTTTTGTTTGGGGTTTTTTTTTGCTTTTTATGTGGAGTCTGCTTCCTGCACTAACAAACTGAGTTCAATTACACACCGTCCAGCAACAACATCCTTTAGAGCAACACTCCCTGGCTAACAGCAATGAAATTCATGGCACTGCTGCTACTAAAGGACATAAAATGGAGGGAATAACAAAAAAAAAAAAAATCAGAGTATGTCTCCAGAATGGAGTGATCACACCACTGCAGGCAGAATGTCAGAGCCCCGAGGAGGCACCTCAGGATCATCGGGCAGAGGTGCAAGGGTCTTGGGGACCGTGGCTCCCACTTCTCATGAGGTGGTCCCACCTGATGGGAATCCAGCTCTCACCAGCACTGGGATCATTACCCTTGTTTTATGAATGAGGAGACCGAGGTAAATGCAGCTGCCATCACATTTGTGGTCATCCCTTGCCTCAAGGACAGCAACAGGCAGGGAATTTGGGTCTTCCTCTCCACTGTCCCATGCTGTGCCTACAGGCAGGCTCGTGTGAGCTCCCTCCCAGGTATCCGTCTTCTGCCACGAACCATCCAGCTTTACAAAACTTCTCGTGTACAAGAGCCAGAGAAACTCCTTGCAGGAGCCCGAGGCAGCTGCGCCTCGCTGCTGAACCTCTGCCACATGCCATGAAGCATCTAACCCAGGGCCCGAAAGTGCCTGGTGTCAAAGCCTGTCACTTCTGCCCGTGAATTGCTAAACACATCCTCTCTGCTGCAGGGTCACGGCACACTATGGCCGGGGGACTCTGCTCCTCCAGCTCCGTCGGGAAGGAGCAGGAAGAAAACGTAGCTGGAATCGTGTTTATTAAGCAAATTAATAGGTTGGGAAAATACTAGCCGCGGTGTGGGCACGCTTTCTTCTCGCCTCCTGCGGAAGCGGGGTTGGGAGCTGGGCGGGTGACGAGTGCTCGACGGCGTGTGGGCACACTCAGCCCCCGCCGGGGCTCCTGCTGCCCCACCACACCTCGGACACGGCTGTAATACCGGTGTGGTGCCCGGAGCCCTGCTGGAGTCCGGCGTTGCCAGCCCCTGGGGATGCGGAGGCAGCTCGGACCGCCGCCGGGGCCGTGCAACCGAGCCAGCGCCTCCCGAGCGGCCAATGCCCCCCCCGGGGGAGGAGGGAGGGGGGACCAGAGGGCGAGGAAGAGGTTCCCGTCGGTCAGGGATGCTCCCGGTGCGAGCAGCCACGGGGAAACACGCACAAACACACCCCCATCCCCCGGGGCGCCGTGAAGGGAGGAGAGACGACAGATCAGCGGCAAAAACCTCCTTAAAATGCCCCGGCTCGGCGGGATCCGTCCAGCAGCGGGAAACGACCGTGCGAGGCAGCCACCGAGAACAGAGCCCGGCGGGGGAAGCCCCGCGGCGGAGGGCCCGTCTTTTCGTCCCCGTCCCGGGGCAGGGGAGCCCGCGGGGCGATGGGCTGCCGGGACCAGGGTTTGGGAGAGGAGAGGAGAGGACAGCCTGGGGGGGGTGGGGGGGAATGAGGTGCGCAGGCGCGCTGCTCCGCACTGCTCCGCGCCCAGGTGTCCGCGGCTCCGCCACGGAGGCAGCAGCCGGCGCCGCGCCCCATGGCTCTGCTGGGGAGGATCGGCTGGCAAGGGCAAGCAGGTCTCTCTGCACTTGTCCTGGCACCCCCGGGAGCCCCCCACCCCGCCTGAGCAGGGACCCTCTGCAACCCAGCCGGGGCGGGGGGAGGTTCTGTCCCCCTCCGGCTTTTGGGGGGGGGAGGGTGTGTCCTGCCCATCCGGGCTGTGGCAGCCCGGGCGGGATCCGCTGCGTGGAGCGGGGGGAGGTGGAGGGACGACAACACCCCGCTTTCCGCCCCTCCCCGCGGACTCGGTGTGGAAGTTACGTGAAAAGTCTCCCGGGGCAGCAGCTCCCTTTGTAAAGCTCTGCAGGAGCCGAGGCGACAATCCGGACAGGTTGCTGCAGTCTCGTTAATGATACAGATATGTCTGTGTTTAAATATTTTTTTTAGAGGAAGAGGGATGTAACTAATTAGCATCCCCACGCTCTCTTTTAATTGCTGCCAAATAGGAAAACTACTGAATGTGACAGAGGCTTAGCAGTGGGCTCTGGCTCCCCTCCCGAGAGCGTGTTCACACCTGGGAGCACTTTATGGTCCCCCGTGGGAAACTGCATCCTCGTAAAAAGATAGACAGACGTGCAGGGGAACTGAGCGCCCAGGAAGCAAGAAACCACTTCTCCTTGGAAACGGGGGATGTCCCGAAGTAATGGCAACAATTTTTATTTTTTTCTTTTTTTAAATAAGTAAATAAAGCTGCCACCTGTCAGGAGCCACCTCCGTGGCTGCTCCTCGGTTCCTGCAGAGCTCTGACCCGTGTCTCAAAGGGAGTGCCCAGGGAGGTGCCGTGTCTGGCTGCCTGCGCCTTTCCTGTGCCCGGGAGTTCCCTGGAAAGGGAGAGTTTCGCCGGGCGTGGGAGGGCACAGTCGGGCGGTGGACGGGCGCTGCCGCCGCTGTACTTTGCAGTGGCCCCGGCCCGCCCGGCTGCAGCCCGCTTCTCCATCGGTTTGCGTATAAACGGAGAGGATTGCTCACGCTTCGGAGAGGGAGCGTCTCAAAAAGCGTTATTCCCCCCACCCCAGAAAAGGCCCGAGCCGCTGAGCTGCCCAGATGCTGCGCCGTTTAATTAATCAAAGCATCCCTCGACAGAAGCACCCGGGGCAGCAGCCTCGCTCGGCCCCGGGGCGGCATCACCTGCGCGGCGGCGGCGGCCGGGGCTCGGGGGACACCGCTCTCGGGCCGGACACCCCGCGGGAGGCGGCGGGCAGTGCCTGCCCTTGCCTTGCCCGGCTGTTTGCTCCCCGTGCCGGTCCCTGGCAGCTGCTGCGAGCAGAGACCGAGGAGCAAGTGGATGTACGGGAAAGTTTGTCTGAAACTTCCCCGTATTTAGCCTCTTCTCTGCTTTCTTGGTTTGTTTTCCAGGAAGCCAAGTGCTTATTCTGGCCGCCTTGTTTAGGTAATTTCTTATGAATCCGTCATCCTCTTCCACGCCTTTATCTAGAAATATTATTTATATATACACACCAAATAAGAAATTGAATTCATCTTCGTGATTTTGGCCACCAAAAGAAACAAAACGAAGGCGTTCAGACCTTGACAATTCCAAAGAATGAGAAAATCATGGTCGCCTCTCTGTGGCATTTCTGAGCAGAAAGACAATCCGGTTTTTTATGATAAAAATGACCAACTTTGCTACAATACAGGGTCTCTTTGGAAGGAAGAAGAGCTGATCCCAAACCTGGAAGCTCGACGGTTCCCTTCCTCGTTTCTTTCTAAATCCATCTTGTCCCTTTAATACAAATGAACTTTAAGCTCCCCCTGTCTTTTATTATTTAGATTCCTAGTCTTAATGACGCCAGGAGCAGCGCAAGCACACTGGCTAATAATCGTCGCGAACTGCATTTCAAAGAAACATCCCTGGAAGAAAAACACCGTCGTTTAAAAAAAATAAATAGAGACTCCACCAAAAATGATAATGCGGAGTCCCTGCTGATGATGGGCTTAATGCAACTGCTGCAAATCAGCACCTGCGTGCTAGATAAGGCAGATAACACCTCCAACAGTTACTTCCAGCACCCCCATCCTCCTCGGTTTTATTTTTAGATCATTCATGTAGTCGGATAGAGGGGTTTGTTGGTGTTTTGTTTTTTTTTTAATTATTATTCTCGTTATTTTTCTTCCCTGATCCTTAGGGAAAAAAGCGAGGGAAGTGTGAACTGCTTTAAATCTCGAGACGTGGGTCTATCCCGGGCCTTTAATAACAGCTCTTGGGCGGCTCGTCCCCGGGCATCGAGATCGCCGAGATGCCCGCAGCCAGCACTGTCCAGGGCCATCTTTTGTCCCTGCCACAATAAACAAACACTTGCTCCTCTCATGTAAATGAGCAGTGATCCGGATGCACCTTAAAACACTGGGAGAAGTCGTTGCTTTTGAAAACGATGTTCATTTTGTCTGACACACATAACTGCATAGATCAAATGGCTGCAGAAAGGTAGCAATTTGGCAGGGAAGTATTTTCTAAGCTTAGATGAAAGTGTGCTCACGGCGTCCGAAAATGCCTGTCTCACCTCCCACCTGCTTCCCCAGCCCCAAGTTTGTGCGAAAAGATGAGACAAGCGGCATTTTCGTTAAAAAAAAAAAAAAAAATGATGATGCGAGGAACCAGTGACACAATTCAGACAGCCTCGAATCGGGGGCGCTGAATCAGTGCTGCTTTACCTACGAGGGATTCAACACAACTGCAATAATCTTGTCGGATAATTAAGTAAATTATACCTTAAACATTGGTAGCTTACAAGTTGTAATCAGTAATTCAAACTCTTGACAATTATGCAAATTGAGCTCAGGCTGGCGCTCGGACTTTCTCGCTTTCGCAGCGAGGACTTTTTCCGAGTTTATTTCGCCCAGAAGCCGTCGGACCCGCCGAAGTGTTGGGGCACCGGCGCTGCGCCTCCCCACGCGGATTTTAGCAAAGCCTTTCCGTGTGTGGTGGGGGGGAACACCCCACACTGCTCTTCCCCCCCAAAAAATAAAACCCACCCACGGCGGGGGTATGTGTGTGTGTGTGCTTTTTGGGGCAACCTCAGTTGCACTGTAGGTGCGTGTGGGATGTCCACGCATGACCCCTTCCCCGCGGGACAGGGCTGCCCGCGCCCTGAGCACTCTGGGGGTGCGGGGGGGCTGTCCGGCTCTGCGCTGCTTCCCCACCCCTCCGCGGGCGCGGAGCGGCAGCGCGAAAGGAGTGGCTTGAGGCTGCGCGCTCCCTCCTGAGTGGCTGGCGGCCGCGGCGCCCAAGCCATCCCTGGGGAGGAGTTATGATAATCCTATTGCCATTAAGGGCGTCTGGGCAGGGAAAAAAACCCGAGTGACCATTAGCGCGGAGGTTTAGTCCGTCATCTGCCTTCATGCCAGCCAACTGAGCTCCGTCTGTGGGGGCAGCTCCTCTTCCCCAGCGCCGACGTGGATTTACCGCCCGTGGGGGGGGCCCTGAGCTCTCGTCTGTTTTCGGCACCGCACACCTGGTTTGGACGCTGGACGCCATGTTGTGGAAACTAGCAGATAATGTCAAGTATGAAGAGGACTGCGAGGTGAGAAGCGCGGGGAGGGGTCGGGAGTGGGGAAGGGGGGGTCCAGCGTGGGGCAGCGCGGAGCTCCGCCGCCCCCCCGAGCCGCGCTGCCCTCCCTCCCTGCTCGCTTCCCGCCGGCGCCCGGCTCTCCTGCCTCCCCGCCGGGCGGGGTCTGTCCCTTCCCGAAGACCGCCGGTTTGCTTT
This sequence comes from Grus americana, assembly GCF_028858705.1. Classification (NCBI taxonomy): domain Eukaryota; kingdom Metazoa; phylum Chordata; class Aves; order Gruiformes; family Gruidae; genus Grus; species Grus americana. Next base: position 14,984,138 of record NC_072868.1, on the reverse strand, counting down.
TTTTCTTGGTTTTTTTCTTCGGAGGTGCGAATTTTATTTATTTTTTTTTTCCCCCGAATCTTTTGAACTCTTAAATAAACCGGGTGAAAGCCGCGGCGGGAGAAAGGAGCCCGCGTCCCCCACCCGCCCGTGGAGCAGCGCCTTAGGGACCGGGGTGTCCCCCCGCGGAGTGGGCAGGAGAACCCACAGCCGGGCCGAAGGCAGAGGCGGGCAGCCCACAGCCCGCCGGGGGTGGCGGTGCCGAGTGCCCCAGCCTGCCGGGCCGGGCTGCGGGGCGCCGAGCGGCGCCGGCCCCGCTCCGGGTGCGAGCGGGCCGGGGCGTGCAGAGGATCCGGCCGACAGGTAGGAGCTGCTGCGGGGATGAGCTCGGCCGCCTTTCCCGGGCCACGTTCCCTCCGCTGCGGGAGCGTCTCCCACCCCCCGTGAGGTGCTCCCCGGTTTTGATGTCTCCGAAGGCGGCTGTGTCCCCCGTTCCCCCCCCCCCGGCTCCATTGGTCGCGGTCTGCCTGCTTGGCTCCCACAGATTAGCTGCAGTCCCCGCTTCACGCTCCATTGGGACCCCATTCACCTCTTATTAACTAGCCCTGTTATTTTAATGACCGTGAAGCCAGAAGCTGCTAAATCCCTGGATCAGCTCAATGTAGACATTGAAGCTTTGACTGCTGAGACTTGAAATCGGGGGAGAAGCAGAGATGGGAAGGCTGGAGGGAGAAACGCCGTCCTTCCCTGCCGCGCCAGCAGCCGTCGGGCGAGAGCTGGGCGTCCCGGACGGCCCCTGGGGCCGCGGGGGGGGGACGACACGAGGTGCCGGGGGCCTCCGGCCTGCTCTGCCCGGGGCCCTTTTCCCAAGGGCAGGGGTCCGCACCGCCCGGCCTCGGAGTCTGCTCCCCAGCCGGGGCAGAGCGGCGGAAGTCGGGCTGCGTCGCCAACTTGGATTGTTTTTCTCGTTTTAATGATTCGTCTAATGACTTGCACAAGCGTGAGGGTCTGCGCTACTGGTGATGAGGAGAGCAGTGAAAACTAGCTTGCAGTTTCTTCCGTGGGAGCGGGGCTGATTTCCTACGCGGAGTGCTTTAAACAGAGGAGACCCCCCGGGGCAGGACAAGGACAGGGCGGCTCTCTGCTCCTCTCTTCTCCCCCGTGGCACCGAGTGCCGCAGCCCCGAGCGGCCGCTGCCCGGCGCGTCCCCCGCAGTCTGGGCTGCCCCGCTGCCCGACACCCCCCGCTGACGGCCGCCTCCCTTCTCCCCCACCCCTCTGTGCTTTCCAGGACCGGCACGATGGGAGCAGCAACGGGAACCCGCGGCTCCCGCACCTCTCGGCGGTCAGCCAGCACCTGTACAGCCCGGCTCCGCCGCTCTCCCACTCGGGCGCCTCCGACTTCCAGCCCCCCTACTTCCCCCCCCCGTACCAGCCGCTGCCTTACTCCCAGTCCAGCGACCCCTACTCCCACCTCGGGGACCCCTTCTCCATCAACCCGCTCCACCAGCCGCCGCCGCCGCCCCCCAGCCAGCAGCAGAGCGCCTGGCCCAACCGGCAGAGCCAGGACCCGGCCGGCCTCGCCCCCCACGGCCGCCCCGGCCTCGTCCCCCACCTCTCGGCGCTGGAGAGCGGCTCCGCCGGCGGCCGCAGGGAAACGTACCGACGCTCCGAGCTCCTCCTGCCCCATGGGCACGGGCTGGACGCCTCCGCGCTGGCCGATAACCTGGGCCTGCATGACATGGCTCACCAGATGGAGGAGGTGCAGGTAAGCCCCCCCCTCCCCACCGGCCCCGGACCCCCACCGGCCCCCCGGGCCCCCCTGCGCGTCGTGGGAGGCGGGCGGGATGGACGCAGAGAGATGTCCGAGCGCTCCGCCGCGGAGCCAGGCACCGTCCCCGGCGGCATATCCCAGCTTGACGTGCCCCATCCCCGTCCGTGAAGCGAAACCCGCCGTTTCTCCCCTTCTGCCCTTAATATGGAACGCGCGGGGAGGGGGTGGGTTTCACAAAAGCCCCCCCGGCTCGTTCCCTCTCAGCTTTTCAAGGTGCGAAACTTTCTCCCCTTTCTCTTTCCAGAATGTGGAAGATCAACACTTATTAATGCATGACCAGACAGTCATTAGAAAAGGTCAGTAAGGTGGCACTGCAGTTTACTTTCCCTTGTCAATAGTTAAAAGTTTAATGACGCACCGGTGAATTGACGCCTTACTATCTTTTAAAAGACAGATCATTTCGGATCGGGCGGGCGGAGGGGTTTTATTACCCTCTCTCCGTCGCTGGATATTTCTAACGCCGTCCGAGGGGCAGTGGCGGCGGGGACAGACCCGGGGCTGCCCCGGTCCGGCGGCGGGTCCGGGTGCGGGACTCCTCCGGGGGACACTGGCTGTCCCCGCACGGACGAGTCCGGGGTCTTGTGCATGCTTTAATCGAAACCAGGACCTTGGACCGAATTTAAGAATACGTGTGTGTAAAGTGACACGGGGCGCTTTGTTGTTGGGTTTTTTGTTTATTTGTTGTTGCTGGCACTCGACAGTTTGGGGGGTTTTGGTTTTATATTTTTTTTTCCCCTTCCACTTCTTTACAAGACTTGGAAGGGAAGGAATGAGTTTGCTGGCATAAGCCTGCCCGGCTTTATCTTAACCGAAATGGTTTTGTAGCTGAGGTTTTAAGGAAGGAGAAAGACGTATTGACTCAATTTACAGTCATTTAGATCCCCCCCACCCCCGTTTTTGTTTTTAAACAAATTTGTGCTTAAAAAAAATCAGTGGAAGTTTCACTCTGAAGACTTCAAACAAATACCTAACTGAGGCAAAGCAGAAGTGTTTGTCAGAGTGCTGATTGCCGCGTTTAGCTCATGGGAGAATAATTTCGCTGTCAGATGCACCACTGAAAAATCTTTTCCCCCTCCGGGGAGCGGGGCCGACCTCGGCTCTTTAACCCTTTCCGATCGGTGCTGCGAGCCAGCAGCAGAGCACTGGGGGTTAACTGGGTGGATTTGCACGGGGATGGAAAAGCTGCATCTGTGGTTTGCTCCTTGCAAAGCCTTTGTTGTCCCTGTTCACCCAAAGGCTGAAGCCATTGACGAGCAGTGGTTTACTTTCAGTTCTCTTCTGGGCTGCATCCCCCTCTCTGTGCTGTCTGTTATGAATTTGTTGGGATTAAATTCCGAAGGCGGTTTCTCATATCTGCGTGTGCGAGGTGGAAGATGAACCTGGCAGGAGCTGGGAGGTTTCTCCCTGCCCCGGCTCAGGAAGAGTTTTTGGCAGTAGCTGAAGGATGCTAATTTGGAGTCTTGTAGTTGTATCGGGTTTTCTATAAGCGTGGATTTGCTAACTTGCAGCGTGCTGCTTCAGAGATGTGGGGTTTGTGTGTTTTAAAAAGTATTCTTAGTTGTGTTCGGCAGCTCATTGAAATTTAGCGTGGCAAAATCTAGCTGTGCAGGAGTAGTTGGGACCTTTAGGTTGCAGCCGAGCCTTGTGCTGCAGAGAGATGCTGGGGACGGGGTCAGTAGTGTGAGCATTTAAAGCAAAACGAAATCCTGTCTCCTGGTCTTTTTTTTGTAGAAAGGAAATTTCTTGCCACTTCCTATTAATTTTTCCCTTTTATAAAATACTTGCTTTCCCTCCTCCTCCCGCAGGTCCCATTTCCTTAACGAAAAACAGTGCTCTGAGTCTCCCCTGCCAAAAAGATGGATTAATTGGAGTGGTCATAAACCCCAATGAAGTTTTCTGTTCAGTTCCGGGGAGACTTTCCCTCCTGAGCTCCACGTCGAAATACAAAGTGACAGTAGCAGAGGTTCAGAGGCGGCTCTCGCCCCCCGAGTGTCTCAATGCCTCTTTGCTAGGAGGAGTACTCAGAAGGTAGGCTGGACTCCCCCTACAACCATCCCGTCGTGTCTATTGTTTGTGATTTTTCTTTTTTTCCCCCCTGTGCCTGTGTGTGTGAGCAGCCAGGTTAGCACAACAAAGTGCTAAGAAAGCCTTTTAGCAAACTTCTGATTTTTAAGAAGCCCAACAACACTGAATCCTAATAGGCTTTAGAAATAAAACTTCTTTGCACTTCTGCTACTTCTCCAGAAGTGCTATTAACAGCTCTGACAGCAATTCTCATTCTCTGTTTAAAGTCGCATTTTTGTTCATGGAGGTTTCTTATTCCTGTGGCAAATTTGTCTCCCCATAGAATGATTTTTTTTTTTATTAAATCTCTTGGCCTTGATTAATGATTACAAGGACACTTTATATGTCCTTTTTTGCATACACTTAATTTGGCTTGCGATAGTTCCACAGCTGTTGGTTTCGCTCGTGCAGTTTGAAACATTTTGATTTTGACCTCTGCTGTGTTTCGTCCCGGCTGGTTTGTAGTAGAGCATTTAAAAACTAGGTCACTCGAAAAGAGCCTGGTTTTTATCTTCCCCTTAGTAGAACCCTATTGAATGTCAGTAACTGGAATTTCTCATCTTTAAAAAAAAAAAAGACGTGTTCCCTAAAGATAAATAAAGCCATTTCTTTTTCACTTTAATTGCAGAGCCAAATCTAAAAATGGTGGCAGATCATTAAGGGAAAAACTGGATAAAATTGGCTTGAATCTTCCCGCTGGTAGAAGGAAAGCTGCAAATGTGACGCTATTGACATCTTTGGTGGAAGGTCAGTATTGAATGTGTCTTAAAAATAAACTCTCTTTTTCCCCTGAGTATAGCTTTTATCCTCTAGGCAAAGCATGGAAAGGCTAGAAAGTCGATGAACGTTTTATTAACGAGTTTTTTTGTTTATTCTAAAGTGAGTGTGATGGGGATGTTGCAGCAACTAACAGCTCTGTTGCCTCTGAGGGGCTCCTCTCTCCTTCTCTCTTCCAATCTGGCCATTAAGCCCTCAGCCTCGGAGCTCTGCCCGCACAAACCCAGCTAATACTCCTCTTCCTCACGGCTGCAGGGATGCTGGCAGGGATGCAGTAACTCCTGCGTGCCGAGATGTTCAAAACACATGTTTGTCTGCTGTGTTTCCTGAGGGGGGTGGGTTGTTTTGGGTTTGGTAAGGGTGTGTGCAGGGACAGGCAGGGATGGCAGAAGGGTGAAACTCATCACCTCAGTGGGTTTGGTTCCTTACTGGGAAACTTTGAAAGTCTGGGGCAGCTGACTCCAGTGCCTGGCCCTACCTCAGCGGTATCCTCAGAAGCTTTTCTAATAAACAAGCATATAAAGTGAGATTTATAGCTTTTTGACTTCCTGATAGGAAACTGGAGCCCCTTTAATCTGCAACAGGTTATGTGGGCCCTCTATCAGTTAAGCTGACTTGAAGGCTGTGTGTCTATGCACTTGTGTGGTGATGTTTTGTGTTTCTGTTTAAAGCAGGTCCTGGTAGTGGTACGATTTAATAGGAATAGAGGCAGCCATTGGAAAGTGAAAAATGATTTAACAATATTACCTTACTGCTATTTCACTTCTACATCAGCTCAAATAATACAACCACTTCCATTTAAAACCTTCCTTTGGAAGTTGGGTTTCAGAGCGCTTATGCATGCGCACATGCACGCATCTACATTACAGTAACGCACTGATCATGCCAATCCATTTTTTTTAAAAGTCTGATGAAATAGCCTTAGTGAAAAAATAAAGTGGGCTAGTTAAATAAAATTAACCTTTACAATTTTATTTTCTATATGAAAATGCTTATGAGAAAGTATTTGGAAAAATATACTAAACTGATAAACCCTTTATTATATAAGTGGAATTTAGTTGCCAGGTTTTTTTTAACTATCAGTGGACAATTTGATCTAGACTGAATTCTAGTCTTTGCTGCACAGTTAATCTGGATAGAGAGCTTTTCTTTTCCAGCATAAAGGCAAGAGAATTATTTTTTTGTAGCAGTCACCACGTAGGTCGTATGTTTGTTTCGTTTCTTGATGCAAACTTACAAAGAAACTGTTCTCTTAATTAGAAAATGGTAATAACTCGTATGGTGATAAAATAGCAGTGTCCCTTTCTACTAAAATAGGAATACACTTCAAAAATTCACAGTACTTTGCTTAATTTCCCTGATCTCCTTACAGTAAATGGATGTAACTACATTTAATAAGCATTCCCTTTTACCCACGCCAGGTGAAGCTGTACATCTTGCTCGTGACTTTGGTTATGTATGTGAGACAGAGTTTCCTTCCAAAGCAGTAGCCGAATATTTAACTAGACCACACATGGGCCGCAACGAAATGGCAAACAGGAAGAATATGCTTCTTGCTGCAAAGTAAGTTTTGGGCTTGGATTTTTTTTTTTTTCCTCTTTTAAAAGATGCTTTTGTCTGACCATGAATATCTGTGACTGGGGACAGTTTGGTACATTTTCATGTGTAATTTTAATCAGGGAGATGAAGCAATTCTTTTTATCTGGTTTTGGTTTGAGTTCAACTATGTCAGCAGTTATTTTAGTATGGACCAATACTAATCATAACAACCACCCTGTCTGGTCCAAACTGCTTTAGGGTTATCAGTTCTGTTCTTTTTTCTTTTAACTGTAGTAAAAACTTCAGAAAAAGCCCTGTACTGGGACAGCTGTGTATCTAAGACATCCCTGCATCTGCCCGGGTTGAGGACCTGGAGAGCAGGTGTGGGCTGGCAACGTGAACCAGTGCTGGGCCTGGGAGCAGGAGATGGGTCAGCCACCTCTGCGTACGTGCAGCCCAGAGGGGCATCTGCAAGGAGTTATGGGTGGGCGTGCTGGGTGCAGGGAACCTCCGCTGCGCTGCCCTGTCCTACCTCTGGGTGCAGGGAACCTCCGCTGCCCTGCCCTGTCCTACCTGCTTTTGGCAATAGCAGCACCCAGGTCCCCCCCTCGCCCTGGGACGCTAGGAGTCAAGAACGGAGGATGGTCCCTTTTCACAGTTATGGCTGAAGATTTTTATAGCTCAGTGAAAGCCAGCCGTTGGTAGATGTGAAAAGTCCCTGTACTTGACTGAATTCCTATTGCAAAGCTTGATGAGGAGGGGGAGGAAGGGTAAAGGAGAAGCTTTGTTACGGCTGTTCTGCGGATGCTTGTACCTGTAGACAAACCAGGTACTGAGCAGGTCTCTGGCAGGAAATACCTGTGTCCAGTTACACTTATCTTAAGGTGGCTGGAGTGCTCGCTGTCCCCTCCCCCAGCCTTCCCAGGCTGAGGTTTAACAAAGCCTGCAGTTCCTGAGCCGTTCTGGTCTGGGACGTTTTCTGGTTCGGGGTTGGGGCAGTTCTCTGCTTTCAAGGCACCCTCGCTCTGCAGAGGATCTGAGAAAAGCCTGCTTGAACTGCTGAGAAGAGTTGCCCTGCCTTTGGGCTTGGATCAGGCATGCAAAACACGCTCCTGTTGCTGAATTAATCCGGCCTTCCTGAAAGAGAGACTTTCTTGTACAAGAATGTATCTCTCGGAGATTTAGAAATATAGACTCTCTTTTGCCTATAGCTTGAACCTTACGCTTTTTAACAAGCGCTACTCCTTCTGCTCGTCAGTAGTGCCAATAACAATACCAATAAAGGTAATAATAATCTTTTGGAAGATGTTTGCGATGGAGAAACGATTCCGTTAAGATTGCTCAGCTCCTGTGAAATCCCATCGAGGGGACAGATTTCCAAGCAGCAAACAACATATGCTTGAGCATTATTAACCATTCATGTTTTGCCAGGCATATGTGTTAGTGTTTGCAGGATCAGGGCCTGGGTCTCTGTTAAAGAGAACATATACATATAATATGCACAACTAAATTAAATCTCCTGTTCAGCTGCTTTAGTCTTTCTAAATCACGTAACTGCAGCTGGGGAAGTTCTCATGGAAACTGGCCCCGCGTTCCCACTCCCCCCCTTAAAATCTATGGAGTAAATGATGCAGAGCCAGCCAGGCACCAGAGGTGGAGAGATCGTTTTGCAGAGCACGTGTGTGGTTTTGTGACGTAGATGTAACAGAAGGTTCATCAGAAACTGGGGTTAATAAATAGGCTTTAAATTTAGGCACTGCTGCTGATGGAGTAACGAATTTCTGAGAATTCCCACGTAACCGCCAAATGTTTGATATGGACTTTCTCTGTCATTTTTATTTATTTATTTGCTTTTGCATAAATTCCCACCGTGGTGTAAAGTGTGATCGCTTTGTGTCTTGCAGGCAGATTTGTAAGGAATTCACAGACCTCCTCACTCAGGACAGAACTCCTCTGGGAAACACGAGACCGAGTCCCATCTTGGACCCTGGCATCCAGGGCTGTTTGACTCATTTTAGCCTGATCACACATGGCTTTGGGAGCGCTGCCATCTGCGCTGCCATGACATCCGTCCAGAACTACCTAAATGAAGCATTAAAAATAGCAGACAAAACATACATGAACGCTGGCGACCAGAGCCCTGCAGAAACCAACAAAACCATTGATAAAATGGATAAGCACAGGAAGTAAAAGGAGAGAAAAGAGAAACCAGACTTGAAACTCTTCCTCCTAAATACAGACTGGGATCTTCTTGCCGGGGGGAACATAGAGATTTGGGGGTTTTTTTTTTGTTGTTTTTTTTTTTTTTTTTTTAAAGAAAGGAGGGGAAAAAAGGAAAAAAAAATCCTCTTATTCAGGATCTTCACTCCCCTGGATCCATGAGACGAATCTTTCTAAGAGCTGCAGTATCCCTTCTCTGTGGAAGCAATTACCAGAAGATAAGTACTCGGTACAAGCGTGTTGAAATCCTTTGCTGTAAAAGTGGTGCTATAAAGGGGGTTTGATGGAAATATACAGAGATATATTTAGATTTCTTTTCCACATCTACGTATCTAGTGGTGACCAGCTTCGTGTATAGTTTTTAAGGTACAGATTTTAGATGGAAGCCTGTTTGTTATCTGATACAATTTCAGGGTTTTATTCTCTCTAAATGCAACAGTAACAATAAAGCAGTATTAAACAATGGTATATAGATTTATGTACATTAAAATTTTTTATAAACACCTGAAAATAGTAAGATTATTCTGTGGGTTGGTTTTTCGTTTTTGTTTTTTGGTTGTGTTGGGTTTTTCCCCCCCCCTCTTCATTTTCAGATTACCATAGGAGAGTATTAAAATCCTGCTAGACTTAAAAGTTACCTGATGGCATTTGACATGCTTATTTTTATGGAAATATTCAGGCTTTTAAAAACTGCAGCAATGTTGGCCGCAGTGGATATTATCTTGATATTTTTTTAAAAAGGAATAGTTCAAAATGAAAATGCTTTTAGAAAAATTCACTTTCTGTGTCTATGGATATTGCAGCTTTATTCACATATTTATATTGTCTTGTTTTTAAATTGGGGGGGAAACTTGAAAGAATAGGCACATAACTTTTTTTTTTTTGCCTATTAAGGCCAAAAAATATTTCCAGGGAGGCTTTATGTGTATTAAGGGAAGCAGTGTGTTGAATGTAAATATTTATTTATGTGTAATTTAATCGGATTTGTAAATAATGGTGAACTTTTTAATACTTTTTTTTTATAAATGGGTTTCAAATTTTAATTTTGGTAAGTATTTCAAAGGTAATGGGTAAGGTAAACATATCTTTAGGTTTATGCACAGGTATGTTATACAGGGTATTTAAGACTTTTTTTTTAAATATCTCAATTCTTGCCACTGAAGATTAAATCTAATCTGAGGTGTATGTTCACAAAGCAATAATTTTGTGCATCATTCACCTGATAACTGACTAGACATGCAAAAACGAGTGTGTGAGTTAGTGTGTATGTGAATAATGGAGGTTCTGAACTATCTTTACATATTTGTAAATGTTCCCAATATAATTCTGATGTACATGATAACCATATAATAAAAGTATTCTGGATAGAAGCATGGAATGGTTTGTTAACTGAAAACAGTTTTGTTTTCTTTCTGTACTTTGGGAATGTGGGGCGAGTAGCACTAGAGGACATTGTGTATTGAGTCATAATTGCAGCACTTTGTTCGGATTAACAGAACAGAAATATGAAGCTGTTTGCCAGTAAAACTAATGGTTTCAATTAAACACGTTATGTATCTCCAAGAATCTTTTTTTTTTTTTTTCCCCCCCTTCCTAAGATGTCATTAGCATGCTAGCTGCCTATTTGAACAGGCAGCTTAAACACAAACTGCAAGGCTTCCTCTAAATAAAAACCGATCCTACCAGCTTTGTCTTCTGGTGCATCTGACTTTATTAGACGAATAGTTCCAAAATCCTGCCGTGTGAAATGTGATAGGTCTCCCATCTGGTTTCCGCTCAGTGTTACTGATTTGGGGAAGTTTACAGCATTTTGCAGAAAGTCCCCAAAGTACTCTGCGGTAGTATGCAAAATAGCCAAACAAACCTTCCTGAAAAGAAACTTCTTTTTTCAGTGCTTGCTGAAAAAGGAACACCACGAGCCTGGGCTTCAGCCCGTCCTTGGCGTTTCAACACCTGATCAGCCCAGGGCAAACGTGATGAGTGGTGACACCGGCCATGACTGCGAGTGAGAATTTGCTTCACATCGTGGCAGCGTGTTTCCTTCACGTGCATGGACAAAAGGCAATACGTACAATTACTGAATACTTTGTTTATAAATTCTTTTTATGTTCCCCCCTTTTTTTTTTTTTCCTTTAAGGGATACAGGCAAACTACTGAAGGTGTGCAGGGAGAAGAAAGGAAAGGGAAGCTCAAAGAAATGTATCAATAGCTCAGTGGTGAGCTGGGAGAAAGCTGGTTTTTGGGTTGCAATCCCATCCCCTTCTCTCCCAGAGAGGTGTGAAATTCCAGTCTTTGCGTTTCTCAGACTCATCGTAGCATTGAAGAAATGAGCACTTTGGCCCTTCTGTAGACACAAGCACAGCCGGGGCATGTGATGACTAACAGAACTTCCAAAATACGCAAACAATATACTGTTCCGATACATTCTTATTGATTATATATATACACAGACACACAGATATGGGAGGTATGGGAAGGGCTTGTGTAGAGAACGTGATGCTAGAGTTATGGGGGTTTTCTTCTGTTTCTGCAGCTGGACTGCTTATACAGCATATATAGTAAGATATTTTAGCTACCCGACAATGGAATCTTGCTTTTTATTAATTCACAAAACCAGGCTCTGAAATAATTGCCCCTTGGGATAGGAAATAAGGATGTTTCCATTTATTCCTGCGTGCATTCAAGCAAAGCCAGTCAATTGTCTAATGTACTGACTTGGGTTCTATTTATACGTTTGGAACATTAGAAATGTTGAGTTTCCATTACCTTAATGCTTTTCCTCTACTGTGTGTTTTAGATGGTACATTATTTTAGGCTGAACTACCTTATAAGCTGTGCCAGTAATACGAAACAAGAACAATGTCTTCTGCTCCATTCACTGAAGAGAACAGTTATACTCTGACCTGAACTTGTCTGTCAGCTGAAATTGTGAATCTTAAGAGAAAATATTCATAGGTTAGTAACTTGGGAAATCTAAAAAAACCACAGAGTTATCTGAACACATAGGAAGATATTTGTTTGCTTTTTCCTGATCCTCAAAATTTCATGCTTTTTATATGGGCTATTCCCAGGCTGGCTAAAAGAAAAAGTTCTAATGTAAGACTCCTCTGAAGTTCTACTTTTCATTTCCTTTGAAAATGGAATACCCAAATGTCTCTGTCCATTCTTATCTCTTGCCCTTCTCCCAGAAAAAGAATGGGTTTGTTGGTTGGGGTTTTTTTAGTGGAAAATGACTTTATTAGGATTTAAAAGTAAAAATTCTGAAGTTGATATGGACCGTTTTAAGTACTGCCCTTCTGCAAAAATGTTGTTTGACGCATGCCCACAAAATAGTTGAATTCATGTTACTCAGTATAAAAACATTTTTTGGAAAAAGAAAATATTTCGACCATCTCTCACTTGGCCCTGTTGCTGGGGTCTTCGCAGGCAGCTTCCTGCTTCCCTCCCGCTGCGGCAGCTGAGGGCATGGTGTCTGCAACCCTGCCGCCTGACGGGCAACCTGACCCATCATACATAAGAAACGGAAAAAGAATGAACTTCTGTCCTAATTTAGTAGCCGATTTCAGTTAACTTCATTTTTGACTCGGTTTTTGCTCTACTCTCCACTTGTCTCGCTGTTACTTACAAACAGTTCATCGCGCCCTGTCTCTTCTGGCTGCAGCCCTGCTGCTGTCTGTTCCTCTGCTCCCTCAGACTTTTGCAATACGAGGAAACCCAGCAATGCATCTTGAAATGGGTCTAACTTGTGGCGATAGCCTGCTGTGCTTATTTGTTGTAGCCCTTTTTTCTCTGTTTTTTCCCACGTGTGATGTTTATGTGCATCCTTGTAGTTATTTTGGCCTAATAGTGTGCAGCTTTGGTCCTGGTAGTGGGTTTGGGCTGCCTTCTGGGACACATTCTGCAATAAGAACTTGATTTTTAAAAAAATATTTTATTTTTATATATATATATTTAAAAGGAAAATAATAGAGCGCTGTTAAGATTTTGTCCCAAAACTATTATTTCGCTAAAAGAACGTTATGAGGTTAGGGACAAAGATGCTTCCCTCTCACTGAAAGAAATCTCCAAAGTATAACGTGTTTCTGCTCATTGACGTTTGCAGTTTTTTGTACGGGGAACCTGGAGCCAGTTTTGCCGAGCGCTCCGGGGTCCCTTGGGATTGTGACCCCAGGCCTGGTGGTGAGCCACAGGAAATGCATATGGACCCGTGCAAATACGAATTTCTTCCTAAAGCCCGGCCATAGCCAGATCCACCGTGTCTTTGCAAAAATCTCTGCGTTATCCAAAGCAGTTATGGTCTGTCACAACATTTCTCTGGTGCCTGGCTGTTGCTGCTGCCTGTTGCCTGACGTGACGGTACCCACGGAGCTGCACGCGTCGCCGTCTCTGTGGAAATTACACGGGGCCCGCGCTGGAACCGTATTTTTAACAAATTGTTAAATCCTGTTCTGTATCATTTGCTGCCTTCCCCGTCTTTCGTTTTCACTTTCATAGGGTCATATAAATAAGCTTTCTCCCCGTTTCAGATGCCATTTTGCATTCATTGGGTGTTCTTGCATGTCTTACAAGGATGTTCCAGCTGGTTTCCATGGGCCGTTGTTGTGTAAGGGCTGGCCACAAATATTCCATTTTTCCTCTCTTTTGGTTAAACAGCCCTTTTTAACTGGTTCTTGTGAAGGCTACTACTATTCCATGACACATTCTCTGAATATTCCGTTTGATCTACGGTTTTACCCATAATTTAAAATGAAAACCACGTAATCATACAGACACTTGCTCTCTCTCCCACAGAACTCAAACACTTGTTCATGAATATAGCAGAAAGTTCAGAGATCTGCAATGATCAAAATAGCAGAAGTCATCTTTTAGGTGAGCTTTAGAGCTTATATTTCCAGGTCATTTGGCGTAAAACTGAGGGAAAAGTAACAGTTTAAACTGAGAGGACCTGAAAGGTAGTGTTCTTCAGCTGATCACTGCAATAAAAAAGTGTTTTCTTGTTAATTGAAAGAGTTCCTTGATAACAACAGGAAGCGGTCTAAAATGATGCTAGGTCCCTTGTTCCAGACAGGGATGCAAAAGAGAGAAGCGAAAATGTTTGCCTGCGGTCCTCTGGCAGGACAGCGTCTACCTGGGAGCAGCAAACCACTTCTGCCGGGTCCTCATCCTGTCCTTCCTCCTTTGCATCACATCAACTCCAAAGGGAAACCAAAAAACCCAAACCACGTGAACAGTGCAGGTTTTGAGGCATATTTAGTGAAATGCGTTATTTTGCCTTCGTAGGGCAGTAAGATGCCCTTTATCTTGTGTCAGGCTGTTGTGTTTCTGCTTGTTGCTGGAAGACCACAGCCCTGAAAAAGGCACAAGGGGTGAAAGAAAAGAAGGAAAAGCCCCGCGGCCATGAGCCCTGCAGCTGCGGGGTCGTCCTGCGCCATGTCTGCCGGGGGGCAGAGGCAGAGCACAGCCCGAGCCGTGGTGCAGCCCGGCGGCTGGATGATGCGATGATGCTGGAGCTGAGCTGGGTGCTGGACACTGAGCTGGAGCAGCTGGGATGGAGGCGCACGTGGGTTTGGCTGTGCGAGAGAAACAGTAATTAACCTCCAACGGAGGGGTAGGGCAGGTACCTGGGATCAGTAATTTTCTCCAACTCTTGCAGCAAAATTAACCTGAGCTCATTAGTCAAACTTTGAATCCTTAAATCTATAACTCTAATTAATTAAGAATCTCTAATTACCCCCAAACGGTGCTATATATTTAAGGCTAAGGTGTGGTGAAATCCAGAGAAAACATGAGAGAAGCTGGAGGATGTTCAGAGCTGGAGATGCCGGGAGACGGTGCGTTTTCAGGTGCAAAGGAAGCCAGATGTGTGTCAGACCCAGGGCAGGTCCTAAACTGCCACAAGCCACTGTCCAGTGTTCGAACATATCTCCTTGGGAGTCCTAAGAAAGCAATGACCACCAAACCTCTCAGCAGGGCGTTCTTACATTGGAGACCCAAAGCCAAGTAGCCTTGGGGATTTAAGCCCAAATCTGGGTATTTTCTATACCAGAAGCACACAGGATGAGGCTCTGGTTCTTTACTGCCTTGAACAAGAAACCCCAGTGGGGATATTATTGAAAACATCGGTGCAGACGGGTTCAGGCCCTGTCCTTGTAAGAGGAAAAAGCCCTTTCACAGTGGAGGTCTCATATTAAGTTAAAAACGCATGGCTTTTAACTAGGCTGTAAGCAGTTAATGTGACTCAGGCAAAGATGCAATGTGGACGGAGGCATTACTTAGAGCTACCGTTTTTGCCTTACTGCAGAGGTTACTGTTTTCTAGACCTCACACACAAGTCCCTAGAAGCCCAGGTGAAGGCACAGGTAGGAATTAGGCTATGAGGTCATCTGACTAAGTGAGGGGCATCAGCTGGGCTTTTGGGCTGATTGACTTCAGCCGTGCAGCAGACATGAACACTTCTCTCTGAGCTTCCCTGGGACTTGCCAGCACCATCCCCTCTGCAAAGGTAAGGAAGGCTTCTCCTTGTCTGCTGGGGACAGCGTGGGGTGGCTGGAGACAGGGTACATCTGCATGTGTATGAGGTCGTTGTGAAGACGTTAAAGGAGGAGAAAAATTATGCATGCTTCTAGGTAAAGGGTAGGGTCTCCCCTTCAGAGCCTCAAGTACTGTTTTCTAGCTCCAATAGTAGGAAATCTTTGTATTGTCTGGCAAGTAAATGCCTGTGCTTAGTGGCTTTGTCTGGTGGCAGATAAAAGTTGATAAGATCCTGGTAAGGCTGTTGTGAGGCACTCCTGTTAATTCCCCTGCAGAGTGTTTCCAGGGATTCACTCCAGAAAAACTGCTAGACTGGGGGAAGGATTCGGAGTGATCGTTGTTAACGCTTGAAGTAAAAATGATCTCTGCCTGGTATTCTTCAGGACTCGTGTGACTGTGGGGTTAAAAAGCAACATAAGCGTAGCTAAAATCAATCATTACTTTTTTTTTTCCCCATATTTGCTGGCAAGGTAATTGTGAATTGCATCAGAAAGGTAAAGATGGGAATGAGTTGTTGGGTGCTAGCTAAAAAGGTGAGAGAAACGTGTTAAATCAATTATGGGATTTCCTTTCCATTCATTTTTCTCGTGTACCTCAAGAGGTGAGAAGGGGGGGAAAAAAAAAAACCAAACCATGATCAGCTGTTTGGATCGCTTCGAACTGCATGTTTGCCTGGGTTGGTCAGGACACGGCGAATGTTCTCCCTGCAAACCTGGAGGTTCCACCTGGGAAGCGCTTTTCCCTGGGTGCTGCGACGGCAGGCGGTGCTGGCGCAGGGATGCTCTGAGGGTCCTGTGCGTGGGGACCCGGCCGTGCCCCCCACCCGTGGGTGCCGCTGCGGGTGGGTGGTGCTCGGGCACCCGTGGGTGCTGACTCACCGCGGCGGGGGCCACCTACTGAATCGCTGCCCGGCTCCCGCAGCACCTGGCTCGCTCCGGAGGTCTCGCAGCCAGCACCCAGCAGGCCCCAGCCTGTTCGGGCTGGGAGATCTAACGAGATCACAGCCGGGGCCAGGGGTGATATGGCCGCAGGCCATCATCTTACATAAAACCCATACATTTGCATAATGTGTTTTACAAGATTAAAACTGAGGAAACTTTTTTTTTTCCTTTTTGCATAAAAGGGAAGAAGTAGGTGAAAGAGCTTTCTGAAAATGGGCTATCAGAAACCTGTGGTTTCCAAAATGACAGTAATGGGGTTTGAAACGATTTCAAGGGTGACTGTCGGATTTGGAAATCTGTCATAGCGTACTTGGGGGGGGAACCACAACCCAGAGGTAAGACCATAAACAGAAAGTGAATATTGGACCAGTGACGGAAAATCTGTCCCTTCTGAAGGAGCTGTTTCTCCAAGCCTGTCGGATGCCGCACGTAGGAGAAAACCCTCCTTCTGCAGCCGGGCTGTGGCGTGGAGAGGGTTGCCAAAGCTTGTCGAGTCACAAAACCAAGGCGTTATTACTTTGCTTAATTACAGCGGGTGACTCGGATGCTAATGCAGAGGTCAGTAAATGGCCTGTGATCTCCCGAAATGCACCTCACTCGCAGACCCGGCCAGTGCTGGCTCGCTGGGAGCGAGTGGTTTCCGTGCAAAGGCCATCGCCTGGATCCAGCTGCTGCTGACTCGTTGCTCAGCTGTAGGTGCCTCCTGCGCTGGGCTGACCGCTTCCATACAGGCTAATCCCACATAAGTTCTTTAGCAGGAAAATACATGGAGGTGAGGGGAAAAAGTTCCAGGAAATTGCAAAGCTTGGACGTTGTCTCTGCTGCGATGTGTTAGGAAATGCTGGCCGGCATTGTGAAAATCTGGTATCTGTGGCCATGGACCTCATTAGCTACAGCTGTTGCATCAAAAAAAAAAAAAAAGAGCAGAGAAATTCATCACTTTGGGGCCAGCAGAAGGCAAAAAAATGTCCCTGCTGGCTGGATGTAAATGTGGGCTTGGGAATTCAGTCACCTGCTCCCCTAAAAGTGTGGAACTTGGGGGTACGTGGGGCTCCTGGGCTGCGGTAGGGCAGGTGCCCAGCACCCTCTGGGAATGGGGTGGCCAGGCTGGGCAGCAGAGCTGGCTGGAAGTTATTTTCAGCTGTTGCTTAAGGAACTGGCTACGATTTTAATAGCTGGTTTAACTGAACCAACCAAACTGCTTCCAGCACAGCCCTGTACTTGTAGGTGATGAAGAGACTTGAATGAGAGGCAGTATTGGATTTCCTGAGAGGCTTTGTTTTAGCAGGGTTTGGCTTACTAATCCCTCGTTCCACCACTCCCTGCAGGACTCCCAAAGTTGTGGTCTTCAGCTTTTCCCCAGGACTTGGCGGCGGTGTCCACGGCTGTGTAGGTGGCTGTAGCCATCCGCTTGTGCGGGGGGGAGAGGCAGCGGCAGCTGCTTGCTCTGGATGCGGGAGATGTAAATTTGTGTCTCGTTACAGTGAGCTATATCTCAAAATCTGTGGTCAGACCAGGTATATACTTGGAGCTCCTAACTGTTACTGAAATAAATAGCAGTGAAATACCAACGACCTTTGCGGATCAAGAAGACGGGTCTAAAAAGGCAAATAGCTTCTTGCCACAGGAGAGCTGTGAGGAGTGTGAACGGAGCTGCACCGTGGTCCTGGGGTGAAAACTGCTGTGGGCAGGAAATCTATACTGTCAGCATGGCCAACGTAAAGCGGTCGTACAAGGAGCTCAATTTGTATCCTGTGAAAAAGCTTAACTATTTTTTTAATTTTTATTATGCGTCTTCTCCTCCTCCCTCCCCTTTCACATCTCTTATGAAATAAGCCTCATAAAATTACTAGTCGGGGAGGGGGAAATCTCATGCCTTGTACCAGGGTGCAAACTTAAAAACAGGAGGGGGGAAAAAACAAAAGAAAGAAATACACAAACATGTTGAAAGAGAGGATTGCGTGGAGGAATAGCTCCGTGTCTGTGCTAATATGGCTCGTTTAACTTGCAGCACTCTGTATCTCTATGTTTTTCTTCTTCTTTCCTCCCGTTCTTCCCTGGAGTTTATATCCCTGCCTTTTAAATGTGTCCCCGTGCGGATCCGGGGCGGGCTGTGTGACGGTACTGCTGTTACCAGGATGACGTGAGGAAAGCCGACTCGGCTCATGGTTCCTCCATGCAGTTCCCTGCACCCCACGTGTGGCCTGGATCAGTGTGTGTCTAGGGGCATCAACACACCTTCCACTCAGCAAGGTGGAAATGGTTATTATGTGATGCGCTGGAGCTGGGATGTTGTGGAATATCCTCTCTTGGGAGTTTAATGAGCCACATTACAATAACGAGTCAAGCAAACCAGTCTGTGCTGCTGCTGTTGGGTGTGCGAGCTGATTCCTGGAGCTGGTGATTTGATGTCTGGCTGCTGAAAATCTCTTTAGTTCACTCTTGTGTCCTGTACTTATTTCTGAGGCTTGACAGACTGTCATACGCAGGCAACTTTGGGACCGTGCCCCAAGTACTTCATAAACAACAAAAGTTGTGGTTCCCAGTTTATCCAAAAGAGCGGTTTGAAGGAAAGAAGGTTCTTGTGTCTGGGGGGGGGGAAAAAAAACCTGAAAACTTATGAAGCCTGAACTGGGCAAATAGTGGAAAGAACTAAACTTCTTTTTTCTCCTTTTTTTTTTTTTTTCCTGTTTTTAATCAATGTGAGATTGTTCCTTCTGGCATGCCTTAGCTGACCTTTACAATACAAGAGAAAGGTGTCAAAGAATGTACACCCTCCTCAAAAATATACACCTAAAAATCCCCTGAGGCCCAGACTCTTTCCTCCATCGGGGTTAAAATCCAGAGTCACCGGGGGGGGCAGGTAGGAAATTGCCTCCCTGGGGAGGGAAGAGGCTGAGGGTAAAACGCAGAACTGCTCTTCCGGGCTGTGCTGACTGCAGCGGGGCTGTTGCAGGACTTGCCGAGGGGAGGCTTCCACAGGGTTTTCCAGCACGAGGAGCATGTGAGTGTTTATGGTGAGTCACTGCTGGGCTAAAGCACTGCCTAGCGATGCTGCTGGGCTGAACCGTTTCTAAGCCTCTGTTGTACAGAGGTTATTCTTCCTATTATTTCTCCTGGCAGCACTAACTTGTTGGGACAGTGATGTTGCCGGCTGCTGCTATTTATGCAGCCTTCTCGGAGATGCAAAAACCCTGCTGTATCTGGGGCGAGATGCGCAGTCAGATGAATCCCTGCTCTGTAGTTAGCTGTTCTGAGTCACGTCAAAATGTGATAGCGCTTGAGTGCAAGGGTTACAAACTGGGGAGGGATGTGACCGGGAGCCCCTTTTCCATCGCGTTCCAGCGCTGGACCACATCACCTTATCAGACAAGAGGGCCACTTGTCTTGGTACACCTCCGATTTTTCCATGCGGTCATGCATTTCTGATCCATGCTTCAACTTCCTGCCTCATCAATGCAGCCCTTATCCGCCCTTAGCATCTCTGCCGATTTACCAACGCGCAGCTGCGCATCCTCAGAGATGTCTCAGGGTAAAATGCTGGCTCTTTTGGGGTGCTTTGTGTTAAGGGGTGGAAGGAACCAGCCAGAAGCTCGTGCCTTATTCTTGCTCTCCCAGTGATGGTGGAACTGGGGCACTGTGCTCTCTGAACCACGCCGCTCCGCGTTCTGTCCTCGGCTGAATTTCATTCCCTGCCTTTGTTGGGAGAAAGTGGCCATATGTGCAGCAGGCAGGTGTCCTGCCTCCTCTCCTCGAAGCACCGGCAGAGTTTCTCATGTGCCACGACTGGGAGCTCATTAACGATGGCCCCGCATGAGGTCTGTGGACGAGGGGTGCGGGCTGCCTCGCACAGATTGCTCCGCATATGATTATTTCCTCACGCTCCCCATGAAAACAGCCGCTCTTCCCGCATGTTCCCTGTGCCCTCCGTGCCGCTCGCGGCGGTGGGTGGGAGGTAGAGGAGTTGGGAATGAAGGAGTGGAGGTTGAGCCTGGGAAGAAGGGGGGTGTGAGGTGGTGTTCCAAGTCTTTGTTTCTCACCATCCAAATCTACTTGAATTAGCAATACATTAAACTAGTATTGTCCAAATCAAGTCTGTTTTGCTTGTGATGGGAATTGGTAAGGGATCTTTCTGGTTTTTTATCTTGACCCATGAGCTTTTTGATTCTATTTCCTCTCCTGTCGAGGAGGGGGGGTGAGAGAGCGGCTGGGAGGGTGGCTCAGGCCAAGGCCAGCCCACCACACTCGCACAACACCGATTTCACCCAGTACTTATACTATATCCTTGATTCTTTTTATCTCAAACTTTCCATCTTTCTGTGTTGTAAACCTGACCTGCACAAAGCTCTAATTCAGCAGGAACCCACCAGACCAATTCCTTAGTGGGGAGGATGGCAGCTGAAATGGGCCAAGTTCTGGGCTCTGGATCCCCTGAGCTGTGAGGACTGCAAAGGCTTGTTGTAATCTTCTGCAGCCTTACTACAGATCTTCCTGAAAATTGGGAGCAGCGTACTTAGCTATTGTTAAAATGTCTAAAATTCTGTGCTTAAAACCATTAATGTTGAACTCGGACTTGTGTGTGTGCTTACGATGGCTCCATATGCAACCGCAAAAACCTGCGACGAAAGCACGCTGCACCCCCCGCTCTGCGTGCGCAGGGCTGAATACTCGATTCATTCTTAAGATGTGCACAAACCTCCTTCCCCTTCGCTTGGTTTTACTGCGACTGACAAAGCTGCCTGACTCAAGCAGTTCTGAGAAGCATTTCAGAAATCTAATGCTTAAGATTTCACTGTGGATTTTTGGCTTCAAAGTGATTTTGTTATGTCCCCAGAGCCTGGTTAAATCCTTAGTTATAATGATTGCACACTGAAGGGTGCTGTTACATAGAAATGCTGTCCCATAATGGCTTCGTTGCTGTGGAAAATCCGATGTTATTTGGTCATTCGCTACGAGTTCCCTAAGCCATCAAGACATTTGCCTCAAGGCTACAAACACAAAGCTACAGGCAAAACCCTCTGGACATAATGAGTGGGCATTTATGCAGAACTAAAAACTGGAACAGCTGAGCAGTATATCTATGAATAGCAAGCATGCCTCTAAGCACAAAAGACATCATTCTGGAATAAAGGGGTTTATAATGGTTCTGACATCTTGTATGTCAAGATCATGCTACGTTGTTGTAACTTTTTTTTTTTTTGTTTGTTTGTTTGAACTACGTTCCTTAAGTAAGGTTTGAGTAATTAAAGGGTGTGAAGGAAGCCCTATAGCTTTGGTAAGAAGAAAAATTGGGCAACTGACGCTTTTGGCAAGATCCATCATTTTGATCATGCTTGCTAGGGAACAAGCTTATTGCTCCTGCGCTGTCAGTATCCCCGGTTCCACCCTTCAGGATTTCTTAGGGGTTTTTCTTCTATGAGCAGCTCTCAAAGACTTGAATCTAATGTTAGCTGAGAAGCGTCTTCTGATGGAAATGCGAGGGTCGGACTAACCATAAACTACAGGGTCAGGGAGTCGGGCAATACAAAGGAGGGCAATAAAATTCAGAGTAATTTGGATCAACAGGGAGCTGGAGGAGGTTAATGTTGAGAAATGTGCTGCAGCGAGGTCGCAAGCTTTTGCAAATCATCTATAGGCACTTCTAACTACCTGGCAGGAACAAGGTGTAAAGGGATGTGTGGCTCTTACCCCAGGAGCATAAAGAGAACCCAAACAGAGCAGAAATTAGAGCCAAAGTTAGAATGTAGAAATACGCTTGAGGACAGGGGAAAGGAAATGTGAAAATACACAGGGATGATAAATTCGCGTTCTAGATGTCTGCATCTGCATGTATCTGATCAGTTCTTGGTTTGCAAGGTGGTGTGGGGGTTTTGGGGGTTGTTTGTTTTTTTTTTTCCAGCCCTTGTGCCAATGTGCTGTGGGACTAGGGGAGGGTCTGAGCAACCCTTTGTGACTGGGAAAATGTACAAGTTCAAACATGTTTTGCAATCCTTGCAAAGTAGTTTGGGCCTTGCAAAACCATCGGCAGTAGAGATGAGCAAAGCCCTAGTACTGTGAAGTTCCTACAGGGAAACATGGCAAAGGGATTAGGCATTAATCCCTGTCCTGAGAAGATGTGATGAATGTCTACGCTGCGGACTGTAATGCAGCACAGAGATACCTGAGCTGGTTGTGACTAGCTAACTTGGCAGAACCTCCTAGCTGTGCGCTTTGGGGTATCGAAGCAAAATTCCCTTCCAGCAGCAGAGTAAGTCAACCCATGCAGAGATCAATGCTAGAGAGTCCAGAAAGTAACTTGGCAGAAAACTTTAGCCTGTGATACAACTGTGCACCTCATTTCCTCACGTCCAAATGTCTTGCATGGCCACAAGCAAATTATTTCTCCTCTTGGCAGGTACCCTTATCATCACTGAAAACAAGGCATCGTGCCTATTTTGCATGCTCACCGTGAAGAGAGGTAGAAGCTGAACTGCAAGATGCTCAGATGTGGAAGGATGTTACTTAGGTTGTTTCAGCAAAGGGATTAATTTCATTATCGGTCCATCTTCTTCCTCATAGCTATTAGTGACTCTTTTCCTGC
This sequence comes from Grus americana, assembly GCF_028858705.1. Taxonomy (NCBI): domain Eukaryota; kingdom Metazoa; phylum Chordata; class Aves; order Gruiformes; family Gruidae; genus Grus; species Grus americana. The sequence continues at coordinate 14,961,674 of NC_072868.1, read as the reverse complement.
CAGGGCTCCTGAGGCCCCGTCGGCAGGATGACAGCTCTGCGTGGTAAGTGACGGCTCTGTAGCTGCTCTTGAGAGACTAATTGACAGAGCAGGGATGGAACTGTTCCCTTTATAAAATGCTAAGTTAAACCCAAGGATTTCTCCTTGGTCAGAGTGATATTAGTTGCAGTTCTATGAAGGCAAGACTCTGCGTTGGAAATGTGTCCCCGGTGTGTATCGCGGTGAATGGTCCTGCCACCCCAGCTATGGCAGTCTGGTCATGGAGTCAGATTTTGTTTTGCTGTGTGTGCGCCAATTGTATTTCAAGCAAAGATTTTCTCCTCCCCCCCCCCAAGCATCTTCTACTGTTGCATATTTTAGTAGCATCTCTTTCTCCGTCTGTCACCGAGTGTTTGGCAGAAAAGAGGTGATTTGGCAAAGAGGAATCTTGGCTGATGGGAGACTGAAACCTACTTCAGTTATTTGGATGTTCAGTCTTTTGTTTGTTTGACTGGAGATCTGTATTTCTGGCTGTTAAACACATATCCAGTTATACAGTGAAAATAGGTCATCAAAATACCTGTATTTTTGCATACCAGCAAAGGAAGGCTAAAACATGAGATGTATAGTGATAGCAAAACCAGAAAGACTGAGACTTGCGCGTGCCAGGGGGTCCTCCTTCCTCCACCGGTGGTCTCCTAGCATGCAGAAGAGAGATGAAGAGGCTGGTAGTCACCTCCTGCTGCAGGTGTCTCGTCCATCACTAGAGGCCTGTCAAAAGAAACTGAAGAAAATGTGGTGTGAGAGTAAATCCCTTCAGGTCTGTGAATAGAAAGACTGTAGCCTGGTCTCTGATCCCCGGTCTACACCAGGTTTCTCTTGACTTCCTGAGACCCGACTCTGCTTTTACCCCTTCCAGCAGGTTTATGCGTAAGTGCCCCTAGAAGCTGCTATCTCCATTGCTTGGAAGGGTACGAGAGTTACAGCTTTCTCATGTAATGAAACTCTTCCAAGTAGTCAAAGATTTCTCTTGTTCACAAAACATCCCCCTTATCAACTCTCTTGCGTACAAACTGCATAACAACAATGTAGCTTGAACAGCACTGCAAGCTTATTTGCTTTGTGATTTGTGGTCGGATCATTGCATTTCAGTGCTTACCGATGAAAGGAAATTACTAACAAGACACTGGTATTTACATTAATTGTGGCTTTGGGGAGATAGTCCAAAGAAAATTATGTTAAAGCCAGTTATTATGTGTCTCCCTAACAATTAGAATGAAACCCAAAGTTTATAAAACAAAAGCTGATCTCAAACAGATTTTAGCTGCTGCTTGATATTTTCCCTTTCTAGAGGTTGAGAGGGGGGAAAAGAGAGTTGGGTTTTTTCTTTTTTTTCCTCTTCGTCTTCCCCCTTTCTTTCATCCATCTTCTAAAACCAGCGTGAAGAAGGTGGCTTGAGAGATAGCATGTGTGCTACTGCAAGAGAAACCCCTTATTTACACTGAGCTGGAGCTCAGCTTCCACGGAGGCCTTGTGGAGCGGGTCAGTTTTCACACACGGCACGTACAAAATGGCAGGGTTTCCTCAGTTAAAGTCATTGATTTTCACGGTTTTGTTTCACTTCAGTGCAGCCTTGTGCAGCTCTGTAGGTTAAACAGAGGTTTGGCTCCAAAATCTTCAAAGTACTCCAAGCCCGCTTCATGTATGTCCCACTAGATAGTCTTGTGAGTGTCCTAAGACCATACTTCTACTTCAGTTTGAACTATTTCTGAACACTAATTCAATGCTTTTTATAATGTTTGATGTATAATGAAAAGTAATTTAAGGTTTCTTGGGATGACTCACTTGCCAGCATAGTAGATCCAAGAAACAAACACAGATGTGAGATTTAAATTCTCCTTTGGCATAAAACACTGCCAGGACTCTTCATGCTATAAACCGCAAACTATGCCCAATGGAGACTAGTAACGCTATTCTTTTTTTAGCTTCAACTCAGGTAGCTTCTGACTTCAAGGTGAGCAGGGCTTCGTACACCTTGTTCTTTCACTAGATGTCGGTGCTGTTTGCTCGCCCCCACTAACGGTGGGATTTATCTCGTCAAACTCTAGATGTCCGACCCGAGCTTCTTGTGGAGGCTCCATTCGTAGTGAGGAAATACAGGCACTTCTGCAGGATGATTCATCTGACCTGCCGTCAACATCTATTTTAGGAGCATGCCTAGAGTAAGGTGAAACTAAGTCCTTCTACAAAAATTCTTCTGTAAGAAGGGGGGTTTTGGCTGCTGTGGGAGGCAGCCTGGGCTCCCTTTCCTTGGATGACCCCGTTACCAGACTTTACCCTTACATCGCTCCACAAGTCCTCAGCAGATCCGGGCACGGGAATGTGTGTTCTGGCACACACTGGCGTGGGGCGGGCACGTAGACACGCTTCTGCTGACCTTGCTTTGGGGTTATTCTGTTCAGCCCTCCGCTCAACAGAGCCAAAGTGGACAGCACTGTTTGCTACGTGTCTGGCCACCAAGAGGCTGCAGACTAAAAGTATAACTGGTTTTAATTATTAAGGCATAATTTAGGTTTTCATGTTTATAGGATAATTGTTTCTTTTTTAATATAATTTAAACTTTGCAATACAAGAAACAGGCCCGAACCTGTGGATGGAGTGCTGGAAACTGTCTAAGAAGATTAAGGTCTCTTAATTGATTTCACATAAACAGGTGTGACTGAATTCATCAGAAGAAGGTTAAGGCTGAATGTATTCTGCTAATTATGTAAAAATTGCCACAGTGCGTGCTCAGTTGAGCAATTGCCTTCCCTTTGCAAGTGGGATCCCTCCTCAGCTCTATGTCAAATGGGGAAAATTGACGTTTCCTAAGCAAATGAACCAACCTGTCATACGCCGTGTTTCATTTTGAACATCTTCTGCTTGTAGATACGTCGGCAGCGGTGGATTTGGCAACAGGACATGGGAATGTCCTTGTGTGCTGTAGTGTGGGAGGACAGGTGTCAAAGCAGGGCTGTGTCATTTTTTTTAAACTTCAGGAATCTGCATTGATGAAAATTCCTGTCTTGGAGAACTGAAGGAGTAACTCTGTTTAAAGCACTTGCTGTTAATGTTTATGCGACCTCTAAAGTTTAGTGTTTTCTTGTTTAAACTTAACTGTAGGCTTTGGAGATGCATAGCATGGACGATGCCGCGGTACACAGGACAGCCTTTGTCTTGGGTTTCATAACAGTCTGTAAGTGGAGTATACAACTCCTCGTGCAGCTGACAGACATGCTTATTTCTTCTGGTTACTCTGCACTCTTTACCATGTCTCTTCCTAATCTTACATCTCGAGTGAACAAGAAAGAACTGACAATGCTGACCATAGTTGTAGAAAGGCCAAAAGTTCTGCTTTTGAGACGTCCATCTCAAAGACCACCTAGGAGTGGTAGTAAATTGCGTGACAAGATACAAGTATCACAGCGCAGCATCGTGAAGGCCCTGCAATTACTCAGTGGTGCTCCTAACAAAACCATTTGCTGACGAAATAGTTCTTTGAGTCTCCAAATTGAAGGATGACTAGTATTTAAGGTGTGCTTTCAGAGGCAAATTTGCACATAGATGGTGATCTAAAATTAGTTTAGTTGCTTAAATCGCTGTTTTGTAATAGCAAAGATATTGTTTGTAACAATGAAAATTAATCTAGAAAATCATATCCCACTTGTTTTTCCTTTGTTTAAATTTGAGACCCAAATGCAGACTTAAATCAACGAGCACTGACTGATGACTTAGTAACACTCTGACCATGTGCTTCATGCAAGTTGAAGCGAGCAACTACCAGGTCATAAGGAACAAAATGTTAGTAGCTACGTGTTACATCTAAAACTCCCGTAACTGCATCTCTACAGAACACTTGGAAACCATCTTCTACGTGCAGATGCACAGGTTTATGTTTACTAATAAAGATACTCACCACCCATTATGATTTTCAGCTCAGTCTTGGGGGACAAAGCTCTCTGAAGTACAAGTCTCACTCTTAGGGGATCCCAGCGGGAAAACCTATCTGTGTGTTGAAGAAGGGATGCAGTGGCTGTGCCTGCACCCGCTGACTGTGAATTGGCGTTACGCTGTTACCAAAAGGAAAAAGTTAAACTTTATAAACGGACTAAACCATGCAGAGGAGTTCAGAGGTAATCTTCCACTCTTCTTGGTGCTGGTAAAGCATTAGTAGGAAGACTATAGCCAGATTTAGGCACTGCGCTTTGGGAAGGATACAGACCAGATGAAGAGTGTCTAGACATGAAGGAAAAAAGATAGGAAATTTGGGAAAAAGAGTTTGCTAAAAAGCTTGAACTTGGAGTTGCTTTTCTTGCCGGTGAGGCAGGAAGGCATACCGAGCCTCCAGAAAGAAGGAAGAGAATTTGTTCTCTATATCCATTCACCCACAAGAAGCAATTTCTTAACCATAAAGCTAGACATCATAAAAACATTTTTAGCAGTAGGAGGATATCTGTAATAGATTGTGAGTTTCAGCTGAGGAAAAAAATTAGACAAACATCAGTCTGGAGTGAGAAAGGGAATAGCTGGAAGACTGCTTGAGATCCCTTCCAGCCCTGTTCTTTTGATTTGATTATTATTACTTTTTTTAATACCTGCTCTAAGCACTCTTGCACCATGCATTAGAATAAGTAATTTTAAAAGGTTGTAACTTCAGTTATAGAAAAATCATTCCTTATTTCAAGCAAGCCTGTCAGCTCGACTTTCCTGTCCCGGATCACAAGCTTTTCTTCTACAGAAGCGTCTTCCTTTAAATGAAACATGGCAGGGAACTGCCAAAGAATTTCTTGACCAACTTCTCCAGAAAACCACCCATTGGTGAAACAAAACACATTTAGCAGAACTTACTGTCCTGAAGGAGAGAAGAAAAAAATTAAATCTTGAATTATGCTGATATAGAAAATAATCATATTGTCTGCCTCTCGCTCGAACTTGACTTTATTTTGCAAATTAAAAAAACCCTGTTTCTGGCCATCTCTGTTTCAAACATCTCCTTGAGGCTGACTTTTGGCTGTTCTTCATAGAAACTCTCTTTTTTTTTTTTTCTGTCCATCTAGGTTTCATTTGATTTCTGAAGGATACAAATGCCCCAATTCCTTTCCTTCTCTGAAAACCCGAGCAGTCTGTTAATCAAGACAGTCAAGATGTTGCTGAAAAGGCATTGGAATTGCTGGGATTTAAGCACATGCCTTAAAATATTTAGCTAAATTAGGCACTTAGTATTTATCTGCTGCCTAACACGAAACTCATTCGATTTTATCGAAACGAGATCGTTTAGGCTCCCACCTCCCTGCTTTTGTGCTGACAATTAATCAGACTCTAAAATTAGAAACTGCTACACGCTAAGGTTAAGCAGAAAGCAGTTGCACGAAGGTAACTTGGAGCGGTAGGCGTCCTTTGTCAAACTGAAGCATGCTGCTGCATGGTAGCGTATGCAAAAGGGCTACGTGCTTACTCATTTGAATGTAAACCAGTTGCAGGCAAAACATCTTCAGGGCATGGCTAGAAAGGGGGAAATGATTGATTGAAATAGGTTTCCAAGTGATTTATCTAATCCGAAGTTATTTTCCACATCCTCTTCAATTGATGAGAAAAACAACCCGATACACTGAAAGCATTTTGCTCCCCGAGGTGTGAGGTTATACGGGAATTACTGGTACTTTTTGGGGGTTGGAAGCACTTAGCTCTTGGCCCCCTGCCTCATGATACAGCCCCGGCTGGTACAAGCAGTTCTGCAAAACATATAATTTTACTTCACCTGTTTTAATGATCAGGAAACATATACTTTTAAACTGATCTTAACTGTGCAATTACATGTGTTTTGATGGAAATACTTTTTTTTTCTTTTTAATTAGTTTCGTTCCCATAATGACGCTAGCTAGACTGTTCTATTAGTAAGCAAAAGCATTGCGTTCTTTCGTCAGGCTTGCTTAGCTTTCCAATCCAATTTTGTTTCTATTAGGAAACCTGATCAGAAGTGCTTATTTTAAAAAAAAACAAAAAACAAAAAACACCTTCCTCAAATTTTGAGAATTTAGACCTATAGCCGAGCTCTGTTTTCAGGTCAGTTACAATTTGTGATAAATACGTACAAACGTTTCTGTTTAAAACAAAACAAAAAGATGTCTGAATCCTGAGTCTGCGGCTTCTTATTTATTTTCTTGTGCTGGTGTGGTAATGGCAAATGCAACAAAAATCTCTTTTTCCACGTCTGTGGCAGATAAGACTAGAAATAATACGTTAAAATTGTAGGTGAGACAGGATAGTCATGCTACTTAATAACCTGATTTGTTTAAAGTAGCCTGTGAAAGAATAGGCTAAATCAGGCTGGATTTTTGAAACTTTAGGGTCATAAAAGTTATCACAGACTGTTTTGCCCTTTGTTGCAAGGAACATGAAAACTGTTGAGGTTTTGGGGGAGCTGGCTGTAAAATTGCAGGAATTCAGAGGTGGGGTGCGTGTTAGCCGTTCCGTGGGAATGTCGCTGGCTGTCTCTGGGACTGCAGATTGAGATATTATTGTGTAAATGAAACATCAGGTATTCATTTTCCACATACGAGATTCAGTAATTACTGCACTCACACAGGAGATGACAGCTGTTATCATTCTGATGAAAAAAGCCCTAAATTAAAAGCCTGTTCCTTTGCATAGATCCCTGTCAGAAACAAACGTTAATTTTCTTGGTTGGTCAGCCCCGTTCCTTGAGTCCTCTGACAGGTACAAATAAGGACGAGATCTTTGTTTCTCCTTTCCTTGGTGTTCCCTGGCACGCCGATGGTTTTGCAGCTGAGGATAAACCCAAGATTAATTCTTACTAGGTTTGCGCGTACACCCGGCAATCAGGCTTCAGCTAATACTGGGGCATTCTAAAAACTACCCAGATCTTTGTTTGTTTGCTCTGTAAAGCGTGCATTTGCAGGAAGAGAAGGCGGTTAAACAAACAGGCTACGCTCCTAGCACGGATGGATGGATAGATAGAGCAGGGTCTGCCTCAGCAGCAAAGTTTGCCCTGCTTTCCGACCGCAGAACCGAGCGGCTCCTGCGGATTAACTGGGTGACATCTGTTTGGGCAACACACGGTCAAGATGGGGAGGTGCTGTTTGTACCCCCTCTGTTTTCTTTGGAAACCTTTCCCAATTATAGGACACCAGAACCTTTAATGTGTCGTTATTCCAGGCTGGATGTCAACTGCCAAGCACCACCACGCTCTTTGGGTAACGAGTCCAAACCAGGAGCTCGCGGAAAAGGCGCGTTTGACGTGTGGAATAACTGCTGCCCGCTGCCTCCTTATGCAGGAGGGTTTGAGGCGTGTGGGAAAGCCCTGACGTGCCCACGCTGCCAAGGGACGTGGGAGCTGAGGGCTTCTCTGTGCTGGTGTAACCATCGATACGCAGACGTCCCGCTGCTGTTAGAGACCCCAAAATGCCACGTGATGCGTACAGTAAATGCGTCCAATGCTACCCAGCAGTCATGCTGATTGCTGCTGCAATTAATAACCTGGTGGTGTGACTTACAGCAGAAGAAATCTGTCTCTCGTACATTTACTTGGAATGACCTCTGGTTTACAAGAACAAAAATCAAGGCTCCAAGAACACTATTCTGTGTCTTTTTTTTTGGTCTTTCTCCCCCCCACAAACCCCACAGTTTATTGTAGTTGTTGCTGAATTCCTTCCAAAGGTGCAGAATAAAAAGAACTTTGATGGGGAAGGATAGATGCAGGGTGAAGCTCTGGATTACATGTGGATTTTGAGGGCCCTTGTTCTGTGCAAATTAAGTAGGACACAGCTTGAAGGGCAGAAGAGAGAATTGAAACACTCAAAAGTCCTGGGGCTTGTTGGGGAAAATTTGGATCTGCTTTGGGTTCCTAACTTCATTCCCATACTGGAAATTGTCCACAAAGCAAATGAAAATCACTGAATTGTCCCCCAGAAACAAAGCAATCAGATCAATTTAAGAATAATAACAAAGATTCTTTATTTTTTGAAGGCAATGATAAATCATCCCTTTAGAAAAATGCAGTACATGTCCCAAAGCAGACCAGCAACAATAAAAGCTCTCTTGAGCAAATATTGCAAAAGAAACTTTAAATGTAGTCAAGCCCTTTATCTGCTTAAGATGGTTTGCTGCAAACTGTAACTTTTCAGCAATATTAGAGTGGCCCAGTAATAACTGAACCAAGACTTCTGATTTTCTGAGGCAGAGAAATGTCTCCGTAGGATTTTATAGATGAGAATGTTTTGGCACTTAACAGCATTATGATTTTTGTGTGTGTGTGTGTTGGGTTTTTTCCCCTTCTGTCTAAAACTGCGAGGATAGTGTGAATATTGCCTGTGGATGTCATTATTTCATTGCCTGTACCATTCGCACGCACAAAGTCTTTGGAGTTGCCATGTTGTATAGATTCTCTTTGACTACCTGGCTGAGAAGGGAAATGTGAGGTTAATAGTTTTTGTACTTTTAAAAGGTGGCTGGGCCAGGCTGGAGATAAATGTCTTGGCTCTGAGGACCTGCAGCTTGTGAGAATGTCACGCATCTGGAGACACGATGGCGTGTTGGTGCCTTTTAACTCAAACGCCGGGCCGAAGCTAACGTGGGTTTCTGAGACTGAAAATTGCCAGGAGCCTTTTTTTGTTGCTGTTGTTCTCCTTTGGGCACATGAAACAAGTCAGGGCTCTCTCCAAACAGACATGCGTGCAACTTTCCTTAATCAGGCAGCCGCCTTTATTTTATTTAGTTTCTCTTCACGGCCGAGTAGTTTGCACGCTTTTTGAGATGGGTGGTGGGGAGAGAGGAGGCCAGCGCTCGCCCCAGGAATCGCCCGTTGCCGTCGCCGGCCTCGCCGCCGCGGGGGGATCTCGTGGAGCACTGCTTCTCCTCCGTGCTGGGCCGTGCCTCGGGCCCTTCCGCAAGCGCTTACCATTTTGGTTCTTGTGAATCTTCTAACTCCGCGATTTCCTGCATGCTTCTGCCATTTATTTATTCCTGCCTTTTGTTTATATTAATAGAAGCGCGCGCAGACACAGAACTGAGGCTTAAAAAAAAGTTCAAGCCAATACTTGCAATTTTTTTCCTGAGATATTTTCGCAGCTCTAATATTCAAACGCTGCTTTTACTAATTAAGTTTTCTTAATTATATGATTTGCAAGATTAAAAGGCCACTGCCAATATAAACCGCATATTGCCCCTAAACTGTTAGATTATTAAATTGAATTTTTAAATTAATTTTTACTTGCCATGATTTGTATTCTGTTTGTTCTGTGCTATTTTAAGCTTGGATAATAAATATCATGTCAGTCTCATTCGTTTGTGGACAATTCCAAGTTTTCGGTGCTACAGGGTAAGGGTTTGAAAGGCAACAGCACAATTTTTTTGTTTTGTTTTAAAGAATTGTTTTCTTAATTCTATCCGCCTTACGCTGTACAGAAGCCTTATTTTTAAACAAAATAGAAAACTGGGCTAAATATAAGTTGACAGCATCTCTTGAAATGATATTCTTGTTTGTGACAGTGTAGAGGAGAGGCACAAAAAGTCAGAGGTCGTGTTTTATATGCAGTAGATTCTCATATGCAAGAATGTCTGGATGTGTAAAGTGTCTGTACGAGACTGAGTCATCTCTTCCTCTCTGATGGGATTTCTCAGGGCTATTGCTGTAAAAACTGCTTGTGATAAGAACATCTCCCTGTAACGTGTTTTGCAACCCTGGCGCGTCCTGTTCGTACCACCCAGCTCCGTGGCGATGGCCGCAGCTCGCCACGGGCTGCCAGTGGGTGCCCCGATGGAGCGAGGAAGATCGCGGGGCAGCCGCAGGAGCAAAGCCACCGCCGTGGGTTAGCAGGGGAGCTGCGTGCAGGCTCATGCTGATTAGATGGAGATGGCAGAATTGTCCCAGCGTAGGAGAAACACCCGCGTGGCTCAGCCTGCCGCTGGTGAGCCACCGTGCCGGGCAGAGGGCACGGCTGGGTGGAATTGGTGGGAGGAATGAGGTTATAGCCACGCCGCAGGAATCTGGCGGAGCAAAAGGCAGTTTGGGAGTTGTGGCTCGTTGAGCTGGCCCCTGAGTCAGTTGTGCCCGTTCCTGCTGGAAATAAACCCCTTCTTCCAGTGACAGAGCTCGAATACGCAGTTGTGCTTGGGGATCCGTTCTTGGGGGTAATTGGCTCTATAGGTGAGAGGCGCAGGGGTAAAGTAAGCGTTATCTTCTGCTGTGCAGCAGTTTCACACCTGATACAACATCCGTGTTGAAAGCAGCAGTGGCCAGCGCAGGGAGCGCAGCCTTTCGGTCAAGAGCACGAGGTATTAATAGAACTTCGGTCTTGGCTCCCGCGTGCTTGCTGTCTTAGGCAAACTGAAAGCAGCGCACGCTTCATGGTGAGCAGAAACTTGCATAACAGCTAATTGTTAGGTGGTTGTGTAATGGAGGAAGGCTGAAACTCCTCGGCAAAATTGCTTATTATACTTTTTTTTTTTTTCCCTAAATTTCAAATGCTGTGGGCCAACACTATGAAGTGCTATAAAGAGCTATACCAGATGATATCAGTTTAACCACTTGATAATAAACTCTGCTGCTTTTACGCTACAGAATTCTCTTCCTGCCGGCGAGGGCAATAACAAAATGTTGGTTGCGTGATCTAATAAATAGCTTATGTGATTATTAATTGCATATACTTTTTCTGATCCATAAAATGTAGACCTCGTCCTGCATCCAGGTTAGAACAGGCGGCCCTTAACGCCCGCTGACTTTGGTAGATACTCGCCCAGGTGGGAAGGACTACTTACACAAGTCAATGGTAGGACTAAGGCATAGATATGCTCCTCGTTTGAAATGCAGATGCCTTTTGAGGAGAGCTGAAATCTGTTTAAACAGTGATAGTAGCGCTGAAGAATTAAAAAATGGGAAATAGGGACAGTAACTCCTAACACCAGTTGTTTGGTTTGTTGGGTTTTTTTTTTGGTGGGGGGGTAGGCATGTAAATAACTTGAATTCACAATTTGTGGGGGAAAACTAAGATTCTGGAAACTTATTGTTGAAGATGAATTTTTAAGATAATATAAGGTTATTGATTATTTGTGTCCTATATAAGGTAAAACCGAATGTTTCAAAGAAAATATGTTGAGCACATGCACATAGTCTTAGTGGGGAAGGAAGGTTTTTCCTTGAAAGAAAACGGTCAATATTTTTGGCATCTGACAGAAACAAGATGTATTTGACAAAGCTTGAAACGATGGGATTGGGAGGCATAGAGAGCAGCTTTCCCCCCGCTAGTTCATGACTTCCTGAAAAATCACATTGCAAAACCCCAGCCCATGTGTGAGCACACGCAGAGGGATGACGGTGCAGACATGCCATCGGCTTTAGACACTGTCTTGATAAGGACTTCTCTCAGAGCCAAGACCGAGTCCCTTTCAGAAAGCTGCCTCTGTTATGCTGCTGTCCCAGTTTATGATTTTTTTTTTTCCACTGCAAAAGATCTTGGATTGAGGGATTGTCCTGATGATCTGTTCAGTGTTCCAAAGGGGCTGATTAATCTGAAAAACCCAACAAGACAGCTGAAACCACTGCCAAAAACTGTCATCCGTTCTGCTTTCTCAACTGCCAGCTTTCTATGCTTTTGCTGCAGAGACAGGTCCGTTCTTAAAGATGCAGCTTGACATTTCCTAATACAGCAGCAACAGGGTAAATGATGGGGGAGTCATTTAGGGGTCTACGAGTTTTCCGTTTATTCTGTCACCTCTAAGTAGTGGTATTTAGCTCCTGAGGTAGCACAAAGCTCAGTGATGTTATTAATTCTTGTCTGTTGAATGCAATTAATCCAGTGGCAGAGAGAATGGAAATCTTCTGGAGGGGAAGGTGGCCCTCAAAGGTCAACGTGGTGGAGTTTGTGCAGACTCTTGTCTGTGCATCTCGTAGCATTGCTGGTTCGTGGCAGGAAGAAAGCTGAATTACTCCTGAACTGGATTTCCTATATGCTCACTTACAGTGTGATTGCTGATGCAAAGCAAAGAGAAAAGGAGGCTCCTTGGTCTTTGAAGGGAGAGATGTTGGAACTCTGGGAGGAGGAGGGTGGCCAAGCTATCCCTCTCCTGACCCACGTACGTGCTCGTGTGAGGCAGGGTGAGCCTCTGTCCCCCTCTTGTGGCTAGTGCACTCCGGGACTGATGGCCAGAGAGCTGATGGCCGGAGGTCTCTGGGCCTACAACGGGGCTGGCACCTCTGCACCAAGGTCCTGGGCTCAGGGCTTTTCAGACACCGGACCTGGGTGCCTTGCTGTGACTCCCTAAGGATACTCTTCAGCTGGGGAAGCATAAGTCAAAAGGAAAAAAAAACCCAAAAAACTGGATAACTGCAATCGAAAGCTTGAGGGAGTGTTTAATGGGGCCATTAATAAATGACTCAGGCAGCCAAGGGGACATAGCCTTTGGTCTCATGCCTTGCAATACTCCAGAGGCACACTGTAATGAACCCATAAAACGTGCCCCATCAAGCCGTAGCGCTTTAGCACAAAACACTCCTGAATTTAACGTATGGTGGATGGCAAAGTGGTGCCTCTAGTACACAGCTAGGACAGCCGGTGCTGAGAGAACCTTATTAGGGGATGGATTTTTTTAAGAGGGAAATCTTCAACTATTTTCAGACTACCAAAGTGTTCTGGGTAAAGGAGAGGAACAACCTTCTGAACTTTAACTTGCCAGGAAACCTCTGTGGTAACCCCCACCACGTATGCAAATGGTGAAAGCTGTAAATGTCTCCAAGACTCTCTTGCTGTGTTAGCAATACGTTTTGATCCTGGATACAGCTACGGAAAACAGCACATTGTAATAGCAATCATTACTGGTCTAGATCCTCAGATAGTATAGTGCAGGGTGCTACAGAAGCCCCTAACTAAAGATTAAATTTGATTAAATACACTCCCAGCAAACTGGTGCGGTTGTGCCAATTAGCTTGGAAATGCGGCAATGTTTTACTGCTTTAGGAATGAATGGTACTTATTGGCTTCTTATATAACAGTTTGACTTCCTCATCCAGTCAGAAAATCGAGCATCTGTCAGGCCATCAACCCATAAATGTCTTCATTAGATCTGATAAACAGACCATGGCAAGCCAGAAAGTTGGAAGGTACCACCCTTCTGCCTGGGGGGCTGGACTCACTTAACAGGCTTAAAAGGAGGGAGCTATGTAAAACAGGGAGAAACGCTCTGGGTGAGCGATACAGAAGAGCTGCTCGGAGAGGTGCCCAGGTGCAGCACTGAAATAACTGCTCTGAGGGCCATAAGGGACTCTTCCCCATCCCTGTTACCAAACAAACAAAACCTTGGCAAGTGACCGGTTCAGAAAGCTGTCCCCAGACAAATTGTTGGGTGTGATCCCAATACGGTTGGGCTTCAGCCTACTGACAGCTGAGATCCCTCTGGAAAGCACAGGTTGTTGTTAATTTGAAGGAGCTCGGTGACCCAAAGACTGGGTTTTGTACCCGATGGAGCGGTGCTCTCGTGCTGAGCCCTCCTGTTGCCTTGCCTCCAAGCGCTCTGCTCCTGCACGGCAAGCCAGCAGCATCACCCACAAAACGTTGCTTCTCCTGGCTGAGTTTCGAGACCATCGGAGCAGCCACTCGCCTTGAGTGGTTGTACAGCCCTTCCGCCTGACCTCAGCGCAATAAAGACTGTGGCACTGGCAACAGAGTTGTTGACAATATTATAGCAGAAGATAGAAGTCTTTAATCACACATGGATGCACAGACGTTTTATTATTTCCACTACAAGCGCTAACGAGAATGGAGAAGACGCAAGCAGATGAGCTTTTAAATGCTGTACCAGTGAGTCTTCCTTCAAAGTGAGACATTTTTCATCTTCCACAAACTCCTACCTTACTCTGTGCTCTGATAAATCTTTCCCTTTAAATAAAGCTGCTGCTGTTGCACAATCTCTGGTCTTGCAAAACGCAAAGCCATCTGTTACAACCTCAATTACAGGTTAGAGGAGCCAGAAACTTATTTGATGGACTGCAACAGCAGGATTTACCTTCAGTGTATGTCCGAGCGAAGAGAGCCAACCTTTATGACAGAGGACAGGCCAAGAACGAAGGGTTTTGTCCATCAAAGTAAATTGAAGAGGGAGAAAACCCTAAAAGACAGCTTTTTAGTTCATACCTAACTTTGAACTGAAGTCAGAACTGATATGTATAGCTAGAAGCGTCTGTGCACGTAGTGGTACATACAAGCGGGTTTTTTTCCCCCACAAAGTTTGCAAATATTACTTAAGTGCTGCTCTGCGTTTTGAGAATCCATACCCTTGTGAAGGAAAACTTCGAAGCAGTGATAGCCACTTGAATTGCTACGTATATGTTGCCCCTGAGACAAAATAATTTAGTTTCCGTTGAGTTCATTCTTTGCAAATTCAACCTAAGCAAAATAAACTTGGTGCTATATGAGATAAAATCAGTAGCCTGTCAACTGGTCTGATTTTTACCAGGAGAATGATATTGTGTAGGTTTTCTTTTTTGTAAAGCAGTAATTGCGTTATTATCTTATATAAACTCTTTTGAATTAAAACTTTTTTTTTAAAATGTCGTAGTTGCAGGAAAAAAATCAAACTAAGTGTATGGAAAAAGTCTATAAGAAATGCTAAAATGTAGCTTAAAAATACATCTTCTTTGTTTTCACTTCCCTGTGGGTAATTCATGGGATCATCAGAATGCATAACCAAGGTTTATTTTTGATGCTTGGGGTTGTCGTTAATGAAGCAGTCACCCTGCCAATTAAACCAAAGCTGTTTAAGCAAACAGCTGATTTTTATTTTTTTTTTTCCCCCCTTACCCCATTGCAGTTCCCTTGGGAATAGGAAGCCCAGGTGCCTGTACTGGCTGTTCTTTGGGTGAGTACTTGGCTCCAAGGCCTCCTGCTCGCAGGGAGCATGTTGGCTAGGCTCTGCCTCACCTGGGAAACCTTGGACAGTGTGTCCTAACTGGAGTAACGCAGCCGTGGTTGGGATGCTCCTCCTGTTAAACCCAAGTTCTGATCACTGGTAGAGGTTCCCTTCCCTCGTCCTGTCCAGCAGACTCATACACGTTTGATTTCTCTCTGCCCAAGTCTGTTAGAGGAGAGGGAGGTTATTCTTTGTGTGGGGAAAGAATTTGCAACAAATCTGAATGTGCTCAGGTTCTTTTTTTTTTTTTTTTTTAAAAAAAAGGACAAGGCGCAAGCAGTAAATATGGTAACTATGCCAGTCTCTCCCAGTCTGCTTTTCTGCTACATTCTTGTGATACAATAGTAAGAGCTATTGCAGTGAGCGCTGTTGAAAGATGGGGGATTTAAGAGAGCGCTGTGATGGTTGTGTTGGATTGCTGCCTATATTTGGACTGTATTTATTATTCTACTTCTATTAAGGTGCTTAAGTTATTCAGAGTTGGGTTTAGACAAGAAATAAATATCTGAGCAGCTGTGACTACATGTCTGTTTGTGATTAGTCATCACTACAACTCTTAAGAGGTGGATTTACCAGCAAGTGGTTAGAATTCCCACAAATGCATAGTGGAAAAAAGTTGAGTTTTATTTTGTTGTGTTTGACTGGAAATTTAACCTGAAGCTATCCAACAGGCCGAGAGAAGAGAGGTGCTGACCTGGTATATGAGAATGAGCTATTTCGGGTTTTCCTTCCTTGCAGGTGCTATTTCCTGCAGCTCACCTCTCAGGGTCGGGGGGGAAATGCCCAGAGAGGACGATGTATCAGTGGTACTCGTTAGTGAGAGTAAAGGGAATTGCTAAAGTCTTGGGATGGGGGAGCCTGATTCCACCTGCACCGCAGTGACTGGAGCCCCTAAGTGTTCAGCACGTTTCGGTTTGGAGCAGCAAGGAACGATTGAATGCTGTCTGATTTCAACAGGTACTGCAAAGGAGAGTTCTGCATCTACTGATTGATTTTTTTTCTGAAAATATTAAGAAAAAGGATCTCAGTATATCCTGTTTCTGACTGATGCAATATATCACAGTGCAACTGTGACTTCTGTAATTCTCCTTGGTTTTGCTTTTAAAAGCATAAAACATCACCACTTTTGCCCTCTTCTAAAACCAAAGGAAGGATGCTCACAGTTACAGAAGAAAAAATGCTAGCTTTTTCTTGTCCAAAACCCGAGAAGTTTCAGTTGAAAGCAAAAAGAGGACTTTTAACATCTTTCCTGCTCACCCTTGTTGAAGGGAGAGAAGAGGATTATTTTTCTGCGCAAACAAATCCCACAGCAAGTTTTTTTGCTGTAGTTCAGGACAGCATTGCTCACTGGGTGGGGGAGGAGGGAAGAAAACACTGCAGTGAAGTGTGGTTCTTGAAATCCATGCCCGCTCAGCAGGTAAGAGCGTTCCCCACAAACAGTTTGGCGAGGGAAGGTCCATCCAGCAAGGAAGATGCTAATCGGGAGCGTGGGGAACTGGGGATTTGGTTTCCTGCCCTGGAAGGTGGGTAACCTGGGGCATTTTGCTTGCAGGTGGGGCTGTCCGTGTCGTGTCCCCTAGGTATCTAGGTTAAGTGCCGAAATCGTGTTCCTGGGAAGCCACGCTGCTCCAGCTGGTGCCCCGATCTGGCTGAAGTGAGATGCTGACGAGAACAGCTCTTCCTCTTGCCCTTCCTCCTCCTTAGCTTCCCCTGTGCTCGTGCAGAGGTGTTTAAGTACATCACACGGACAACACCAACAGGGATGACAGACGTCCTTAAAACCAATATGGGCCACGTACAGGCGTTCGTGTGACTGGCGTGCAGTGCCCAGTTAGAAGAATGCTGATTTGAGAGGATCTGTCCTCGTTAGAAATACAGGTCCCGTTACCGAGAGGGTTGGTAATGGGGCAGCAGCTAACAGGCGTTGGGAGCAGTAAATTCTCGGGTCATGGGAAACGAAGCTTTGACTGAATCATGTTGTCTGCCATCACTAATGAACCAGTGAGATGAAAACTCTGATTACCTTTTGCATGGTTCTGGGTATCATGAAAATCATCTGGATATAATTCTTCAGAGCGCTGCAGCCAGATGGAGTGAAGGGGTGCGAAGTTTTGTGCCGTTGACTAGGGCAGCCTAATTTGATCCTGAAATGGGTAAACTCAGTCATCCTGCGTAACGGTTGTCGATGCCTTTGTAATTTTTGGATGGGGTGGTGGTACCAAATAATTTAGACTATTTAATGTTAGGAATAATCTTGACTTCCAAGTTTCATTTCCAGCCTAGTCTCATCACCCACCAGAACTCGTCAAATGGATGTAGTGTGAAAGATTGCTGGTAAAGCCCCACAATTTTCAGTGTCAGATCAGTGCAAATAAGTCACATATTAATAGATAAATTTGTGATACCTGGTTTGTCTATTAGGGAGACGTGTTTGTAAGACACATGTTTCTTGGTCCAGTTGATCGGCTGTTTCTGATGACACTGTGTGAAGGTTAGGAAACGATTTCTGTCCAAAAATTCCATGGCTCATAATTTTGGCAGGCTTGAACCATGGGGACGGATTTTCCCATACCAAGTATCTCCCCTTCTTGTTTAACCCAGAAGTGTTTCTGGCTGCCTCTTCTGAGGTCTTGACTTCCCATTTGTGGATTATTGTGTAGCCATGGCTCTGAGTGAAGCCTGGGGAATTGCTCGCTGGATATATTATTATATGCCATAAAAATACTGAATGCTCTTTTAAGTAAATTAGGCTTTGGCGTTTCCAGAAGGACATCCGGAAGTAGATAATCCTTGAGAATTTTAGTCTTTTTTTCTTTGTATTCCAGCTACTAGAGAAAAAAAAAGAAACACCAAAAAGACCCCAGAACAAACAAATAAACAAAAATCCCAAGAAAAAACTAAAATCCCTAAAAGATCCAAAAAGCAGCTCATCTTATCAAAGTTGTAGTAAAGATTTGTTGCTTTGTTTTGCCAATTTTTTTTTTTTTTTTTTTTTTGGATGACAGGTGGTAAATAAGGCTTGGGGCATCCCAGGTATGGAGAAGGTTCCTGTTCCACAAGCACCGTCTGCCCTATGTGCTAAACACTGAGGTCCCATGGCGACAAAATAACGCTATTTAAGAGGTGGTGGGCTGAGTTTTTTCACTCAAGCTTCTTAAAATTCAAAAATGTGTTAATCCAAGCATCTCCAAGCTTCTGGATTCCTGATTATGCAACCATAGAACATGATTTTTTTTTTTTTTCTCCTCCTTTCTTCTTTCAGTAGATAACTAAATATTTGCACTGTGGTAGTACTGAGGAGGCACAAGCTGCGTTCCAAACGCAAAGCAAGGTGTAGTTCCTGCCCTGACTTGTTGGTGTTTTTCTGATGAAATCCTTTGCTAATGATAAGACTTCTGCTTTCACTTCATTATTTTTGTTCTTCTGATCCCTCTTAATAGAATTACTTTTTTTTTTTTTTTTAAATTATAATATCTGTGAACCTCTGCAACAGAGTGCTTCAGCGGCCCAGGGAAAGGAACCCCCCCGTGTTGCCAGGACCCTGTGAGGGGCACCAGGCAGGGACGCGGGTGAACTGACTGCACCCGGCAGCAGTCCAACCTGGCCCTTCTGCAGGGAAAAACGTCGACTGTATTTGAACTGTTTAGACTCACCGGAGCTGGTATGTCGGTATGTAGTACTGAGCTAATGTGTCTCGAGTGATTGACTTCTCCAAAGGCAGAAAATGCTACTCGAGTTTGAAATATCATCTGCTAAACACCTCGTGATTCTTTAGGAATTGCTCCATCGGTCAAAACACGCTCCTCCAACTTGCATAATGTGATGTCCCGGGTTGGTTTGTTTTTCCTTGCTGCCACACTGGAAGCTAGATGCGTGCAGTTGTGAGTGGGGTGTGGATAAATGCCACAACCCCATGATATCACTCGATCACTCGCAGTTTAGCAGATACTGGCAAGGCAGGACCACGCACAGCTTCCCTGCGTCTTGATGAGTTCTCCCAAACTAAGCAACGTAGCACCGTAAACTTGTGCAATCCTTCTCCTAATCCACGTGTGAAGACATCCTTGGTGTTTACATAACATTTGCTGTGCAGCATGGGACAGGCATGGTTCAGGTCATGCCATCATACAGAGGAGTCACCTTCAGGTGATAGCCCGCTCGATGCGTGTTTTGATGCCAGAGGAGAAGACTCGATGCAGGAGATCTCCGTTATCAATTGCCTCTCCAAGGCGCTGTTCCTCCTCCTCTATCCCAACCTAAACTGAATTTGATAGGAAAAACCATGAGCAAAGGTCGTTTGGGCTACGAAACGTGCTTCTTTCAACTCTGCAGACCTGAGAACAAGCTGAGGATTCAGCTGACTGCTTTAATGGTGATTCTTTCCATTAACCCTTGCAGGGAGCTGAAATGAGGTCTGGCCGTAGTTATGCTGCCTTGGTTTTTGTTTTTTCCTTCTCCTGGTTGAGATTCATAGTGGTTGCAGCTTCCTGGGAGGTCTGGGAGAGTGAATAAAGGGGCTACAGAAGTCTAAAGGTGACTGCTTTTCTTGAAGCTAAAATTCTCATCTTCCTTTTAACAAGATATCCAGCATCCTTTCGTAACTAATGGAAAATAACACAGGAGATGGAGGGTTGGTGCTGTTGGATTTATCTTCTCATTTTCCCTTTATATAAAATTAATCATAACTAAACAAGTATTAAAAGTTACAATTAAATTGGTTGAGTTACCATGGGTCCAAATATGACATAGAGCATTTTTTGTACCATGAAAAAAACCCCAAACCACCAGCTCTGAGCTCTCAAGTGCACAGCATTTAAGGCCTAGCTTCTTTCATGTATTTTGGTAGAGCAAGATCTTTCTCGCTTCTCTGAAGAAAGGTTTACTCTGCAGTATGATGTGATGGCTGGAAAAATACTTAGAAATTAACGCTTAGCAAACCCTTGAAACGGAACCCTCAGCGCAGACGGGGAGGTGCATCCCAGCACAGTGGGCATGACGGGAACGGTAAATGCACAGGTAGTCCAGGGAAGGAACTGGATCTCCATTGAACTATCTTTGCTCTTCTACTACTGTGCTTGGCATGTTGATTTTTCTAGTAAGGATATATTTGGGGGGGTTTTAGCTAGTCTGCATTTTAATTCCTGAGCAGATTCCCAGATCTGAAGAGCCACATTCCATGTTTTCATTGAGTTAGATAAATCTCTGAATATTTTAAAACTCTCTTGCTTAAAACTGTTTGAAATAATTTCCTGACAACACGGTACAGAAATGAATGAGCAGGAAAGTGCCCGTTGACAAGATGTTCCAATACACGTGTGTCACTTCTGTCTCTGTTACTTTTTGGTTTGTATCATTTTATGACAATCTGGCATAAAGAATTTAAGCAAGCTCATCAGTCATTTGGGTACCTACCAGTTTCTGGCTCTGCAGGTATTTACTAATGGACACGACCTTTGGATTTGCCTTACCGGGTTCACAAGGCTGTTGAAGTCGGCAGTGAAGACAGGAGCTGGCTCTGTTAAAAGCACACGAAAGAAACCTTGTAAGATCATAAAGAAAACTTTTTTGCTAACCAGAGGATCACAAATATGCTTTAATCCCGATCTCTGCAATGGTTCTCTGGGTAATGTAAGAGTTCACATTTGTTACATTAAAAATTAACGAAAAAAGGGAACCTCCCCCTAACAAGCAGTTGGTTTTGTGGAAGAATGTAAATCTTTCTCCTCCAGGGCAGAAGTAAAACTTTCCTTTCTGCTCCAGGGTAGGAGTGAAACTTTACTGAACTGATGAATGACAGTGATTTTCTTTTTTTCTCCCCCGCCCCTTGTTGTGGAGAAGTGATTCTGTAGCTAAGTACTACGAGGTGTCTTTCTGTGTGTGGCCAGAGTTGGGCTGTGTGGGTGTTGGGGCACAGGACCATTGTGATCCGCCGCTGAGCTGGTCCAGCAATTCCTGTATTGGCCAAACTTTGACGTGAATTTGCTGAACACTGCAAAAGGAGAATTCCAAGTCTGATTCCCCCCCACCCTCCAGTCTTGCCCATTAAACATGGGGTTTGGTAGTGCATGAGCAGTTTTTTGCCCTAGATCTGACTTTTAAAATTATTTTTTAATTTTTTATTTTAACCCCCCCCTCTGAATTTAAGAGAACCACCTTTCTTGTAAGTCTAGCGATCAAAAATATTTTTATGGCATCCTCTACAAAGCAAATGAACTTTCACAAGATTGCATGACTTTAGGCTATGCAGAAGGTATATGTACAACCCTGGGAAAGGAATTTGTGAACATGGTTGTGAGCAGATGAAAAGCCTGGTAGACATTGGGCATCGTGTAAGATTGTGGCAAAGCAACGGCAGGGTGGTTGGGTTTGACAACTAACAACATCGTAAAGCTTTGACAGAATAAGGACTTACATGCGGTGTCAATCATCCTCCGCATGCCACTTCCAATTTGTCTTGCTGTAAGAGGACATCCGTCCCCATTGGCATCTGAAATACAGCTGTCAATGTCACTGCGCCAAGGACGGAGCTGCAGGAGCAGAGCATGGGCTGGTGCACGCGCTGGTGTTGCCTATGAAAAGTGCGAGGCTGGAATGGAGGGACACATGGCTCCGAGGTGTGTCCTCCACTCTGAAGAATAATCTTCAGAAAAGTGGACTAAAGGGAGAGCAGTAGGTGGGCGAGTGGCCGAAGCCGTGGCTCGGTCGCTCTTTAAAGTGAGCGAAGAACGAGGGTTTGCTCGCAGCATGGAGGTTGGGACACTCGCAATGGGCTCGAGTTCCTATCAGTGTTGCACGGCTGCTGACTGGGCTTTTATGTACTGCTTCTAGCTTAACTATAAGGGGATGAGTATTTCCTCCTTAAGGCAGTGAAAATTTAATTAAAATTAAGAACAGGATAAATTCTTCTACTACGTGTGTTTTAAGCTGTAGAGGGTGCAGCATGGAGGCTCAGTGTTTTCCTGCTTCACCCTTCATGTGTTTTCCTGTAAATCAGTCCTGGAGCCAGACAGAACCTTGGGGGGTGGGGGTTGTGTTTTGGGTTGGGCTTTTTTTGAGGGTTTTTGTTGTGTTTTGTTTTGAAAAACAAAAGTACCTCCATGACACTAACAAAGCTTGGCTCCACAGGGGTCCTGTGGCTGATGAGCTTTGGTGCTGGAGAAAGTGAAAGGTCTAGCTGATGCTCTTTGGTGGCCGAACGTTCATCAGGTGTCCCTCTTTCTGCTGATTTTCTGGTACCTTTTAAAGTGTGAGATCACACTTTGTTTTCCTGACTTAGTTTAACTTGGTCAATAGATTCGACTGACGCTGAGGCAGCAAGGGGAGCTCACGCGTACACCCTGCGTATTCACAGACCTGGTTTCTACGTGAAATCGGACTAAAAGCGAGGCAGACGTACCGTTCAGGGGTGGGCTGGCTGGTGCTCTCTCCTCCTGACCTGCCCTCGCCCACACAGACGTGGGAAAGAAGGGTCTCGATGAGGAACAATGTTTTCAGTGTTCCACTGGACACAATTTTCAATGCTAAAAAGGTAGAGAAGAAATGTATTATTGGTTTTGAAGTTAAAAGGCAGATTCCCATTTCAGTTTGTTTTCAATCTTCTTTTGCCATTTTCTGTCACTAGAAGGCTTAATTTTTAAAAAACTTTCCATGCATTATCCTTTTATTTTAGCTTCTTGTCTGTTTTTCTTAAAAGAAACAAAGCAAGCAGGAGGGGTTTTCCCCCCTTTTAAAAAGAAACTATTCCAAAATCCTAACTTGACATTTTCAAGGAAGTTTTAAGTCAGAGAACCACTCGACACTTTGACCAAAACTGAAGTATATATGATTTGTCAACCAGCCTATCCTGCATGCTTGAAATGAGAAAACTTTAAACAGAGAGATGCTGAGAAATATGGGAAGAAAGGAGTGAATTAGCTTGAAAAAATTTTTCTCCTAAATGTGCTACCTAGTTCTGGGAGAGCTTCCTCCATCGGCTGACCGTGCTACAGCATAAATGCGCTCCTGCCGCAATCTCCTCCTTGGAGAAAAATGAGGATATCTTCGTTTGGTTCCTTCCTGCATTGGAAAGTTACAGATTTCTCTTTTCTTTCTGCAAGTCTTCATTAAATGGAGTTTTATATCAAAGCAAACTTTAGAAATGGATTAAGGAAATGATTTAGAGCAGAAATCATTTGAAAGGTGATGGGATGACCAAAATCCTTTGCTGACACATCTCCATGATAGCTGCTAAACAGAAAATCCAAGGGCCCTTTTAGAATACAGTGGTTATTCTGAAATACTGATGTTTTTGTTGTTGTTGTTGAGTCACGCTAGACTAATTAACAGATTGTGAGCAAGTTGGTAGCTCGGAGTACACCTGCACAGAGGCTGGCAGGGAGCTGCTTGGGGCTGCTCAGGCACCTGCAGTGCTGCTGCTGCTGGAGGAAGCAGCGTGGTGTTGCCCAAACCTACTTGAGACCCAGCAAAACTTCCCCATCCGCGGCTGCCGTGAGCGTGTCCCCTCCAGCTGCGGCGACTCGATGCCCTCGCTTGTTTGCACATCTGTCTTCAGTGCATGCAAAGTCCTGTCTAGCAAAGCTAACTGCGTACGGTAGCGTCAGTAATGGAGTTTGAGAGTTGAGTGCCTGTGCTGTTTGCACGTATATGCTCTTAGCAGCGTTTTGATTAAAAAGTTGCACGTGGTAGGGAAGGAAGGCTATTTTTGCAAGTCTGCCTGTGCTACAGATGTATTTCATCTCTGTTTTAATCTCCTGAGAAGCATATGTACCAACCCCTGAATGCCGGTGCCATCCAGACTAGTTCTCCATCCTCTTGTTTCGCTCCACCAAGCGCTGCTGTGGGCGTTGTGTTTATCCTGTTTGTACTGGGGGGTACGCGAGTCGTTCTGTGTCTGCGCTGGCTGCTAGGAGTAAGATACGGTGCCCTGGGGCAGTGTCTGAGTGCGTGTGGTAGTGACAACTCCGAGTGGAAAGAACGACTCGGTGCACGTGGGGCCGGCACGCCACGACGCAGGGGGCTGTGCTTCTGCATGGCTCTCACCAGCGCAGCAAGCGATCGGAGAAACGAGGGAGGGATCTACAGGTCAGAATTGTAAATCAATTCCATGTGGTTTTGGATTGCTCTGAGAAAGAAGCCTTGACAGCCGCTCATGCTCTTCCACCTCTTTTAAAATGTTCTATTACAAACTTACTGCTTATTTACAATCCTGTTCTGGTGAGAGAAATAGGTAAGGCCATATAAAACTGTGCCTTTTGACGTGATCTTAATGTACTTGAGAGGAAGGTGGGTGTAACAGTGTGAGACTACTCCAAAACGCGTGTCTCAGTGCATCCTCATAGTACCTACTTGCCACTTTACCCTCAGTCATGTGCACAGCAGTAGTAAAAACATGCGGAAGCTGTGTCATCTTCGTGTGTGGATGAGCACAACTGCCAATTCATAGCTGTGAAAATTTACTGTTTTGATTCTTTTTGCTTTGTTTTGAATACTTAGTGATGCAACCAGAATCCTACTGTTGCACAGGCAAAGCTCCAAAGAATGATCGGCTCGCCTCCTATTTTTATTCGGAGTTTTACAAAGTGTAATAAAAGAGCACCCAGACAACGCTCTGGGCGCTGCGGATGATCTTATTTAAAAAATACACCGGTAAACAAATGGCTCCATCAACCACCTCAGATCAGATCAAATAAAACTTGCTACGTTTATGCTGTTGCTAAGTTGAGAGCCATCTGTTGCTATCTATTAACAGATTATTTACGTCTATACAGATCCAAAATACTCTGGAAACAGGAACTGTCGTTTCTGTCGGAATCCCGCAGTGTTTAGCAGCTCTTTCCACCTCCCAGATCCTCCTAGGGAAAGGTGGAAAGAGGCTCTTTGGCGAGCTAGGAGGGCTAAACCCCCGGTCTGCGCTGACTCGGTGGGCAGATACCCCAGGGGCTGGGGGCTCCGGGGAGTTTGGTATGAAAGCGTGGTGAGCAGGGAGAGAACCCTGTGCTGGGCTGGAATAGACTGCGTTAAACCTCTGAATCTCACAAATTGCTTTTCTGTCTTGTTTATGGAACAATAGAGTGAAAAGACGTATGAATTCTAGTAAGAATAGGCACAAAAGCTGTATTTGTTGTTCTAAGATTGCTGAAGAAACTCGAGCTGCCTAAGAAACTGCATTCGACCAAAATGTTTAACCTGATCATCCAGAAACACAACCCCCCTAACGTGCGGGGCGTGCTCGTGAGGATTGCCTTTCTCTGGTGGTGCCTGCTGTTGGGAGGTGCGTTGTCTCACGTCTGGGGTCTGCATCTTACACGGAGAGTTTCTGGAAGGCTCTTAATTTTTCTGCCTGGGAAATGCTAGAATAAAATAAAGTAAAAGAGAAGTCAGAAGTGACGCGCGGTCCGTGTCTGTTATGCGCACTGCTAACAATTGTCAGACATCCATTTTGCAGTGGTTCAATAGCGCTGGGGAAACTAAATACTCTCAGTTACAAGCTAAAATCAGGAACCAAAAGCCATCTCGGTGGAATGATCACATACGACATTTTTCTCCAGATATGGTAGATCGGGGTAAGGGTGATCTGCCTTTTGATCTGGTCCCTGCTTTTACATCATTCACTCCTAAGCAGCTAACTTAATATTTTGTTCAAGTGATGAGATCTTGTAGGCACAAACTTTGGTATCAAAAATGATAGTCTCTTTTAAAGGAAAAATTAACAACAAACAGGCTGCTGAACTAAGTTCTGGAAGTGGGTACGGAGACTTCCAAGGAATACGTTTATCTGCCGCAGAGCACGTGGCTACCGTCGGACCAAGACCGGCCCATGCGGCGTGCCCCGACGCTCCCGCGATGCTGCGGGCTGCGGCGTTGGATCGGGGCCAGGGAGAGCCGCAAGCGGTGTGCAGCGTGCCGGCCTCCCTGCCTCCGACTGCTAGTTTGGGCAGAGCCCCTCTGCCTGGCGGAGAGCTAGTCTGCACACGCACGCGTGCACCAACGCAGCAGAGGTGGTGAATGAAAACCAATGGAGTCAGCTTAGCTTCAGTTTTTCATAAGGGTGGTTTCATCCTGGAGTCGAAAGGGTGGAAATTGCGTTCAGCGAAGCATAGTAACTGCGTTCTGTGGCCAAGGATGTCGCATCTGTGTGAGTCCCTGGTCCCAGCAGAAGGGGACGTTGGTTGAGGCATTTTAGAGCGGACAGTCATAGAGATGCACAGGACCCTGGTAGATGTCATGGGCCAGGAGCTCCTTTGGCTGCCCAGCAGCCTCAGGGTTTCAGTAACTGCTGTTGCTTTTTTTTTTGCTTTTTTTTTTTTCCCCTCCTCCTGTTTTTTTTAGAGTGTTTGCAAAATGTAGAAAAATGCAGCAGGTCCAGAAAAACTGGAAGTGTTTGGTGCAATTATCCAGAGCAACCGCTCAAACCTACCATATAAAACCTCTGCCTAGAAAGTGTTGCAAATGCAACAATTGAATAGTAAGAAAGAAAATATTTGTTTTAAATAACTGTCATCCTCCTTTAAGAGAAGCCAGAGCTCAAATATAAGCCTAATTTAAGGTGAGCATGATATATAGTCTCTTCATGAAAACTGCAGAGACCTTGTAGAGAGCACAGTTCTGTTGAATGCAGGAGAAGAGCTAAGCGAGATGCTCCTCCAGGATCACAAATGTTGTCTGGAACATTTCTAACCATACAGCAGAGTCAGGTGTTTGTGTTGTCATAGTGCATCACACGGCAATCTAGCACAAGTGTGTGGAAACAGCTATAGGAACACCAACAGTGCAATGCCACTGTTCTGAAATTTCCTAAAATTATTGTATAACAGTTTTTCCAGCTTTTCAGTCACTTTGGAATTGGCGACTCTTCGGTATGCTTTCTACCCCTAAAGCATCAGGCCTGATACTCGAAAGACTGGTCAGGCAATGGCACGTACACCAGCAAAATGCACGAAGTTCCTATTGCTGTTGTGTTAGGGAGCCCTTCGAAATACCACACAAAAATCCGGTGCTTGCACGTGTTGGTGATCGGTCAGTGCCTCCTGCGTTTGAGGGGTGACCGGCTGGCAGTGCGGTGCGGCGCTTGGGAGACTTTGACTTCCTGCAAATTCAAGTTCTCTTATCTCCTCCACAACAGGACACGTCCTCCTCGCATCAACCCCACGTGCAGTATTCGGGGAACTAGTTATGATCTGCCAGTTTATTGTAGAAAATTGTGTGTGTGCGTACTCTATTAACAATCATAACGCCTTTCAAGGTTCTCCTTAGTAAGGGCAACTGCCGCTGGCGTTTTGGCTCTCCTTCAAACCAGTCTTGTCAGCAAGAAAAACCATATGAACTTGGAGATTGAAATCAGTTGCCCCAGGGTACCAGGTCCGGTTTCATTTTAACAATAAAAGAATGATGCCTTTTAGCAGGCGGGTAGTTATTGCCTAGATGAAGGAAGAGTTGTAATAGTAAATCTAGAATTGCATTCAGATGTGACATCAGCTGATATATAAATACTGTATGTCTTGCCATATCCACCCACTCTTTCTATATGAAGGGAAATCTGAACCAAGGGAAAAGTCAAATGCTGGGCTGGCTCCCCCAACTCCACAATTATGTGCCAGTAATCCTGAACTTCCTCTACATTTGCAGGTAGCTAGCGGGGCCTGAATCCTAATGCTGTGCTCTACTTCATCCGCTGTTTACATTAATCTACAAAAGCTTGAGCGTGTCTGTGTTTCCAGACACAGAAGACTTGAGGACAAAACACACGTTAGAAAGCTCCTGGGAAATTACTGTCATGGGAAGGCTCTCCTTGTAGACTGCGTTGTAGTTATGCCCTGGTCTCCCGTGGCCAAGGTGTTCACTGGACCTAAACATTCAGTTGACTGATTCCTACTAAAATTAGAGATGGGAGGCTTGGGTGAGGTACTGGTCCGTCGGTGCACATTACCTCTTACTATGACATATGCAGAACAAACCAAATTTGCCCCAGCAAAGGAATGAATGAATCATGGATTATTTCCTATCTGAACATCTTATCGCTCTGTCAGGTATACCCTAGCAGGTGTAATGACTTCCAGAGTTTTATCCAGATAGTTCCTTAATGTTGTCACCACCGCTAAACATTAGCAAACTACCGGTGGGGACACACGGAGGTGAAGGTGGTATCCTTGTCCTTAAAGAGATTCTCAAGCAATTCTTTGCCAAGTACGCTATTGTTTTGGCTTGCCGCAACTTATCTTTGTGACTGAAAATGAACCTGGCCGGAGTCTTTCTCTGAGCCCGGTCATAGCTTGTTGATCTGGAAGAGAGCTGTTAGCGGTGTGTTAATTGCAATCCCAGAGCCGCGTTTCAGAGCCCCAGCAGGATGGTGGCTGCTCAATGGTACGGGAGCAGCTGGTGACAGTGGCTCTAATTGCTGCCCTGTACTCTTGATTAAAGCGGAGTAGGGGAGGGAAAGCCCTGCTGAGCTACAGCTTAACAGCTCCCCTTATGAATAATCTTCCCGAAGGTGCCACTCATTCTTCTAGTCGAGCATGGTGGAATTATTCTCACCCATGCAGCTTAATCAGTGAGAAGTGCATTTGGCATATTGTTGGGAAAGAAACTGCTCTCTGCCATTGAGCACCAGCCGGGGCGTAGCTGCCAAGATAAATAAACAGTTAGGTCTGTGGATCTAGACTTCTCCTTGGGCTGCTCTCTGTATCCAGTACTTAGTATCAGAAAGAATCGGAATTTTTGCTTTTCAGTCGTCTCCTATCTCCAAAATATAACGTGTCTCATTTTTCAACCAAATGAGCTGAAAACTCAAGGCACAGATTCAGGTGGTTTCTGACATGGTGCACCCCAACCTGTGGGAAAGCTTTCTGCTTTCCTAGCAGGTTCTGTAGAGGTGCACGTGGCTTTCTTCAGAGGTAAAATAGCAAAGCTCGTGCCTGCCCACAATGTCTGTGCACTAGTGCAGTGTGGAAGACGGTGGAGGACAATTAAATTGGTGGTTCTGTGTGGTGGGTTGGGTTTTGGGTTGTTTTTTTTTTTTTTTTCAACTGGGGGAAAAATGGAAATGTGAAATAGTTAAAAGCAAAAACGTGAAAGCAGTTATTTTGATATAATTAAAATGCTTTAAGATATTGTTTCAATTTCAATTTTTTCAAACTTGATTTAAAAAATACTTCAGAAAGAAAACCTGTTAGAAAAAGAAAAAGCTGTAAAAGTTTAGGTTTTCACTGGAGGAAAAAAAAGAAGTCTAAATTCACTAAGAGATTTAATTTTATAGGCAATTTACCACTTTGATGAAGTAGCTTTATCGACACATCTTGAAACAGTTTCACCATCTATCTCTTATCTATGTGGGTTAATTTTTCTTGATGAAATTTCTTTGTCTTTTCTTGTGTCTTCAAACTGATAGCAAGCTGATCTTTTACTCAACCTACTCCCTTTTGATCTGATGCTCCATTCGTCTCAGTCACAGAAAATGTTGCTCAACAGGATATCAGTCCCTTTGACCTTTTCCTGCGATGCAGAGTCCCATGCGATGCAGCACACACATGCCTTAAAGTAGGAGTTTGCAATCTGGCGGATTGAGCAAGGTAGAACTGGGGTGCTTTAATCTTTGTACAGCTTTAAGCAATCCGGAGATGACATGACTTCAGTACCGGGCTGCATGTGTTTGCTTCACTGCGGTTGGTAGGAGCTGTTAAAAAATAGTAAGTATGTGTTCAGTGGAAAATCTTCAGAAGGAAAAATAAATTAAAAAAAAAAAAAGTATCGTTTTCTCCAATAACATAAGAAACTTCATTTTGCATCCAAATAAATTGATTATCTGGTATTTTTCAAAAGAAAAATAGGGGGTCGGGAAGGAGGACAATTGTATTACTTTGTTTACTCTTCTATTTTGACATAAAAATCTATTTTCTTTGCCTTTGTGAGCTTTCTTAAAAAGAGTACATAAAAGCATTGTTCTGTCAGCTTGAGGAATCGGGAAAATGCCCAGCCAGGAGTTTGCCGAGGGACGGAGCCACCAGCGTTCCCTGCCGTCTGTGTCAGGCCCATGGGAAGCAGCAGAGCCCAGGAGCGGTAGGAGACAGTTCTCACTCTGCCAGTAATTTCATGTGCTAAAACCCCTTAACTTCTGCGATCACCAAGCATTCAGCAATTGATATTATAATATTTCCACCTTTATCATGTTGTTTAAGTAAAACTATTGTCTCCTCAATTACCATTAAACTGCTTTGACAAAGAGGATCTTCCACTGTGACCAACAGTCTACTTAAGTCTGGTTTCCAAATGCATTCTATCCGCTGGCCTCAGCAGTTTTCAAGGCATTCTTTCAGAGGTACTTCAAATTTCCCCCGCTCAGTACAGTTTCAGTTGGCTTGCAGGAAGTAATTTAGTATGGGATAGGTAGAAGTGCAGGCTGAGAATGCAATTTAATATACCTGACAGCTTTTTTTTTTTTTTTTTTACTTATTTATCAACCTAAAAGCTAAAGCAAATAGGGATGCAACCTGTAAAGTTGTTGAATAATTTTAGTGAGCTTAACCACATGTTTAGCCTGAGGAAGAAAGAGTAGTTAATTTTATATCTAATTTTTTTTTTCATCCAAAGTAGAGGACCCTCCTTTTTCCTGAAGGCAATTTCAAGCTGTTATCCAAGAATGAAAATTGATAATTGTTATAGCTGTACTCAGTTGATCTTAATTTTAGTGAAGCTCCAGGCTAGCAAATATGAAAATATCATCTTGCTGGCTGATAAACTGGTTAAATGCATTGGTACAGGATTTTGATGAAGTAGCAATAGCTAATATTTGTTGCTTAGCAAAGAGCAGTTGCAATCCTGGCCTTGGAACTAATCCAGATAAGGAGGGAGGAAAAAAAAAAATCATTCAGCAGCAATATGAAGTGTTTTTTTATAGATGCAGACACACACAAACATTGTTAGACAGCATAAAACGCTCTCGTAGCAAACTGTTTGCTCTCCCTGCCGATGAGATGAGCACAAGGCAATTCCAGCGCCTGTGCCCATACCTTGTTCAATTTAAACATCGGATGATAGGCTTTCCCACTGAATCGACTTTTTACCCCATGTCAAGATAATATTTACAGAAATTTGCATAGAAAATGCCTTTATCTCACCTGTACTAAGGGAAGGAAGCTCTTAAAGGTGGGTGAGCTGCCCACGGCTGTGAGTCCTCTCAGTCCACATATTCAAACTTAATTTGTAATTGTTGGTGTCTCGGCTTCAGAAAGGTATTTCTCTCTTGTTTTCTTTCGGATACCTCAGGAAGCATTGGGGTTAGATCATCTGAAGGCAGTTTTGATAAGTATTTGTGCTTTAGGCATCAAAAAGGCACTTTCCTGCTTTTCATTAATTGTCATTTCTGGTACTTACTGCCACCTGTGCTCCGCTACTCTGCGTAAATAGGAGAACCAGGATTTAGACGTTACCGGGAAGTCAGAGACTGGTGTAGGAGGCTTAATTCAGGTGAAGCAAGAGAATGTGGCTACATCTTCGTGTTTCTGATAATGTGATTCTTTAGCTCTAATCTGTATTTTCTGTGGTGGCAGGACTTGTTGCATTTAAAGTTAGAGCAATTACTAACGAGGCAGTATCTGTTTTGTCAGATCTGCACGCTGGACATGAGGGGCATCATGGATCATTGCGTTCAACCCTCTGATCTTGAAGGTGCTGCACCATGTGAGTTTTCTCTAGAAAATGTCATTTTAAAATTAATCAGGATTCCCTCCCCCCACTTCTAATGACCCCTCAATACTCCCATCGGAAACACTGCAAAGATATTAGAAATTCTGCTTCATCCAAGGATTAGGAGTATTGGCCAACTGGGTGCTGAGAAGTTAGAGTAATACCTCCTGGAATTCAGTCAAGCAGAGTAGTAGATCCTTTGCAGGAATATTTAACCTTAAAAGTTATTTCTTCGTATATCCGCTCAGGAGGCGATGGAGCTTTCCAACCGCGTACACAACACTAATTCATAGAGATAGCTTCTTTCGTTAAAATGTAAAATATTTGTAGTATTATCTGCATTGGTGTTTTAGATCGTCTTCAAGTAGACTGGTTGAAGTCTGTAGCCTTCTTCCATTCCACAGGCCACTGTTTTTTTTTCTGGTGTATACAAGTATTTGTGGTTTTAGAAGATGGGAGAAAAAAGTAAGCAACGGTGACAATTTCAGAAACTCGAATACTGCAGTGATGAAAGAAACCAGATATTACGGATTTATTCTAGGGCATGAAAATATTTATGAAGTATGACTTTAATAAAGGGCTTAAGTACCTAAAACATCTGCTGTGCATCTTATAGCTATACATGTTTTATTTGAATATATATAACACTATCGCTGACAAAGATCGCAATCAGAAATGAACCTTGAAATGCAGCACAAAGTTCTCTAGAATAACAATATTCAGGCAGTAAGTAGGGGGATATTCATTTAAAACACATGCAGTCCACACTCCCAACTCAGCCTGCAGGAAGTAAAAGCAGAAAATTAGGGCCGTGTTGAGATAATACGGTGATAACTGGATAGAGAGGCAAAGGTGCCAGTTCAGCAGTGTGTCACGCTTTGGTTGTGATTACGCACGATTATGCAAGCTCATGAGACTAGAAGTCATACTTGTAGAAGAGGAGCAGGTGAGGAGATGAAATAAGGCCCTCAGAGGCAAAGCAATATAGACTTCTTTCGATGACTTTGTGATAAAGGAGCAATGTCAGATGCTGGGAGCGAGAGCTGAAACGTCACCCATTAAATGTCAGTCCCATCACACCATTCTCCGCTGTCTTTCTAACTGTAACCCAAAGATGCTTTCATTACACTCGGTGCTGGTCTCTAACTTCTACAAGCTCATTGTTTTATCTGTGAGTTTTCCTTAAAACCATTAAGGAATCGGAGACAGAAAAGATAAGTAACTTGCCAAAGGCCAAACAAAGCCTCTGAGGTGGAGTCAGGCACGGAACCCAGTTCTCCAGGCTCATTTGTTTAACTGGTTTTCCTATTTTCCACCTCTTTTCTGTTCCCTGTCAGTCCCCCTATTCCTGTCTGAAGGATAGGTGACTTTACAACCCTGCATTTCTTACGACTGTTTGAAAGCTCTACAGGAGTGCAACGCTCCTGATTGTTTTTGTTCAAAGATGGGGGCGTTTCTCGGCATGTCACATCTGAAAAGTGAATGACTTTTGGCATACAGTCCTTAGTTTTCACACACAAGGGACACACGTGAGGAATATCAAATACGTGGCTGCAGCCAGACTGCGCGTCTCTAAGCATACAATGTTTTATTCTGTGCTTCAAGGCCTAAAATGGGAATTTTCTCGGCCTATCTGGACAGGGGAGCCTCCTTTTAGGTATTACCTGCTATACAAATATTGGCCTACTGCTTAAAACTAGTTTCATAGAAAGTTGAAGGCAGTCTAAGGAGGAGAACATATCCTTTTATATATGGTGGATAAGGTAAACGATATCAAATAAAATGAAGGATTAAAGCATGCTTGAGCTTGAAGTAATAGATATAAAAAGGACAGGAATTATTGTTTACTTACATTTTTCAGCTGGGTGTGTGCAATCAGTTTTGCTGGGGATTTATGTATCCCATCAGTTAATTTACAGCCTGTGCCAGCCCCCATGGCGTGCACCGCACCAGCAGCCTCCGTCACGCGCTACCCAGCGGCCACGTGCTTGTCCGGGCCCCTGCCCACCCTACGCCGCCTTCTCTCTTTGTGCTCTTCTCTTTACACGCCTCCTCTTCCCCGGTGCACCCTTCCCTTTTCTCGCCGTTTCCTCTCACTACGTCCCTGATTTCTCATCCTGCAGCGAGGAAGAATCCTCAGAGAAGGTCAGCTTTCTGCTACCCAAAAAGCTGCCAAGCATCCCCCAAAGCCCAGGTGATTCCAGGCATGGATCACCACCAGCTTTGTAGTTACAATCTACCCAGAGATGGTATCTTCTTTTTTTTTTTTTCTTCTTCTTTGTTTTTGAAGGCGTTCATCCCCCTTTCTTTAGAAGGGCAAGAGACAGAGGACTTTCCCACTGACATAATCTTTTTGCCTGTCCTGAAGTATGGATCTTGCCATGGCTTTCTGACTTTAAAATGCGTATGATGTTTCGCCATGATGCTGCTTCCCAAGATATGTTGTCCATTTCAAAAACATTTGGCAAGTGTATTCAGGTGCCACCTGTAGCAGTCTTTGTCTCCAGCACGTTTCACTAAAACTGAGGTATTCTTAAAAAGCAGGGAGCAGGGGGAGAAGCTTCCTGGATGTTTTAGTCATGGCTCCTACTTTGTGAAATTGAAATCTAATCTCTTTAATGAGGGTGGTCCTTCGCACTAAGAAATGATAATGACTGAACACCTTGCTTTGTTACTTTTCTTTTTTTTTAATTTGTTGAGATTCAGAAGCTTCGTTCTCTGCTTATCACAATGTTTCAAAGCATGCTAGTGCGAAGATCTCTCCTAGAAATCACGTAGAAAGAGCTGGGACTTGCACCTTCAATGAAGACTAAAATACGTATTGCAGTGATTTATGATCCACACAAAATATTTTATACTCCACATTGCTTATGAGCACTATGACAGGGTCAAAACCAGTCTTAATAATATAACAATAAAATGAATGAAAGAAAAAAATTGGACAGGTCTTGAGACAAATTCATACAATTATATATACTTCATATAAAAAAAAATAAGAATTGTGCATAAAGGTCACCCAAAACATCAGAAAAGCAATGGAAAAGAGATAGTAACACAGTTGGAAATGCGTATGTATTTACAACTGTTTGACCACAACTATTTGAAACTATGTAAGCATTTCTATAAAGAGTTTAAACAAACAGAAAAGATTTCAGTATATACACTATGCTATGAAGTAAGCTGGCTCAACAATAGAATTGTTCACCTGCAATAAATCAAAGCCTTACAAAGTAATTCCTGTACATAACTTCATTTCCAGTGGCCAGGCAGTAGGAGTAACTCTACCCGGTCAGATTTCCCTCTGTCTTCAGTGGAACCAGTCGCTGGGTTTGGCCTTTCGAGGGTTTTGTATGTGATAGCTGGATCCTTTAGGTAAGCTGCTGACACAACAGGGATTACATTCAGGTTTCCATAAAGAATTCAGACCTCGGTGCTTTGTTTTTCAGAGTCCTTTTGAATTCCTGCAGTAGCCGTGAAGCAGAGGTTGGGCTGCGGGTGGGATTAAGGGTACGGTTGGGCTGTGGGCAAGGGTCCGGGTGAACCGGGCCAGGGAATGGTGATCTCCGGGAACGCTTGTCTGGTCTTACTCTGGATTTGCTTGCCAGTAGCTAAAAGTAGTAGTATGGCAGTCTGAGCGCACAGAGGCTAATGAGCAATTATCAAGACTAGAACTGAGGGGTTTTTGAGACATCACAGTGCTAAACCAAACATTTAAAATCATCTCTTCCCCTTAGTTTCTGCTTTGAGCCTGAAAACAAGGTTTTGCTTTAGAAATTGTTTCCGGATTTCCCAGGCTATCAGCTGGCCAAATGAAAGATCAGCATCTCCTCCCAAGCCTTGTTTGTATCCTTGTACCACCACGGCCGCCGCAGTGACGGCAGCCTCGGGAGAGCTTTCCTCTAGCTCAAAACAGGGAGGAGGACCGGTCTCTTGGGGGAGCAGAGTTGTGGCCAAACACCCGGTGTGTCAGGCTGTGTTGTATTGGTAACGGTGGTGTCGGGAGGCTTGCAGTGCATGGATGGAGAAGGACTACTACAGGGATGCTCGTCGTTTTTTCACTGTAGAGGTGTAATTGCAATTGATCTAGTTGGCCTTGCTTGCATTGATCTTTCTGGAAAAGCAAGCCCAACTAACGACAGCTGGCAAGTAGCTATAGATGAACTCATGGGATTCATACAAATTTTTCTTAACGACCTTTGTATTTGCCCATGCAAGTACCTGGCTCAGTCCTGTCCTGCACTTAGGGCACGCAGGATGGTTGCAGGAAGAGCAGGTGCCCTCGGAGCGCTTGGTGGTAGGAGCTTGGCTCCTTCAGAGGAGCAACGATGTGAAGTCCAGAAGTAAAGGCACGCTTTCGGCATTTATTTTGCTTTTGTTTCACACCCACTGCTCCTCCTCTTAATCAGATCAAACTTTAACAAGCATTATGCAGAGGGTTGATACACAAAAAAATTCTTTCAGAATGAAAAATCTATTTGCTGGTGGGAAAAGGGTAACGTAGCAACTCTTGTGTACTTTGGTAAAAAAAGCAATGCATAAAAGTTGACTCTCTTTATGTTTCTCTGGGTGATTCAGGCTGGCTGGGTGTGGCAGCTGGGGAAATTTGATCCACCAACTATTTACATAAACTGAAAAGTGTTTGTCTAAGCACCAGGAGACAAGGGCCTAGCTGGATAAAGTGCTGTAAAGAATTCTTTTTGCAGAACGATCCCTACTTGCCATCCAAAGAGGCAGGCAGATGCTTATGTAGCAGGATATAAATTGTTGAGGACTAGTTAAAATCCTTTCTCTAACAGCACGGTTGGCCTTTCTGTCCTCTACCCCCTAGAGAACTGAGTGCCTGGCTGGAGAGGGTGGTGGAAGAGTGCCTCCCAAAATCCTCCCAAAAATATCTCTTCAGGCCTTCCAAAACAGACAACACAAATACACTACAAAGTAAAAAAGAAATTAGTTGTAAAAATGACTTCCATTTTGTAGAATGTTTACCAGAGCAACTGCAGAAATTTCACAATGACGTAATTAACTATTCTGCTTGTCGAGTGGGTCTAGTTTCAGCTAACACTAGCTGTGTAAAGCTCTAATATGTAAATGAACTGGCAGAAAGGAGTTCAGAATTTAATGTTAGGTGCTGATTTCAGTAGTGATAAGTTGCTTTGATCCATTGAGTCATGCCTTGTTGCCCTTCCAAATGAATGCAAGCATCTTCTCCTGGAAACGAGTCACCCCTGGAGATGGGGACCAGCCTGACCCGGCTATTGTCCATGTGTAGTATGTACAGGCACGCGTATAACTATTGTACTCGAGTGTTTTACTACCTATGACATATTTATCCTCATGATATTACTGCGTGGTAATGTTCTTCGTTCCATTCTTAGAGCAGTGGGAGCTGAGGCTTGAAATTTTCAAGGGTGCTGAAGCAGCTAAGTCTTGAAATCAGTTGGAGCTGAGATACCCAAACCCGACGCAGGATCCCAGCTCACACTGACTCTATGGGCGGTAGGTGATTTGCACAAGGTAATCCAGGAAAACTGGAGCAGAGTTAATCCAGATACGTGTCCTAGGCAGCAAACGTTCTTGCTTTTGATGGAATCGAGTTCTCAGTTATCATTTGTTATTTTAAAAGTCCTAGCCTCAAAATCTAACGATAATGTATTTATGCTATGGATTTTATGCTTCCTGCACGTGAATTTAGTGCATTTGCAAACAGTTCACTGTAGAAGTCAGTATTTCTGAAGTTCCTGATATAGGAAAAAACCCCCTTGAAGCAGAGTAGTGTAAACTTTTAACATTCACCTTGCACAAAAAACCAGCTCCTCCTTAGCGCTCGCCTGCCTTGCTCCCTGACTCGCGCTCTTACGGCTGAGTGGGAGCAAGGCGAAGGATGGTTATTCACGCAGCAAAGACAGGGTTATTTTTAGCAAGGGAGGATCGACTTCTGCAAGGTGGAATAGTGATATACGCACTTCAGGACTTCTGCCGTGATGGTAACGGTGGATCTGTGGCCACAATACCGCGTGAAGCAGTACGTGTCTCTGCGCTTGCCCTCCAGAGCAGACGCGGGGCAAAGCCCAATCTAAAAGGACAGCTTTCCTGTGAGTAGCTTTCCTGCTACTATTAATCCTTTATTATGTTCAAATGCATAAAGGAAATGCTTCAAAGGCACAGACGTTTGACAGAGCAGAGGTGCGTATGTGAGAGGGCTGATTGGAAAGGTCAGTGTGTTCAATATAGCTGTACGTGTCTTCCCACAGGTGAGGCTGGGAAAGGATCGAGCACATTTTCCCCAGGACAGCTCCATGCATTTTCTATTCCTGATCAAGATCTATTCATTGGGCAAGTGCTGTTTAATCAAGCAGCAGGAAAAGGGTGTGTGCTGTCTTCAGAAGTACAAAGAAATCTCATTCAAAGACAGTCCCGTTCTTAAAAGGCTGGTGTTTAAATTAGACCTGCCCAGACAGGTCTGGCATGTTTAGTGTGACCCCCTTTCACTGTGGATGTTCCGGTTATAACTATCTTACTGCTTCCATTTAAAATAAAAACACAACTGCCACAGAAAACGTAGATCAAACCAAGCTCAACAGTTGTCAGCCCCTGTTGTGAGCAATATTTCATGATAAACCACTGCAGCTGAAAAGTAGCTACAAGGAAAAAATTTAGAAAAGTACATAAAAGCTCAAATTCAGCAGACAAACCTAAGAGGTGGTGTGCTAATTAACAAGGGCAGCATGGGAGAAATGACACAGCTTTTAGTTTCATTCCAGTATTTGAGTTTCATTGGTTTTGATGCCATTCAGACCTAAACGTATTAAAGGCTCTGTGGCTGTCTTTGGTCCTAGAAGCCAAGCAGAGTGTGTCCTTTTCAGGTGCATTAACAGGAGAAGCTGCATACCATCTTTGATAGTCAGAAGACTGGTGTTCTTGGCTTCTCAAGATGTTTTTCCTCTTCTTGGTCATACTTCCTTTATGCAGTTCTACTTCACGCTTCCAATATTACATATGATGAAAATGAGTCTTAAAGGTCAGCAAGGCTTATTTTAATCTTGTTTGCCGTGATATGCTGTAGCTTTGCAGGTTATAAACAAATGAGATTGTGCTGCGAGGTGTGCAGCTTTTCATTTCTGGTGTAGGGGCAGACCACCCTGGTAGCTACTAGAGTCCATATGTTCAGCTTTTTCCCTGGCACGCCCCTCGGTGGGTTACAGTCTGCCGCTGTCTTCCTCAGTCTACTGGCAGAGGTAGCAGATGCTCAGCATAGGTCTCGCAGTGAGTCATGTATGGAGAATGAACGATCCATCTGCGGACGGCGATGCGTGCCGGGAGAGGCGTGTTCACACCAAGGCTCCCAGGGAGCCGCTCCCAGGCTGTGCTGCTTGTGGGGATGAGCGTGAGGTTCGATTCTTGAGGGTTTGCTAGTCCAGCACTCCCTAATTTCACCTGGTATTCACCGTTCCCCTTCAGCCCTGCAACGTCAAGGTGTCTCTGCAGAGAGGAGGAAGATGCTCGTGGCGTGGGTGATAACTGCTGGCGGTGGGGTAGCCCTTGAGGCAGGCTTGCAGAGCTTAGGACTCCTTTTCTTCTCCCTGTTTGGTTGATGAAGTCTAGGAAGCTGTTATACATAAAAGCACCTTACCTCTGCTTACAAAGCATGGGAGCGAGGGGGAATTTTCTTTTGATTGACGTGAGATGGGATAGGGCAGAAATACAGGTATCGTGCTTTCCAACGCAACTTCGCCTTGAGCTGTGCTTTCCTTCTTGACTTAGCTGGAGCCATTTATCAGGATTCATTACAAATAATTTTGAGTCTGAACCCAGGTGGACAACAAGAGGATAAGTTGTTGCAGGAGAAATCAGGAACTGCTCCAAAACAGCAACCTCGCAGGAAACAGCAGATACTGCTTTATTGATCAAGAAAGTAGGGAGCTTTTGCCCAGCTGCTGAGAGGAATGAACCTTGGAGAGAGAAACAGTGGACAGGATGATAAGGATTCAGTTTTCACACTTTTCTATGGATAAGAAAGGAAACACAATCCTGTACACGTGAGGTACTGCAGGGTGCAAGTGAAACCCTGTGTTTATAAAAGGGAGTCTGGCATCACATCTAGAGATTTCAATACAGATCCACTGCAAAGGACAGCAGGTCACAGATTTGTCTTTCCTTCCTTACATGAACTTGGTGTTGAAAGCTTTTGTCCGGTGTAGACATTGCTGCCTTGTGGTTAGATTTTTCCAGATTGCCACATTGCATTTGCATTCTGGGCTGCGTGTGTGTGCAAGGGACACCTCGTTGTTGGGGAATATCTTTGTCACCATCTTTTGTGCCGGTGGCCTGTCAGCTTTGAGAGGAGGTGGAAGGTCTGCAGGATGCTGGATAGCTGAAGCTCTCTGCAGTCTTGCTGCTTTCAGCAGAAAGACCCAAGGAAGCCATTTAGGAAGATGGTTTAGTCTATAGTAATTTGAAGATTTGCCATTATAAATCCTTCCTTATAATCCTCTTTATAAAGCTATATTTGAAGTAGAGCAGGTCCAAGACAAGACAGTGTCTGTGACTATTGGTGCTGGTTTTGGCTAGGATGGAGTTAATTTTCTCTATAGCTGGTACGGGGCTGTGCTTTGGATTTGTGCTGGAAACGGTGCTGCTACCACAGGGATGTTCTCGTTCCTGCTGAGCAGTC
Source organism: Grus americana (assembly GCF_028858705.1). Taxonomy (NCBI): domain Eukaryota; kingdom Metazoa; phylum Chordata; class Aves; order Gruiformes; family Gruidae; genus Grus; species Grus americana. Next base: position 14,921,389 of record NC_072868.1, on the reverse strand, counting down.
CTTGCACAGAGCCAAGGCCTTTCTGCTCCTCACCACACCGGCGAGTAGCTGGGGGTGCACAAAGAATTGGGGGGGACACAGCCAGGACAGCCGACCCCGATGACCAAAGGGATGTCCCATACCATATGACGTCAAGCTTGGCATATAAGGAGCTGGGGCAAGAGGAAGGAGGGGAAGAGGGACATTCAGAGTGATGGCGCTTGTCTGCCCAAGTCACCGTTACGCGTGATGGAGCCCTGCTGTCCTGGGGATGGCTGAACTCCTGCCTGCCATGGGACGTGGGGAAGGAATTCCTGGGTTTGCTTTGCTTGCGTGCATGGCGTTTGCTTTACCTGTTAAACTGTCTTTATCTCAGCCCAGGAGTTTTCTCGATGTTACCCTTCCGATTCTCCCCCCTTCCCACTGAGCGGCTGCGTGGGGCTTGGTTGCCGGCTGGGGTTAAACCACGACACTATTGTAGCTTTCTTACTGTTAAAAGTAAGCATAAAAATGTCCTATAAAAAGCATCACCTTCTGTTTGACATCCTCAGCTAGCAAAAGCTTTTATTGTAAACATCAACTCACACACAGGACCATGCTGGTTGTGGTGGTTTTTGTTGGGGTTTTTTTTTTGGTGGCTTTTTTTTTTTTTTTTAATGGGTTTTGGCAAAATCTGGAGCATTGCATTTCTTCTCCCAAGCTGTAGTTCCTGAGCCATGATCAGAGTAGGGGTCCTGCAGTCATCTCAATCAGGTCAAAATCTTCTGAAGGCAACAGCTATATGGCTCAGAGATCAAACCTGAGTCTAAGAACTGAGTTACACCTTGGTACAATTCCTTTACTCTTGCCTTTTTTAGCATTATTTTGTTTTATATTTCCACCTTTTATAATTTGTACAAGATGGAAGGAGACTGTGGTTTTTCCATAGCACAGCTATGTACCTGCGTGGGGTATCCAAGCAATTGCATAAATGCATCCAAATGTTATATAGGACTGTGAGCCTTTGCGAAGCACCGAAGAATTACTTAAAACCAGGGAATGACTAGCTGGTTTGGTTTTGTTTTGCCTAAAAATGTGTTAGGAATATTTCTGATGCTAAGACTCGTTCATTTCTTAAGGAGCTGTAAAACAGATACATTTACAAGAATGAGTAATGGAAAACAGAAAATTTCTGCACAATGCAGGCGGTTCTTTCATGTTACATCATTCAAAGCAGTGTATTCACATGGGGATATATTCAGGCAAAACTCTGCAGCCAGAAGACCAGGCTCCTCTGCTTGGCTGTGCTTTTAATGTAGGAAACTTTTGGTGAAGATTTGTGGGTATTTTTCACACAATGCATCAAAGAGCTGAAAAGTTGAGGATAATCATTCCCACACGTGAATCTACGTGGGCTAAAGCACAAGCCCTTCTGCGCTCACTGCAATTTAAGCGTTATCCCTTACATTGGCCCTTGAAGATCCTCTAACAGTGGAGAGAGTTCAACAGAGACGCTTCTGAGATCACTGAGCTATCAAGCCAATGAAGAACTGTGATATCTTAAAATCTGCAGAAATAAATGTAGTACAGAACTACATTTCCTACGGATAAATTTCTTTATGTCACAGAAGTCAAAATATGGCTTTATAACGCAAACACATTTGGAAGCTAGAGGAACCGATGTGAATGGCTAGCTTTGCTGTCTGCGTGTTGGAGTGAATCCCAGTAATCGATAATTGAACTGTAACATGTCATGAAGAGGAGCAGTTCAGGCCTTGTGTTATGATTAATGTTGTGTTGGAGGTGGAGGGAAGGAAAAATAAAAGCAGATTTCAAGGCTCCTTTTTACAATCGTGTGCTGTTTTCAATAAGGTGTCTTGTTCTGAAACGTTAATGAGTCTCTTTGGATCTAACAGTGAGGTCCCAAACACCCTGTAGCCAGGAACTATAGCTTTTAGCAAACACGTAGCACCGTGTGAATATACAAAACCTGGAAGCATAAATGAATGTGTAAATGTACATAAGGCTTATAGTTAGCCACGCAAACACCTAGCTGTAGACCCAGCTTGCGTACGATGTGAAGGCGGAGGTAAAGGTGACTGAAAATCACCCGTGCCCATCTCTGCCTGGCTGCTAGCAAGGTGTCTCCATCCTGACGTGCAACAGTCTTTGCATTCCTGTCCAACCTGAACCCAGAGTGAATTTAATGATGAAAACCTTATGCTAAACTGTCCCGCCTCAACACATGCGTCCTGAGAGTGAGCTTCCGCGTCGCTAGGTGCTAGGCAGAGCATACAAAGATTATGCAAAGTAGGTTTGGAGCGTATCCTGTCTTCGTCCTGTTCCCCTTTGAGAACGAAAGGGTTAGTTGTTAGAATGGATTTTGGTAGGGGTTTAGAGAGACGGACTGACTCACCAGACCTGCAGCAGCTCAGCAGAGTCAGGACCCCCGTGAGTGCCGAGCGAGGAGCCAGCGATGCAACCAGATGCTGCTGCTGGCAGCACTGAGGAGGAAAAGCGTCCAGACTTTTGGCGCTTGGCTCTTGCATCTGCCAAGCTTTCCCCCCATAAATGGCCCCGTGTACCCCTCCAGATAAGGAAGGGGCCAAGGGGAATGAGCTCCGTTGCAGCCAGGAGGAGGAGGTGGCCGTGCGATGTGCCCAGGGCTGCCCTCGCTCGTGGCGTTTCCTTTCCAACCCTCCTAGAGTTCAGGGGTTCCTGGTTTTACACTCCTTTTGGTTTAATTTTTAAAAGCATGATTGTTTGGAGAAATTAAGCGTTTCAGTGATATGGTTTTGATTTATTCACTGCTTCGCTGACATCTGGGTCCCATCTTGTTTCGTTGCTGCCAGCCATCTGGGGCAGTCAGTCTTTACTTGCCAATACTGACTGATACGGCTGCGCATCCTCTTACAGGAACTATGAGTTGTGCCAATCCTGTTGGCAATCAATTTCGTAGCAAACAATTGACATTTATGTATTTTTTTTATTTTTTTTTAGGGGTGCTGATCATTTCCAGAGCGAGAGAAAGAGTGTAGCTGAATTAATTTTTTTTGTGTGTCTGTAAGTTTAATTGGAATACACCTGATCCCGATTACGGCAAGCAAATTGCCAGCATTCAATTTAATGCATTTAGTTTTATAAACAAATGCTCCTTTGCAACATCACGAATTAGTAGATTACCTGAATTTTGAGCGCTTAATACAGACTATCAAGAGGTTGTGTATTTTAATTTGCATTTTCTGTGTTTTGGGCTAGCAAAGCAGTATCAGAATGTGTCTTCATCCGGCTGGGGCTGACATCTGTACTGAACGCTTGGAATAACGGGTGCTCGCCCAGGCCTTTAGGGATAAGGGCTGGTGCACAGGCAGTTCGTATCGGACCCTTCCCTTGCGCGTCGCTCTGGCTTTACCATATTTACCCTGGTGTGCTTCAAACTCGAGGGACGGCTGCTGTAGGTTGCAAGTGACCTGTGGAGGAGAATTTGCGGTAATATATTTTCAGATGTATGAAGATACTGCAGGGCATCGTGAATTACTTCCTTTTACCCTTTCTTGGCAGAAGTTTTACGATTAAAAGTAAGTGGAACATTAAGTCTGTTTTTGCTGAAAACTTATTGGAAGAATCTAATTGAAGAAACGGGATGCCAAAAGTTTAACAAAGGCTTTTTTTTCTCCCTCCATCTGTTTAATCAGGTGTTTGAGTATAGAAGGTGTTCTAACAAAAGGTTGTGCAGATGGTAGGGAAAACATTCGACTGTTTGACTAAAAATCATTTCCTCTCTCAAAGAGGGAGCACTTTCACAGATCTCATTAGTTCAACTGTCGTAACTTCCAGGAGGTGCCACGGGGTGCAAAACGCCTGGATTTGCAGCGGCAAAAACTTATAAGCAAGAAAAAATAAGCGAATGCTTAAAGAGCTTTAGTTTCGGTGCGCGCGTCCAGAGGAATTACATGCTCCTGCATTTTCTCTATAGAAATTACGTATTCCTTTATTTGCCACGCCATATGAACTCCAATATTGTTTTGCCACCTCTGTCGTATAAGCTGGGTGTTAATTGTGAGTGTCGTAGCCGCACGGGGAGCGAGTGCCGACTGACGGGGCTCAGCCCTGCTGCTCGCTGCGGGCTGTTCTCGTCGCCTTGTTTTGCTGCCGTGGGATCAGCTCGGCGATGGGACCCAAAAGATAGGCTCAGTCTCAAAGAGCCTGCGGTCTCAGACAGGCTGTGCGTCTTACTCCAAACTGCAGCGTCCGTCTGATTTTGCCGAGTGAGTCACACGGTTTTGTTTTGCCATTTTCAGATGACACCTCCTCCTCCTGGTGCAAACAGGCTGGAATAGCCTGGCAGCGTGGCCACACAACAAGAGGGTGCTGCCGATGGCTCTGACAGGTGCATTTGAAACTGGATTCGGTCTTGTCACTGGGCATATAAAGGAGCATGGACGGTGGAATAAGAAGTAGATTTTTTACATGTAATTTTGTAACTTTGCCAAATGCGGCTTCATTAAGAGCTCCAAACATTGCGATCTTCCAAGCAGGGTGATTCAAATGCAGATATGTTTGTTTTGTGAGGGTGCTCAAATATTTAATTCTTTAGCAGAGTTTGCAGAGAATGCAATGTGGCTGTTGGGCAAAGATTCACCCGTTCTGGTTTGAGGCGAGCAGGATGACACTGGGGTTCTTCAGCGCTCCGAGCGTGCTTCTGTTCCGTCCCTGTAATTTTTCACCGTAATTTGCCTTGACTGGTTCAATGATTTTTGCCATTGTGCAGGTCGCTAGCATTCAGTCGTAATCCGAAGCAGAATACTCGCGTTAGTCTTTTGCAGACTTTGGGGCATCGTGTTTGTACTTTGGAAGGAAAACAGGAACCCGAAGCCCTGTTAAAAGCAAATGCCTTAGATGCCAGTTGTTTTCTTTCCCTCCTTGTGTCGTTGCCTCTCTGTACGAAGGCTTCAGGGTGAGCACGGGAGATCACGTGAGAGAAATCTAGGAACGCTAAAGGATTAGGATTTTTGGTTTTCCTTCCCCAGAATCTGTTTTCAGCAATTTAAAGATTTGTGAGGAAAACTTACAGGAACTTTAAGATGACCCGATTGACCGAGACACAGACGTGCCATCGAGAGACCATCTCTGAACACGTACATGGAAACCCACAAACGGCAGGAGGCTGATGCAGCGTGTTTCGTCTGGTGTAATTCTGAGGGATTTGGTACCTTTAGAGCAAACACTGACTGTTGAATTCCTTGTGTGCTGAGAAAACATTAAAACGTTTTTGGTGGAAACAACATCCTTTTAGCTTGGCAATGATTTGATAGACCGATAACCTCTGTTCCTCCCACAATCAGACGTAGAAGTCCCAGGATCTGTAAACTGTCCGGGTCTCCAAAAAACCCCTTGCAGGGACCTAAGTTTTCTGATGTTGACAGTTTATTCTCGTAACTGAAAGCTAAGAACAGTAGCATCCATTGTTTTAGGGTGATCTTTTTAAGCATGCTTCCCTCTTCTGTGGAAGTTACAGCCCTCCCTTTCTAGGTGTGGAATGGGGAAATTTTTTATATATATATAAAAATATAAATACCCCCCCCAGTGTGAATATCTTCTGAGCATGCAAACTAGTCAGCTAAATGCTTAAGGTAGGGACCAGAGCATTTTTGTTTGGAAAATTACATCTAGTTCTTTATAACATCGGCTTTGTGTTTAAAGAAGTCTCTGTGTATATTTTTACATGCACAATTCACGTCTGCAGACAGGCCTAACTAGCGTTTGGACTTGACTTTCTTCTTGAAAAAAATCTGACTCTCAAATGCATTCTTTTCTTGTGAGGCTTAGGAATATTGATTTAACTTTTTTTTTTAAAAAAATAACTTATGTGTCAGACCACCCTTCATTTCTATTACTGAAACGATGTGACAGTCTGTGGATGGCTGTGGAGTAAGCGATGTCTTGGTAACGACCCAACACAGATTTCAGGCGCAGCACTTCTGCCTCCCTTGCCAGCCTCTGAGGCTAAAAGTCTGCCTCCGTCCCAGTATCTCATCTGCTTTCTCACTTGGACTCAAAAAAAAGGTCAAGCCGTGACTTTACAGGTCAGTGCAGCCAGTGGCAACAAACTAGGGACTGTTGGGGAAGTGGCAGAAGAAGAAAGCCTTTAAATTTGTGTCTTCTGGTCGAAACCCAGACAGGACGCGGTTCTAGGTACGTCCGTCGTGCTCTCCGTACAGGCTCTGTGTGGCTTCAGCAGAGCTGATTTCCAGCAGCTTGTCCAACCATCCCTTGCCTGGAAACCTCCACCCCGGAGCAGCGGCGGTGTCCTGTATGACAAGGGGCTGCAAGGCAGTGTTTGGGAAGAAAGAAAACTTTGTTGTAGCACGGGGTATGATATTTTAAGACTTAGACATCAGTTTCACAGCTTATTTTATGAAAGCTGCGTGTCATTGTTCTACATTTATTTCCATTTGCTTAAAATTCTCCTACCTGGAGCTATGTGCATACGCGCATGTGTACTTATTAAAAAAAAAAAAAAAAATTACACATACTGTGTCAACATACAAAATTCTCATTTCTGTATTTTTAAACTCTGCCAAAAAAAGCAGCTTAAAACTGAACGCAGACAAATACTTCATCTGAGCCCAGAAGCGACTGCAGGCTCTGATTATACCTTTCATTCTGCTCGCTAGAGCTCAGTAAGATGAGGCGCAGCTTGGCTAAATACGTGCTGAAGGTCCCAAAGCAAGTCGCAACGCTGAAAATCCCGTGCAGGAGCGTTGCTGCTCAGGACGTTCATGTGACAAACTGTGCTCTGTGACGCTTTAAACTGAGGAATATCTTTACAAACAAACAGACAAAAACCACTGCGGGAACAAACCCCAAATTTACAGTGTGTTACACGAAGGTGTATCACAACGGTGTATCTCAGAAAGGATGCAGTGTTTCTGATATTGCCTTCAAGCTTTCCCCGGGTTTATCATCTGATTGGCATGGAAATGAACAGAGAAAAAAGTCAAATAAGTGGGGAGAAAAAGATCAAGTGAGGTCTGAGGTGTAAGGAAACGGCTAAGATGGTAGAGCATCGCCATGTTCTTCTAGCTTGAATATTATTCCTCCCAAAAATAAAAGGAGAGGGAAGCGGGCGTGAAAAGCACTGTGTGGTGGTTGTCCTGTCCTGTCAAGCAACTAATGGAGACTCTTCCCAGCGGTTGGCTGTTGTACAGCCTTGGGAGTAGAGAATAAGCATGTCTGGAATTTAGCATAAGCAGTGAAGAACTAGTTCCCATACTCTGGTGCAGGCGTGCAGTTTGTTGCTCTGGGTTGTTACCCGTGAGTAGCGAGTGGGGTGGGCAGTCCCTGTCCTGTCCCCTTGGGAAGCACCATGGGAGCAGCGCTTGGGGACAGCACTGGGAACCACAGCAGGGGATGGGGGGGGACACACTCACAGAAGTCCGAGTTACTGCCCAAAATGCCGGAGGGAAACCCCCAAACATTGGTCCTGTATTTCTGTTTGTTTATCTACGGGTTGTGCGCCTGAGTTCTCAGCACAGTTTTGCACTGGGATGCTGCTCCAACGAGGTCTTTGCAACTGTCAGTAAGACAGTGAGCAGCACTGATTGGAGCTGTTCGATGCCCAGGAGGCCGTTACGCGCTCCTGTGGGGAGGGGATTAGAAGGTGCCTTTGCAAGGAAGGTAAAATAGGATTGTTACCTACTACAGACCAGGATTGCTACCTGTTACAGAAGAAAAAGAAACACAATCCCTTTTTAGTACAAAAGGTTAATCCTAGAACAGAATGAGTTTAGCGGGGAAAATGCGAGTTACAAGAGGATTTTCCCTACGATATAGGAAGAACTTGAGGAAGGGGAATTCGCTTTGTGTGCCGAGGAAGGGGGGGGCGTACCGGGGTTACGTGTGCCATGGTATTGTTGAGCCATTTCAGTCACGTTGTGGCCAGATAACAGAAACTTGCGTTGTCTTAACTTCCCAGGAGTTAATTCATATTTTGGTGGAGTTCAAGGAGGACTTGTAGGACTAGCAAAGCAGCTCTTTAGTAACCTTATGAAAACTAAGACTTGTGATGTATTTTGTAACATCCGTGCACTGGATCCAAATCTCAGATGTCCCATTAATTATAAATTCTTGCAACGAAGGCAGGCTGCAGGGACCTACTAGAGATTAGCACGGGGGAAGATGTTTCAGTAATTTTTTAGCCACAGATGAAGCTTTGGAAAAGGAATTGGATGCATAACCAAAGCTTCTGGTTTTTTTCTCGGTAAAGTTGGGAAGGGAATAAATTTGAAGGGAATAAAAAATGTGCGTGAATTAATATAGATTTGGCAGATAATGTAGCCTCCAAAATAGGGGAAGGAGTTGGTGAATACCAAAGTTTTTTTAATTTTCATTTCAGAAAGGCAATTTTCTTTGTTAAATAGTTGGCATAAATTGAAGAATTATTTCCTTCTGAGTAAAAAAGAATGTTTCTGTTTGAATCAATTATACAGGTGTGTGTGCGCGCGTACGAATTTTTCTTTCACTAACCAAAAATTGCAATAATTAGAGAGCTTTTTCTAGAGGCTGTTGATTCATATATAACAGAAGGTCTTAACAAAAAAAAATATGTAGCAATGTTTTGACTTTTTACATATGTTTATTCTTGCTATTTAGAACCTAGTAACAGAGGCAAATAAATAATTTTCTGTAAAAAAGGGAAATTGCTTGTGACAAAGTAATGGAGATTTTATTTTTCTTTTTTTCTTCCTCTAAATGAACTGTCCATTTGGCAGAAAGACATCCTAGGCAAACATGCGGGTTTCTGTCTAGCCCTTTTTTGTTTGCTTTGTTGCCCCAAATATGTACAGAATGAGTAACTGCAGGATTTTTTTCCTCCTCTTGTGCAAATTACATGTGAGCACATAATTACCTGTTGCAGTAATTACTTCGTTTCTACAGAGGTAGCAACTATATGCAAATGAAGCACACAAATACCTGAATATTTTGGTATTTGTTTCATGTGCATGAAAATACGCGTCACAATTTCTATGTAAAGGTAACTGATGATCATCTGATTTCTAGTGAAATGCAAACAAGTTCTGAATGGCATATCTCAAGATCTAAATTCAATTAAGACTCATGCAATGATCTGTCAAGAGGGCATTTCAGGCAAGGTTTTCTAGATATCAAAACCTTTATATCTTGTATCAAACACTTGAACAAAATAGTTGCGAATTAGGAGCGTTAAATTAAATAGTCTGCCTCGGCATCGTGAGATTTCCTCTCGAGGATGCTCCCACAGGTATTACAAAAGAACAGTGGTATTTAGCATCCTACCGATGACTCCTGCCCCACGTAAGGATTAGACGAGGACAGGCTTCAGATTCACCCTCGGCAAGAGTCTGCGCTGAATGGGGTTCTCTCTGGTCTGGGTTATCTAAGTCCTCAGTAACGAAAGTGCCTCGTGCGGCGTCTCTAGCACAGTGTCCCTAAAACTTCTCGCCTCTTACGCCCCAGACAGTGGAGAATGTCAGTATTGCTGAAGCTCTGCCAGTTTTTATATACTTTATGCCATTTGGCCCAGATTAAATAAGAGAAAGAGCCCTCAGCCCTAATTGGTGTCGTTGGAAGCGGTGGATGCTTGGGATTATTCCCCTTCCCCTGAAAACGCTGGAGTCTCCCCAGAGTGAAGGCACGGCACTGAGATGGAGGATTATGCGTGTCTGATTCCGTCTAGATTGTTTATCTTTTAAACACCGCGACCGCAAATTAGCTGGCTCTTCTGCGGCCATAAATTAATGGATTCCATTAGTGAGCAGCCAATTACAGGATGATTATTTTTCCCCTCCCACCTCGTGCGCTTTGGCTATTTGCATCTGCGGTGCCTTTCTCTCGCCCACGAGGCAGAGCAGAGGGCGACGCAGCCAGCAGCGATCCCGGGCGGGACTGACCCCCACCGCTGCTCCCACCCCTTCCCAGGGACCGGCGTGCGCGCGGCCTCGCCTCTCCTCGCTTGGCTGATGCTTCTGACCTGCTCAGCCAGGTCTCTCTTCTTGAAATCTTTGGATTTTTGCTTTCCGTGGCTTCCCCCTCGCAGTTGTTGCGTTGCTCGCCCCGTACGTGTTTCCTTGTAGATGTGTCTGCAGTTCTCTCTCAAGGTCACCTGCTCGGGTAAAGGCAGCGTTCGCCTCTATTCAGATCTCTGTAGATCACAGACTGTGACAAAACTGTCTCATTCCTGCACGGCAGATCTCTCGTAGGGCCTCTTGTACCTACCTATGTCTCGTCCAGGCTCTGAGTTGATTTGATGGTAAATCCCCTTGGGTAAAGAGACCGCGGCTGCGTGCAGGAGCCTGAGCTCCCCTGTCCCCAGCGCGATGCTCTGACCACCGCGGCATCCCTCTGCTGCCTCCCCATGCTGCGTCGCTTACAGCCCGCTCCACCTCACCTTCATTGTCCCTGTGCGTCAATTCTTGTCTTGTGTTGCATGTTTTTTAGAGGAAAGAGTATGTTTACTTACCCCTGCACTTCTATAGCTAGTCCAGTTAAGCGTAAATTAACTGGTAGTCCTAAATACTATGTAGAAGTGCAAATAATAATATAGAGAAATAAATTAATTCTGGACTTACAAATTAAGGATTTCCTCTGCATACATAGCACATGAAATATATCAGCACAAAATTAACGTGTAATCAGATACAGAGAATATTTTGTCTGTTATGAAGCGTCCTAGACAGGAATTGTTAGTTCATTCCTCCAAACCAAAGTTATTCCAGTTCTTTAATTCCTCCTTAATGATTTCCTAAATTAAATTCATAAAAGCTATAAGGGGGAAAAAAAAAAGATTAATGGCATTGATTTTATTCTTTCTTTTTTTTTTTTTTTCTTTTTTCATTCTTTGAATGGTCTGGCATTGAACATGTAAATGACAAGACAGTCAAAAATCTTTTCATTTAGATGAAAAGATAGATAACAGATTTTTAGATATAGCGAGTTCTGTGCTTTCAGTCATTCATCTCTCGCTTAGGTCTGGCCGGATAGCTGAATTATGTTAAACTGGCCAAACACATCCTGGGAACTCAAGGGAATGACACAGAACTGGGGGCAATGCCCGTGAAGGAGGAGTTTCTCGCAGGCTCCCAGTCTCACTCCCCGGTGCAAACTGGTCCAACGGGAGGAATGGATGCGTTTAAAACACCCCGTTTCTGGGAGGACTGGTCCCCTAGAGCACCTGCTTTTAGCAGTGCCTTTGAAGAACGCTTTGCAATCTTTGAGCACGGTCTTACTCCTGCTCAAACTGCAGATTAGACTGAGGCATGAGATGGGTTGCGTGGTGGCAGTCTTTAAAAGAAATGATTTATAAACACAAACTGTAACGAAATTTTGAAGGGAACTGGATCTCCAGACATCAATGGCATGATTAGAAACACCGTGGGGAGTACATGCATAAAGCTGCTTTTAATGCTCGCCCTTTCAAGCATTTAATAGCTTGACAGCAACATTTTAATAACAGCCGACTAGGCCCAGTTTTGGCATGCACCGCATACGGAAACAGCTTCTGGAACCCGTCCACGGAGCAGCGAATTCCGTTTCTGCAGGCTAGAGCTGATGCGGAGATAGAGCACTTTGAATTCAGGACACTTCCACCGCTCGGTGCTTGGGAACATTACGTGTTCTACGTACCAACGCGTTACCGCCCCGCGGCAGGGGGGTGCGCTGAATTAATTTTTCAACGCACATTTTCTTTCTAAACTGACTTCCCTGAGTAGCGCTGAAGAGAGCTGTCTTGTAGCAATGAAGTCTCAGTTCTGGAATGTCGCGGCGTGCTCTAAGCCTCCGTCAGCGCCAAGGCAGAATGGGTACCACGTCTGGAGACCCTTTCAATGGGGCTCCTGAATACTAGAGTGCCTGTCAGTGCTTACTGCCTTTAAAACACGACAAAGATTTGACCCTTCTGAACCTTGGTTTTAACCTTTAGAAGGAAAGTGCCTTTTTTTTTTTTTTTTTTAAAAAAAAGGGCATTTTAAATTCAGTTGAGTTTCAAAGGACTCAAAAAATTGTATTTCCTGATAATAACACGCCTTTGATTCTCTCATGTTGCGTTTTGAGCAATCCTTTATACCTCTGAAAGAAAAATGTAAATATGGTTATGCAAAGTGGATGCTGATTGCTACAGAACAGTATGTACCAATAAATAGTTTATTCAAGGAAATGGAAAATTAGGGATGTTAGACTATTAAAATTGAACTGCTGCTTAGGATCTTGCGTGCAATGAGACTTCAGTCTTCCATCAGAATCAAGACGTAGATCTAGACCAAAACAGTTTTCTTTATAATGCTCTGCTACTTTTTTGCTTGGTTGATTATCTTTGATTTCTCTTTGTTGGGATGTAGCTTTTCTTAAAAAAAAAAAAAAAAAAAAAAAGTGGAAACTGAATTAAAAAAAAATCTGTTGGAAGAATAGCTTTTATAAATTCAAAATCTCAGTCAAAATTGATCTTGCTATATCCTTTTCCAAAAGGTGGAAAAAGACACAATTTGCTAATAAACAGCTGACAAAACACTGCAGTGGGAATTAGATTCAGCAGGTATTTCTCATTAGTATGTGTTTTTTACATTTTAAGACATAAGAGAAATAAACCGCTTTCATTCATCGCGTCTGTATCTTAACGTAGCAGAAATTGCATACCACTCCCCCAAATTTATCCACTGACCTCGTTAAATATACGTGGCCTTTTGCAGGCAAGTGTCCTAAATATAGAAGCGAATCGCAAATGTTGTTTGACCAAATGGCCTTACGTCGGCTGGGAAATCCTGCTCGCGCAAACGCTGGAAAACGAGTTCATTTACCTGTCATTTGAGCGCGTTAGCTCCTAACGTGAAGCAATACGTGCAAGCAGAGATACCCAAAGACACGGGCGTTAAGCGATTCATGTTTGGTCCTATGCCGCGGTAGTAACTGTATACTTTAATGTTGTTGTGTAGAGGTTTCTCGTTCTTTTGGCTAGTTTCCCCCTCTGTCTGAGCCCTGGCCGTAGCTCATCTGTTTCCCAGGGCTGTTCTGGCGCGGGGGTGGCGCAGCTGCCGTGGGCGACGTTGCACCCCGGCAGCGAGCGGGCGCTGCCAGCTCCAATTCCCAGGGACTCGGCATGGCATTTCCTCAACAAGTTCACTCGCCAGGTTAGGCATCTCTTCATCTCAAAAAATCAGAGGGAGCAGTGGGAGACAAACTACCCCATCCCTGTAACCCCGCCTTGCCTCTCCAAGCAAGTAAAACAAATAGTTTGATAAACTTTATGGACATGGTGAGCAATTGTATAATAAAGTGGAAATGGAGGAGGGAAGGTTTCTTTAATTGGGTTACGAGTTTTCTGAGCTGAATTTTTAAGGGCGATGTTCCCCCCCTCGGTTCCTGTATTACCGCAGAGTCGAGGGCAGGGTCCCTCTGGATCCCTGCACAAGCCACCCGCCGTAATATTTTCAGTAACGACAAATTTCAAAGCTGCAGTCCTTTATGCATGTGCTTATTTTTAAGCATGTGAATAATCCCATTGCCATCAAATATAAATCTCCTTTGGAGGTGCCTGACTGGACTTAGATATCCATTAGAAATCAGAAAAACTCAGGTATCAAAACCCAGCTTTTCCTCGCGGTGTTTTGGCCAAGGTAAGCCATACAACAGAAAATGCACGGGAGCCCGAGTCAGGCGAATAAAAGCTTTTGAAACTCTGACTTCAAAACCCACGTAGAAGGGGTAGCATCTTTAGGTCGCATGACGGTCTTGCTGATAAGCTGTATGGTTTCTCCTCATATCACCACCCCTTTGAAGATCATTTCTAAATTCAGTTCCAGTGCTCCACGCACAGGACACGCACCAGCGTCGGTGGCAGCTCCGGGCTGGGGTCGGTCTGCTCCTGAAAGGGGAGGGTAAAGGGATATCAACGTCCTCTCAGCTAACCCTTGCCTTGCATTGGCAAAAGTATATTTTAAAATACGGCTGGATTTAAAAAATGTTTTCAACTCTTCCATTTGGATTTCACCCAGGATTAAATGCATTAAGTTGCTACAGAGATCTGGGCAACTGGTTTTGAGGGGAAAGTATACATAAAGGCAGGTTTTAGATGTTTTATACATCTTGCTGCTCCTTTTATGGTAGTAAACCCCCACGTTTTAGTGTAAAGGTGTTTACTGCAGAAAAATCAGGACCAAAATAAACAGATAAGATTTGAATAAAACTGATCACTCAACAGCATCTACATGATCCATAGACTTTAATCCGTCTTACTAGCAAATCTTTTCTGAGTTCAGTGGCATTGTTTGTTTTACTTCCCTGAAAAAATGCACATGATGGGAAGAAGTATGTTGATAATAATGTGCTGTGAGTAGCATGAAGGCATTCTGTGCACAGCGTATCATATCATCCATCATTAAGTTTTTCTTCTCCCTCTCTTGCTAATGGCAGTGAATCAAATATTTAAATGCGTTTGTTAGTCCTAAGTGCAACTATAAGAGCACGTTGAGCAGGAAAGAAACAGATTGTGTAGTACAAAATTAGGCCATAAAGTGCATTTTAAACTGGAGATTTAGTAACGGACACAGAGCAAATGAACTCAGAAAATTAACATTAGAATTTGCACTTAAAATGCTCCCTAATTGGCACCTCTTGGGATACGTTTTGAACTCACCCACCACGATTTTTTTCTTTTTACTGAAAACAGTCAGTTTGGGCTGACAGCACCTGGGTCATAGTGAATGAGAGATGATGATGTATTTGGCAGCTTTTCTAGTTGAGCACTGACAAGTCTTGTTCTCTAAAGAAAAAAATCAAAACATATCAATCCACATGCTCACTGTACTGAGGAACTTCGTTGTCATATCTTTCAAATTGTTTTAATGTTTCAGCACCGCAGAAGCGAATGCATAACAGAAGGAGACAACTATATGCAGTTTCACTTTGTTGAAAACAACTACATAAGGAAAGCAGAACATAACTAGCAGAGTCCTGATAAGGTCATGTCAAACAAATTAATAGGAGATGGAAAAGAAAAGCTTAAAAATCATTCTTTTAAGATGATAGTCCTGCTGGATGGAAAAGTAGTTGGGCCAGCCAATGCAGTCCTCCTCTTGACTTGCTGCCTTTTATGTCCCCAGGATCCTATGCCGTCTAGATCTTCTGACTTTATTTACTAATCCTTTTCTAGGGTGTTTGTGTGGGTGTGCTGACCCGATCTGCCATCCAGCCCTCATTAGAACTGTTTACTGACTCTGATCCAAAAAGCCACCCCCTGCCCCCTCTCCCAGATGGGAGAAAGACAAGACAAGAAAGACGTCATATTGACTTAAAATTATTTGTGAGTGCAGAACGCCCGGGTTTCCAGAGTGCGTGCTCGGTGCGCGCCGTTTCCAGTGGCACTGCGTAAGCTTTAGCAGCTGGAAACCCGCCTCGCTGTTGGCTGGATTTGCCGAGACGTCAAAGAACCTGGGGCTGATTCTCGGCGGTAGTTTTTGCATCACGGCACTTAGCTCCTGCTCGTCACCGGAGCCGCCAATGGAGTCCCTGCGATGCTGTCACGGGGCGAGCCAAGCCCATGGGTAGAAGAGTGAGGATGCGCAGGAGGGAATCTCACCCTTCCTGCTGGAAGGAGGTTTGATTCCAACCTCAGTCTGGGGATAAATGCTCGGAATATGCCAAGACTTCTTTCACTTCTTTTGGAGAAGGGCAGGGTCGCTTGTGCTCTCGTCGCCGGTCTGTCTGCACCGACAGAGCGGAGCATGTGCTAAAAGCCCCCGCTGACAGATGATTTCCAACCTTAGCTAAGTGCTACAAACCTGGGCAGCTCCTTTACGTTCTGCCTTCTGCTTGGGTCACCCAGTAACTATACAGGAGTTCTGTATTTTTCTTGCAATGGAACTTTACAATTATATTTATGAATATTTAAATGCTCTGTTAGAGTGAAGAAAAATAGTTTTGAATGCAAATGTATAGCATGGTTCTTACCGTTTCAAACACGAGGGGCCAAATCTGTGCAAGAGATTCGTTAATATGGTTGAGCTTTATTGAAGGGCCTCATTAAATAAAGAAAGGGATAAGTTTTTTTTTCTGACTTTTGCCACTGTTGTTTGTTGTGAAGAAATTGAGAGTCAAGGGGAAAAAAGATGAGCAAGTGAAAAGATAGCCTGGCATAAAAAGTTGGAAGAATATTATCTGTGACCTTGAATCCT
This sequence comes from Grus americana, assembly GCF_028858705.1. Lineage (NCBI taxonomy): Eukaryota > Metazoa > Chordata > Aves > Gruiformes > Gruidae > Grus > Grus americana. The sequence continues at coordinate 14,905,229 of NC_072868.1, read as the reverse complement.
TTCATTCTGCCTTCTCCTGTTAAATTGCCCAAGGATTGCTCAGAAGTATATGAGTGTTTTTAGGAATAATTTTTTTTTTTCTGCATTGAAAATAATCTAGTCAATAGGTTTGTGTTTAAATGTAGCCTTGTTTGCTTCCCTGTAACCTGTTGCTTAGTTCTACTGACTAAATGTCCCGAGGCACACTCTTCTCATCCTTTTGTCAGTGGAATCTACTTAATTATTCACCTTAGAGCAAAGATGTTACAATTATAGCCTCCCTTTGTGTATCCCTTTGACTGTTATGTTAACTGTGTAAGAATTAAAATATCTGGGTATAAATCTGGCCCCTTTATTCATCTGAATTCACGGGGCTGCATTTTAGCTGAGGAGTTGGGGTTTTAATCTGATAACTGCTGTTTTACAGATCACATAGGAGGAATCTGAAATTCTGATTAAAGGAGTGTGGGAAAGCATCTATGCATTTGTTTTTTTCAAAGGATTTCTCTGGGCTTGGGATCTGGCATTCTCTTTTTCTTCCGTAATGATTTACAATCATCTCCCTTCTATCCTCAACAATACGTCTGAAAAGAGCTGCCACTTCTAACAATTCCCGATCCTGAGACCTTCCCGCAAACTTCCCTGTGTTTCCCAGTCCTCTCCCTTCTGGCACAGGAGGAACCCGGAGTGTGTTCCCCGTTGTTCACAGCAAATCCTTATTAACGTACTCGCCATCGTCTGTCCCTGTTTGCTCCAGGTGGGAGGGGGCACCGCAGAGACCCAGCTTACACAGATCTATAAGCAATCCTGGCTGAGTAAATTAGTGGTAAAATCATTGCTGTGTTTCTACTGGTCTGCACCTTTGGCAGTCGGGGGGGGGTTTTGTGCGTGTGAACGTGTGAAAACAGTTTTGGAGCTTTTTTCTACGTAAGATGCACAAGTGTGCGAAAGCGTCTGAAGTTGGAAACTCTCGAAGGGAGCGTTCTCTAAGCAGCCGCAGATTTTAAATGCCTCGTTTTCCAGTTTTAATTGGGACAACTAGTTTTCAGGCGCTACAGACTACAGTTGGGGACCCGCAGGAAACGAGGACTCAGCACCTTGGGAGGACTGGGCCCTGATCAAACAGCGCTGGGTTCATTGAAATCATTCTCTGTGCTCATGACATCATGCCATGCTTTTCAGTCTCAAGGTTGTTTTTTGTATTTAGTATAAAGGTCATGTTAGGATTAAAAACAATGAGCAGCTCACAGCGTGGCTAGTGACCCTGTAAGAGAAATGGTAACGCATTTCACAGTAAAATATACGTGTGCTAAGCGCAGTGCTGTGTCCAAGAAGTGGAATTTTCTAATTACGTAGTCATTTTGAGAAGGAATGTGCTTGTTAGAAGCAGGCCAGGTGTGCACTTGTGATGGGAGTTTGAAATGCTGTGTAATTACACACCTTGCATAATATAAAGTTTACAATAGCCATACAATTGATGCAGCAAGATGTAAATACAACAAGTTAAAGTGTCTAAAAGGACACCTGTAATCTAGCCTACAGCTATTACAATTATGTTGGAAACACTGTCTTGCATTAAGATTTATTAGCGTGTTAACGTCGCCACTGTTCTGAAACAAAAAAAATATGAGAAATACTTTGGAAAATTATTTGAATAACTTATTTTCAATGACAAATGAAAGTTATTTGAGGAATCTTTCTGTAGTTGCCTGAAGGGAGAAGTCACAGTAAAACCACGTTTATTTAAATATTCTTCAATTTGGTAATTATACAGTAGTTTCCAGTAAATTGGTTTTATACGTTCACGTTTGTGAGGACTTACATAGTGTATACCTGTCCAAAAGATCACCAGAACTTTACCACGTTGCAACAAATTAAAACCATCAGAGCAAATTTAAGGAAAGAGAGGAAGGGGAAAAGAAAAAAAGATTTCTACCATAGTCCCTGCATAACCTAATGTGGTTTCCAAAGCGCTTTGCTGACGGGGTGTAGAGGTTTGAGTTGAAAGAGATGAGCAAGAAGCCTTCCCCCCGGTATTACCGAAAAACGCTCCTTGCAAAGGCGGTGCTCTCCAGCAGCCAACGCAGCGCCGCGACCCCTGGAAGCCGGGAGGAAGAGGCAGTGCCCTGCAGCCATTCCTGTCACAAGAGCACCGTGCTCAGCTGGGGCGTCATGCGGGAGGGGACACGACCTCTTGGTCCTGGGATCGCCCCTTGCCTGATCCTCCCCCTGCCCGTGCATGCAGCCCCCTTCTCTCTGGCATCGCTAGCCCCATCCTGGGCACAAGGACTGCCGGAGCCCCGGGAAAGCCAGTGCCCTGCCGTGCTCTGCGCTTTGCCCGCAGCTTCGGGCCGCTCTTTGCAAAGCCAGCCCCAGGGCAGACGCAGCCCCAGGAGCTCCGGGGCTGCCCTGCACCCAGGGGACCTGCACGGCCCCGGGGAGCAGCGAGGGGTGACTCGGAGCCAGGCGGCCGTGCGGGCAGGGTAGAGGCCTGGGCCGGGGCCGGGGCGGGCTCTCCATGCCAGGGTGCCCCCGCCAAGCTTGGCAGACCAGGGGCCGTGCTGGGGCAAGCCGCTGGCAGAGGGGCTGGGAACGCCTGGTCGCTGGTTGCCTGCTGCTCTGGGCCACTCCGCACCTAGAAGTGACATGTATGTGCGTGCAGGTGTGTGATACATACCCACGAGGGCTCTTTGCATGAGCAAGCGCCGTCCTGGGAGAGGCTCCTAGGGCAGCCGTGCTCTGCAGTGCGTGGATAACTCTTGTGCTCTGCATCTTCGCAGCCAACAGACTCACGTAGGTCTTGGGTCTGGATCAGGGACCTCGCTGTTAAAGCAGTCTTGTTTTTCTGTCCCTGCTCTTGTGGTTCTTTTCTCTCTCATCGTGCCAAATTCACTGTGACGCTCTGTTCATTTTGATTCTGTTACTGCTTAGGATATTCGGCCCATACCTGTCCCCCTTCGGTCATAAAATTGGGGATGTTAATTATACTAAAGGGGAAAACAAGTCTCTCTATTTGTCTGATTGAGGTGGGAGGTTATTGCTCAGTTTTCCTGATTTATTTGCTGCTGCTCTGTGAATAATAGAACAAGCCTTCAGGACAGGAACTTAGACCGAGCGATGCTCACAGCACTATTTCCTTCCCTGGCTGTTTAAACCACCCACCAGCTTTCCATGCCTTGAGGTAGGAAAAGGAGTATGCTGCTGGTGACCAGCGTTCCTCACGCTGCCATCGCAAACGCACAATTACCGGTGACGATATAAAGTGCTCGTGAAGAGGAAGGTGCATGCCAGAGGGGTGAAGTAATACAAATAAAGGCTCTGTACGTTACAGGCGGCGCTGACAGGTAACAGGTGGTTTGTGGAGAAGAAAAGGCACGTCTCCTTGCACGGCACCCTCTCAAACACAGCACGGAGAGGGGAAGGCAGCCAAATCCAGGTGTCTTCTGTTCACAGAGGTACAGCCGAGATCGACGAGTGACCAGCATTTATTGCTAAACTCTTCGCTTCCCCCAGGCATTGGGGGATGATTTAGCAATGGCAGTGGGAAACGAGATGAGCAGCACCGAGCGGGGCAGGGTGCGATAGCCAGCAGGCTTGGGAAATCCAGGTGCCCTGAGGTACCCGTCGGGGGCATTTCCACGGCATTTCCACGTCTCCGGGAGCTGGGACTGCCGTGGGCAGGAGACGGGAACTGGGCTGCACTGTTGGATTATGATCCGTAGCCATCAAAGTGGAAAAATGACAAACAAAGGGTTCTTTTTACTCATAATTTAGAAGGAAGTGTAAAATCTGGTGTGACAAGTTTAGTAAAATAAAGGCAGAGGAAAGAGCCATTCAATGTTTGCATGCATCCCATAAAAAGGAACAGCTCTCCTTGGCTCTGACCGCTGCCTCATAAATTTAGAAAAAGCCAATTTTACAAACAAGCTATTCTTTGAATCTTCCAATTATTATCATAATTGATTAACTCATCTTTCCTTTCTTCATATTTGATCACAGTTTTTGAATTGAATGGGACTGATGCGTAGGCAAATAGTCTTCAAGAAAAGGCAAAAGAATTGCTGGGAAAGGTGAAAGAAGAGAAACACGAGATAGAAGTCATGACTTTGTACTGGAAGTGTGGGAACCTGCATGAGAAGGGAGCTGACAGGACCGTGGGATGGTGGTGACTTGCAGAGGATTTGCACAAAGCACTGCGTACACTCCTTGCTCTTTCGACCTGCACTAAACGCTGCTCATCAACTCTCATTGTCATTTTGGCTCCGTTTTACAAAACTGTGATTGAAAATTTAAGTTGCGAAATTAGCACCGAGTGACAATCACTTCAGTTACACGGGAGCGTAGCACTAGTGATGTGCAAAACAGGAGCTGAAGTGCTTCCCCCCACCAGCTGAACCCTCTTAAAACTGTGGCTGCTGCTTATGTGAGCTCCTTCGCCTGCAAGGAAGGGGTCTTCATCGTGTCACAGTATGGAGAGAAGAGGGCAAAGATGAACGAGGCTTTATGGTTTTTGGTTTTGTTTTTTTTTTTTTGAGAAGGGCAAAAAGCTTACGAGTATTACTGTATTTGTTCCTTACTGTGAAAACTAAAGGGCTCAGTCTGTTAAATTGTTCGAAAAGAGAGTTGAGCTGGCTTAAGTGCCTCCGGGGCGAGGTATGAAATATATGTTTCTAATCCAGTGAAGAAAGGGGAAGAACCAAAGACTGGAAGTGAAGCCAGTTAAGTTCACCTTAGAGGTAAAGCATCGAGTAACAGGGCATTTAGCCTTGAGAGAAAAAAAAAAAAAAAATTACTAAGTGAAATACTGGTCTCTCATCTTAGTCAAGAGAATGTCATTCTAAAAGGAGCGCTTTATTCAAACACAGATGATTGGACTTAAACCCGATTACAACAGATAAGGGGAATATCTTAAAATTCAGGGGTGGCCTGATGGCCCGGCGTAGCTATCTGTGGCTTTCCTAAATTGGTTATGGTCTTAAATAAATTAAAGACATATCGAATTGGAATAGCAGACCTCTGACTCTCTTCCTTTGCCCACTCTAACTCATACCATCTCTGTAAAGACATCTCTATTTTGAGGGTGGGAAGGGAGTCCTGTGCCTTTAGTTTACCAAACGTGTCACACTAGATTTTACACTTTCCTGATTATTGTAAGAAATCTAAATCTAGCAGTTGTGGCCAGATTCCAGTCCCTTTACATCATTTAGGTGGATAATTTCTTCCGCTGTGTTTTTCTTTCTTGTCAGCTGTACTTTCCCTTTGAAGCCTCCAGCTACTGGATTGGGGAGGTAAATTACACTCTGTCTTGGTCCTGAATTGTGTCTCTTGTTTCAATTTTTAGAAATCACTTAATTGATTCATTGCGGGATTGCTTGCATTCACATGATTAAATAACTGGAACCTCTTTCCACAGAAGCTGCTGTGTGAAAATTGTTACGATACTTAAGAATGATCTTTTAGAACTTCCTTTCTTGGGGCTGCAGGAGAAACAGTGTTTTCTCTGTGACACTAAGTGCAAAAAAAGGTAGTTGCTCAGTTTTCAACATGCGTGGTCCTTGGCTTGGTGTTGCTTCTTTGGTGCCCATAGAGCTCTCTAAGGGTCGTTGTTCCTTTTTGCTTTCTGTAGTTACAGATATAGATACCTGTGTGGGGCTTTGCCCAGGGACAATTTGGCCCTAAATATTTGCTGTGGAATAAGAGATACCTGTCTATACCAGGGAAAGCTGCTGGTGGTTACGTCTCTGGTCAGAGCAAGGCTGGAGGGAGGATGCTTTGCCAGATGCTACAGGGGACGTGTTGATGGTAATTGCTGGGAGTGGGTTTGGGTATGGGCATGGCTCCGCAGTGCCAGCATCGGTGAAGCACAGCCAGATTTTTTTTAGGGTAGCTTTTTTGGCTACATTTGGGGGTGTGTAGGGTTTTTTTTTTTCTTGTTTTTTTCTTGTGGGGTTTTTTTGTGTGTGCTTTTCTTTTTCTCCCCCCCCCCCCCCCCCCAATAGTATTCACAGTCAAATCTTAGTTTTGAAGCATCTGTCCTGAACTGCACTGGCATTCGAATGCAGTTAACCCTTATTTGCTGCCACTGGCTAGCCACTGTTCTGGAAATCACAGCAAAGTTTTTCATCCATCAGGTACCTCTGAGGTACCCATCAAAAATGGAGATGATGAAGGTTGATCTTTCTGATATTTTAAAAGAGGAAAACCAAAGGAAAGTTTTCCCCTTTTCAGAACTGAGCTGGAAGGGTAAAACGCGCTCAGGCTCTCTTTTAAAAGAAGGTGTCTTTTACAGGGCACCCTCATAGGAGCATTGGGAACTGCAGAGTGTCCTTGTCATCTACTCAGTGTGAAAGTCTGCTTAATGCTAATTAATGCCTGTTCATGATGGACACCTGCAAACCAAGGTCTGGATTTTGTAGACTGCATTATTGTATTATCCATGTGTATTTCTAAGGAGCTGCTTGGACGTATTTATGCCATTCATGCATTTTTTTTTTTTATCTTGCACATATTTAGGTCTATCCTAAACATAAACATATTTAGAAGAAATAAAAATGCAAATGAATAACTGGTTTGTGTTTGGTTAGCGAACAGAGCAGGAAGTGTGGATGTGCAAATGCCCAGCAGGCTCCGGGGTTAAACCTCCTCCCTTTAATTTTTACAATGGGTTCTCAACATCCAGTGTAAACAAAACTCAGCAAATTATTCCTTGTGCTGTGCTCAGTTGTCCAATCATCTACTCCTTTATTCCTTATTACATACATACTGCTTGAAAAGTAATTTAGGCAACTGGGAAAGTGCCACGTGAGATGCAGAGGAAGTCTTAACCGCCAGGAATTAACTTAAAATGTAAAGCTGTGTAGTATACGAGTCACATAACCAGGAAGTTATTATTTTAATCAATTCAATAAAGTGGCCAAGACCTGAAGAAGAAAGTTAATGTAAAAGGTATAAGAAAAGCTTCTCAAAAGCATTGTTGGGAGTGAAACAACAATAATGAACTATGCATTTAATCTGTGATGGAATTTGATGTGTTTAAAGAGCCTGTGTAGAAATAGTCTTGACTATTGATCATATCGTGATAGCTCCTGCACATGTGAAAGGAGATGGGGACCCCACTGAGGAAGCTATTAATGAAATATTGTCTCAGCTGTGAAGACCTTACAGTTGAAATTCCATGTTAAGTTGTCAGAAGAAAACTTGTTACAGATGAGAACAAAGTACTAAAATATCTCTGGAGAGATAAATTTAGCATTCTCTAGTCATTGAGTAAAATGTCTCGGATGCAACTTGCATAACTGTGATGAAACTTCAATAGTAAAATGAGTAGATCAGCAACTAGTGGTGTAAATAGTTGCAAAGGGAAAGGAGGGATATGTGTTGGATTGGGTCAGATTATTAGTATTAACATTCCCTTGCTCTGTGTGCGTGTGCTATATCGCAAATATACAGATGTCCGGTACCCTGCAGGCCTGGCCCGGTCACTCCCCACGTGTCTGACTTGAATGCATGGATTGCACGTGCGTGAGAGAAAGTACTAAATATCTAGAAATTGTGTACCTGGGAAATCTACTTGGAAAGCCCTGGTTTATGGCCGCCACATTCGTACCACTCCAGCAGCTGAGTTTTAGACTTGGGCTGGACCAGGGGGATGCATAACTCACCCTGGAGCATCCTAGGGAAGGAAAGAACAATACGATTCAGAAACGACAGGTTGGCCCAGCGAAGCGGATGGTCTTTGAGGTGGCTCAGAGTTGTGCATGCAGTCTCACCAGGGAGCAAAAATAGGAGCTTCTATAAGGAGTAGGGGAGATCAGGGGGAAAGAAATTAAAAAAAAAAAAAAAAAAATCCTGCTGTGAATTTGGCAGACAACAAAGAAAACCAAACTGGATGAAGGAAAACTTTTGTGAAAAGAATTTTCTGCAGAAAGACATGGTTTTAACCAAACCTTGGGATGGTCCAAGCAACTGGTTTTTTCCTTAAAAAATGTTGAGGATTTTGGTGAAATTTTAAAACAAACACACAAACAAAAAACCCAAGCCACAAAACAACCAGCAAAACATTGTTTTTAATTTCAGAGTAGCTTTTTCCATAGAAAATTTGTATTTAAAAAAAAAGTAAAACAGTCAACATAGAAACAAGATGTTCTTACTCTATTGAAACAAAATATTTTGATTGACTAAATTGAAATTTTTGCCCTGAGATATCCCCTCTTTCAAGTTCTGTTGCTGTTGATATTTTGTCTTTTTGTCCTGATCCTAGATTATTATTTTATTTAACTTAGATGATTTACCTTATAAAAAGTTATTTATAACTAGCCCTATTTGGAAACTACTGAACTGGTCCAGCACAGGTGAGGCACTACACATCACGATGTGCGTGTGAGGTTGTTCTTGAATTTACTCTTCCGTTTTCACTGAAACCGTCCACAAGAGGGTTGAAGGCACGACAGGAATCTGTTTAACCTGGTTTTTGTAAGAGGGATCTTGAGGGCTGCGTGGGATGCTGACGCTGCTGTAGAGCTAAGCATCATAGTTGCGTGTACTTTCTGCAGGTCGTGTAACACAGGATTGAAAGTTAATATCCAATCTTGTCCACCGGCTCTAAGCAACCATATTTAGTTGTATTTTCTGTGAGATTTCCTCCTTCCCCTCCTCCCCCAGCTCAGCATTAATTAATATCTCATTCCCCAGCCAACTTACTCTAAGCAAAGGATTACTCAAGCAGGTAACATCCAGCAGAAGTGTCAGACTTACGCAATCACCTGTAATCAGTCACAGCTCATATCAGAGCGGCTGGAGCTGCACTATAGCTGGGTTGGAGAGCGCGTGCAATGCAAACACCTTCTGTGCATTTAATACAGGTTTGTGTCATTTTTAAAACACTTCCAAATTAAGGATTTTCAACAAGCAACCCCTGACACGCGTTACCATTTCTATTCATTTGTCCTGCAAGAGGAATGTGCAATTCTTGCCCGTTTCAGAGAAAAAAACCATGCCAAACATCTGGGATACCTCCCTAGTATTTTGAGGCATCTTCTGCTTATTTCTCAAGTTGATGTTGCTGTGGAAGGTTGAGATGCTGCCGTTACCTGTGTCAGAGGTCAGACACAACTCACAAAGCCTTGAGGGAAGCATGATGGGCATCAAAGTAGGTCTTGGAGGACCTCATGCAACCCTTGGGCGACTCATTGTGCATCCATGCTTTAACAGGAAGCTTTCTTTGTTCTAAGATTTACATTTTGTTTTCCGCAGCGGGCTTTATTTCTGCTTGAAGAGTTCTTCTCCTCCATGGTTAAAAAGTCTCTTCTTGCTTGCTGCTGGCTGTTCAATGCCCGGTGAATGAGTTTTGATAATTTCTGTTGGGATTAATTAATTAATTGCAAATGTCTTCAGGCTAAATTGTGCGTTTGCATGTCAGGATGCTGTACATAATCAACAAAATCACTCAGGGGCTTGACGTTATGGAGGTTATATGGTGATTGCGAGAGGAGCACATTCAATCCATATTAGTCAAAACTTTCTTTACATTATTTATAGACCAATTCCAATGCTGTGAAATCTCAGAGTCAGAAGCACAGATTTAAGATGAAATGCTAGGGTAAGAACAGAAGCAGGAAGATAATTCCGCTAATTGAGTCTCTGATGCAATTACAAAATTTTTTAATAGGATGACTTACAACTGTAATTGGAAAGTAAGGCTGTGGAAGAAATAAAAATCCACAGTAAAATTTCAGGTTAGATGGAGCACTGCTATCCCAGGTGAATAAGCATTAATGAATCGTTGTATGAGCTTCTAGAGACTGGCTGCACCAGCTAAGTGAAGGGTACAGGATACATTAATAAAGTCAGAGAAAGATCTTTTAATGTGGATGTTATCGTCACCAACTGACCCATAAGAATAAATAGTGCATGAGGCACATAAAAAACATTTTTTTCATTTATAAACCTGAAAATTTTGGCTTCTGTCCTGATCCTAGATTACTGGGTTGTGGGGTTTGTTGTTGTTTTTTTTTTTTTTCTCCCGCTAACTGACATGTTGTGTCTTATAAAAAGCCTCTTCAGAAACCACACTGAGTTAGTCCAGCTAAGTTGAGGCAAACTCAGCTACACAAAAGCTTTATGGTCTATAGTGAAACAGGAGGCAGACTTTCTGAAAGTCTTACATTTGCATTTTGAAATCTTCAGTTTAAATCCTCTTGGCGGTGAAAGCATTATTGCTTCTGCTGGATTCACCAGTTTTCTTGCGCTCGGTAAAGGACTCTGATCTTGTTTCTTCAAGAAAGTTCTCATGGTTTTGATCTGTAGTATCTTGCCATCTCTGTCCCACACCGAGTTTGTTGGGGTTTTGCCTATTTGTGAATGCAACTCGTTGGTCTTATTAAATGTTCAAGAGATCTAGACCCAGTACATTGCCCATCAGTCGCCAGTCTTTGCTCAGCAGGGCCTGGGAGGAATGCCCACCAGGCCGGCTGCCTTTCCCTAAGGGGCAATACTATGTTTGTACTGTTTTCCTTTCAGGAGCAAAGAATCTGAATCAAAAGCATAAATTTGCAAGAAGGATACCTTTGCTGTTGCTGTCTGTAGTTTTATTTGTTACTAGTGTGTATGCTCAGGCAGTTACAATTACTGGAAGAAGGCTGAGGGGCAACACAAATCTCAGCTACTTGGCAAGGCTGTCCAGAAACTTAACAGCACCTGTAGAAAAGTTACAGCTAAACAGTTTTCAAAAAGAGAAGGGCAAAAAAACCCCCCAAAAAACAAACCAAAACCACCCACCAAATATCACTAAGCTTTAAGAAAACCTGGAACAATGATAAATCTGATTGGATTCCATCAAGCTCCTATACAACTTCACTGTCTGTAAGCCACAAAATTGCAAAAGTTCTTGCATGGACTCCCCAAGCTTCCCCTTCCTTTCTGCTGCGGATCACTAGAACTGTCTTCATTGCACAAGAAATGATTTAAGCGTTCATCAAAACAGATTCCAAACTTACACTTTTAATATTCAATGCTATGGCTTAAATGAGGTTCAGACTTTGCATTATTTACGTTTCTGTCTGGATATTTTGGTTGTGTAACCAGGTACACATGGAAACCTGGCATCCAGCAAAAAGCTCTAAGCATGCGTGAAAATGCAACATATGGTTATTGGGATTGGACAATATTTAAAGGTTATCTTTGTTGTCAACATTTAAGATTTTTAATGAGGTTGCTGAAATAACAGCAAAAGCAAGACACTGCCCGATTGACTTGAAAACTGTACTCCAAGAAACTAGCTTTGTCTTGGCTTTTGATAACCACATTTTGTTAAAAAGGATTTAAAACAGTAATGCAAAAGTGGTTTTTATTCAACCTATGAATGTTCTTTCTTTCCAAGCACTTGAGTATAGATTTTCATGAGCATTAAAGTTAGGTGGGGGAAATGCAGCTGTCATAGAAACAGTGTATGTCATTGACTAGAATTGGCCAGTTGTACCTGCAGTTATTTGATTTATATGCATATTTGTCTTTTATACATGTGGAAATTAGACATGTACTGCAAGTGTGTTGGAGCATATATTTCACTAAATCAAAGAAGTGTATGTAAATAGATGCCATAGGAAAATCCGCTGTTAAAATTCAGGGTTGAGACAATATTCCTAGATATTCTCCAGAGATACAAGAGCTCTGGAATGCAGCATCGGAGCTTGATCTCCCTCCCAGCTCTCTCAAACTTGTTTTCCAAGCATCAGGGCTTGGACAAGCAGAAATGGGAGGAAAGACCTACTTCTCAACTCATGCAGTGTAAAAGGGCCATAGTAGCGTAAGGGACTCCCAGGAAGGGGGAGGGTGCTTCCAACCCAAGTACTGCAAAAGGTGACCATAAAGCTGCCTCCAGAAGGCTTGTGCTACACTCCCATGCATAGTAAATAGGGACACGAGGCAGGTGCGATCGAGATAGCCCATCCAAGTCGAGGTGAGGGACAGGTAATGGCCGTACTGAGCCAGTGCTGGGCCTGAAGGGTTTCTTCAGTGCGAAGAGGTGTGAAAGAGCGCTGCTGGTGCTTGAGCTGCCCAGGACCAGAGGATGAAAGGAGCAAAGCTGCATTTGCCTGCCCTCCTTTATTATGGGCTCAGTTCTCTGGAGATGGGGTACAAAATTTTCTCATTGGGCATTTTTCTATGAGGATGTTATCCATGGGATAGGCTTCCCTTGAGCATCCTTTGAAATGACTGTCATCTTGATAAATACTGATTCCCAATGTATTTTTGGGATAGCTCTATACTTACTTACTGACTTAGAATTTTGGGGGCATAACGTTTCGTTCTTCCTGATCCTTCGTGTCTTCACGTAGCGGAGCTCTCCACGCTGGAGGAGTTGAAAGATAATCTCTGTCTTGGTCCGAATCTGGATCACATTCACGGTTAGGCTCTCACTCTTTAATCAGTGTCTGTTTGCAAAATCCCATCTTTCACAGTATTTCACAGGGTGGGTTGGTTGTTTTTATTTTATTTATTGTTGGACTTCATCTGGTACAAAGGTTTAAACTACAGAAGTAATTTAAAATATTGTGGCATTTCCTTTCTTAATTAATCCCAACTGTTTTCCTTGGTAGTACAGAAAGTATCAGTATTTGATGAGGACATTATGCCTTCATCACTGGGGCAGTGGATTCTTCCTGCCGAGTCTGTAAACAGCAGACAAGCCACAGAGTTCAGCCTTCATGTTCTGGTTTTCATTAAGCCCAGACTAGAGGAGCACCCAGCTGTGTCTTCCTGTAAGGTCTGTCAGTCTTCCAAAGCTTGTTAACATGCTAATATAAAAGGAAATAGGGCTGACTTCAAGGAATTTACAACTAGTCTTAAACTTCAAAGACTAGAGCTACATCTCTTCAATTCAACAACAACAAAAATCCTATAATAAAAGTTCTGTTAGCCTACGAGAACAGATCTGTATGCATTGAACACTTAAGCCATAATGCATGATGCCACATTTTTTTGTTGCAAGTTGCAACACAAAGCCTCCTGCAGTTGTGAAACTTTGTTCATAGCTGGTAGGTTTGATCAGAGACAAGATAAATTGCTGTCCAGCCCACAAATAGAATATCAGGAACGATGTTGTCAGTCTCTCCTTCCCTAAACCTGTTTTCTATGTAAATGTTTGCAGTGGGTAGGTGAATCGGGTTTGAACAGTAGGCAGCATTCTCAGGTGGCAGAAATTGGAAGAACTCCTATGACTTCAAGGGAATTACTCCCGTTCTTAACATCTGAAGATTTGGCCCAGTCTGAGGAAACATCTGCAGTGTGCTCACCTAGTCGTCTGAAGATGTTCGAACAAGGTTGGACACATTCTGTTGCTTTTCATGGAAAAAGAGAGCACCGTTGTGTGGAAGTAGGGTTAGGCACCTTTTCGAGCTGAAGAATGACTCACCATTCTCATTCAGGGTGGGAAACGGATGAGCAGGAAGGATTATATAAATGGGGCAAACATGTAGAGATACTTCCCCAGTCTCCAGTGATTTGAGGACCAGGGAACTCCTGAACCAGAATCAGTCATTTATATCACGAAGCAATCACTGATTACCTCCCCGCCCCCCATCTCCATACAACATCTCTTCTTTAGTTAAATGGATAGCAAGAAAGATTAATTACAAATGCCTCTTGCACCCCTTCGAGCGCTCTCTGATCCTGTTGGAGTCTATAGGAGCTTTCAGGTCTTGCAGGAGCACGGCGGGATGAGATCACAACTCCCCAAAGTTCTCAGACAGGTACTTTTCGTCTGTGCTGGGAGTAAGTTGCCATTTTTATCATCTGTAGATCAAATCTCTGATAAAGGGAAAACACCTCAGACATCCAATAACACACCATTATTTTGATGTTGGAAAAGATTTCCATTAAAATTCTCCTGGAGAAATCTGAAGAATTTAAATGCATAGAAATAAGGGTTGTTGCACAGCTGAGATAATTATATATTGAAGGGCTTTGGCAGGGACCCTGAGCAGTAAATGTGTCAGATGACACATCCCTGAGTCATTTGAGGAGATTTCTTCATGGGCTTATTTTTTTATTGAGATTGAACTCTTTGTGTCAAGGAACTATAAGAATTTGTTGACCTCAAAATTGGTTGCTTTGGTCACCCAGAAATATTAAAAGCAACTCAATGCAAAAAAAAAAAAAAAAAGAAAAAAAAAAGAAAAAAAAAGGCAAAGTAGCATATTAAACTCAGCTGTTATTCACACTGTTCCTTCTCTGACAGCTTGTTAAAAATGTTGGTAGAATAGGTGCTGCTGTTATACTTTCGTTATTCGGTGCTAATTAGAACAAACTTACACAGAATCAAAAGCGGTTTCTAAAGGGAACTGATTGTTTTAATAGGAATTAATTGAAAATCCAGACCACAGTGGTGAAGAAGGCCACAGGGAGCAGCGGCACATGTTTAGATTCACTTCCCAATCTGGTTTGTGCTGTTACGACTACGTCCACGCTGCAAAGGCGCAGGGGGTGAGAAGATCGTGGGCCACCGATGGCTGGGCTGGTGCCAGAAGGAAGCAGGACAGCTGTGTCACGGTTACGTTTTCCAACTTCCTTTTGCCTTGGAAGAGATAAACCAGAGGCGAGACAGGTAACGGGTTAGGTATCTACTCTGCTGCTACGTCTAGAAATACTGCGTCTGCAAAGTGGCAGCAACTGGGCGGATATCCTACAGAATGAGATTTGCAGGTTGTTTCCCTTGTGCGTTGATCCTGTACGCGACTGCAGTTTCTATCATCGGCTCAATTGGCTGAGTCCTCCCATGCGTAGGAATTTCTGTTCTTTCTACTGGCTTGTGTTGCTCTTATCAGGGTCATTGCAAAATAACCCCCCCGAAACAAATGAAAGAGTCCACAAAGAGTAAACAAACAAACTGCCCCGTAGAGCCTTTGTTTTCCTGACAGTAAAGCTCGGCGCTTAGGCAGTGATGTGCCATTTTTTTCAATGTTCTTGAAAATCCCGTTTTAAGAGGAAAAATGACAGGAAAGGCTGCATCAGTCTTGTTAAATTTCCGGGAATGGAGCTAAATATGATATGGTGTGTATCTATTGCCTTCTGCCAAAAGCACCTCAATTTTGCAAGAGAAAAATGGTAGGAGACACTGTGCCATAAGCTGATAAGGTCATATTAAATCAGCTGTCTATTGAGTCTCACATATTTTATATATAGTCATCCCCTGGGGGTGTGTTGTATTCAGACCCTTGGACAGCTAATAGCACATGGGTGATGGCTGACAAGCACAGCAAATCAGCTAGAAGGGAACCACACTTTTTTTTTTGGGGGGGGGAAATGTGCAAATTTAAAAAAAAAAAGATTCAAGAGGGCATCACGTAGGAATGATGATTATGTGACATTACGGACATTTGTAACAACAACAGAGAACTTTGGACCTAAGCCTTTGAGGTGAGGAGTCCATAGCCCAGCTGAGATGCTGGAGCACCAGCAGCAGTTTGGGATCAGCCCCCTTCCCTGCAGGAGTGGTACCGAGGAACAGCAGGAAAATAGGAAATTAATGTTAAAAAGGAAATCAAGTTCTGTGGTAAGGTTATTAATATTATCATAGAATTTGCTTTGGAAAAAAAATGTTGCTTAATATAGCCTTAAGAATCTGGCACATTCTCGATGATGTTAATCCATCTGCTGACATTTCATCTTATTCTTATTGGTTTTGTTTCCAGTTTTTTGATACCTCAAGCATTTTAGATGTTATGTTATTAAAGTCATGGGTCTTGTAGAAAACAAATTACCCCATAGAGTTAATTGCACCCATCTCACTCTTTATCTTGTTGAGGTGAACTTCTTATCTGCATTTCATTGTGAAATAAAAAAATCTTTGATAGGAAACAAACACACAAAAACGGGAGCAGAAGTTGATCACCTCTTGCCGTTTTCCCAAGAGCAAAATTAATGAGATAAACCATTATTACTTGTCAGGTGTTATTTGAACCCCAAATAATCTGTTCCCTGAGTAGACCTGAGGTAACCTTGGACTTTTGTGGCAAAGTGTAAAAAAAATGTCTTAGTTGTTTTGTAAAAAAATTTCTGAGTTGTATTATTATTTGGAGGGTGCAGTTTGAGATTTTCTGGTGGGACAGCCTCCTTGGTGGAGAAAGAATATATTAGAGCAAGCATGAGACATCTCAGTGTGATAAATGTGGAGCTAGAGAAGGAATATACTGGAACTGATCATCTAAAATTCCACTTTCGCTGCTGCAGTTTCAAATCTTGACTTGAAAGCATCTTCTTTTCCAAACTTTTCCTTTTTCCCTTACTGCTACCTCTCTGCTAAAAGTCATAATTTCCAGATGTATTTTACTGGCACATTACTTTAAATGTTGGGTTTGGGGGTTTGTTTTTTTTAATTTTTTCTTTTATTTTTTTTTCCTTCCCCCCTCCTTTTTTTTTTTTTAAATATTACATTGCTGTGGACAGAACAATTCAAGCAACCAGAAGATTAATGGAGTGTGTCGTACACATTTCTCAAGGTGGATCAGATTCCCTCTTTAAAACAAGCATGTGCTTGTGTGCAGTTATGCTCATGTAGCTTTGCGGTTAATGTCTATAAGTTATTTCACTTGATTGTGAATATATAGATTCACCGTTGGAATTAGTGGAGTGTGTGGATTGGGGAAGTCAAGGCAGTAGGGGAATCTGTGGGGAAAACCCAATTGACTGGCTTACCCGAGACTTCTGAAGACTCGTTCCTTAATTTCTTTGTGTTTTCTCTTTTGCTTCAAGGTTTTTCTTTGTTTGTACGTGTTTAATTAGTATCTCAAAAACATATGCAAACTAGCTGTCTGGCTAAAGATTTTGAAGCACACGGGAGTGGATGAAAGTGGTTGAAGAATACAAAGGAGCACCTACAGGGAAAACGTGCTTTTACCTCCTGTCCCTTGATTGCCAACAAGACAAACTAGAATCTGGGTTTGTTGAAGCCAAATGCAAAACTTCTTTCTCTGTGGCCAGGATTTCACCTCAGGTGAAAATATATATTTGACAAAGGTCCGACTCCGCTGTTTGTTGTAGGGGTGTCCCACATAGATTGGTGGGGTGCGTCCGTAACCCAAATTATATTGTGGGTTGATTTCCATCAGTAGGATGGCCAAGAGGCACTGCTAAATCTGGGCCTTAGAAAGACTGACTCTTTGCGTGTTCACATAGGTTCTCCCTCTTCCTTACTGTCAGAAAATGCTAAATTAGAACGCTATTATAAGATCCAGCTTTGTTAGAGAAACATATTCAGATAAGGAGGAATTCAATGATTTATTCACCGGATGATAGAGAATGAATGGTGTCTGTTTTCTGTGTATGAATCATAATTGACTTTATTATGATGTTCTCAATGTATTCGTTATTCGAACTGACTTCCTGATTCATTCTTTGTCAGTAGATCGGTTGCCAGCAGTTCGTTGTGGGTTTCCAACGTTTAAAATTTAAGCTCTTTGTAATGGGTATCCAAGTCGCACGATGTGCTGCTTTTGCCTGATTGGAAAGATGGATTGGGGGAAGGGTTGGTGCAAACACTAAAAATGGTCATGAATTTAAAATTCACTTTTTTTCACACTTTAAAACACTTTTAAAATACATTACTTCTAGGCAAAATTCACTTCAGTGCAACAGTCTCAAACCCTGTTCCCTTCCTGTGTCCCAGTCAAGCAACATACCAAAGTCTTAAGCGACACGCAGGTTTTTGCTCTGGTATTTGTACAGAGATTGTAGGAACTCACTTGAAGAATCAGGTTGGAAAGCAACTTGAATGCAGTGAAACAGAATATTCACAGACTTATTTACAGCTTCCTCTCAGTTCTAATAATAAGTGTAAGTGTGGATCACTTGAGCTGTCTCACTCTGTTTCCAGCTCTCTGCAAATTCTTTAGGGATTTATTTCTTTTTCTGTAGGGCTGCGTATTGGAAAACAGGACACTATCAGGCTAAATTCGCGTTGCACATGTACGGCGTTGATCTCTTATCGTGTAATTAAGTTGTGACTCAAGAGACTAGCTGCAACCCACGCACCAGTTATTTGACCCTCTGGAATTTTGCCTTCCTTCCAGCAGCACGGTTATGTGGGCTGACAGTGTGCTAGGTGTTTCTAGGATATTCTCTTTGGCTCAGGTTTCTATTCTGTTTACTGTGTAGATTTATGCATAGGTAGAATTTTTAGGGCATAGGATATATCATACGAGTATGAAATGGAAGTTGATCTTTTTGGCTGTTTGGTATATACATCAGCACCCGGAGACATGAGCCATGGCTCGACTTAACTTTCCAACTCCTGTCCTTCATGGGCTGATCAGCTGCTAAGTCCACGTATTGATGCCTCTAGAGAAAGGTCTTGCCATTTGAAACACTTCTGGGTAAATCCCTCTATTCCCCCAGTCTTTCATTTCTGGGTGAGGAATAATAGGTAAGTGGTGTTTTGTAAAGTAGGATGCATAAATGTTTATCTAGCTTTTTTCTGATTCTTGGGTGGAAATTGAGAAATACAATGAACCCTTAATAGAATTTAAAAGCTGGTCATGTTCTTCTGCCACGTATATGTAAATGGCAGTTGAAATGGATTGAGAGTTTTGATATTCAGAGCCATAAAACCAGTAGTATCTGCTGCTATAATAGTAGCTTTCCATTTGTGTTATGTTTAATTGTTGCAGCAAGATTTCCACAAAGTCTTCACTGAAGGGACAAAAAGCTGTTGCTGCAGCTCCTTTGAGTGTTCCCAACTCCAGCAGTGTCCATTTGACTGAGGAAGCAAGTTCACATGTCTGGTGTCTCACCATCCCTGCAGGGTCATGATACTTTAGGAAACTCTTAACCAGAGAAGAGTAGGTTGAGGCTCAGAAGATGATGTGATAGTCAGTGATGCTGTGAAACACAATATTAGTGCTCTGGGCATTACCCATTCACATTAATTCTGGGATCTCCTACCCCATTAGTAATTAGCGGAATGTCAGCATGTCCTGTGAGGTCAGTAATAACCCTATGCCCAGTTATAGTGATGACTAAATATAGCAAAGCTTTTGTGTATGCATTTCATGAGGGGTCATCCACTGACCATTTTCATTAACAGTCAAAATGCTTTTATTAACAGAGGTTAACCAAGGAAATTTTGATTAGAAAAATCATCAGAGGATAAAAAGAATAAGTTAAAGTAATTTAGAATAAGTGTTCAAGAGGGTGTTTCCTTGACATGTTAGAACAATCATTGCTATTTTTGTCTTGGTATCCAAGATGCTGGAGAAGAAAGGAAGAGGTGAGGCGAACAAAGCCACTAATAGGGGTTTCACATCCTAAATGTAGAATATCATTATCTATCCCAATATTAAGAGATGCTCCTTAGTGCTACTGCTGAAGGACTCAGGGTATTATTAGAGTAGAGCCTGTCTCCAGTAATCTCTCTCCTTGCAGCACCCTAATAGTAAGACTTATTTATTCCATATGCAGAGGCACTGTGAGAGCTCAGGAACCTTTAAAATTCTCTCCTGCACAAGCTCTCGCCGTTGTGATGCGTGTCTCAATTTCAGAGTAATCCCAGGTGCAGGATCCTCTCCCCATCAAAGATTTTCTTCCTATTGCAACTGGTCCTACTTGTCGTTCGTTGCGTACATATTCAACTCTATAAATGAAGGAAAGAAATCCATGACAAAGCTTTCTTAGTGCTCTTTTTTTTTTTTAATAATAATATGGTTAGTTATCTTTGAAATCTGCTGAACAATTAAAGAAATTAACGTAAACAGCAAAGGCATTCATCCAGCCCCTGTACATTAGCAGCATCATGCAGCACGTTACGTAACCAACGCTGCTCCCAAAAATGGGCTACATGGATCAATAGACCAGTTGGTAAAAATCTTACAGATTCTACTTCTTGCTGAAAAATGGCTTTATAAGCAATTTCAGAGAGCAGACCCCTTGCTAAAGCAGCCTGTGAAATGGCTTTGAAATAGAAGAAAATCTCTACGTTTGCTAGGTAAAACAAGGACTAACTGCGGTCCTGTCCACCCTGCCGATGCAGAAAGTGAGGCACAGCAGAGGTGACTTTCTTCAAGCCCCGGCAGTGAACCGGTGGCAGAGGAGGGAGTGAACCCCAGGTGCACTAGCCGGGAGCCACGTGCTCCAGCCTCCAGCCTCTTCTGTATAGTCCATCTGCAACATTTTGCTTCAGCCAGGAAATGTTGGTCCTAGGATGCCACATTTTATAATATATATAGAAAGCGTGTACATTTTTATATATAACTTTAAAGGTAGGTGGATTTTTTCATGTTAAATTTATAGGTAATTTACATAACTAATTTGTAAGCCAAAGTGTAAATGATGCTCAGCTGAAGTGACCATTTTGACAAGCAAGTGCAAACATTGTCAGAACATTGGCAGATCTGCTTTGGACAAGACTGAGCTTGACAGCTTTTTCTGTGTGCATCTGGGGTTTCTTGGGGGGGGGGCAGCAAGGGGGGGAGTGTGTTTTGGGGTTTTTTTAATTATTTTTTTAAGAGCTACTTAAGAATATTGCATTATAATTATCTGATTTTTAAATTATCCATCTAGTTATGTCTTTTAAGATATTGAAAAAGCTGGCATGCAAACCAGAGAGCTGTTTTTTCTGTGCTTGTTGTGCCCAATACTGTTTAAACAAATGCAAAACTATTGTGAAACATGCAGTGCTCTCAACCATCTGACATAATAATTCAGCTCCAGTTAAAGATGATGACTTAAAGCTTGCAAGCCGCCTTACACCAGTGTTAGATATGGATGACATGGATGATAGGGATTGGGAGTGAGGAGACGAACATCTTAAAATCAAAGGGATATGTAAGGGGTTTTGTTTGTTTGTTTTTTTGTTTTAATTTTAGAATACTAAAACTGAGGATTTGAATGTCTTGGGTTTTTTTAAATTTAAAAAACCTACAACTTCGTATAAAGCCCGTGGAAACTCACGTTGTTCCGAATTTTTTTTTTTTTTTAGGCCTATAGATCCTTTTCTTTACTTCCATCCTTCTCACATGCCACTCAGTTTGGACAGTCTCCCTGCCAGCTCTGTCCTTAGCTCTCATCCAGCCCAGTGGGAATCTCTCCCGTAGCTTTGCAGTGAGCTCTGGAGAGCTGGGATTCCAAAACGTGGGTCCTAGCATGCGTCTGCTTACACTGACATAACAGAAACCCCAGAAGAAGATTATTTTATTTCTATCTGAAGAATATATATAGTTTTTAAATAGAATGCAAGCTAGCTTTGGACACTTAGTGGTAAGTAGCAAGTTGGGGATATCCAGGGTCACAAAAACATGATTTTCCCATTCTTGTGGTGCACAATTACTGTGATGTCTCTGGGTCCAGTGGCTCTTCAAGACCAAAACATACAAAAGACGGACAGATTATAATTTCGCCTGTGGACCGTTAATTATCATTGCTGCTCTCGATGATCTGCATCTACTTTAATAAAAAGAATATTTAAGGAACCATAAAGAAAGCTAACCCAATTCTCTTTTAATGCATTATGTAATTAAATCTTTATTGAGATTTGAGAGCTGTGCAACCACAAAAAAACCCCAAAACAAAACCAGGAGTGATCATATCTTTTTATCTAGACACGCATTCGGGACAAATCTGCACAAAGATAGAAAATGTACAGTCTGTCATGGATAAGGTCGGGTAAAAAATTCTGACTGTCCCACAGGTCTGTCCTGCAAATATTAATGGATGTGGTAGGAGTATGGAAGTGAATAATTCCCTTACGTACAATAAGATTTCTCTGCTGTGTAGCTTAGACATACATATCTGCAAAATTCAAGCCTGTATATTCCAAGTGTTCTTTAGCGACTGTGAGAATGAGAAGGGAAAATTAAAGGGGCTAAATTTGGTTTGGATAGCCTGGGACTTTTTCAGGGCATTTTCAGTGGACATTACCCGGTTCCAAATTGGATGAGCTTTCTAGCTTATTTCTTAACGATGTGCTTTGAGGATAGCCCAGCTGCGGTCCGGGAGACTCGTGCAGTTCGCAGGTGGTTCAGGTTGTGGCTGGAGCACATGAACCGCCTCATCCCACGGGCATCAGTGGGAGCCGCGGGAGTCCGCAGCTCCGTCTCCCTCCAGCTCTCCACCGGAGCTCCCGCCCCTATGAAAAACTCAGCAAGTGGTTCAGGCTCAGAAAGACCGGCTTTCATATTTTAACACTGGGTTTTACTGGTATGCATACGTGAGTGTGCCCTACCAATTAACCTGCGCTTACAAACGTGTAAAGTCTCAACACCGGCTCTGCCGATTTGCACCAGACTATGCGGACTAGTAATCCTCTTCACGCTGAATAAGGTATCCAGAACTGAAAAATATGAAATTTTTAGTTTTGTCACAGAGGTGTAAGGTATGATAGATGTTTTGGATAATGGATCTATGTTTCAATACATAGAGACAACTTTGGGTTTTCAGTAATAATTTTTTACAGTTATGAAGCTTGTAGAATAGAAGTCTTCCCCATTCCTGCCCTAAGAGTTCACCGAGAAATGGAGGAAACCCCCCTATCCAGAATACAAGTTATCTTGTATTTTTGCTAACGTATATAATTACTGATGTGGGTGTTCCCACATCTTAGAATGGAAAAAGTGCTTGCCAAGATTGAAAAACCGTAGTAAGCAATATAAATGATTTCTCTCACACACCAGCATTTCTTGCTGAGACAAGTGAACTGGAACTGTGTTTAAAACCATATAATTATACTCCTATATATCATTTATTAAATCAGATTTCCCCCACCCTCTTTTCTTTCAAGTCGCTTCTCAAAACGCTTCTCTTCCACGAGGCCTGCTAGCTGGGGTGCTCCCCTTTGAAGAACTCTTTCCAAACAATGGAAACGAACAAAAAGGTAAACAGCACATCAAGACCCATGTGACACGTTGTCCCTATACCATTACCGCTCTTCGCTTAAGTCTTTGCTCTAGCTTCAGTGTCACTGAAGTCTGCTTGGGCAAGATAGGAGCCATTGCCTGTCTGGGGTCTACCTCAGCCATCCGTAGGTTGTGTGGAGCGTTTTGATCATCCAGCCTGGTTTTCTCCATGACACAGGCCATATAATTTCATCTCTCGGTTCCTCGGTCAGGGCCAGATCTGCCTGTTCGGATAGTCCGTGTGCTGTAGAAAGATGGTTGTGGATTTCCTTATTTCACGCTCATTTCTATGCTGTTTAAAATATAAAGAAGCTGACCCAGTGTTTTCACACCCATGAAACAGAAGGACTAATGAACAATTTTTCCAGAGCACACAGATTGTATATGCAAAGGTCCAGTACGCAAATCCTGACTTGTTTATGCCTCAGGTTGTGCATACAAAAAGCTATTTAACTTGGAGCCAATATATCTTTCTTTCCAGCACCCACACCTCACTCAACCCACCTCCTCTGAGAAAGCCTGGGGAGAAGACTTTATACCGTGCTCCAAAAGGCTGGGGAGTAAGGCTGAGTTGGACAAAGGGGCCATCTGAATTTGAATCGGTACCAGCAATGAAACCCTTTGCAATTATAATCCAAGTAGAGGTTCCAGCTGTTGGCTTATTAGCAGGGTCCTGCCCGCCACGAAGCTTGTCGTTGGTGTAGGCGTGTGGGGATTGGGACCATCGCTGCTGAGTTTGTGGTGTAGGCGGTACCGCTCACGTTCTTAGAATAGCTTTCCCCAGTTTGCACTGGAGATTGCATATTAAGGTATGGTGGCATCTTTTGGGGCTTTCACTACGTGGTTTGAGGGCCTGAGGACCTCTCAGAATTGTCCTTATATTCCGAGACCTTTGCACCACAGACCACAAGGTCTGGACAATGTCATTTTCAGGTTTAAATATTAATTCACATGAGCAAGAGTTGTCAGTATGGCACTGCAGTTTTCTCTTATTAGGCTCATTTTTTCTTTTGGTCATTCTGTTAGTAACTGTCACTGAGAAAGGAAAGTTGTATACTAAGAGTTTGATATATCAAGGGAAGAAATTATTTTACGACTCACTGATATGTGCCATGATGAAGATGCATTAGATTTCAGTTGAAGCTTCCATCAATCTTTTCGGGTTTTTTTCCTATTGTTTTCCCTCTTCAGTCTATTCTTACCTCCTATCCTATTTTTTTGCCGCTCTTTGCTTTTAGTCCTTTTCTGTTCAATCCTTCTGGAGTGTTGTCAAGCAATGCTCCAGTTCTGTTTGAACTCCTCAGTCCCGTAGTGCAAGAACAGAGCTCCATCCGTTCTCATGTGGTGCTGCTTTAGCCAAGATGCCTAACTTTTAACTCAAGTGTTTAAGGACATGTATTTTATAGTGTTTTTCTTGGAGTTTAATTATTTTTTTTTAATGGTTCTATTTTGTACTAGCCAATTTACCATGTGTTTTCACAAAATACAATATGAAATAGAACAAAACACCATTATTTGAAGGAAGATGCTGAGAAGTATGAGAGTTATTTATGCCAATTGTTATTTAGTGAATACTTGAAAACTGTCATGCCCAGGACCATCCTTGTTAAGGAAGTATTCATTCTCATGAAAAAAGGTACAAACCATGCAAAGTATAAAGAAAACAAACCCAGCTGTAAGAAAAACAAACATGCGCTGGGTACCTACCATGATCAGAAATCTGCTGAATTTACAGTAATGCCTGTCATAGGAAAAGTTGTAACATATTGTTCTTTTATTGTGTTTTATGCTTTTTATTAGCTTGCAAATCTAATTAGGAAACCAATTGGCACACAGTATGCAATGACGGAAGCAGTACCACCTATTCTTGTGGCAGCTTTGGTTTTGCTTTATGGGTGGTCTTTGTTCTTAAAGGCTTGTATGAATACCACATATTAGCTGGGCTGGTTCTCCCTTGATGTCTGTGCTGTATTGTACACATGTTGTCACTGTTTGACACTTAAACAATCCAGATTCTTACCCAGCCCATATTTAGTGCCATAATAAACTTCTGAGCATATGTTTTTGAGAGCAACAGTGACATTCATCACTGCAATGTGACATATAAATAAGCACTACTGGAGAGCGTACATGCCTTCGGAGGGCAGAGCTGGACGAGAAGGTGTGTGCCAAAGGGATGTGGTCATCTGCCTTGCCCTTACTGCGCTTTTTTCTTCTTCGCCTTGTTTCAGTAAATCAAATCGGTTGTTGAAGTGACCTACAAAATTCACCCTGTACATGTGAAAAACACGTTGTTACAAAACATTTTTAGTGAAATGTTTCCGGTTTGGGGCCTTGGCTTGACAAACAGTGGATGTAAGGCATAAACCCATTCCTCTTCTCTCTTCCTCTCACTTGCTCTGTCTTTCAGCAGGGAGCTCCATCGAGGCCTTGGTCCAAAGCCCCGGTCTGGCAGATGTGACGTACCAACGCTTCCTGCTCCCGTGAGTCCCCTTCTGTTGGGTTTTTTTGGTTTTGGTTTGGTTTGGTTTTTTTCAAAATTCCTGTGCTTGAATGGTTTTGTTTCAGTAGAGGTGGGGTTTTTTTTGTGTTTTGGGGTTTTTTTTGGTCTTTTTTTGAAGTGACTTTGGTAGAAATGAAGAGGGAGTCACATATGAAGGGCTTCAGGATTTGACTTGTCCCTTGCTCTCCTTGAGCAAGGCCAGAGGCTTACAAAGGCTAAGGGCAGTAAAACAGATTTAAAGTGTGGTCGTATTCTGTATTAGTTGGGTAAATGAGAACTTTGTCTGAACAAGGATAGAAAAGTTGAGCCTTGAACAAGGAAATAATTTATGTAAGTCTTAACAAATATTTAATGTGGAATGTTAATTATAAAAAAGAGGGTATATATTTTGATGTTCTGTCTTTAAGTGACAGATCATCTAGTGTCTCCTTGGCCTGAGGAGGACCATCAGCTTGCTAATTACAGATGTATAGCAATCCAGTGAGAGTATCCTCCCATTACACCAATACCTCTTTAAAGAAACAGGTGGTGTAGATGAAAAAGAGAAAATATGTTTAAAACTGAAATGATGTAAGAGCCATCTGCCTTTATTGCTTTGATTAATACTTGAATTTTCTATTGATCAATATTGCTGAACACAAGAAAAGATAGTTATCAAATAAATAGAGTAGGAATCAGAAATTTCTAAGTGCCAGCTGTCTGTCATATAAATGCAATTATTATGATAATATTAGTATGTATAAACGTAAAAACCCTTGAAGTTCCTTGCACCAAAGTAGTATTTCTTGGAAAGTAAGAGGCTTTCCTGAGGCAGGCTTTCTGCTCTGTACCTGTACGTCCTTCTGCTCTCTTGGGCCATGTGAAAGGAGTCCTCTGCAAACTGCACGCATCTCCTAGGAGAGGGCAGTGGGGTGGCTCTGCAGATCAGAGGCAGCAGATGCAGCGCAAGCTTCTGCCGCAGTGAAAATGAAAAAGTGAAAAAAAACCAATACGCAGCACGTTCCAGTGCTCAACAGCAGCTCCTGCTATGAACTGAAACAAAAATAAAGGTGAAGCTACTAGGTGTTGTCACAATACCAACATTGCATGTTTATTTTAAACATGGGAGTCGTAATTTCTCATGGCAAAATACATGTGTGCATCAGCAGTAGATCCTACTTAAAAGGCGACATTCATTCATATCTGACCTTGGTTTGAATTTTACCCGCTGTCCTCATTAGGAAAATGAAGCCCAGCACCATTCACCCTTCTCTCTTCCCCAAAGCACAAGCGTTTGGAGCTGCGTCTAGGCCTGGACTCTGTGCCCTGATTTCATGCTCTGCGTGCGTGTACAGTGTGCGAGAGCAGAGAACGCATCTGAGAATAAACTGCATTAGCTCTCAAAGAAAGATTTTTAAAGTTTTAATATTATGGTTGTCTAGTTTGATCTAGTATCCGGTCATTGAATTGTATCATTGCAAGAAACAGGAGAACAGCAGCATGACCATGAGGTATATTGTATTACAGAATGAGGTTACACAGCACCAAAGCACCACCATATTTCAGTAACAAATGCAGCTTCTGGGGAGTTTTGTTATCATTGCATAAGCTTCACTGCTCCCTAGAAGATGACACTGATTCAGACAGAAAACACTAATTCAGTTCTTGCCAGCAGAGCCAATTGTCTCTTTGATTACATTAGACTGACAACTGGTTTTCAATGTCATTGTCAGCCGCAGCTTCTCATACGTGGTGCAGTGGAGCATGAACTGGGCTCCCTTTATTTAATTATTTCTGCCCATTTCTGTATTTGTGAATAAGGCAAATGTGAGGCTCCCGTCCAGTAGACAGAACAATGTCAGATGTTTAGATTACAAAACTCAGGCTTCAACAGTGGTGTCCGGCATCCTTTTAAAAGGCAGATCCTGAACGAATTTGAAACTATCATTTTTTTTTGTGTCGGTTGTCTAGAAGTGACCTAGGATTTTCCTGATTAACTAATTGTTGCATTAAATAATTTGCTGAATATCTTTAATTTTTTTCTTAATTAAGTTGTAATTGGAACACTGTATGTGAGCTGCCCGGTCCAGGCACTTGCTATTTAAAATTTGCCTTGCGTTGGTTGGTGGTGTTTGGGCACGCAAGCCTTGTGGTCCATCCTGTGCTCGGGTCTGGGCCAGCGCGAAGCTCGGAGGATGTCTCTCCAGTGCAGCGGCGGTCTGGCTGTGGCCCGTGCTGGCACTCCTGCACTGAGCTTACGCAGCCGTGGTGGTGGTGAGGGTATGGCAACGTAGACCACCATGGGCTGTGGGAGCAGGGGATGAAGGTAGGCTTCTCCAGCACATGCAGCCCATGGGCATCTCGTTGAAATCAAACCCTATTTTTCCTCCTTTGCAAGTAGATCATGGTCATCTGAGACCCAGCCTGGTCGCAAGCTGTCCATAGTGCAGAAACCATCATGTTCTCTGCATTTTCGTTGTGTTATCTGGAGCACAGAGTTCCCAACGCAACTCTGAGCGCTGTACTTACATGCGTGTGTCTAAAACCACTGGAGACGATCGGCCTCTTCCCCTCCCCTCTGCCTCCCTCGTACGTACCGGTCAGTGAAAGGGGGATTAGGGAACTGGGAGGTTGCTGGGGAGGTTCAGGAGCATGCTGCAGAGATGTTACTCTTCTGTGCAAGTTTCTCCTAAGAAATAAAGTTGAGGGGCAGTATTTTTACTTATTCAAAATCTTTTTATCCACCTTTTCTTGACTCGACTTTTTTTTTTTCTTTTAAAGTTTTCTTCTCTGTTAAGGTTATAAAAGTATTTAAAAAAATAGCTGAAATTTTTCAGCAGATCTTGTTTCCTGAGGAGATGTGGGATTAAGAAAAACAAGAAATTGACAATAAAATCAAGAGAGGTATCGGCAGTGAAGGTTGCTCTGCCAAGTAATATGCTATTAAAATAGTATTTTTGCATTAGTTTTATATATGTTTTGTTAAAAATACCCCAGAATGTCTTAGAAGAGTAGGTAGTCAAGGAGGAAGCTCCACAAGCTCGCAGTAGCTCTGTGAAATGTAGCCCCACAAAACGATTGCTGCCAGCTCTCTGTGATTCTTCTATGCCTGCAGAATAAGAGATTTATGTTCTTCATAAACGTGTATCCTTCTATTTCTGAATTCTCTTCTACTGCTCCCATTGCCCAAAAGCCAAACAAAGCTAACCTCCTCCAGGTCCCAGAGTGAAAAAATGCAAACCTACTGCATTTAAAAGTAGATTTAGCAACTCCAAAGTGGGCGATTTGGTTCCACCCATCAAACCCGAGTTCTCTGATCTGAAGTCAGATGGGTGCTACTCCTAGCGAGATGTGTGCCAAATCTAATTAAGCTTTGCATAATGTGCATCTTGGGTGATTTGATTTATTAGCTTTGTTTGAAGAAAGTAATAATAAAAAAAGAAAATGGCTTTGGTAATAAGCTGTTTGAATTCCCTGTGCAAGTAGGCACAGTCCCTCCTGGAGCTCCCTGAAATGCTCTTGGGGTGCGCAGGTTACCTACCGACAGACTGATGCAATGCGGGGAGCAAAGAGGGTGTTGGGTCTGGGGTCCTACCTCCATCGCTCTCCTGGCTTTTGGCTCGACATAGGTGTTCAAGTAGTCTCCAGTGTGTATAATGATTTCCATTCTCACAAACACCGTAACACCCAGGAAATTATCATTTATCTCCATTTTTACCAGTGGAACCTAGTGCACAGAGACTGGAGACTGCTGTAGGGTAGCACAGCAGATACACCTGCATTAGCACTACACACTGGGGTTCACAACTGCAAAAATAGTCCCAGACCCCAGGCTAGTGTAGCAAGGTTGCTTTTGATACCTAAACTAGCTCTTATGTATCTCTGTTAATTTGAAGTGTACAGTGCAGATGCTCCTGTGGCCTAGATCTTCTGCACCTCAAGTCCTGTTGATTCTGGTGGGCCAAGTTATGGTGGCTGGCCATGGGGCTGTCTCATAGCCTGTAGCATTCCCAAAGCTGGGTTCTCATTTGCCATCCCAATACTGGCCTTTCTTGTCTTTGACGTGTTGTGTTCCATGGGTTACAGAGGACGATGTCCTGCGGGGCTCCTGATAAAGCTAGCTCTCGTTCTGCCAAGGTTCCTTTTCCTCCTCCATCCCCCAAAGCACCAACTCGTAGGTCTATCGCAGCGTGACCCAAGATGAATCTGTATTTGTAAACATCAACATGTGTTCATCACCCAGCATGGAGAGGTTTACCAGAAAGTGGCACGCACTGGAAATTTATAGATACTGCTTGACTGGCTGCAATAATAAGTGCCCTGGGATCGGTTGGGAAGGCGAGTGCCTTGGGTCAGATCAACAGTGATATTTCAGCATATAACTTCTGGTAATTTGAATGTGAATAAGGGGCAATAGGTCTGGGGACTTGGATATTAGGACCTCTTTTCCCAGTTGTGCTCCTTAGCTGCAGCAGGCACAAAAACATGACCAAGCCTTGAGCATCTGCAACTTCTATTCAGTGGCTGTTAATTATTTCCGGGGAAAACATCTGAAACTTTTACTTTGCATTTACAATGAAAACAAGAGCCTTGAGGACCAGCAGTTCACAGTGCTGTTGTGTTATCCTGGGGTAGAATAATTAATTGAAGACATCCTATTCTAGGAATGTTCCTACTGCAGCATGAAGGGAAGAGTCGTATGTTTATCTTCACTCTTTTCAGGATGATCTCTTCTAAAAATCTTTCAAGGGTTATTGGAAAGTGGGAATTGGGTTCGGATTTGGATCAGATTTGCTCCGTTGGTCACAGAATCTCGTGCTATTTTGTATGGACATTGGAGACTGTTAGGATGTACGACCTGTGTGTAAGTGCCAGTCTGTCTCCAGCAATGTTTCCTGCTCCTGAAACTAAGCAAACAATGCAAACATATGTCTGCATGATTTGATGAAACATTACTTTTCTTGGATTTGAAAAATCACTTATTTTGGAGAACAGTCGTAGAGTGAAATTATTAAATGCAAAGAATTTTTGCAGTGTAGTTCTTTCTGTTAGAGAAATAAGACATGATTATTCTGAAAAATCAAGCTTTGAAATGTTTTACTAGCTTTAATGGGAATAACCTTTTTTCTTCTTATTGCTAAAAAATATACCATTTTCTTTCCACTGCAATAGTAGAAGGAAAGTGAAGGAAAATACACGGATTAACAACAATTTTAAGTGAGTTAAAGTTAACACAAATTTAAATGAGTTGCCCCAAGATGCTCCCTGCATTTTTAATCATTATACTTGTTTTGTTGGGGTGTTTTGGGTTTTTACTTTTTTGATCAAACATACTGCTGAACCTTGTGGCAGAAACATACACCTAAGATACTGATACTGAGCAAATATTAGTAAATATCCATAAAAACATTGAATACGTACACTTTCTTACCAGAAAACTATTCATAGCATTTCACTGCAGCCAGGCAACAGAAACAAGCTATGCAGCCGGTTGAGCGTAATCAACATGGTTTGAATTTTGAATATTAAAATATTCCAAATTTACTCACAGACCTTTAATACTTCCCAGAACTTAGCTGGCAATTAATTTCAAATGCCATATCAGGGGGAGAGGGGAATTAACGTGGGTTTTTTGTTGCAGACAGATGTAAAATGGTTCATTATGAAAAATTCCCATTCCTGTGCAGCTAGATATGAAATGAAAGTTTGAAGGAGAAATGAGAAAGGTATTTGTGCTTTCCACAGTATCACTACTTTGTGACGGTGACCGTTTATCCGCTCCAGCTGCGCAACGACTCGGGCATACGGGGGGGAAATCGCAGAGGGAGCTTTGGGGCAGCGCGAAGGTTTCCTGCAGTTGTGGTGATGAGCGGGAGGGTCTCGGACACCCGTCTCTGCGGTTACGGACCCTCCTTTCTCCTTAAAAAACACAGCAACAAGGCGAAAGCTCCTGTCCTCATCTCCTTGATTTAACCCCGAGACAGAGGCGCTTTCAGGTGCCTTTGAAAACCCCAGCAAGTGCTCCACTCCCATTGCATTTTAATGGGTTTTGAACGCTTGGCTCCTTCAGGCTTCTCTGCAAACTTCGGCTTTGGTTCATCTGCCTGCTCAGGGGCTTGACTACCCAGGTTTAACCCAAGGGGCAAAAGCTGTTTCATGCAAGCCAGGCGCTCTCTTCCAAAAAGCTGTATCTACGGCGGGAACGCGCAGCATTTGTGTGTGCGGAGAGGGGCCTGTGGAGGGGCCAAGGGAAGACGAGTTTATTTTTAAACTGGTTTGACTGAATTGCAGACACAATGCAGCGTGCTGCCTCTGCTGACTCTGCAGACTGCTCTGTGCTGGGCTCCGTCTGACGGTGACTCAGAGGCAGCAAGAGCGCGCTTACGGCTCCTGGCTCAAACATTGAGTCTGTTGGGAGGAGGAGAATAATTCATTAATTTATTTGGGACACTGGATGGTTTCCTCACTGTCTGCAACAACAGGGTGTGAGCAGCCCCAGTTCCAGCTGCTGGCGGACGGGTTTTGCAAAAGCAAACGTTCCCTCCCCGGCAGCCGCCCGCCACAGCGGCATGACGGTGAACGCACCGATGTCCGCGGCCAGCAGAGAGGCTTGGGACAGCTCGTAGCTGAATTCTCACACTGCTCAAGTGTTCAGTAATTAGAGATTTTTTTTTTTAAAATTTTTTTTTTTTTCAAAGCCTGCTAGAGGAAGTTTCCATAGCACTAAGTCTTTTTATTTTCACTGGAAATAATATGACTTCGGTGTCAGCGCCTTTTGGTAGGGCAGGGATTTGCTCAGGAGCATGAAGGCAAACCAGGCTGTAACATCACACTTTAAGGGGTTCACCAGCCTTGTACCGAGCTGGTGAAAGTTGGTGCGGCCGATGGATGTGTCCCTGAGACTAACTATTAATTGATGAGTCAAATACCCTCAGAAACTTGTAGGCCTACGTTTCTTCTCCTGCTAGAGCAAATCAGGAGTAATTCCATTAAAGGACATGCTTTGGGAGTATTGCGGAGTGGTGCAGGTGACAAAAGAAAACCTTGCTATTATTTTCTCCAACGAATAAGATTTCCTCACAGTGTCAAGTGTAATCAAAGATTCAAATTATTTAAAAGTACCGTGTATGGTAATTCCATTTCACAAAGATGACCCTCCATCCTGACAATAGTTTTTAATCCGTTCACGCTCAGGGAGCTGCGTGGCTGTGAATGCAGTGCCACAGGAGGAAGGTCCACCCTGCAGTTTCGTATATGCAACTGCAGAAGCAGCATCTCATTTCCTTGTTTTGTGAGATGCAATTACCATAAATTGAAATCTACCAACACAGGCATTATTTAAAAGTAAATGTTACCAGGGTCACTATCCTGACTGGGAATTTTGTGTGCTTCCACGACATGAATATTTAGTAGTAATAAATTAGTCTTCTGTTGGGTTTCTAAATGTTTGCACTAATAAAAACCCCTGTAAAATCTGCATTCCTGTGCACTGCAGGAACTAAATATGAAATACACGTTCCAAACATTATCCTTCTTAGTTAGCAAAGGATGCTTGGTGAGAGCATTAGGGGACGTTATTTCCAAAGATATCTGTGGAGAGCATTCTGCCATCAGTCTTAATCTCTGCAGGATGCGGTAAAGAAGGTTAGTTTTGGCAGTTTAATACTTCCAAAGAAAAACATTTTGCAAAATCTATTCCAAATCGGCAGGGTTTTAAACCATTTTATTTACCAAAGGCTGTGTTTTCAACCACAGTTGATCTTGATGCGTTTGATGTGTGTCTGTTACTACACAGGCTCTTTTCAAAGCACTCGGTAGCCCCAGATCAGAATAGCAGTTTGGGTCTCGTGTTAATATTTTGGATATGATTGCGAATGAAGCTCTGCAGCATTCTGTTACAGCAGGAAAACCAGCCAGCAGAAAATGCAGATACAAAGATGTATGTTGGCCCCAACGTCCATTTTTTAAGCTTGATTTCAAGAAGTACTGAAGGGAAAATTACTTCAGGGCTGTGTATTTTAAATGTCAAGTAGGAATTTTTAAATCATCTGAGTAACTTCTGAACATAATCCCACTCACTTTCAAATGACTGGTCCTGAGAATTTTTGGGAGATTCTTCAAATCTACTTTAGGAGGTTAAAATAATTTTCATCTCTTAAGGAGTAAGATATTAAA
The DNA here is from genome assembly GCF_028858705.1 of Grus americana. Lineage (NCBI taxonomy): Eukaryota > Metazoa > Chordata > Aves > Gruiformes > Gruidae > Grus > Grus americana. Next base: position 14,871,713 of record NC_072868.1, on the reverse strand, counting down.
TGTTAAGAAGCTAGCATGATGGATCAGTGGTAATTGCTCCCATTAAGTGGATGATTTTTAGCATCTAAGCAAAGAATTGGACTCTGTTAGCCCGTTGTTCAGTGGACCTTCTTGTGGAACAAGCTCTTACTAAATGCAGGTTCAAAACCTGGTTTTAATTTGTGAGTCAGCTTGAACGGAGCTTGAGGGGCATTGGGACCGCCGTAAGTGGCTGAGGCACCGAGTATGTTTCTGGTCTGCAACTATGTTGAAGTCTCCTCAGCTTATTCCAGGGGTGATTTTTTGGGTTTGAAACATGGCAAAAACATAAGCGTCTCATCGTTACTTGGCTTGGACAGGAATTACATAATAGCACTTTTTGCTAGGAGGAACTATTTTGAAGTGATAATGGTTTTCTTAAAGAGATGCTGTGAAGATAGGCATCAAATATTTATTTCCATTAAAATATCCATTCTCAGCCATGAGATGAACACCACCTTCATTTATTAAAATTGAAAATGTCTTAATAATATGATTGGGTAGTGAGTTGTATGCCCCTGCAAAGGGAAGATGGCACTTACTACCCAACTACTCTTTAATTACAATCTGGGACGAGGGATTTGATCTTGCAGTCATGCAAAGGGAATTTTGTGTGTGTAATGAAGGTGGGGCAGAAATGAGGATGATTTAAGTTAGCAGTAGGGTGGCATTTTGTCTTTTTGTAGGCTCTAAACTGGAATTTACCATACCTAACTATAGACCCCGAACCTGTAAATGGCTGTATGACTGTGGTGCAGCGCATGAGTGTGGGTTTCCAGTGACATCCCAGTCAGGTTCCAAAAAACAGAGGCCTACGGGTATGGATTAATTTACATGATTTACACCTTAAACGTGGCACTTGTTGATATCTTAGAAAACCAGCGTATTTCATAGGTGAGAAAGACCAGTGAGTCCCTCCACCCATCATTGCCAGTGACCGTGACTCCTCTGTCCTTTAAAAACTGGTCACTTCAGACCATCTTAGCTATTCTCTGAAGTCTGTGGGACACAGTCTGTCCCAGGGAGGTGACAGTCTTGCAGGTGAGAGATCCATGTGTCTGACCATTAATTAATCGCAGCTCCACTTCCTAAAATGAAGTTCTGACTACTAGCACATTGAAACAATTTGTGCGTTATCGTCTTCAAATAGATATGTCCTTCTATTTATGATTGCTAAGGAGACGTTCAAGACCCCTTTTCCTCTAGATTGGTGATTTTCAACCTCTCCCAATGGTCCGGGTGCACTCCTTTGTAAAATATTGAAGCTTTCTCGTAATAGGCTTGTTTTTTTTAAAGTTAGCGATCTAAGTCCCTGCACTCCCTCAGGTCTGGAGACCACAAGCTGAAAATCACTTATCGTCTTGCACACTGAATTTGCACCATTCCCCCATTCATGGCTGCCAGGGGTTTGAAAACCTAATGAACTTCAGTGACTTCATTAGTGGGATCCAAGCTAGCTCACAGGTCTTTGGCACTCGAGTTAGGAGGAAGCACCGTATTTCACTTTTGTTTCACAGCAAGAGAACTGTTTTCATTTCCAAAGATCTGTATCAGGGAAATTGTCTTCCAAAAAGCACTGTTCATTACTGCAGCCACCCGGAAGATGTACGCTACTTAAGGTAAAGCCACAGCTCAGCAAAAACTAAAGAAATCATGAGAATTATTCCCTAAATTGTATTTTAAATGAGATTAAAATTGATTTATTTTTTTTAGTTCATTGAAGGCTCTTGAACCATACGTTGACATGTATTAATTGGTGGTTTTGTTTCTCCTAGAAAATTTTGCTTTAGGAAAATAATTAGGCCTGGTAAATAATAATAAAAAATCATTCTAAAATATTTTAATCAATTGAAAAGTTATGGAAAAGTTAAACGTTTGGTTTGACACAAAGTAAAGCAGTTTAATTTTGAACATTCAACACTTACATACGCGAAATTGAGGGAAATATGAGAATGAACAACTGCTTAGAAAAGAAATCCATTATTTTAGCAAAAGCTGAAATGAGAAGTTTTAGTTTTCAGGGAAGTATTTCTGTTTGTTTTGGTGTCTGAAAGGAACGCGTGGCTGAAACTGGCACAAAGACACAGAGCGATTCAAGTTTGCTGAATTTGCAGTTTTAGTCTGAACACTGTGGAGAATTTTTCCGGCTGTCGGAGCGCCATAGAAAGTTCAGTAGCGTTTTCATGTATGTTCATGCAAACACTTTATCACTTGATTTTTGCTTGTCCCCCCAGATAGAGTACTTTCACTACCTTACCAAACCAGCATCATTTACACATCAAAACAATAATTCATTTTCAGATTCAGCCCTTCATTAAAAAGATAAGTAGGGCTTAATTGGTATCTAGTGCCTGTGTAGCTATTCCGTACTGGAGCGGAGTTAAGTGGGGTTTCTCAGACAAGGGCCTTGGGCAAGCCCTCTGTCTGGGATGAATTTCTCCCCAATTAAACTCATTTGTTTTCACATTCACATAATGGCACCTGAGATATGGAATGTCTCAACCACTTCCTTCAGCTTTTTTTCTGAGGGTGGGGAATTGTTTAAATCCGAGCTGCAAACTCATTACTGTAGAATATACCGTGCAAATAAATGTCCAATGTGCTGGAGGATTATCTGATTAAAGAGGTTAAATTATCCTCTTATTACTTTAATAGTTTATCTTTTCTGAGGCTCAGGTAGAATGATGTTTTATTGAAGATACGCCAAGAGGTGGAGTTCTGCCTTGGATTATGTTTAGGATAGAAGCTGAGTTTGAAGCTGAAGCAGAGGTGCCAAATCTCCTGACCTGTTCGTGCCAGAGTGGGGTTAGGGTGGTGGGAATTGAGGGAGATTTGCCATCTCAAAGACGTTGAGAAATATTCCCTGTGCAAAGAGCTCTGCTGCATCCGAGTTGGAAATGGTCAGACTCAGAGGAAGAAGCCCAGACAGTTTAGAACAAAATTCAAAGGGTTTTTGCTAAGCAAAACCTACCTGCTAAGCTATCTCACTGCATTGCCTAGAACCAAGCGAAAACCAGCTCTGTCATCTTACCTGAAATTTTTAACCTTTATCTTTTCCATATTTTGGATTCCTGTAACTAAAACTGAAAGGAGGAGAAACTGGGCTGATCTACACGGAAAGCGCTAGGAATTCTCTCAGCCTGATCTGTGGACACGTAGGGCCAAACTTTTAAAGGCCCTTGAATGCCTAACGGGTGCAAATAGGTGCCCGCAGGCATTATCCTGCCGTTAGAGGCACAGTATTTTTGGAAATCTTAGGGAGAGATTGAGTAGAAACCAAATCTCTTTTCAAGATCTTTATTCTGCATTTCCTTTTGAGCAGCTGCCTCCTTGCTGAGAAAGGCAGCATCCTCTGTGGAAGGCGAAGGACAGCAGACCCTGGTCTCGCCTCTGGTACCGCCTCTCTGGGAAGGTCTGTTCGATATTAGGCGCAAAGTCCAACTTTGGGGCTTGTCTGCTCTGCGGGAATGCAGACCGGCACCCGGGCACAGGCTAAAGCAAGTCTGGAAAATGCCGCGGGGAGGAACTTCAACCTGCGTTATCCCTTCACAAGGGTCCAAAAACGCGGCTCCCGCGTGCGTGGGTGGGAACGGCAGCTCCTGCTGCTGCGCTGGGGGTTGCATAGGCATCGGGGATGCCAGGAACATCACCCAAGCCCCTCTCATATCTGCTCAGTTTTCTTTCACCACAAAACCAAAAAGGGTAATTCTGAGTCGTGTTTGTATTGTGCTTTGAGTCTTCTGGCTGGAAAAAAAAATACAGAAGGATTTATATTATTATTCTCATGAACAAATGTCTTGATGGGACTCATGATCATCTTGCCCTCTTCTGTTGAAATCCTGCACATCAGGGAGCTTAATACAAACCTCTGTTCCATTAGGACAAAGATGTCCAGCTGGAATGAGAGAAATAATTATATATACTCGAATACTGTCAAGAAGTTACTCTTTCTTCCAGTTTGGCATTCCTCTGCATGTTAATAACCACAAGAATTAGAGATGGAAAGATCTAATGTTGCAAGAGCAGTAACATGGGTAGCTGTGGAAAATCATCTCTGTCTCCATCTGGCATCAGTAACAAGCAAAGAGGACGCGACGCAGCAGAAACTGAGCCTGCAGCTTCTGCCATCAGAGCAAATAAACAGTAGGATTTTCTGTATACCTTTGAAATGCCTTGGTTGCACAGACAACAATGCGTGTTTAAAACCGCGTTGCTGGATTTGTATGGTCTAAATCTGCGCTCCAGCAAACTGCGTCAGGCGCGGTGTCTTTTCTGTAGTGTTGCATCTATAGTGGCTGCAACAATGTATTATAACAAACTGCACCTTAAAAAAAAAATTAAAAAGAGCAACCATGCAGGCAAGAAGAAGCATCTGCATTTGCTTTACTGGATCTTTTTGTCAGGCATTGTGATCAGGCTGACAGTTAGCCCTGAGGAAAGTTATAAATTCTGCGCTGAATTGCGGTACAATCTTTCACCGTGGCATTTCTGCCCTCTGGCCACGCTCTGGTTATCCATAATTGTGGCAGATAATGGTTTTTTATGGCTGGAAACATTCTTTGCAGGCACAGGGACAATAACCAGGGCTGAAAATGTAATTAAAGTGAATGGATGAACTTTCTTAAAGAAACAGTGTAGATTATTACTGGAGCTTAACACCTAGAAAGCCTGAGGCAAAATGGCAGCATCTGAAAAAACTTGTATAAATTTAAAATGTAGGGCAAGCTTGAAGGTGGATATTAGATTACAGAAGGAAAACTGAGACATTTGATGTAACAGATAACTAAGGGCTTAGATCATCTCCAGAAATATAAACTAATGTAACGCATCTTTCTCTGTCAGTTGGAATATGGTATTTGCGTTCAGTGGCACCTTGTTTTCGTGAATCCACGGAGAAGTTTGTTGCAGATTTTGTGCGCTTGTGCAGCTGTAAAAGCATCTTCCTTAAATAATCAGAATAGGAAAGAGATGGTATGTTTTCTATTTGCAATACCTATTTCCTATCATGGAGCGCAACAGATTTTATTATTTTTTTCGCATAGCACCGTTAAGGATGTGGAAATTGGGTTTTTATTGAACAGTTCCATAAAGGCACAAATGAATTGATAACAGCAGACCTCTATTTATTACAGCACTCCTGCTGCAACTCTGAAAGCCAAATGAATCATAGCACAACATTATCTGTTTCGGTTTTGCTCTCCTCTTGGGGCCACGTTAGTTACCTGCAGGTAGTTCCTTTTCCTGGATAAAGAGGTTTTCTCGTGAGGCTGAAAGCCTCCTAATTTCTGAAGAACATTGTCTTTCTCCTATATCTGCTGAAAACCAGAATGAGATAATGGATTAATTATTATTAACCAGGCGTTAATACTTCTGGTAGTATTAATTTAACCATTCATGAGCAGATACTTAACGGGCAGTCTAAGTATGCCCGACTTAGCCGTGGCTCCTGTATCTTCTCTCATCCTGCGTGCAGAGACGATGCTGGGCTGGAGCTGGAGAACCGTCGCTGTTTTGGGGCCGGCAAGGCGATACGTGTGTGCCGGCTCTGTTCGCAGCAGGCATTAGCTGCGTGGCCTTCTGATTACGTTTCTGGGCTGCTCTCACTTCGCATGCGTGAAAGCTGGTTGCAAAATTTAGAAGCGACTTGGGGTTTTTTCCCTCTTCTATTTTTAGTACACGGCTTTATTCCCACAGAAACGTTCCCTCAGATGCACCAGGATGGCAGAACTACAAGTAACGCGCAGGCTGTCGCGGCGCAGGTGTAACGGCTGACTTCCCCACTGGCTGCGAATTCAGACAACTTTCTGTGTGGGATAAAATGAGAACTGGCAAAGCTGCTTTTTTTTGTATTTTAAATGAGCTTCACAGTTAAGGATAAAATATGTTAATCTAGAACCACAAACAGTACAGGCATCTGGGGTTTGCACGCTTTGTACCTGGTAAGTGAGCTTGGTCTGTGAGTTACAGGCTCGTATGACCAAGCAGAATTTTGACTCCATGTGCGTGTATTCAGTTTTTCTCAGCAAATTCTTTTCTGTTTGAGTTCGTTGTGAAAAGGTGGGTCAGGTGAAAAGCTTCAGGGACCAAAGGCATGGTGGGGGATAGTCTCACCAGAACAAGTGAAACCCACAGCGTGATGGAAGTGGCATAGGAAAGAGACCTTAAAAAGATTATTTGAAGCTCTGCTAGAACATGTTCTTGGCAGAAACCTCTGCCCAGTTCTATTTCCTGGTTACCAGCACCAGAGACCTGCCTCACGAGACATGCTTTCTTTCCTGAAGAACAAAAAAAAAAAAAAAAAAAAAAAAGTCTGCACAATAACCAAGCATTAATGTTTTGTAGCACGTTCAGCTCTTGGTGGGCCTTTTCCCTCTGACAGTACCACCCCTCTCCGTGAGCAGCACTGAAAAGCCACGTGGGATTACAGTTCCTGGGTGTCACTACTGCCATGGCTTGTACCTCTGGGGCGATGGCAACAGCCTGGCTATAGAATTGGCTGCACGTGGCCAAATTTCATCACTGAGCTATTCAGCAGAGCGAGACGGGTGTAAGTGGAAGCAGAATCTGTCCCCGCGCCGCGGTGGAGGCCTGTGAGATGTCAGGGACGCTGCGAAAGATCCCGTGCATTTCCAATTTGTATTTTTCCTGGTCTTCAGGTGAAAGATGATCTCAGATAGTGTTCCTCTTGCTGTGTTTCAGCAACATAGAGAAGAAGGAAAATTAGTCAGAGAAAGGAGATCCCCACAAACTGAGGACTGAATTTTGTAGAAGAAAACCGCTGTAGCAACAGCTGAGCCCTAAGAAAATGGTAGGAAAGCTCACTCTCATTTTCATCTAATGGCTTTCCTGTTATTGGTGCTCTGATCCACCCACACAAAACACAGGATCAGGAATTTGGGCTTGGTAGAAGGTTCTCTGGGATTTAGTTGCTGCTTGTAACTCAGGTTTTTTTCTTCTTTAAAAAGAAGGTAAGAAAAGGGAAAAGTCAGCTAAGATACTGCCAGAAAAATCTCTCTCCTTTTTCTGTATTATTACAGTCAACTTACACATGGCTGATTCCCATTACGGCATAAATATCATTGACGTGATCCCACCTGACAAGATCATGTGATATGGCATATTAAACTTAAAGAAAAGAATCTTTTAGATCAGATGTCCTCCATCAATTTCAATTTCAGACTAATACAGCTTAAAGAATTTGGCATATGGAAGAAATTCTGGTGTCTGTCTAGAGTAAATAACTTCACGTATGATAGTTATTGCTCAGGGTAGGGATCTGAAAATTCATTAAAAACAATTGTAACTTTTCAATTGGGAATTATAAGAAATACGAGGGGGTTTTCTGTTTAATTTTTCTTATTAAATGCAAACCAACGAAACACACACCAGAACAAGCGAAACGCTGAGCAGAACATTTCTCTCAATTAACCGTGCTGTTTATCTACATGTATAACGTGTTGCCACATGTTTTTGATTAATACAAACACACAGCTCTTGGTATGAATTTCTGTGCATACGAATGTACTGTATAAACCCACTTAGCTCATCAGAAAAAAAAAAAGGAAAAAAAAAAAAAGGCTTCAATATTAAGAAGCTAGGAAAATGACATCATACCTGTCCAACCGTGCTGAGGCTAGAGAACACGCAGCATCTGTACGTATGTTTTTGCCTTTCGGGGTATGCAGGAAGAGGGCAGGGAAGGTCAGCTGTACTTGGCAGCGCGTTGCAAACAGCAACGGTCTGTTATCAGGAGCGAGAGTAGGAAATCAAACCAGTCGGTTGTCTTCAGGAGCTGGGGAAACTTTGGTTTGAGGAATGGACTAGTGTGGCTGATACAGACAATGCTAATGCTGTCCCTGGCTAGGAAGGGCTTATTTTCATGTGTGCTTGCGAGGTTCCTTGCTGTAGGTTCTAAGTGGGCAACCTCAATTTGTCATGCCAGGTTTTGGGTGTAAAGAGCTTATTCCCATCTGCTGATGAGACTCAGAGTAACTATATTTTTAAGTATTCTTTTAAAATCTCTTCATATGTGCTAAAGGTAACTTTGCCCTTTACTCAAAAGTTTGTTCTCTTTTTGGCCACTTTTCCCTCTAGGAGCCTCCAGTTGGCTCCTCCGTCTGGTTGCTCCCTGCCCTGACGGCACTCCAGGTTTACTCCTGTCTGGGACTGTGTTTATTCACAAAGGTGGAACTTTTGACTGAAATGCTTCATTCGTCTGTAAAACTTTCTCGTTTTTGAATGGTGTTTTTGAGTGCTAATGAGCTAATTTTTACAAGAAATATTTTTCTTTTAAATGTACTACTAGTTTTCCTTTCATTTGTGCTCTGACGATAGTCATCTGCTGACAAATGAACTAATTCCCATGCTGCACACACAAATTTAAAACAAACAAACAATAACAAAACCAAAACAAAACAATAAACATCTACCTGCGAGTTTATCTTTACGAAAGAATTAAGATTCACATTTTACAAAAGAATTAAGATTCATGATTTTACAAAAGAATTAAGATTCACGTTTCCTGCTGTGATGGGAATGGCACAGCTTTTCCCACCATTACACAAATGCCCACAAATATCGAGGTGTGAAAAACCCCAGTGTGGCAAGGAAAAGACCACACTGGAATGGTGAAACCACTGAAACAATATATTGCCTGCTGCTCAAATTTATTTATTTATTTATTTTTTATTCTTTTCCAAAGCTGCTCCTCCAACGAGGAGACCATCTGATGGATGAGGGAGGGAAGCAGAGCATGATTTTTTTGGGGGGAGTTCGGGGCAGCTCAGCAGTCCCGGTGACAAGTGTTGCTGCTCGTGTGGAAGTGGAGATCTGCGCCCGTGTGCTCACCACAACCCCACACTGCATGCGTGGCGGGGAGCAGCTCTGCCGAGGCTGCTGCTGCTTCTCTGCTCCTTCAGCCCGAGGAGATGCACCACGAAGCTGCCAAAATCGAGTGGCAGACAAAGGGAATAATAATGAAATTAATGGAAAGGAAAAGAATCCGAACAGGTACAAAATAAGCACCTCCGAAACCCAAGTTACCAGTGGGTTACGGGCTGCACTGCTGCAGAGGCAGTGATGCATGATACAGCAGAGATGTTTAAAAAGATACATGGTTATGAACACAGGCATTAACCACAAGCAGAATATAAATCCTTCATTTAGCTCGGGGTAAAGAAAGAAACAAAACTGTTTCTTGATGTCATGTCACAAGAGATCATGTCTGATGCTGATGTGCTGCAAAAGAAATTTTGCATGTGATAGAGCCCACAGTTCCTCCGTGTCCTTCATGCCTTTTAGGCACAGAGAGGGCTAGACAGTTGAATTCAGTATATTGCCATGATGATGCTAGACGTGTACGGAGAGAGGGGAGAGTTCTTTTGCTCTGGGCAGCTAGAAGGAAAACACAATTTTTTTACAGATTGGACTCGCCGTTGCTCTGTGGGAGGCAGCTGGATGATTGTTCAGATGAGCATTATTTGTGCAAGGAGCCCAGGAGATTGGTTCAGGGCTCTTGATGGACCATAGACGAGACTGTGCTTTTCTAGGGAAAGAAAATAGCGCGTTTAGGGATTTAGAAAATAAAATCCGTAAGCCTGTATATCTGTAGATGACATGGGACTGAAAGTTGGACTTGTTACAGAGAGTAGTGATTAGATTACCTTCTGCCTATAGCCGTTGTACTAGCTGTTGTTAAACAACCATTGCACCAGGGTTTGCTCATTGATTCACTGTTTAGGTTACAGGGTTTGTGGCACCTCACCTGCCTCAGAAAGATGCTGCAAAATGGACCTTGGGAACTGCAAGGGGTCGTGCTTTGGGGGGGCTGGATAAGTAACAAAAAAAGGGGCACAAATTTTTTGACTGTGTTGCTATCTCCTCTGGCGCTTCCTTTTAGAGAGTGAAAGCTTGCAATCAAAAGAGTTAAATGTTGCAAGAAATGCGTATTTCAACTCTACATGCCTTAATTTCACTGTTCAAAGTTTCTTTGATCTTTTTTTCAGGTTAGCATTAGTAGTAGAAACTTGTGCCTAACAACAACATTGCGATGCAGCCAAGTCTTCTGGTAATTTGTTCAAAGCGGAGAAGCAGTGAGCAAGCGTGTAGAAATAACTCAAATAGGATCCGATCCAACGTGTATTGACATCACGGAAAGGTTTCTATTTGTTTAAATTGCTTTTGGGTTTGCGATATATAGATGTCAGCAGAATCTTTCAAAAATTGTGCAGTCTGTGGGTGTTTCGTCTGTAACAAATGATGCCAGGTTTGCGGAAAAAGTATATCTTGTTTTGTACAAAAGAGGAGTGAGTAACTTTAATAGCGGCAATCATAAGTGAATGGTCATAACAAAAGTTATTTTGAATGAGGCCTATTTCAATCAACCATCCATTAGAAAAATATTTGTGTGTGTCTTTCAGCTACGCAATCCTTACAGTAATTTCTGAAAAGAAAAAAAAAATCTTTAATATTTGTTTTTAATGGTACTTAATAGTGTTTGTTTCAAGGGCCTTGGTTGTTAGGTTTGATAGATGAAGATCAAGTCTAGCAATATTTGCAGTAAGAAACAACTTCTTCCTAGTGCAAATTCAAAACATTTCCAAGGAAGAGAGAACCAAGGGCTCATCAGTACTTCAGCTCTTCATTGCTTTGATTTGTGGATTTTTGGGGAAGGTTAGAGGGGAAGGGAGAGGGGAAGGGAATTAAAAGAAAAATGTCAGAAACATTCCTGGTAGTTTTGTGTATCATTAGAAAAATTAACTGTCGCTCTCCTACGTTTGGCGTCAGGCATCCAGATGCTATTCTCTCAGCTCAAGCTGTGCTAACAAGCCTGATGCATGCTGACATCCAGCAGATCTCATTCCTTCACTTCCAAAAATTCAGAAGGAAAAAGCTGCAGAAGTCCACAGGGAACTAGTACCAAGCACAATGTCTGGAAGAGAGGCAAGAAATATCCTACGTGGGATACGGTAATTTTGGATACTGAAGTCATACTTGCATTTCATTGAATACCAAAACTCATTTGTGTCGCACGCACAGGCTTTATGAGGTCTAGACGCTAGTAAAACTGGTGAAATGGAAGATTTATAAATATATCTGATATTTTATTCTGCTTTTCCTTGGTACTTATAACATTATATTTTTTTTTTGGTTGAGAGGAGATGTTGGGAGAAGTATCACTGTACACCTGCCCTATCCAAGGACTTTTTCTAGGCAGCTCTTCTGGGGCTGAAGCAAGCTACAAGGAGAGGGGAATCTTTGGCGAGGAATGTTCTGATAGTCCCCGGCGCTTCAAATCAGTGTGAAAGTGTTCACAATGTGTGGGGAGCAGAAAATGATGCTGTCAAGACACCTTTGGTCACTGTTAGGAAGCCAAAAGATAATACAAAAAGAAGTCTCAACTCTGCCAAGTTTTAAGGACATGTAACTTTTTCAAGTAAGAGCTGAGCAAGGAGACTCAGTCTTTAAACCAGCTGAATATTTTCCAGGGCTCATCTACCAAAAAAAGGTAGGCTGAGCTTTTTGAGGAAAAAAAAAACATTTGATGACATAAAAGGCAGAAAAGAAAACGTTACAATTTTCTTCAGAATAGCTTGGGTCAGAAAAGATCATGGAAAGGAGAAGATGAACTACTTAAAAAAAGAAAACTGAAAGAAAAAAATAAATCAACCCAGGACATCTGGACGCAGAACAAGTCTCCTGGAGTTATAGCAGTAAATGCTGTGAAACTGAGAAGGATTGGTCCATGCAAGTTGCATACAATTGTGATTTGACTAATTAGACGGACGGTGCAATTTCCCATTTTATAATGGAATGAGGCTGCAGAGTAATTGTGAAAGGGCACAGGCGAAGAGGGGAAGGGGAAAAAAGCACTAAAAGAAAAGTCTTTAATTTCTATGTAATTTTAAAAGTCCTTAATGGGATCCTATTAAGTGAAAAACCTCAAGATGAAAATATTTCATTATTGTAATGATAACAGCAGGAATTGAAAGCAAGGAATGAGAACACTGGGTCTGGATCCTAGTTCTCCTGAGTGGTTTACACAGTTGCTGGCTTAAAATGCTGTCGTACCTTGTTACACTTGTTGGAGAACCTACAGCTCATGGTGAATTTGTCCCTTTGTTATTTCTTAGCCGTTCTCTATGTGCAGAAAGGAAAGTCTTGCTGAATTTGATTGGGCTTAAGGATATCTGCAATATTTTAGTTAAATAATCACAAAATCCGGTTACAGCTGTGTATATAAATACTTTTCTGAACTGGAGGTAAAACTGGGAAGAAAATGGGTTGGTCTGAAATCACTTTTCATTTTTCTTGTGTTTCCTTCCCAAATGTTTTACTTTGTAATGCTTTTCCCATTGAAAAAAACCAAAAAAAAAAGCCCGACAGACAAAATAGAAAAAAGAAAAAAAAAAGGAAAGAAAAAATAGTATGTTGCTATGGATGAAAAACTTTGTTTAACCTAAATGAAAGGCATTGTTGCATTATTGTTTTCAATCTTAATTATAATCTTTAAATTTGGCTTAATTTTAAAACGAAACATCATTTGGAAATGTCAAAACATTTCAAAACTCAAAATGAAATGTTTCTTGTGAATAGAAAATATTGTATTTTTTCCTTGACAACTAGTAGCTGTGTTTTTTTGGGAATAAACTGTCCATCAGAAAATGTAGTTTAGGTCTAAGAGTAAATATTAAATTGTACCATAAAGATATTTGTGAAAATAGAACAGGTAAAATCAGATTAATGGAGAAAGATGATAGAAGATGCTGTGTCAGAGGCGCTTTCAATCAGGTGGAGATTTAATCTGCTGTAAATTAAGGACCCTACAATGTTTGTCTGATTGCGTGCAGAATACCAATAAACCACTTCTAGGAATCTGCTGAATACTCTTTGATGAAACGAATATCAGTGAAATAAAAATATTTATTAGCCAAATGGCAGCCGATTCGAACCAAATGATGGAGGATCGAAGTGAATTCCCCAAAGCATCACGAGAAGCGCAACAGTGCCCGAAACAGCCCTGCTACAGGACATCTGGAGGATGTGCCAGAGGGACCCTGGGACGGATTTTGTAGACTCTTCCTGCAAAGAAGGGCCCGGACTGCTCTGCCTCCGGCCCTCGTACCACCAAACCCGCAGAATGGCCCTGGCACCTGAGGAGGCGGTGGAGCAGCAGAGCCGTTGACCGTTGCCAGCCCGCGATAGCACCGCTGCCCCGCCGGCAAGGGCCAGGACCGCTGTGAACACACAGACCAACCATCCTCTTTGCTTAACGACTTTTTGTGGCCTGCCAGCCTTAACTTTATAAAAACCTCACATCCTGCAAGATGGTAGAGCCTTCCGCTGTCACTGGTTTCCCTGATAACCGGAGGAGTCCAGCCATCACCACATGGGCTCTGAATATCAAAGGCACCACTGCATCGCTCGGTCGATCGGGAACTGCGTCTGCAGGTCTGGCAGGTAAAAAGATGTCTGGATTAAACCTTAATTCTCTCAAACCAGGCTCAGCGGGGGCTGGAGTTTGCTGGTGAAGACAAATGAAGAGGATTACACTGAAACGATTTGAAGAGCTCAAACTCTTCCCTCCCTCAGCAAACTTAAAAATCTCTAGAAAGATTTCTAGGCGCTGAACAGAAAACTGTCGGCAGCCACGGTGACCACAAGCAGATAAGCGTTCACCTGCAGCACCCAAATACTGCGGCTGCATGAGAACTGGAGAGGAGGAAAAAGGACTCCAATAAAAGCGACGAGCTGCTTTTCTCGTTAGACTAGAAGAGACCTACGAATGCAGGAAAAAAGTTTAAAAGATTACTTTTTGCTTATGATTATCTAAGGTGTTCTTTTTCTCTCCCAGGGAATTCAACATCTCATTAACAATATCTCCCTAATGATGGTGATGGCCAACTCTTATTTCCCCTCGGGTGGGTGGGCTCGCACCAGAGCGGGTGCTGCCTGCAGGTGGGAGTGGGAAGCTGCCTGCAGGAGCATCTCCCCTCTGCAGCGTGGGGCCTCCGGTACCTGCTGCCTTTTGCTCCCTTTGAGGTTAATGGAGAAGGTGGTTGTAGTTATTGTGTGAGGTGTGGCTTTGAGGATTTCTGTTTTCAGACTCTTTATTGAAATCCACTGAACCGTGCTGTCTTGTCTTTCATTTATGTTTTTTATTATGCTTACATACAAGGTCTTGTCATAAAGTGCAGTTGCCAGGAGGCAAGTTGTATATGAAAAATGCTCTGGTTGTTTTATTTGAATAGCAGAGTATGTGTAGGATTCCAGAATTTAATAGGCTGCTTAGGTGTATTTAAGTAAGTTTTGAGTGTTGCAAATGCTCTGGGGAGGGAGCTGAACTGAACAGTGCCTCACGCAGCGGGATCCTGGGCTGCGACTGCAGCTCTGGAAAAGCGCAGAGATGCAAAGCCCAGCCTGCCATGTGGGATAGGTGGTCAGGGTAGAGTCAACCAGAAAGCAGGGGCCGGTTTGCTGCGTCAGAGCCCGGTGGGTTCAATTTTACACAAAGGGTAATACAGGTACAAGTTTTGCGATGAAATTCTCCCTTCTTCACAAAAGGCTAAATCTGTGCATAGGTGCAGCCCCATCTCCCTCCTTACCCTCACAGACCTCTGGGATCGAGACTGTCAGCCTTATCCCCAAAAGGTGGGTCCTCTTCCAGAGGGGAAACTTGGTGAATGGATTTGATACAAGTGAGGTACCCTAAGAAATACTGCGAGGCTTTGGAGTGGATGGTATCTCTTTATTTTGCCCTGCTCTCCTCTGTTGAAGGTCTGCCTCAGCCTGACATGGATCCAGCTCTAGCTGTTATGTCAGCGCTGCTGGTGATCCTGCTGTGGAAGTGGGTAGCGTACTCTGGTCTTCGCTGTTTTCTTTGTGAATGTTGACATCCACTTACGTATAAAGCTCTTGGTGACACCAACTAAGAGCCAGTTTCAGCCAGAACCGGGAGGGCATTCAGACTTGGAGTCAGATAGATAGCCAATGTAATTACATGCATTAATTAATTACATACATTAATTTTGAGTCTGTAAACATCAAGAGCTAACAATGGTCTGATTCAAGCTCCTGGCACAGGTCTATGTTAAAACTTCTGATTGTGAAGACCTTTGTGAGGTCCGTGCAGCTTAGGGGCTATCAGGAGCCATGGCGCCCAGCACCAGGTTCAAGAAAACTTGTTCTTTTTAGAGCCAATTTTTTTGGAAATATATTTGAGGCAACAGGGAAGAGAATAATACAGTTCTCTTTGAATGAAGTGGGGAACTCTGTAGTACATAAAGAAACTGGCAGGGATCCATGAAAATTAACATCGGAGATAAAAGGAATCTAACCATTGCTATGCTGGGAGAGTACAGTGAAACCCTGATGTTGGGCTTTTGGCAGGTCTAGGCATAAGACAAATGCTTACTGATGCATAGCCCAGGCAGACCTGGCATCATCTCCTCTGGAGCTGCCCTGCCAGCTGCCTCAGCCATAAATGGGATCCCACAAACATGTACAGTCAAGGACGAACAATGAGAAAGATGAAATATGTTACAGGGGTTAAGAAAGAGGAGCGGGACTGGGAAGCCTTACTTTTAATCTCATTTTGGTACTGGCTCTTCTGCGTTAGGTCTAAATGCAACGGCAGGGAAGAGAATGGTCTTGGCCATACAGTCAATTGGAGATGCTAGATGTTGTCTGTCCGTGCTGTTGGCTGGTAGCCAGATAATCTTTGCTCAAATCATGCACCCTGCCTAGGACACCTGAGCTCAGGCTCTCTGCTAGCTGATGTGGGGATCCCCAGCCATGTCTGGTTTACCCAAGACAATGAGTGAGAGTGGAAGCTCACACGAAGGTGCTGACCATGCATAAGGGGTAACTCAGCCCAGTGGGCATCTGAGGATGTGCAGAATGGATGGTGCATTGGCTTGGTCTTAGAGGACAGCTAGGGACTTGTTCTTATAGTGCATGTATTGGTGTTCACAGACTGACGGGTGACCATAGGCAAGCACCATTACCTTCAGCTCCAAGTACTTACTAGTCTATTAGCTCAGAGGTTCTATAAGGAGTAATTAATCTGAAATACCCCCAGGAACACTTTAAACATGAAAAGTATCACCTCAAATTTATTGTAAAATAAGGTGACAAATCACTTGAGCAAATGTTGGGTGCTTGTCATAAGACATGCTCTCATAAGAGTGAGAATCTTCTAATAATCATTAGCAGCTTATTTGCATGGATTTTTCCTGCATTTGATGTGAAATCTTGTTTGGCTAGATGCAAGGAAGGCTAAGTATGTGCTGAAAGCCAGTAATTTGATTATCTACACTCTTTCTGTCTAGTTATATGATCCTTGCAAAGTCCTTTATTAAAACCTATTTAGAAAGAGTTGCTAAACCTTGGTGGAATGCCAACCATGCTAATACAATCTGGCCAGTGGAGAAGAGTAGGTGCTTATTGAACAGAAAACTTTAATCTTGTTAAGACTGGATACAAGAGGAAATGGTAATAAGTGGGTTGTGCTGAAACTGTCGCTCAGGCAATGAAGGTGGCACTCCGTTGTGGTGTGGACACACCTGTCCTTTTTCACACTGGAAAACTCTTCTTTCATGTAGGATAATCCTAATGTATAGGATTCCAAAAGAGCTTTTCACAGGTCATAATTATCCTCCATGCCAGCAGTTCCTGAATAGGCATCTTGGTCACTTCATTTGCATGTTCTGTAACTACCATTTGTTCTTCGAAGGGGAGGCATTCCTTTGAGGCAAGATTGGTTAGCAGTTTCTACCTTTCAAAAATAATTTTTAGAACTCGATAGATGTTGTGGAAACTCGTAGATAGCAATGAAATGATAGCTAAAATAAGATATGCTACTGGCATTTTGTCTGTATCTGTTAGAGCGCAACTGAGGAGACCATGTAATCTGAAGGCATTAGAAGAAGCTGTGCATCTATCTGCCATAGCACATTGAAAAGAGTCCCCTGTAGGGAACCCTTGGTCCCAAATGTAAAAGGTATGTGTGGAGACATGTATCTCCAGAGCTGGACCACATTCTTTCTAGGGTCATAAAGCATTTACAGAAATGCTCAAAAGCCACACAAAAATAGCCGGACTGAGATTCGCTGAAAGCTAGTGTAGTTTCAGTCAAAGTTTTAATTAGGATGGTGGATTTGGGCCAAGTAATAGTATAACAATACTGAGAAAAACTAGGAGATCTGCTGTTCTTCCTTGAATTTTGTTTAAAGTCAGTGCAAAAGCCACAGCTTGTAGTGGTACATGCAGGAGGGGGGCCTGTGCATGAATATCCCGCACTGCACGTGCATGCACTCAACTAAAAGAGCACACTGGGTTTGCATAGCTACGCTTTCTGTTATTTCCTTAACACAATCCTGAGAGCTGGATGCTGTTTAGAGCATCAGAGAGTGTGTGAACTGAGTGGGGAGCTGAAGGGACTCATCTCCGCACCAGCAAAGCTCAACGTGGCATGCGATCGCAGTCCTACGGTGGGACAGAGGTGACCCCGCTCCCCATCATCGCTGTGGCTTCAACCAGCCTCAAGACTCATGTGGTTCGTTCTGTTCTGGAAAAGACCTCAGTAATGTTATTGTCCCATCTGTGCTTTTCTGGGGTGTATGTATTGCTCGTGTTTGTCCATCACAAGATGTAGTGACCGTATGAGTCGCTGTGGCTCTGCGTTTTCTCTTCCAAGAATGAGGGGCTGACATCTATGATGAGGTCATGTTTGAGTGTACGCTGATTTATTCTCATAGTTATATTAAACAGCAATAGAACTACTGGCTCTTGTTTAGTGGTAAAAATGAGGAGAGAATAAATGCTCATAGTTGTCTATAAATACTATTAAGCAGAAGATATGATAGAAGCCTAATTGTTGTGAAATTAGACTCTGCCAGTACCTTTTCTGCTATCATTTTACAGTTATGTGCATTGACATCTGTTATTGCTAATTACTTCTTCAAACTTCATCAACGATCTCTTGCACTTCCTGTAAGAAATGCTGAAAGCTTTTAACAAACAAATTAATTATGTATAGTCTTGGATGCAAATTAGCCCAATTAGTTGTAGCATTGATACCTTCTTCATGAAGAAAAAAAAATAGTAAAAAGAGAGAAAGAAATATCATATACATATTTATAAGTACCTTTTTGACAGACGATGGTAGGCCATGAGGAGGAATTTGTTTAGGTTTCTGGAATGACTTTTTAAAAATGACAAACGAGAGTAACATTCTTGTGAAATGTTGTGTTGACTTCATCACAAAACCTCTGAATATTTAAAGATGGTCCGTGTGGGGAAAATCTTTGCTTTTGGCACCTGACAGTGTTTTTCCTAATGTACTTCCAAATTTTGGGATCCCCACATTGAAAGTGTTGTTATAAATGGAAAGCTTCAAAGCCCAGAGCAGGAGTCTGTACCGGGCAGCTCAGCTATTCTTTCCTGTTATCTCGGCTAACGCATGGTAATTCCCCTCTATGAGACTCTCTCCAGGAGCAGAAAAACTCATCTGGGGGATCTGGGACCACATCCTTTGGAGGTGGTTGTCTGCTCTGAGCCTCACACACAGCCTTGTGCCTCAGGATAGAGTAGACTGGCGGAGGGCACGACAGAGGGCTTACAGGTCACCCATAACGGATCAGCCAGAAGGAACGGTCGTGATGGCACCTCATGGGACAAGCTCCTCTGTGTGGCAGATAATGCCAGGTTTAACGAACCTTTTCCTTTGTACTGTACCGATTCCTTCAAATCCTATCTCAGACCTTATCTTTCTTCTCTGTTCTCCCTCCTAATAAAACAATTAAGATGTTCTGTGAGGCTCACGGTTCCCACACTCTATCATTTCTCTGAAACTGCATTTCACCATCCTTCAGTGCAGCGCATCTGCGTGCATTATCTCAGCAATCTTCTCCAAACATACCTGACTTAGAGTTTCACCCACAGGAGCATCAGTGTAAAGTGGTGGTGGTTCTGCAGTTTAAATGACACTTTCACAAAACAAAATAGGAGTGCACTGTGTGACACTAACCTGTAATGGACGGTATTGATAGGGCGTTACTTTTTTCAGCATTTCATCCTGAATGTATTTGAACTCCACGCGTTTTGGGGGGAATGATCTACGATAGAAAGATTTTAAAAATTGACTAACAAGATCTGTGACTGTGTTAGAAGAGGAGAGACACTACCATTTGCTTAATCCTCAACTTTCAGCCAGGAAGGACAGTTTATGGCACCTCGAACACCAAACTGCCTGGCTTCTGCTTTCAGCTCATTCACTTTCCATCCATGGACCAGAGTTTCAGCTTTGCCAGGAAGAAGAATTGTCCTGCAATCAAATACAAGATTCTATGGAGTTAGATTGCTCCATTAAAGCTTTCCCCTCTGAACACATGCAACTTATTGACTGAATCCTATGACTTTTTTTTTCTGTTTTGATTGTTTCCTTTGTTTTTGTTGCATGTTAAGAAATGCGAACGACAGATTTTCTGTGGTTGACTTTTGAGGGTTAGTGATTGCCAAGAAAGGGTGTGGCGATAGTCACCGCTGGTATGTGTTGGGAACTTAATTCCCCTTCTGACTACTATGCCCAGGTATTTCATTAATTCTTACTAGCACAGATTGTGGAGAGTTACAAAACTGGGACTGCAACGTTTGTAAAATGTCGATTCCGGGAAATAGCTGGTTTGTTTTCAATCTGCAGCTTCCAAAAATTACAGCATCAACCAAGTGCTGCTGTAAGATAGAGGTACACTTTTTGCACATGTAATTTCTGAGATTAGAGAACAATAATTTGCCTGCCATAGAGCTGTTTGAAATAAGCCATATCTTCTGTTTGAATATGTCAAAGGAAAAGAAAAAAATAACGCTTTGTTTTAATATATTTTTCCCTAATGGCACAGAGTTAAAACAGTGTTTGCATGTTTTGTAACTCCGAGGCAAAACTCTTTCTCTAAGAGCGTTTCAGCAGAGCGATGGGGAGGACAAATCACGCTCCACACTTTTGTTTTTCAAAACTCGAATGTTTGAGGTTTTCACACAACTTTAAATCAAAATGCAGCTTCTGTGATTTTTGTGGAGAGATAGAAATTTCCTTTGAAAAGCTACTTTTTATACTGAAAATATTTCAGTGAGAGATTTTGACAAATTCTCATCAGAAAATAGTGCTGTGAAGGAAGTTTTCCAAAGCTGCTTGGTCAGACAGTACCGATAGTGCTGGACTGAAAGCATTCACTCCTATAATCATTCACTGCACAAGACATTGGGTCACTAACTCAAGGTTTTCTTCTGTCATTTTGTAGTAGCCGAGAGATTAGATGAGAAACCCTTCTGTGCATGCTTTTAAAGTAAATTTTAAAATATTTCTTATGATTCTCTGTAATACATTTTTTATCATGCTGGTGATTAAAATATGACTTGATAGCTGGATGAAGTGATGGATCAAAGAAAAGAAAGGAAGTGGGAATATCAGGAGTCTATTATGGCATATAACTTAACTGTTCTTTAGTGCTGCTTCACATCTGCTGCGTGTAGTTCTCGAACTCCCTGTAGTGTGAACACAAGATCTTGTCTAAATAGAGCTATGGCATGAGCTTTGCTGCAGCTGGTCTCCTGTAAAAGCTGCGTCACACTGCTTTTAAACTACCTCTGCTTGTTTGTCTTGGATGTGAAAGGGTGCAGCTATGAGCAATGTAGCATCAGCTTAACAAAAAAAAAGTTTAAACTAAAATTTGAAGGTGTAAGGATTTATGTAATTCGATGTAATAGCTTGTCCAAAGTTACCTGGAAGATTGGAGTCAAACGTGAATAAATGTCAGTATTTCTGAGATTTACTTCGGTGCTCTTGCTGTTAGGCCAGGGTTAAATGAAGCAAGAAGAGATGTTTCAGTCTAACTCTGACATAAATGCCTAGTTGGAGACAGCGTGAACTTAACCGCAGAGAGATGCTACAGAAACTGGCTCTGGCAATATGGGGAAACAGCACTTATTTCATGGGGCATTGTAAATTTTCCACTCTCTAGAAATAACAAAGCAAAAGCTTTATACATTGGGACGAATATCAATATTTGCTTTTTCACACCACTGAGATATTATGAAATTTTGTTTTCAGTTTTGTAACCAGCAAAACTTTGTTGTAATAAGCTGAAATCAAAAGCCAAGTCTAGTGTCAATTATCATAGGAAGTACCTAAAAAAGAGCAGTCTGGGAAGGGAGAGTTACAAGTTTAAACTATTGTTCTGCTTTTTAGTAGGTCACCAAGCCTAATAAAATAAAATGAACCAAACTGAGTGGAGTCGCCTGTGCCATGCAGTTGTGCAGACAGTGAGCGTGGGTCATGCACGCTCGGGTACCCACCGGGTTTGTGCGAAGGGTCTGTGGATATAATGTGCGGGTTTCTTTCTTAAAACCAACAGATGCGGGCTTTAAATCTCCCAGTGCTTCCACAGACCTTGCAGGGACCGTTCAGGGATCCTCTTTCTGCGGCGGTTTTTGCAAGCCCAGGGAGCGTGTGACACACCTTGTAACCAGAGCAAGCTTCAGCCTTGGACTGTGGTTTGTCCTTGTCCAGACTCCATCCTCTAACTCCGAGCTTCTGTGAGTAAGTGACTGTGCGTCAGGACCTTGCAGCCCAGGACTAGGCTTAGCGTTAACCAGATTCCCACCCGGAGGCAGTCGTTTTGCCATAACCTTGAAGGAGCATCGCACCTTCTGCTGGGTGAATTTCTTAGGATTGAGCCATTAGATGGGATTTGTAGGTCAGGACTGACAGTCCTACACGGATCACTACAAATACAGACACGGAAGAGCTAAAAGGTGCAGGCAGGCCCAGCTGGAGGGAAGAGGGCAAGCAGGGAGGAAAGAGCTGAGCAGACCTGAGCATGTTCACCCTGGGTCACAACAGAGAGCCCCAAGTCCTCAGCCTATGCCCTAACTGCAAAAGCAGCTTCTTTGCTCCCCAGTTGGATTGTTTTCTCCTGGAGTTACGCCTGATGTTTTCTTAATTATTCCGCTGTAACGCTCAACCCAATAGTTGCATGAGGAAGCCAATCATAACGATCTAAACACTTCTACAAAAGACAGATTAGGAGATTAGTAGCTGCTCTGGAGAATGTGTGGCAGTGCTTGAAAATTAATCCTGCTCTTAACGTAGGGAGAAAACAAGCAGGCCTGTTATTAGGACTTCCTATTTAAAATAGACTTCAATTTCTGATTTTAAAATTGCAAATGCTATAAAAATATGGTGAAGTATGTGTTCTGGAGAAACCTCTTGAGGTTTCCTATAACTAATTATTTACAGTATGAAGATCTGGCATAACAGGTATAGGCATCCTGATGATTATGTATGAACATAATCATGGCCTGTCAGATGTTTTTAATTAAGCTTTCCCCAGTCTGAGTGCTCTGAATGGTGATGAGCATCAGCATCCTTCAGCAGAGCAGCGCACAACTTATTTGCAGACTGTGACCATGTGCTGTGCTCAATGTTAGGCTTTGAAGTATGGATTTAGTTTGAAACTGGGTGAAGTGAGGTCCTATTTTTGTGCCTTGGTGATTCCTGCTCCGAGTTGTACTGTCTGCAGGTAGATTGATCTTTGAGCCTCTGTCTTTCATTGTAGACTAAGGTAGGTATAAGGAGCTTTTCTGCAGCCAACATCTCATGATCTCATGGAGGGATCTAAAAAAAGACAGAGACAGCCTGGATGCATTCCCAAGTATGCTCCAATATCAGGTTCTGCAAGGTAAACTCTGCTGCCGACTCCTATTCCTTCCTTGTTCTCAGGAGAGCTGCACAAGTACGACCAGCACGTTACCTGATGGTGGGGTTAGGACAGTAATATTGGGAAGCTGGGTGATAGGCCTGATGAATACACCGGGTACAGGAAAGGGATTTTCCCCCTCTGTTCAGCAGTGGTGAGGCCACGTCTGGTGCGCTGGGTCCAGTTCAGGGCTCCCCGCTGCGAGGAAGACATCGGCAAACCAGAGCGAGAGGAGCCAGTGGCCCCAGGGTGGTCGGGCACAGGGCGTTCAGGGAGACCCTGGGACAACCGGGTCTGCTCAGCCTCAACAAGAGAAGGCTAAAGGCAGGGGGCAGGGTGTAACTGCCATCTTCAGATTCCTGACGGGTGGTTAGAGAGAAGATGGAGCAAACCCCTGCCTAGAGGGGGCAGAGAAAGGAGGGGAGGTAGTGGGGGGCATGAATCAGCAGGGGAGACTCCAGGTAGGTTAAAGGAAAAAATTCTTTAGTGGACGGGGGACAAGCAAAGGACCAGAGAGATGGTGGGATCCCTGTCCCTGGAGATACTCGGAGCTCCACTGGAAAAGGCCCTGGGCAACAAGATGCAGAGGTTGGTCCTGCTTTGAGCAGGAGGCTGGACCAGATGAAATCCAGAGATCGCTTCCAAACTCAGCTGTTCCCTGGTCCTGTCGAATCTCATGGGGGGTGGGGGGTTACTTTTTCTGTATAATTCTGGGGTTTAGCGTGCTTAGAGCTAAGGGCAGTCCACCAAAGTGTGTTTCAGTTTTTCTGTCTCCTCAAAGCAACGTATTGGTGTCTTTGCAGTTTGGTCACGGGAGGAAATATGTGATTGTATGTATGGTGATTGGGGATGGTATCCATACGCCTGCACATAGGCATACAGAAAAAGTAAAGATTTATAATGTTGATGCTTTTAATATATAATCAATTGGATATCACTTGCTGTATTAGCAAGAATTTTGTCCTATGGAAACAAAAGGACTGTGGGAAGTGACTCCTTGATCTAGCTAAAAAAATCTGTATGTTTAAGAAAACAAAACAAAAAAATTATTTTGGGGGGAAATGGGGAAAATGTCCTGACTGTGAAATGTATTAGAGTGGAATCTCTTACTAAAGGATGTGGTGGAGGGCCATTCTTCCCCCCCCCCCCCAAAGAAATTCATCTCATCAGTAAGATACGGGTAGCTAACAGCAGCCTTTTCAGTTTGAGGTGAAACCCTGAGCAGCAGTGCACACCACAACTAACAAAGTAAGCTGAGCAGCTTGTTTTCTCTAGTTAACTTTCAAAGACCCCTTAGTCCGTGGACCCACTTCCCTTACTCCCTTGGGTCCCCCAACCACAAACGCAGTGCCCTGGGATGAAGGCATTTATTAAGGAAGCCGTTCTGCACGGAGAGTGCCCAGCTGACTTGCAATGTGGAGGGTTTAATTTCTTTTAATCTTCCATAATCCAGGATCTAAATAGATCCAGATTCACAAAGTTGTACAAATCAGCGTAGGGCGCTGGGGCCGCGGGAGCTCTCCTGTGCATCCAATCCAGTGTGTTCTCTTTGTTTTCAGTTTTCTTTTTCTTTCCCCCCTCTCTTTTTTTCGGAGGAGTTGCGGGGCGGGGGGGTGGTCCTGCTTTTTAAAGAGGGAAACTTCTGGCCATCTGCATGTAAAACAGGTTGTTGCTTGCATGAATATCCATGCGTGGTCATTTAGGAGTGCTCATGCATTTCCCTATTTTGTGTACAAAACTGTGTGAATTGCATACAATTTAGGGAAGCGAGTGTGATCCTAAAGTATGACTACACAAAGTAGAGTAGCTCTGCTTTTGTCAAAACCTAAGCTATGTAAATAAAGCTAATACTGGCAAAGATGATGAAATTAAGATTAGCAAGTAACGAGTAAAATGATTTACTTCACTACAAAGAGAAACTGGATGAGAATCTTATCTGGGAAACAAATGTAAATCCTCAGATTCCATTAGAGATACAGCGATTAGCGACAGCTCCGAATCTGATCCATGATATATCCATATTAGCCCCGAAAGAGCCGCATTACAAAGATGATCTGTGTATGCCTGGTTATACTAAGTCCTCGCTGTTACAATAAAAAATTCTCCTATTACTCAACCACTTCCTGCAATCATCATCTGCGACTGTAACAGTTTGAAATTAGTTGAACAGGATCCTCTTTTTTGTTAATTTGCTTATGATTATAATTGAGGTAAAAGCATCCTTTTTAAAAATTAGTTAGCTTTTAACTTCAGGCCAAAAGCTTCCCATTAGCCAAATGAAAGAGCATAGATAAAATATTTTATATTTTATTCAGTATCAGCTTCCTAAGTATTTAAATTTTTTTTTAGCAAATGTTTAAAAACATAAATCATGCAAACTTGTGATTATGTGCTTGCACAGTGATTTGTAATGTCAAATTTTTGGAAAATGATTATTTGCATTCATGATAAAGTAAATGCTGTCTGTTATTATACCTCTGTTTCTGCTATATGGAAATCATGGCGCTTAAACAAACTGCATTATGAAAAACATGTGTTTTGAGAACCTGTTCTCTAAAGATATTTAATTTCCATTTAGAACACTAGCTTTAAAATTAATGACTCTGCTTCAAAATGCAAATTCCCCTTCTCTATTTCAAGCAGACAAACTGAAGTTCACTGACTCCTGAAATATCGCTGCTTTGTCCCAAGAAAGCGCTGTCTTTTTAAATCTCAGTTCTAATTCCTCTTTGATTTTGCATCAACACCTTAATGGGGAAAAAATTCGCCACAAATCAGCATCTGATTAGCCCAAATCATCCCCTCCTAATCCCTCTCTGAAAAAACGCAATTTGCAAAATACTGTTGTGCGCCCGTGTAACATCTTTGTAAATTTAAAAACCCAGGTGTATTGATGAAAATACATAGACCATTTTAATTAAAACTCATAAAATTGTTGGACATCTGCTCCAAATTGTTCAACATTTTAGTGGTTAACAGATTTTGTGCACCTAGATAATGAATTACTCGTTATTATTGGCATAAATAGTAGCTGTGGGGCTTTTTATAGCAAGATCAGAAGCCTCTTTGTGAAAGCTCTGGCTTACTTTATAGTCTTTTGGCAGATGCCTATTAGAACCAATAAGTTTAGCTAAAAAAAGGGAGGCAGAGTTAAACACAGGAAACAAGAGTTGAATGTCCGCCAATAAAAATGATCACAAATCAGGGCTGCTGATGTCATAACCCTTGAGGTCAGAGGTTGGGCGCGGAATAAATGGCTCTGAAAGGGGCAGCCTGTCTGGAGGGCTGAGCTGTTGTTGGCAGGCAGGCACGGCCATGAGTAAATGGGAGGCACAATGCCGCCAGTGGGCCTCATTAGCGGCCGGGCCCGGGTGAAGAGAAGTGTTTGATGAGTCCTTCACGTCCCACTGTGGCACTGTGCGATGTAAATGGAATAATTACTATGATCTAATGGGCGTCTCTTTTGCATGCGGGCCCCCGGTGAATGGAGCCCCTCTTTTATGGCATTCAGCCCGGGTTGTGTAAACTGTGGGGTGCCACTGGGGATGGGAGCCCGCGAGGCCGGCGGCAGGTCCGCGCCGACCCGTTTGTATTCACCCTGAATAGAAAGAGAAGGCCAAGTAATTTACTTCCCTGCCTTTCACCACGAGAGTGGCAGATTGAAGGTCACACTCGATTTGGCAGGACTTGAGTCGCTCTCTGTGCTGACGCCGAGTTAGACAGATGCAACGTCTATTTGCGGGACTTCCAAGGACGGGACGTTTAATTGCCCTGTGCGCCGGCGTGCGTGCTCCCAGCCGCGCTTGCGTCCAGACAATGCGCCGCGAGATCTTTTGCTTTTAAGAGAGCGGACGGCGTGGATTTTAAGTATCTGCCTTTAATGCGCCTAATTTTTCACGGGAGCTTCGCGTGTCCGTGCGGCTCTGCGTAGGGTGCCGTGGTGGTGGCTCTCCAGGTCTGGGCTGGATGGAACCCCGATTCAGATGATAACAGACAGCCCATTGTCATCTTTATATAGATCATTCAAAGTCTGAATTAAAATAACTGCGTCTTCTGTAGATGCACTGCTTCTTCAGGCCGAAAAGATGCGACGTTATCTCTACGTAAAATTTGTTAAGAATGTCCTGTTAATAACGTTATATTGATTGTGTAATGCTATATGTTCCTCGTTCGAATGCAGGCTGACACGGTCCTGACATAAGGAGATTTCGTTGTGGCTGATTTCAGATGTCTTTATTAACAATCAGCATCGTTTCCTTATTAATTACATGGTTTGTGCACCCATGTGGCTTAAGTTAAATTTCTCAGACTTTTTTGTTTTTTTAAAGTGGGATAATATTCTTTACAAAGTCACTCCAAAAATGTTTTGTGGATTTTTCCCCAGTACTCCCTGTGGGCATGCTTTTTAGGGAACTATAGAACAACTTTTATTTTTGATGCTTTTTTTTATGATATGCTCCGTGCATGGCTAATGAAGGCCAAACCATGGACACATAGAATTCAATGGAAAAACTCTCAATGACTTCAGTAGGACCAGGATTAAAGTGTGTGGTCTACACGAAACTTGATGGATTCCAGTCCGTTGGAAAATATTTTTCCATGGGATATTTTATAAGGTCATTTTAATTACGACCTGTACAGCATTTTGTTGTTTGCGGTCACACGGAATCCGCACTCATCATCTGTGAAGACAACACGATCTTTCCTTTAGGCAACATTTTTTATTTTTAAAGAAGGAATAGATTGTGGATACTTGGGAAGGTCAAATCTAGGTCAGCATCAGTGCTCTAAGCAGTACTCTAAACACATGTTTACATCATTTGGAACCCATTATTCATGGTTTTATATTACTTATTGTGAAATAATGCATCAACAGTTTTGTTTTGTTTTGTATTTAACTGGTAATATTTGAGTGTTAAACTTCACATCAGCCGAGTGTGGGAGAAACAAACACGTACAATTACTAGACAAAATAGATTGGAAGTTGATGATCTGTTGCCTGTGGAATCATGGATGCAGTGATGTGGTTTTCTTGGCTACTTCAAAGGAATCCACAAAAAAAGCACCTACTCAAAGCAAAACCTGTTGTCAGGAACTGTGAATTCTCTGTACCTGCGTCGATCTGCTAGGTCTTTCTAACAGTTTAGAAAATTGTTTGAGGTGCACAAATTGAACGTGTTACAAGTTACTTGCCATAATTCTTTGGTTCCTCTTTTTTGCTTCTTTGGCTAAATGTGATAAACCAGACAGCAAGCATCCGAATCTGCCCAGGGCTTGGTCACTGCACTGAAAGACAGTAGCTACGTGCTTTTCTTAGCAGTGCCAAGCGTCTTAAATCGTTGGGTCTCACAAGCGTATATTCCAGATGCAAACGAAGCCGGCAGCGATGAGCTTTCTAGATGGGGAAGCAGCGGGAGGCTCAGCATTTCACACCGTCCTCTTGCAAGGTCGCAGTGCTCAGGAGTCACCGACCCCCCCCAGATTTAACTTCCTTTTCACATAACGCTTTGGTCTTCCTTTGGCCTCTCCTGCCCCCACAGAGTCAATGGGGGTTTGTCCTTTGGAAACAGACCCCTGAGCAGGTCAGATAGGATTTTGCGACGCCCGGTCAGTGCAAGGGGAACAGGGGATGCTCAGTGCAAGGCGCTGGTGAGCGCAGGTTTGCAGGACCCCTCCTTTGCCGGTTTGGGGATGTGCCTTGCTCTGGCTTTGCTTTCTGTTGCTCCACGGTCCGGTGCGTCCATAGGTGCGTGAGCGGCACACCAAGCCCACCCGAAATCAGCCCCTGCTTCTGGCACCTCACGTTCGTTGCTCTCGGTCACCCTTCCAGCCAGCACAACGCAAGGCGTCGCGCACCTCGGGCTGAGGCAGCCCTTCCTGTGGCCGGAGCTTCACCGGCTGCGGCGAGCAGGACTTGTGCCAGGGAGTTCAAAGAGCGCTAGAAATGAAAGACACTCTCAACCAGAGTTCCCAAATTGCTCAACGCTCCTCAGCAGTTCCCTTGCTGAGTCTGCACCTGCATAAGTGGCTTGATTTTTCAAAGTTACTCGCCAGCCTGTAACTCTCGCTGCTCCTCATGATAAATAAGGTTTCAGTGGGAGTTGTTGTCCATTAAGTACCTGGGAAACCTTCCCTGGCGTAGATACTGTTATTAGAATTATTATTCCTTTATTTGTTAAAGCTGTTATTTGTTCCCATAAATATTCTGTGGTAAATTAATCCCACCTCAGGAGACGAAGCAGGTCGGCTCTGTCATTTAGTACAGCTGAAGGTAAACATTGCTGATAGAAATCTGTCAGAGGAAGTAAAACACAAAAGCCTGGTCAGAGTTTCAAGCGTGCTTTGGTCAGTATCGATCCTCCTGAAACTGCTTTTCCACTGTTTCTTGGGGTTTGGGGCTCCAGCAAACAAATAACTGCAAGTCCTGTCCCCCACCGATTGCTCTGGAAAAGGGTTAAATTTAAATAATAATTTCGTGCGCTGTTCCTGTTGTAGGTGGGGTTTGGAATGCGGAGTACAACAGACCCTCACATTTTTCACTGATTATCTTTAATTACTTGTGAGGGCTGAGCAGCTCGCATTACCCCCAGGCACCGCAGACTGACAAGGAATCTTCTTTCAAGCCATTTATAGTGCATCGCATTATCAAGTAACTAACAGAGCAAAACTGACACGAAAAGAAAGTTCATTATTACTTTCATTATTGTCAAAAGAGTTTTATTTACTTCTGAAGCCCTACTTTTAAACACACTTTCTACTCTGAAAGTGTTGCCAGCGTGGGGCTTCTCCCCTGCCCCGGAGGAGGCTCCGAGGCTGCAGCATCGCACGAAGCAGCCGCAGCGTCCCGCAGCCCCAAACTCCTGCAGAAAAAGCTAATTGTGCTTCTAGAAATCTGTGATTTTGAAGGCTTGAAGGAATTTCTTTCGCCAGACTTCAGGTGGGAGAGGGAAAGTGGAAAATGAGCCGTACTGGGAGGTTTTAGCCCCCCCCCCCCTTTTTTTTTTTTTTTAACTCATTCCTTCTGCCTGTTTCATGGAAGATGTGGGCTCTGCGCAGTGACGTTCAGCTCACTGATGAGAGCTCTGCTGCTTCGGTGTCTGCCACAGATACCTTAGTGGAAGGCAGCAGGACGTGGGGTGTGCAGAGTTGACAGGTCTATGCCAAAGCCTCAACTTTGAACACTTGAAATCCCAGGGTCCCTGATACAGACCTTGTTTGGTGAGGGTAACGCAGCACAGGATGAATGCATTATAGGATGGTAGGAAGCCGTGAAGGTCTAATCTGCAAAAAGGCATGCCACAGTGCCTGACTTTTAGGAGATCTATCTCGATGAACTTCCAGTTGTGATTTAATTGCACAAAATCCCGACATGGCACCTGGGAGCAGTGAGGAACTGAGGCAGGAGTTACCAAAAACTTGGGCTCTGAGGAAGACCAGACTAACCAAGGATATTGTCCCCCTTTCTCTGGTCCTAAGGGATCACCTACATCCTGAAACAGAGCAGCGTTAAACCGGCTGGGAAGTGGGATTGCTAACCAGAGCTCATAATCCGAGCTGCTCTTTTGGAGATGAGTGCTGAGACCAGTATTTTCTGATAAATTACTGTAATTCTGCATGCCAGCTCTACCCATCCCATGGGTAGCCCACTGGGCTACTTGCATGTGCCACTGCTTGGAAAAATGCAAACTGAGTGTCGTCTTGGGTGATGGGGAATTTGCGTCAACCTTTTCTACTTTCCTTCATTATTGTAGGGCAAAACACGCTCACAGTGTTATCAGCGTGTAGCGATAGTGGCGTGAAGTCTCGGGTGCAGAAGAGTGGCACCCTTTGTTACTGAGATTAAAGTTACAAAATACATCTGCAGTTCATAACATGTAATTCCATTTGTCTAAGAAAACGTGCCTTGAGACACATCCAATAACTACGCGCTGGGATACCAGCTAAGATCATAATTTTAACCCCTCTACATTTTACAGATGTAATTTAAATTACTAACAAAAATCTAGTGGCCAGAAATGAAGACACTGCTGCTGTACGGGTAATTACTTATTAATCTAGGCATGTACTTGTCTTGCTTTAACAGTGCCAGATTCCATATGTAATTTGTTTGACCTGCTTGCTTTTAAAACTGGATTTTTTTACTGCATCTGTGGGAATGCTAATCGTGCCTTAATAGGCAGATGGAAGTATTTGCAAACCGTCTTATTTGTCTTATTTTCAGTACTGTGGTTTATCAAGTAGTTCATGAGCAGATTGAAAAGCCAGTCTGTGTATACAGATACTTTTAATCACAATATGTACTGAACGCATCAAGAAGTGATGTCATGTTTTAAATCAGCGTCTTGCGTTGTCTGCTGACAGTGTTTGCAGGTAGGAAGGATATAAGCATGTCCAGATATAGGTAAAATGTGACCAAATATATGCCCATGCTATAACGTCAGCAGCAGTGTCAGCCTCAGCACTCTTTTCAATGACTCATTCCTCCTCTGTGCCATAAATTCATGGTTATTGGTTGGTTTTTTCCTTTCGAGAAGAAGATGACCCAGGAAACTGGCAATCAGGTGGAGCCATGGACTTCATAGATCATTTTCTGGAAACCTCATTTAAAAACAGAGCTTTGAAACAGCTCATTAGAACATCTCTCACAACATTTCCGCCTATTCTTACCTCCAGGACTGTTTTATTTATGTATTTTCTTATCACGAGAAAGATCAATTTAAGAATAAGATTGGAGAAATCTTCTGTAATTGTGAGAAGAAAAGTGGGGTTACTCTCCATACGTAGTAGTAGAAAGCTTTGGAACAAGTCCTTTCCCAAGAAGAGTCTGCAGCAGCACAGGACAGAGCGGCAGTGCAAGCATTTCCACCCGACAGCGTGCGGGTCTTCAGGGAGCAGAAGAAAACTGGGGACTGGCAGCAATTACTTCGCAAACCCAGCTCACGCACATCTTGGAGCGGCCAGTAATTATGCCAACCCCAAATTCACAGACACCTTTACTGCAGCTCTTACATTTGAGGGCAGTTTGGTCCACAAAGATGCTCTTGTGTTCTTCTGAATTGGTGGGGGTTTGCTGTTGGTTTTTGGGTGGTTTTTTTTTTTGCTGTGATAACGGAAAGCCAGATATTGCATGTCCCTCTGACCCAGAGCAGGTTGAAGAAGCACAAAATGGCAGGCTTATAGGTCAAGACGGACACACTGTATCACAGAGCTACTGCTGGGGGAAGGCAGGATATATTATGCAAGTTGAGGGTGCATCCTATATTACGATGGTGTCTTGAAATGCCAATGTAAATAAGGTAAGTAGGGCTGCCAAAAAACAATTTTCTCCTTTATTATTCTACCTTTTCAATTCTAATTAATTTTTTTTTTTAAACAAGGCTAATCGCCTATAGCTATGGGATGGGAAGATAGGGCTGAGATAATGGCAACATCATTATAAAAAGAAAAATGCTGTGTAAAAAGGTAAGATAGTAAAGGTGAAGCACATTTAGCACAGGTACTTTACAGTACCCATTAGCTGCAAGCTAGTAAGATGGGTCTTGACTGGTTCGCCCTGAAACTTTGGCAACTTTCTTCTTTTCTGTTTTGAGAGAAACAAGAGTCTGCACTGAGCGAACTGGGTTGGGCTGGGCTGCAAACACGGGGCTGCCGCAGCCACGCTCTGGGAGGAAGGCTCGAAAGTCAGGACACAGTGGCCTCAGCGACATCTCGGGCTTTGAAACGCTTGCAAGGGGATTTCACTGCAGGTCAGGAAAAATTGCATCTGCACTTGGAACCCGTGAACCTCCGGGCTCTGGTGCTGACCTCCAGCGATCGCTGACTGCCGAGAGTCGCTCGGAGGGAGCGGGTCGGTAGCTGCAGCTGGGCAGCTTGGGAATATCCACGCCAGCCATAAAACAAGTTGAACTGGATGTTTGGAGCGTTCATCACATGGCATCAGGGCGCTCCTGGTGGGTTCATTTGCCTTTTGCAAAAACAGAAAATTTGGCCGCATGCAGCTCTAAGCCACGAGACTGCGTTGCTTCCACTTCTTCTGGCCCGTCCTCGGCACACTTAAAAGCTGCCCAACTTAATAACTGTTAATAAGCACTGGGGACCAAAGGAAGCTTTGACTCCTCTTTCGTGACTATATTAATTCTCCATCTATTGCCAGCAGAGCATCTCCTGAGTAGGAGCAAACAGAGAACACATGTAGTTTAAATCCCTTGGTTTCTGAAATCTCTGCTCTGCGAATTCACTACAGGAAGTTTCAAATAATGTTGAGCAGCAAAAAAAGAAAAATTTCTTAATCCCTGTTGGATGCACAGCACAAATCTAGAGGTGTTTATGTCCTCGCTGCTACAAAATGTTTTTTCCTTCTTAAGTGCAGCCTTCCTACAGCCCTTCTGGCTGACCTGAAGTCTATTGCCAGAGCACTTTGCCTCTAGCGTTCCCTCGCCCGCTCTGCCCCTCTCTGTGCCCAGCAGCCAGGTAGCTGCTGCCAGCAGCGACAGCAACGCTCTCCAACCTTCTCGTTCAAGTTTGTGACTAGCTTTGAATCCGTTTGTTTTGTCCCGGGGCTGCAGGAGCGATATTGGCTCTATGTTGCCCGAGTCTGCAGAAATTCCCTCTATGGAAAGGCTACTTCCAGACGAGGTGAAGATCAGATCCAGCTGAATATTCAGCTTACTTCATTGTGCTAGAGGATAAAATTTCTTCTTTATATCATGAGGGAACCTGCTCATATCTGAGATAGCTAGACATTTCTCTAATGATTGGGCACATGAAAAAAAAAGAAAAAAGTTTTGTACGATGCAGTTTATTTTCTGAAAGCAAACAACTAATTGCATGTGCGATCATTCAAGAGTGTGCAAGTAAAAAAAAGGAACTTAAATAACTGTTACATTCTCAACAGTATAGTCTTGTGAATAACTAGAAGGACCTATTCACTATTTGCCTCCAAATATATCTCCACTCAAATGATTCTTCTGTTTGGGGGAATCTCTATTAATAGGGACCAAGGAAAATAATGTCATCTTTGTCTCTTTCTAAGACATGTCCTTATTGTGTTTTGGACAATGGGGTCATTTATGATGATGAGGTAACTTGTTCTGAATCCTGAAAATGTAATTTCAGATGAACTGCGAGTAGTTTTACTAGTTGTTGAAATGTCTTTGCGACCTAATTTCCAATTTACAATAGGCAGCATTCTAACATTGGTGTAAACAGCAGCTTAGGCATCTGTATGCTTCCTTGAATGGAAAGGGGGAAAAAAAAAAAAAGATTTAAAATAACATGTCGTGTCTGTGAATTCTGCTCTTTTTCATACTCTATGTCCCTGTATTCATCTTGGGAGAGCGGGGCAAGACGACTGAGGACGCACGGCTGAGTCACCTCAGCTGAGCAAGCTGCCGCGCGGGTGCCGAAAGCTTCGGTGCCGGCAGCGCGGGGCGATCGCCGACCTGTGCCAAGGCAGCAGGCGACGGCAATGAGCTACACCTCAGCCAAAAGCTGCTCCGAATACGGCAAGCAACAGCGGAAAATTGATCCTTGGGCTCTTCCGAATCTCACGGCAGCTGCTCTCCATCCGTGACAAGCTGCTGCTTTCTATCCCAGGGCAGAGGCTCGTCTCTGCCCTCCCGGTTCCTCTTATTTTGGAAAAGTCAAAGATTAGGATTTACAACAGAAGCCATTATAAAGGGCTCATAAACCTCTCAGGCCTGCAGATTGTAAGCAGGTAATTAAAGTTAAGCACCTGCTTAAGTGTTTTGCTGATACGCAGTGTGCTCTACCCCGGCGTCCGTGGGGCCGCAGCCGTGGGAGGATGACTCCAGTGGTCCCGTCCTCCCGAGGAAGATGCACGAGCACGCTCGGCTCCTGCGAGGGGTCATCTCCCACGGGCAGAGGAAATAACAGGCACTGGAATGAGGCATTTCTATACCACTTTACAGGTATCTATAGCACATCACATTTGTATAACGCTTGCACATCACATTTGCATAACGCTTTGGCGCGAAAATAAATCTCAACGTCCCTGACTGACCCCTGCACAGACTCGAGCCCCTTTAATTCATTAATCGAGTTTTGTGTGAAAGAAGCGGAGCAAAGCGGAGCTGTAGTTTCTCTCTCATTCAGGTGATACAGGGAGCAAAGATTCTGCATTAACATCCCCTTTTATTTGCATTTAAATGTCAGAGCAGATAAGGGAAAGATTTTTTAATGTCAGCTGGTGTCCAAGTGTCCAAGCTTTGGCTATTCTGATATACCTGTATTTATCGAGTTACACTTCACGGTTTTACAATTGGGCTAGAAAAACTAACAAAACGAGGCGAGAAGGATGCAAGAGCTTGACTCAGCATGGATATTGATGTGGTTTAAGGCTCTGTTTAAACTAAGCTCATGTAAACCATTGTGCTGATATAAGTAAGTATGTTGAAGACTGCTGCTGTCAACCGTTTTCACTGCAATTTACAGCCGCGCTGTAAATTAACCGGTGCAGCTAAACTCCTATAAACTAGGTTAAGTTTATTTCAAGGGTATTTTCACATAAAGCTGTATTGCTTTAATTATCTATTTTAAAACCACATAATTTTGTTAATCCAGTGTAACTTTTTATATGTAAAGTAGCCTTCAGAAAATTGACGGAGCGCCAAATTCTGCTCTGTCAGTATTTTTGCTTCGCTGAAGGTTTGGAGTAACTTTCTTTGCAGTTCCATTTAAGAACAGAATTCAGCCTCTTTCTTCTCTTCTTTGGAATGCGGAGGGAATAACTCTCGATCTCATTGATTTAGTATGGTCGCAGGGTCACGTGAAGAATGAGAAATAGGTTCTTATCTAGTCAATAAAATCAGATATCATCCTCCAGAGAAAAATGTCTTAGCGTTTTCTTATCAGTTTGCTTAAAAAAAGCAACCGACCAAACAAAACCCGGGAAACCCACACACTGACTTCCATACAATTTTAAGATTAGAAGCTTTGGGCAGGGAGGGTTTCACCCGAGCACGATCCAAGTGTGTTAGGCTATCAAACCTTTCTTTTTACACTTGTGCTCCGTGAGCGAAGTTCAGTCCCCTGCGCTGTACTTTCCCTTCCCCACCCGAAAAACCTTGGACAAGAAAGTCACCACCAAGAGCAGCCCCTTGGAGTGACCCCACCGGTTCGGAAGATGGAGTTTTGCAGAGACAGCCCTGGCTGGAGAAAACCCTGATAACAGCCTCTGGCGGGGGAGGCGTAGGTGGGCCGTTCCTGTAGCTGATGGAAATTCGGGTATTTCCAGCGGTACCGTTGGAGTGACAGGGACTTTGCACCGCTTTGAGGCCTGGCCCATTTGCCTCTCATATCAGTTTTAGCTTAAAAGTGCTGGATGGCTGTCGTCATTCTATTACACTATTTACAAAATGATTGTAATTAACTAGATGATGACTTAATAAATGTGTAAGATAAATTCTTCTTGGCTGGAAAGCAAAAATGGTTGGCAGCTTCTGCTTGCTTAAATTAAAACAAGAAGTTGCTTCGACATTACATTTCCAAACAGGCAAAAACTTGCATTGCCTTTCGGAGTGGTAAAATGAAACCATGACAATATTGTTGTTCGAGTGGGTGATGCTGGAAATTGTTTTACTTAAAACCTCTCATTTATTTGTGCACAAAAAGCAGCCTGTTGCTTTCTTTTCAACATGTGTGAAGGGGTAATATGGCTATCTATGCATGATTATTTACTAAACAAACTCAGAATATTTGCTGTCTCCACGTATGCACATATATGTATTTGGATTAATTGAGTGAATGCTTCCTCTCTAATTCTCCCTGTCGTTAGCTCTGCTGCCTCTGCACGCATGCCAATTGGTTCGCTTTAAAAGCAGCAATGATGTGGTTAAAAAAAGCAATGCAATTATTTTAAGCATTTTCTTGCTAAAGTTTTTCTCCAGCTGTAGTTAATCTATGTCTGATTAGTCTGACCTTTCACCCTATAAGGAAGTAGTTTAGCAAAAGGGATAAGTGTGGTCACAGTATATATATGTGTGTGTGTGTGTGCTTATGTATGCAATCATCATCTTTTTATTGGTTTATGTTCAGCATGGAGAAGTTCTGATTACAAATATTTATGCACGCTTTTATCTCCGCTACAGTTTACGGTGAGTGTTTGAAATTATGCTGGTTTTCCCCTTACAAAAGATTTTGGTGAATGCAAAATCACAAGAAAAGTTCTAGTTCGTTTGGGGTTTTTTCTGAGTGTTACTAGAAGACATTAAAACACACAAAATAGTCTTTGCTTTTACTTCTGAATTCATTCCTGTATTTTAAATACATCTACTTACTGGTCAGTCGTTACAGAAATCTAAATCTTTGCTTGTGGTTATAAAATTAATGTAAGTTTGCACAGAATGATGCCGAAATAAAAATACAGATGTGCAATGCTAACACCCAGGGAGAAGGACAGCTGGAAGGAAGATGGGGTTTAGATCTCTCTGACCTAGCAGGGGGTCTGATGTTTCATTTTCTGTCCCAAGAGTACGCCTGCTATTTTACCTGTCTTAGGTCTTGTGGAGAGGAAGCTCTCGTTGATTTGTGTGTTATGTGAAAAGGATTAATTAATTGCATTGTTGCCTCTTGCTACTGTTTGAGCCTACGAGGATTTGAAAATACCGTGCCTTGGGTTCTGACTTGTAAGTGTTTGTACGAAACGTTTGCGAGCTCGGGGCACTCGTCCTGTTCCAGAGAGGCTGCCCAGCTGGGTTGGTCAGATCCGAATCCAGAGCTGAATCTCTGTCGTTGCTGGGGCATAAGAGTCAGTGCTGAGACATCAGCTCACATTTAATTTGGAGCTGCTTTTCAAACGGCACAAGTTACGGGAAGTTGTTGGCGGAAAGATGACTCAGTTGTTATATTTGCTCCCTCCCAGTTTGACTTGAAGCGCATGGTGCTTCGAACTCAGCGAGGGCAATTGTTGGGGGGTTTGTAACAGAATTTCATCTGGGATCTAATCAGCTGTTGCTGTGATGCCTTTATGGCACTCCCAGCTGTAATCGGTACAGCCCTTAAACGGCATCTTTTATGGGTTGTCTCTTTTGGCACTAGGTCAGGTATTTGAAAAATAAATCCAGTTTGTGAATACAGACAACCAAAGAAGTGTATTCCAAGCCAAGAGCAGTTTATTCAGATGAATGAATACGGATTATTTCTGTATTCGTAGCGTGGCAGTCTTCTGCTGAGTTTCGGAAGCGTACGGGAGGTGGGAGCAGGAGTAGGTGACCCAGGAGGACTACCAGCATGCAGGGATGGAGTAGGAAAGCCAAAGCTCTTCTGGAGTTGAATCTGGAGAGGGATGGGAAGGGGACCTGGTGACAAAGAACATGAAAAAGGCCGAGGAACTCAATGAATTCTTTGGCTCAGTATTTACTGGTAAGATCTGCCTTCAGAAATCCCAGGTCCTGGGACCAGAGGGAAAATCCTGAGCAAGGAAGCCTTTCCCTTGGTGGAGGTGGATCAGGCTAGGGAACATGTAAACAAATCTCAGAATCACAAAACATTTGAGGTTGGAAGGGACTTCTGGAGGTCATTTGGTCCCTCTCTGAAGATCGTGGCAAGCCGGGGCGGTTTCTGCAGACAGCACTGCGAGTGCTGGTGTTTTCCTGTACGATAATGGACAGCTCGGATGGCTTCTTCAGCCTTTGCTCTTTTTTCTTTAAAATGTGTATTTCCCTCAGTCTTGTTTCATCGACTGGGGGGTTTTACTTCTTGGAAAGCTTGTACGGTGCGTTTTCCTGCTCGGTTAGAAGCTGCAGATGTTGCTGTAGTACTTCAGTAATAATGGGAGAATCTGTTAAAGTACGGCTCTTGTTGTCATTAGTTGATACCAACAAGTAAAACTAAGTTACGTGAATGTCCTTTACACCGAGTAGTGGCCCTTTTCAGTGAAATGCTTAAAATTTGCAGGTGTTATAGGCCTCGAGATATGCCTTGTGGCAGCGATGCCTTACAGATAGAAGAGCAGCCAATATTAACTTCCAACAAACTGATTTTTTTTATTGCTACACCCCATCTTTTACTTTTGCAATGACCTTTTCTTTCGGGAAGCACGCGTTCCTTGTCTTGACGCTGACAAGGAGGAGACAAGCTCTGTACCTGCGTTTCGGGGCGCGCGTTAGTGCGCATTACTGACTGTCACCGCAGGAAGACGATGCGTTGTGAGAATCTAGCCCAAAGCACACGAGCAAAGTTCGCATTAGGAATCTGCTTAAATTAAAGCAAAGCTTGGCACGCTCGGCAACAGTTCAAAATCCAATCTTGTGCTGTCACAAATTCTCTGTCATTAGCTTAACGTTAGCGTGAATCGTGCGTGCTGTCAGACTTCCTTTCCTTACTGTAGGGAATTTTGTATTGTTGCTCCTATTATATCGAGAGTCCCGGAGTTGAAAGCTGCTAGCAGTGGTGCTGGTACGCTACTTATTTGCCAGAATGGTAAGAGCTGCTCACAAAATAGTCT
This sequence comes from Grus americana, assembly GCF_028858705.1. Taxonomy (NCBI): domain Eukaryota; kingdom Metazoa; phylum Chordata; class Aves; order Gruiformes; family Gruidae; genus Grus; species Grus americana. Next base: position 14,832,476 of record NC_072868.1, on the reverse strand, counting down.
AATTTCAGCATCTGTCAGAGAAATGAGGCTGATCAACAACGAGAGTTCATTTGATTGCTTTGAAAAAAAATTAAGTGCTGGCTTATGACACACAAGGCATAAATTAAATCATAAGTAGATCAAGATTACTGACAAGAAGTGATGACAGGTGTTGTGAATAAGTTGACACGGGGATACTGCCCTGTATAACAATTGTCAGTCATCGGCCAGCTTTGAGGTTCTGCCGTGGCTAATGGGGAATGGTTACTAGAAACGCATAGGAAGTGTCATTAACAGTCACATTTTCAAAAAAAAAAAAATTATGGTACAAACACTCCTTAAACGGCTGCAGATGCTTCTGATACAGCAGTATTAGTCAAAGCCCCATTTAAAAAACCTGCGAGTATATTCAGTACAGTGGTCAAGAAACAATTTCTGATCGAGGTACTGGACTGGGACTAGGAGGATCTGGCTTTGTGTTCTGACACAGCCCGCTCTGTGACCCTGGGCAAAGCGTGTCACCTCGCTGCACATCAGCTCCGAGTACGGGATGATATTTCTGTTGTCTGTCTCGCCTGTTCAGGCTGTTAGCTCAGCGGTGCATCGCCTGACCCGTCTGTGGAGCTACACACCTGGCACACCACATTTTCTCTGCTCTAATCCACAACATCATAAAAATACGCCTAATTACTAATGCTGGTGGGGAGGAAGGCACGTCCCTTGCCCCAAAGAACTTACGAACTTACAATAATGAGAATTATTGCTGCTGAGGTTAAAGCGGTACTGCGTATGCAACCGGATGATACCCATGTGCCGTTATTTAATAGATACAGACTGATGCCAAAAATACACAGATGACATTATATCATCTCTATTGACGTGTTTGACACATGTATCCCCTCTGCTAGATGCTGCGGTCTCTGCTGCAGTTCGGGATGCATACAATGAGCGCTCCCCGCCCGCAGCACTTCACAAGGATGTTTATGGACAGAAAAATGGACGGGGGGTAAATATCTGCCAGTCAGACCCCTCTCAGTTCTCAGCATCTTTCTCCAGAGAAATGCATCATTATATTTGAACTGTGCTGTTTATGAGGTATCATTAGCATTATTCAGTTACTGACTTCAGATGTCGTCTTCTGTGGTCAGAGCAATCATTATAGGTTTATCCAAGAAGAGCTGTGACAGATGTCATAGTTGGTTACAGTCACTGTATGCCAGATTTAGCCTCCGGTTATGTACTGCTTGAGTACTTTCTCTAAAAGCATCTTGTGAGTACCCTGCAGTAGAAACAAGTGACAAGGACTTCAGATATATTTGTGACATTGAATGGACGCGGTTTTAGGATGAGATTATGATGTGGTAAGCAGGCAAACAAAGAAGCAGAAGATACTTGCACTAAGCCAGTTTCCTACCTTTTCTTAACTACGTCCTTTCGTACTACTAGTAGTTAAGTCCTGCAAATCTGGGGTTAAAGTTTTTTTTGTTTTGGCCTCATGTTGCAAAACTATTACACTTGTTTAATATGATCTTATCTGTATTTTCCTCATAGCTCAAACTGCTGTACTGTGTTGTGGTAAATTGTGACGATGAAGGAAAGAAAGAAAGAAAGGAGCAAATAAGCGTGGCTTGTTGTCACATACGGACACAGGGTCCAAACTCCATTATTAAATGCATTTGGTCTTCAGCTACAAACTATATAACTGGACGCAGAGCACCCCGTTGGCGTGGCCAGTATTTAAATGCAGGCAATGCACTGGAAGATCCGTGTCCGGCTAACTGTAAAGACAGGATCTGGCGTGATCACACGTACTTGAACTCAAGCAGGTTTTGTGTGTCTGCCTCATTTTTGGGGCAACTGACAGCCTTCCCAAACCAGAAACCTCCATTTTCCCTTCCCTGTCCATGCTGGGGGGTCTCCCGCATCAAACTGCGGCTTTATCGACTGGGCGAAGAACCATGTTTTAAATCAAGGCGATACCGCTTGTTACGTACGTAAGTCAGGAGTCACAAGCTGGCAGCAGTCGCTCGAGTGCTGTGTTCCAGGGCAGCTATCAAGCGTTCGTGAAGAGGACATGTAAATACCATATGTTAAGTATGACTGATGAAAGCAAATACACAAAACCCTGGAGAACTCACTGGTGTCATCGTAACCCTCAGAAATTCTTTCCCGCCCGCTAGAGAGGGAAGTGAGAAAATGAGTGACAGAGCATGGATTTCCAATTACGGCCGACACTCCGGTATTCAATTAATGCTTCTAAAGTTGTGAGAAAGGATGCAACAATGTCTGCTCTCTAATGACCTGTAAGCCAGAAAATAATTGTGAAGAAACTCTCTTATCAAAAATAGTGCTTCCGCAGGTACCTCCGAGAAGGAACGAGACACAGGATATTATCCCTCTGGCCAAACGATCCATAAGGTACTTCTCTCCTCCAGAATAACTGCATTCTTCTGCAAAGGCCGCTTGTCCCATTGATGCTTTCTAAGGGGCACTGCTGCCATTCGCTCCTTAATTAGGAGATTAGGAGAATTCTTTGACTGAAAATTAAGAATCACTATGGCTTATTTTTATCACTAAAAGATCACTCCAGCAACTTCCTCCAGGAAATTGCAAAGGGAAGTCATTATGTGAGGGGGGCTGGGGAGGCAAAAGCCGGCTAGATTGTGCATATGAACCCCAGATGAAATGCGTCCTAAGCCTGCGAGGGGGGCGCAAGGGGTGTTTACTAGGTCATTTACCATGTTCTTGTTTTTAAAGTTTCCTTTTCCACGATTACTTGTTGACCTTAATTGTTTCCATGCCCATGAGATAAGTCTTTGTACTTCCTACGGAGGCTTACCCGCGAGGTCTGGGGATTGCTCTTGCTAATTGCCCCGTATTCCTTCATTTCCCTTGAGTGGCTGTGGCGAGCCTATTCCCACATATGCTCCCAAAATCCATTTTAATGGCGGGGGCAGCAACGCGCAGCTGACGACATATGTTTAGCTGCATTCAGTACTCGCTGAAGCATGCCTATCATGTTACATAAAAGGAGAAGGTCAGTACAAAACAAACAGCTTTTTACAAGCTACGGCTTAAGGATCCCGTCCTAAAGAACGCTTACGTTTCAGAGAGAGACAAATAAGCTTGTCGTTGAGCTCTGTTCTGCGTCTAGGCTTTTTTTTTCCTCTTTTTTTTTTTTTTCTTCTTCTTCTTTTTGCATACATTAGAAATGCTGTTAGTCTCCCAGGACAACCTGTGTTAAAAACATTCTCTTCTGGCAGAAATAAAGCTCTCCAGGGCCCGATCCTCGGCTTCCCTGACTCACCGGGGCAGGCTGGGGCGCAGCAGCGGGACCCCGGCCCCGCAGGCACCTGCTGCGGGAGGGCAGCGCTGGGATCCCTGCAGGATAAGCTTACGCAGCACCGTCTGCTGGGCTTTCAGAAGAGGTTTGTCCTTGCACAGGGTAAAATAAAGAACAGCTAGGAAAGGAGATACTTAAGGAAAACTTGGGCTAATTTCAGAGGAATTGGTTATTTCCTGTTATTTCTTTTTAATTGGGTTTTTTTTCCCCTCCAACTGACCTGGAACCAAGGTATGAGATGACCCAGAGAAGATTTCCCAAGGCACCAGGGACAGCTGGGCTCTGTTCCCGTTGCCTTGCTGCCAGGAGGTGTGGCAGAGGGGACGCACAGAGCTCTTCGCTGAGGGCCGGAGGAGTAAATCCAAACCTTGCTCAGCATCTCAGCTGGACGCCTCTCCCAGCTGCAAATGGGTACGGCCTCAGGCCGACAGATCAAACCCAGCTGGGCTGGTGCCAGCCACATCTCTGCCCGGTGCGTCCGAGGGAGGGAGCTGCCCGTGCGTACCCCGTGGGCTTTGAGGGTCTGCGCAGACCCCGCTGCGACGGCAGGTTGGGGGCAGATTGCACATGGCCCTGAAAATCCACTGGGGCAGGAAGATATTGCTTCCCAAGATCAGTTCTTGTGTAATGTAGCTCAAAACATCTGCGTGGCTTTATCTGTAAGGGCATCCTCGCATTCGGCCTTTCTACATTTTTTTGGAGCCTTTACAAAACGCACCTCCCCTGGGAAGCATTGCTGATTCAGCAGATTCCTGCAGACAAGGGCTGTTTGTGGCACTGATTCATTCATTTCGGTTATTTATACCGCCGTGTTAGGTGCTGTGTGAAGCAAGAGCAAAGCACTGTTCGTGCCCCAGAGGCATCTGAAGTCAAGGAGGAGGCAAGATAGAAGCAGCGCACGTTACACACGAGAGGGTTGAAGGTGCAGGCAGCACTGGCAGTCAGGTGGGCTGAGACCGAATTGTGCTTCCAACTTCATATCTGAACAAAATCATAGCTTCTCCACTCGATTTCTGTGTGCAAACCCAGTTTACGTGAGGATGTGTTACAATATTAATTCCAGGTGCCTAAGCTGTATTTGAGGCGGTTTCCAGCCGGGGCAGCGGCAGGAGGGCTGCGGGGTGGCACAGCAGCTCCCACGCCGTGCAGCACGGACCCTGTGCTATGCGGGACTGCGTTAGTGCCAGTTAGCATTGCTGAGAAGTATGTTGGTTACAGATATTTAATGCACCCGGAAGCTCCCATCAAGAACAAAAATATTTAAAAACCTGTGAAAAATCTGGTCCATAAATATGACTCTTAATGTGCTTTTCAGAGCTATTTGGCTTGGTCATGCCACTGATTCCTGCCAGGTGCTGAGCTCCGCTTGCGACAGAACAGATCTAAAGCTAGCATGGGACCTGACAAGTCTCAGGGACGTTTAGAAACGTGTATTTTCCCCACTTCGTACAAGTGCTTTTTCTGTTGTTAAATAACGGCTGATATAAATAGTATCTTTCTTGTTTAAATGGGGCATGATTTTTTCCAGATTTCCATGTGAATATTTAAATACGTGGCTCCGCCAGCTGTGGGCTTTGTGCTGCGATGCCAGGGTGCTTTAGTGATCTCGGAAACGGAAATCTCAGGATGCGGCAGAAGCAATGATGCCACCAAAATGGGTGCAAGTGCTCATTTGCCTGGGGGAAAGTAAACTTCTTTTAGTGAGTCAATTTTGTAGTGGGTTTTCCTCTTTTTTTTTTTTTTTTTAATTTAGTGTAGATTTTAAAAAGCTCTTCTGCAGCCAGCTAGTTAAATTATACAAATGGTTTCAATGTTCTTTTGGGGAAAAGTTTACAGAAACAGTTCTTGGTATAGGCTAATGAAATTCCAATGCTTAGCCTTAAAATAAGCAGGGGTGAGCTTTGGATGCAGGCTGTCCTACTGCTTTGAAAGTTAAGAAAAAGCTTTGGGGGATGGGACAAGGGGCTCTGACACATCCGTTGATACCGTTTGTCTCCCTTGTTCTTCCCAGTATTAATGCATTTCACCGATACTAAATTCACATTTGTTCGCCTGGTAAGGAAACCAATCGAAGCAAAAGATCGTTTATAGGGGATGCCGCTGCTGCCTGTTTATACCGGGGGACAGAAGTACCGTGTTTAAGGAGTTGTTTGAGGCTGTGTAAACACACGTGACAATGCAGACGGCAGATCCACCTGTACCAAAAAGCATTCAATAACCAGATTGACACGTTTAGCTGCTCTGAGGTGTATTAAGTGAAACCCCAGCTCAGAAGGGGGAATTTTCAGTGTCTTCAGCCAAGCCCAGGATTTGTATCACAACGTGATTTTTCCTCAAGCCCAAGGATGCAATGAGCCGGTCAGCAGAGTGCGATGTGATTTAAGCCCTTTCGTCTTGCGTGTCCCTCCACCGTGAGTTTCGGTTTGCTGATCCGATGCTTTAGATGAAGATCTCTGCAGCTAGAGCTGGGTTCGGTGCTTGGCGCTGGGCTGGTTTCCGCAGCTCAGCCCGCGTTTCGGGAGCTGGCTGAGGAACCCACCTGCTCCAACGTGATCAAAGGCTGCGGGGCTCCCTCCTGGTGCCGGGGTTCCCTCCTGGTGCCGCAGCTCCCCGGCGATTGGGAAGCAGCATTCCTCAGCAGGTGTAAACGTCCTTCAATAGGAGAGTGTGGAGCCTTATAGCAAAACAGACATCAGTTAATCTCTCATGCCTAGATGATTCTACTGTGACGTTCTGCCAAGCAGCCCGAGGCAGTGAAAAATAAACTGCTAGCATTATAGTATCATTATGTTTCTGATTCTCCAGAGAAGCCAATATTTGTTTGCTTTTCTCTGAAGTGTTTCGTGTCACCATGTATGCTCTCTCCCCTTCTTTTCAGGGCAGGGAGAGGGGGAGGAGAAAAGCTCCACAGCGACTGCACAGCTCCAATTTTGTGCTGCTTGGGGCTGGAGGGTTGGGGCTTTTCTTTCTGCTCTCCTTTCTTATACCTATAAAATTTGTAAAGCTTATTTGGCTACCTATTGCTGTGGTGTTTCTGAAATAGGCCGGTCTCTGCAAACAAATTTTTCAGCTCAAATTGCTCGTAAATTTGATAGGCACAAAACCAACCTGAAAGGGGGTCCCGGGCGGGACCCCAGGCGCTCTGGGGAAAAGGGTCCTTCCCCCGTCTCCCAGGCTGTGTGCTGGAGCCCAACCATCTCCACAAACCCGGCCGCCTCTCGCCCAGCGCAGCAGCAGGAGGGGTCGGTTCCTCGTCCCTCCCGTGGGATTCAGCAGCCCCCGGAGCCGGGATCTCGGGAGCTGAGGGCTCTGGTGCCCTGACCTCCAGCGGGGTCAGCCCGTGCCCGGGGGGGGCAGCTCCGGCCGCTGCCGGCCCCACGCTTCCCTCCTGATTTACACCGCGGGGGACAGGGTGGCTCGTTCAGCCCAGGGCCCCCGGGCAGCCGGCCCTCCCCTCTCCGCTACCTGGCAGCCTCCCCCAAAGGAAAACAATACAGTATCGTCCCTCCTTCCCCTGCCTAATTTGTTTAAGAAAACCCGAGGTGAGTGCTGCAGTTAATTAAAAGGCAGCGGCGGACGCGTTCAAAGGCAGCGCTACCCCTCGCTCTCCGCCCCGGGCAGGTGATGGGGGCAGCGGGATGCTGGGGGGGGCTGGGGCCGGGACAACCCCCGGGCACCCCGCGGCCCCCCCCCCCCCCGCCCCGCACCCGCGAACTCCCCGCGGGCGGCCGGGAGCCTCATCCCAGCACCAGCCGAAAAATTGCATCTAACCAGGCTTCTCCCAAACCTGCTGCTTGGCTTCCAGTTCAGAACGAAACCGTGGATAGGGATATTTTGTGTGTGTGTGTGTGTGTGTAACCACTAATTTGCTCATCCGTAGTAACAACTAAACCATACCAAATTATTCCCAATCCATAACGCCGTTATGTGAGCTTCTGGAAGAAGATTTGATGGGGTTTTGGGTCTTTTTTTTTTTTTCCCTTTATCGTTTAGATAGCAGTGATTCTGGAAGGGGCTATGGGTGGCTGCAATCACAGCCGTGACTTTAGAAGCGATTCTGGAACCCGGCCGTTGCCAGCAAGGCTGCGAGGACTCGCTGCGGGAAGGCGAGTGTCAATGTGAACAGCCCGTTCAAAGCCTTCTTCTTCTTCTTCTCTTCTTCTCTCTCCTTTACTGCTATCTTTGCAGCTGATTTCAGCTGATAAACATCATTCTTGTGCTACTTGGGTTATTGTTACAGAGATCATAAAAGCTCCACGTAAGCAAACGAGTGATTGAAGCGGTTGTCTCACCTAGAGATGGCTCTTGCCCTGTTGTTCCCAAGGTGAAATGTTAACTTGCTTTTCTTTGAAGACTTTCACAGATAGGCTTGCTATCAGAATCAGCAAATTACAGTGACCCAACATCCTGGAAGCCAGTTCATCTTAGGCATCTATCTGAAAGTTACTTTTTACTCTGGCAGATGATAAAAAATGTGCAGGAAGTAATTATGTTGCTTTTTCCCCCCTGTGTAATATCAAATGCGGAATCTTAATGTGATGTTAAAATGTGCCATGTTTCAGCTCTTCTCAGGGTCGATTGAAAAGCAGGAAAAAAATCATGGGAATTTGATCACCTATTTTCATTAGAAATTTGCAAGGAAAGAACCTCAGTTGCAATGGTAACCTGTGATATATACCCCCCCTTTTTTTTTAAACTTCAGTTTTTACATACTCCTCTGAAATAAAAATATAGAAAAGGGTATCACAAAGGTCAAAGGTAGAACAAATGATCAGAAGATAGAAGATGCTATTTAAAAACCCCCAAAAATCCAAACCACCAACCCGTTGAAAACTGCCTAGCTCTTTTTCAGCACAAAATTTTCCCTGCATTTCCTACATCAACATTTGCCTGGAGGAAGGGAAGGGAAGTGATGACAGGGCAATGTTATGACAGGAGAAAGATGATTAGAGGTGGCATTTAAAAAATAAAAATAATGGTGAGTGGTATTGTGAATAGCAATGCCAGTTTGCATGGGTTTGTAATTCCACAATTTGCAGGTTACAAGGATTTTCAATTATTTAGAATAGTGTTTATAAACATTAGAAAAACATGCATTTTGGGTTCTATTCTGAAAATTTTTCTTTCTTCTTCATTTTTCTGCATTCTTGTTTAAAGTTCAGTTTCTAATGAGAAATTAGCATGTCTAGAGTATATTGCAAATGGCAAATACTAAATATCTAGAATTGAGATGCAACATATACCAAGACATTTTCTCAAACTGTTCGCGAAACCCCATGAAAGAAGGTAAACATATTAAAAATGGTTGAATGGGTCATTCTCTAGAAGGGATGGAGAATTCCTGTTTAAGATGTATTAATCTCTTTCCATAACATCTAGGTATTTTGATTTTTTTCTGGGATTTATTTGGATTTATTACCCCCTTTTTGGTTTCCGTGTTTGCACAAGGAAAATCAATGCCCAAACCTTTAAAGTATTTTAACAAAAATGCATTAAAAACTGTCACTGGAGTCAGGAGATCGGTTTTATCAGCAGTTTACACCAGAGAAGGATCTGCCTCCTCTATTTAAGCAGAGATAGGCAGAGCAGTGAACAAGCCACTCACTACCTGTGTGCTGAACCCCGAGTAACTGCCTCATTTCAGTAAAAACCCCTCAAGATTTCCTGGCCTCCCTGGAAATGTTGGGTTTTGCAGCACGTAGCCTGTTCAGCTCTGGCAGTTGCCTTTCATTTGCTTTTTGGAAGGGAAGATGTATGGTGAGGAAGAGCTGCCAGGATTCCCCAAATCCCTCTTTTCTCCAAAGACAGCTCCAGCATATTTCTTCATTAGTCCAAGTATCCCTGGGCTTGGTTTTCGTTTTTTCTTGGATAAAGGAGGACTTGCTGTCTGCTTTTTGCTGAAAACAGAGGCCTAGAGCAGCTCCTTGGAGGGGAAAATTAGGCATAAAGAAATTTTAAAAATAAAAATCAGGAAAACCAATTCTTTAGTAGAAAACCCAACACATTATTGCTCACCTCATAACTGTGACCATCACACACCTAACACCACTTCCCTTCACTTCAGACAGCTCATAAAAATGAGATGTCCTTGGAAGGCACTGGTGTGTCACCTCCTTCCCGCAGTGCCTTCGGGAGGGATCTGGGGATGGAGAATCCTGGATGGGATCCCCAGGCTGTCCCAGATGGGTCCCCGCTCTGCACAGCTGAAGGCGATAGGTAACGTGGTGCCACTGGGATCTGCTATAAACATCTCATCAGTTCGGGCTGCCGCGCGGTGAGCCCTGGTGCCACCACCCATCACACAGAGCGCAGGTAACTTGGTTGGTTTTTCTTACTTAGCAATGGGAAAGCAATATGACTCCAAGGAAATTTTGGGCATATTCAGCTTATTTTCTGTATTAAGCCATTAAACAATCTGTTCAAAGTGGTGCTAGTTAACGGCTTGTGTCTGTGAAGGGAGAGGGTGAATATCACCGAGGCAGAGAGATTAGGAGCAAGGGCAGAGTCTTTTGTCATCACCAGGCCTTTCTGCAGGAGTTTCACAGTAGGTAAAAAATGAAATAAAATTGCATCAGGAATTAGTTTGGCTTGTAGGATGGCTCCTGACTGAAGGCTAGTTTTTGGTCCACTTTGATGTGTTGAAGAACAAGAACTTCCAGTACCGATTCTGCTTATGTACATAAATCGTGGGGGTTGGAGAGAAAGAACAGTGACATACTGGTTCTCTTCCTTTATGAATGTAGGCTGCAGTCCATCGTAGTGGCTATAAAGCGTCTAAGACTGATAACAAACGCTCAACACTATCTAAGTGAAGAGGCCAATAAAGCCTGAAGTATTTATACACCTGTGGTTTGACTAGCTGGGTAATGAATGACAACCCTTTTTCTTACATGCATGTTTTTCTTTTTCCATTTCTAGCTCGCACCGCAGCGAGCCCAGCGCCCTTCGGATTGTTTATACCTTGCCAAACCTGTTCCAAATAAACCCTTGCGCTGCAGTTTCAGCCTTGTCAGGGAAATTGCTGCCCTCTTCTGGTTTAACGCAATTCTCGCCCATCCGAAGGCATCCCCGAGCCAATGCCAGTTTGAGTATGATAATACGACCCAATATGAAGTTAATTAAGGCTAAACAATAGTTTCTTTAAGACTAAATCAGAAATGAGGGCAGGCAGCCCTATCTAGGACAATAGGATTGGATCCAAATGCAGTTTTAAAGACGTGTCCCGCCTCCCCTGATCAGAGTGCATTTAATGAGATTCATGCAATTTCTTTCTGAAAACAATAGCTTTAACCATTGGTTGCATAACCCAGGATATCCAGCTGAGGCCCCCCAAGTACAGAGTGTTCCACAAAAAGGAATGACTCTTCTAGCTCGACTTAAATAATTAAAACAAGATCTGGAGAAATAGCCAGCCCGGTGAGATGCCTTTTAGGGTGTCAGGGAGCGGAGGAGGCGAGAGAGAACTCCTAAGGGCAAAGTTAAATTTGTCCATTATTATCTTCTTTCTGCTGGGATGGGGCTGCACAGCACGAATCACCGAGACCCCTGAGAGTCCTCAGCCCCCTCTGCCTTTCGTGGCTTTCAGCACCTTGCAGGATCAGGCCCCACTGCTATAATTCAGAAAAGACCACTGTCTACGTAGAAAGTAGGTCTGGAGCATATACTCACCAAGATTAGTTTGAATTTAGACTGTGATTTGTGGCTCTCATTTTACATGAAGTTTAAAGTTTCTTGGCTGCTGGAGATACTGCTCTGAACTGAGGATCTTGTGTCCTGTGAGTGGGTGGGAACAAGGGACGGCAATACAGACACTGCTATAGACAATGCTTATTTAGGATTGTGGAAGCATTACAAAGGAAAACATTCCTCTTGCCCCTCCAGCTACAATAGCTTCACAAAGCATTCAGAGCAACAAATGCCATTTTCCAAAAAGTTAGTACCAGCAATTTGAGAAGAGTGTGCCCTTCGAGGGATGTGTGGAGCCATACGAATGGCAAGCGCTGTATTTCAGCTAAACTAAACACTTCATGCATAGCAAGAGGCTTAAATTAGTTCCCCCCCCCCCTTTTAAGACTAAAGTTATTTAAGTCATGCTTTGAAGATCTTGCTTTTGCATCCCATTTTGATAGCATACAGCAGCAATCCTGTTTGTCGGGTGATTTTGAAACAAAATGTGGTCTCGTGGCAAACAAAATCTCCTGTTCCCAGGGCAGAAGTGAAGACAAATGCTAGGTGCTTCTCTGATGTTGGTTTAGAGCTGCAGAGAGATACACTTTTCGTGTCTTCAGTGCTCAGAACTTGCAGATATGGTGCGTGTGAGTGAAGCTGAGGCTCGACTTTTAGCTGCTTTATTTAAAAGGCTGCATTCCTCTAGTGCTGAGGCAGGACACAATTAAAGCTGCATTTCTGGTGCCTTTCATATTTCCTTGTGGTAAGGCCAGGTCTGATTCTTCTTCCTCCCAGTAAGGCATTTGACTGTTCAACAAACGTGATTCAGTCCGGCAGGGTTTTCCAGCATCCAGTCTTTTATAGGCATCTGCAGCAGCATTTATGCCTAAATAATTGGTTAAATAAGTAACTACAGAAGAACCACTATGAGGGATAGCACAGGAGTATCTTTATTTTGACCAGCTTTATCTGTGTTGCTGATCTGCGTGTTGTGGTGTGGATATGTGCAAAACGAACGTGCTCCCAACCCACCCTGGTTTTGTTACACGAAGAGCGAAAGAAAGGGAAACCAGGCTGGAGTGGCCAGAACGGGATGGCCAGGCTGCTGCTTCCCTAAACACCACCTGAGACTGGAGCCCGGCAGGGATTTGCCACCGTTTTGAAGCGTTTCTAACCAAACGCTGCCTGCCAGGGGTGCCGAGATAAATACGGTTGAGTTTGTTTCTCACGAGCTTGCTGCAAGTCTAATTCCAGCTTTGTGGTCAAATTAAGGGATGAACAAATCCACTTGCTGCCCACGTAGGCTTCTGTAAAGACTCTTTATTCGTGATGGAGTCACCTTTTTGCACAAATCAGAGGAGAAGCACTCCCTGTAAGTTTTTCTCTAAAGGTATCCAAGCAGAGCCCAAAGCTACTTCGATGGGCGCCGTGCTGGAGGAGAAAAGCCATGGCCTGAGTGCGTCCAGGAGGTCCGTGCAGGCACCCGGCTCCTTACTGGGGCTGGAGAACGGAGCTGGCACTGGTGTCGGGGCTGTGCGGTGGGACCTTTCCCCATCTGACTGCGGTCAGCCCCGTCCTGCCCAGGGACAGCTTTCACTGCCACGCTGTCACTGCTGCTTCCAATCCACGATCAATTTTCCATTTAAAAGGAAGAGTTGGGACAAGCATTTCGACAGCTCTATATGGTGTTGGGGATATTTCAGTCTGGGCTGAAGGAGAATTGTAAAATGCTTTCCTTTTCTTAAAAATAATCTGAATTTTGGCAGAAGGTCCAGCCCAGCTGTTATTTTGTGAAGTGTCACACGCTGCCATCATCGGCTCTCACCACCTGGATGTATTTACAGCCAACCCACATTTGTTAATCATTGAAACAAGGTATGGGGGCTTAAAAAAAAAACCCCAAACCCCAACAAACAGCAACACGGCTGTGCATGTTACCAGATGCCACTGTGGTGATCTCAAGCATAAGCTGTAGATTTTTATCTTTTAAATGGAGACGTCCCTTGGGCGCAGCCACTGCCCCTGTCCACAGCTATCCTTGTCACCCAGCTGTCCTCCGCGCTCGGCGCTGCGAGGCTCACACCATACGGCCGGGTTTGCTGCGTGAGGAGTATAACAGCGGACAGGGGCAGAGATCGAGGTCGGGGGTCCTGGGGACATTGTGGTTTTAAGGGACTGGCGTCTCGGCATGTGTAGTCATCCTTCGGAAGGGCGAGACCACAGTCAAAAACAGCTAGGGCTCAAGGCCGCTGTTTGCTTTTATTTGCATTTATTGCTTGCGATTGCAGACGTTAATCTTTGGATGTTTCCAGAATTAGGGGGTAATAAGACAAGACAACAAGGAGTCTGAAGCTAACAGAGGGAGGCTGGGATAGTGCGTGGCACTGCGAGACACGAACCATTTCTGGGGTTCCTGACTACGCCAGCTTGCCCCTCCGGGGAGCCCCCACGTGCCAGCGCTCCAGACTTGAGCATTCACAGCACGTCCCCGCCAAGGTTTTGACCTGTAAGCGTTCCCCGGCAGGTTACGCCTGGTTCTTCACCCCTCACTCCTAATTTGAAGTATGGCCTTATCCGGCATCAGGAACTCCCCAGTCATTCCAGGGGCCCCGTGAGAACGGTCCCCGTCTGGATTTGCCATTGCTCCTCACACCAGCCGTGCGTCAAAGCCACCTCTGTGCATAGTGCCGTTAGCGCAGTGGCTGTAAAAAGGGGTGACCCCCTTTTCTGGGGTCTGCTCTCCATCCTGCGTTGGCTTTGCAACGTGGTCTCCTACCTTCTCCCCGCAATCTCTCTCTGTTCTTGTGCGAGAAATTTCTCTCTGCAGATGTTTTCCTAGAGCAGCCAATTCCTACTCCATCCTCTCTCCATCTGATCAGGACAGAAAAAATATGTGCTCTTTTTTGCCCCGTTTGTGCTTTAATAAATGTTTGTTTGGTAGAAAGTGAAGGGTGTCAACTACATGAGTAATCTGCAGTGTTTAAATCTGTAACTGTTTAAATCTGTCTTTAAAACTTTATGGGATGTTGCCTGCAAGAAAAATAGTAATAGCTATAGTCACAAGTGGTTTGACTGTGGGGCAAAAAAATAAAACAAGAGAAAAAGATAGATTTGTAGAAGAGCAGATAACATAAATACAAAGTCACCAAAGTGGTTGTAAAAGGCTCCCCAAAACACATCTTTCCAAGGATTTCTAGCATGATTGTAGGGCCGTTTAAGTGGCTGCTGCCAAATTAGGCCAGAGTGCAGAACAGTCCCAGCTGTGACAAGCTACAACCCCAAGCGATTAGAACGTGAAACCCGTACCCAGTAACAAGCCTAAGGATGGACAAAACCTGGGTACTTGTGGGAGGTGACGTCCCCCAGCGCTGCAGGTAGGCAGGTGCCCAGTACAGCCGGGGACGCGATGCCGGGCGCTTCCGGAGGAGGCTAACTCAGGGATGCTGAAAGCGAACAGCGCTGCCTCGCTGGCCGCGAGACCTGCCTGTCGTAACGGGAGGCGCAAACCTCGCGCTTGGGACGTGCTTTCACGTGTTGCTCCATTTTACAGATCACTGTGCAGCTAGAAAAGTTAATACTGCAAATACTTTAGCAAAGCTTTCAAAATACCGAATCCCTATTTTTTCGGAGTTCTTTGCGTGCGTGCGTTGGGTGAGGGTATGCAACCGTGCGCCTTCCGCCGTGAGTATTCACATTGCCAGGTCAACGATTTATTTGTGAAAGATGCCTCTGTAACCTGTTGGAGGGAATAAGGAGGTGTCGGAGGGTTTCCCCGGCCAGGTGGTCAGCGGTCCCCAGCTGCTCCGCAGAAAAAAACCTCTTTGTGTCCACGGAGCAGCTCGGTTTCTGCCGGGGAGTGGCGAGTGCAAAGGCAGGGCAGCTCCCTGCCTGTCAGCGAGCACCTGAGATGCAAAGGGAGGGCAGTAACTCAATAAATCAATTCAACTTACAGCCATAAATCAAACATAGTTGGAAATCAATTGTAACAGTTAACAATGATTCTTTTGAAGTTGACAGCGGAGGCCCCAAAAGACAGAAGCACAAGAATAGTGAACTGTTACTCTCGAGACCGTGACTCTTGGGAAATACGTTTTCTGCCCACAGTGTGCATGGATGTGTGAAGTGAGTTTCATGCAACGTGGAAGGAATTTAATATTTTAAAATCTGTTAAGTGTTTGGCTTTACAGTAGTCCTAAGCGTACCAAACACCGTGATTTAAACTGCAGTGCCCTACAAATCCTGAAGCGTTGGGCGCACGTGGGGTTTCTGGGCAGTGGGGTGTTCTCCCTGCGGACGTACATAGGGGCGTCAGGGATGAGCTATTTGCAAACTCTGGAGCGCGTGAATTGGATGTTTCTGAGAAATTTGAAAACGTTAGAGGAGTAAACGTAAGTGAAAATGAAACGAGGTCGGTCTAAACTTCAAAGAGTTCAGTTTGAAATAGACGCTGTGGAGTTTGGATGGTACAAGAAGGCTGCGCTGTACGTGATAATCCTCGGGGCACGGGGATGGATTAGGTGACCTCTGGAGAGTCATTCCAGCCCAGTGATTCTTTGAGAAGACAAATACACTGGAAGATGCAAATCTTATCTGAAAAGTGTAACATGAGGCCCACTTGTGGGATCCCGTAAATAATTTGGGTTTTGTACAGTTGTGGAAGAAGGTTCGGTGAATAACTGCCAGTTATTCTGGCATTTAGAGGGGATGGAAAGACAAAGGAATGGTGTGAATACTAAATGAGGTTGTTACACTTCAATATTTCCTACCTGAGCTGCAAAGCGTTCTAAAGAAATGGGTATTTTTTCAGTTGCTGCCATCTCAGAGAGAATAAGACAATGCTTGGATGTCTCTCCTCAAGAAATCCTTCTGGACGTGGCTGTGCAAAACATTGTAGGAGATTAAAGCATAGCATTCCAGTGACTTGTTTAAACATATCTTAGTATATCTCTTTGCAGCAATCCTTAAGCCCCAACCACCAAAGACTATCTCCTCACAGCAGTGACAAATTCCGATCCCAAACAAACCACCTGGGGCACGCTGAATCGCTAAACACAAATGTCAGAGGTCTATATTATTTCCAATATTCTTTGACATTGCTTATGATGTGGCCTCTGGCACATTCCCAGCAGAAGAAAGTTCAGTTATATTTCTTTCAATTAAAGAATCTGATTTAGCCACTAATCATGTCAAAGAATGTCTGGGGGAGGGGGCGAGAAAGGAAGAGGAGAACGTGAGCGAGTGGTGGTGTGTTCAGATGGGACGGCTCGTGCGATAGCTCGTGCGATGGCTCGTGCGATGGCTCGTGCGATGGCTCGTGTTTTCTGCAGGGAGGCACGAACGCTGCGGGGTCTGGCCGGGACAAGGGCTGGTGCAAACAGAAAACCGCTATGTGTATCCAAAATATTATTGGCTTGATAAAATCATGTGAATCCTATTAATGCACAGACTCAGGCGTACTACCACGGTGAAAATCATGCTCCCAGAGCTGTTGTCAGTAAGAATGGCAGGAAAGTCTTTGGGACAGAGAGAATCAGGTAACAGTGAACGGGAGCGGTTTAGTAAGCTTTATCAGCATCTGCCGCAGCATCTCACCCAAGCACGTGGTTATCTGTCCGTGCTGGAGGACCCGGTGCTGGGCATCAGGGTCTGGCAGGCAAGTAGCACCCTGCTAGATCGGGGGTGAGCCTGGCACTGCCACACGTGTCTGCATAAACCCACTTCAGGGAAAACCATCGTTTGAAAGCCTAACAACGTGCTGAGCCATGCCTCTTGGTGGCTCAGGACAACTAGGATTGCTTCACCTGTTTGAATGTGTTGCTGATCTTCAGGGAACGGTGGAAAACACAGACAGTTCCCAAACCTCAAAAAAAGTCCGAGACTGTTGTTAAGAGGATTTGCATTTGGAAAATTTTGCCAGGTTACACAAGCAGATGCAATACTTGGGATATTTCTGCGTAGGTTTTCCAAACCTTCCTTCTCCAACATCCTCGTGGTAAGCAACATTGCTTAAGATGGGAGCAGATGGACCTTTGTACATAATCTCAGGCAAGTCTCAGGGATTTCTGATTCCGGGGTCTCCTTGGGCGTTGTGGCATCCAGCGAGGCAGCAGCCAGAGTTCCACGTGCAGAATAGATGCTGTGAGGCAGAGAGCAGCTGTGGCATTTCTTATTTCTTCTCTACAGCAGTGCAGCAACATGTCTTCAAACCCACTCGCAAAGCACCTATACAGCCATAAGACTGACTGTATCATCTCTTAATGTTGCCCACATATTTTTAAATGGTATAAAATCATAGCATTTTTCAGTGTGTGGGGGCGTGTTGTTTGGGTTTTTTTATAATAGTTTTACACTCAGTGATTTGGCACGTTAATACTGACATTTTCACAGGCGTTCAGCCCTGGCCTGGCAGTGTCTCTGCTGGCAATTTTAGCACTGACCATCACCAGCGGAGCACTCTGAGCTGGACTCTCTGAGATCTCTTGTCAGAGATGTCCCGAAGCACCTTCCTGAGGGTTGCACTGATGCTCTCTGTTGGGTGCAGCCAGCCAAATGCACAGCCGTGCAGCCTGGCTCCTCTCACACACAACTGCGTAGCCTCGTACCTAGATATACTTTACAAAAATATTCTGGCACACCTCACTCATTAAGTCAAGCAATGTTGATATGAGGAATCTGCATTGACTATACAGGTGTGTGAGATACCAAGATTTTACAGTATTTGCATGTTTTTGAAACATCTGTTTTAAAAGCAAGAGCATCGATTGCATTTTTCTCAGCGACAGATGTGGTCTCACTTCTGGAGAGAAGTCCTCGGTGTAAGTTTTAAGGTTTCTTTAGTGCCTAGACCTTAAGGTAACGTGTTGGTCAGGAATCAGTACTGTTGGTAACCTTGCACTTGAAAAGCTGACATCTCTAGGGAATGAAATATTGAGGACAGATGTATACGCTATCGGACCATGTCTGTTTGTTGCAAATTCTGTGTCATGCTGCACATCTTACATACATTAAGGAGCAAATGGGCTCATTCCCGTGGCAGCAAACTTCACAAATCAGAACAAAAATTATTTATCATGACAGGCAGGTGGTACCACAGACAGAAATGGCTCTTGACCTCGTGGAAATATGGTTGCAATGGTCTCAGAGAGGCTGATTTTTTTTCTTCCTGCTGGCTTGAGAAAAATCTTCTGGTTTCAGTCAGGGAAAAATATTTTTTCAATAGTGATAAGTCTCAGGCATGTGGACTTTATAACGTACTTCCTTCGTTGCATCCACTTAAGCTATGAACTTGAGGTATTATAAATGCTGTTTAAAACATACTTTTTATCAGAAAAACAACATCTGCCTGCGTTTGCACTAAATCTGCACCAGCAGCTACTGTACTGGCGCAGCCCACGCCAGTTTGACTGGAACAAGGTGAGACGCTCCTGTTCCCAGAATCTCTGTGAAATCGGAGATAATTCTGTGCGGGGCAGATTTTCAAAGGCCACGTTTAACATCTCTAAAGATGCAACTGAGGGGCTGGGGAGAGGTTCAGCAGTGCCCTGCTGCCTGGCGCCTGTCTGCATTCTTCCCAGGGGAATCCCGTAGCCGGTGGCGGCCAGTTGCGGAGCAGAGGCTGAGCCCCGGATCCCGGGCTGTGCACGAGGGAGAGGTGGAGGTTGTCACCTCTCCGTGTCAGTTGTGAGCGCTGTGTACCTTTCTGATGTCCCGGGTTTAAGGAAGATTAATTCCTTCACGCTGGATCAGGGCTACTCGTAGGACGCGAGAACCTTTATTTACAGGACGGAACCGAGAAGCTCGGTGCGTTTGTCTCAGCAGTATGAATGCAGAAGGGAGATGGGTTTGTTCTCTCTCAATTTGACTGGGGAAGATAAAAGGGGGAGGGAACATATTTAAGCTAAATGACAAATGTTGGTACAAGAGCTACTGAGCAGGAACTAGGCAGGACACTGCTGGGCTGGAAATGAAGAGATTTATAGCCATCAAGGCAGGGACGTTTACTTCCAAGAGCAGTGATGGGAGCAGGAGCAACACCTACCCCAGGGCTCTGTTAGGATGTGCTGGATGAATCTGTGAGATGTGTTAGGACATTGAGACAGGAAGGGGCAGACCAGCGGGTCAGGATGTCGTTTAGACCACAGGACAAAGTCTTAGGAGGAATGTGTATCATTCATTCACTGCCATGCAGGTAGAATGGCTTTAACAGACACAGAAGAGTATCTCCTTCCAAGGAACACAGCATTCGGGGCTGCAGTGCACCCCCAGCCACCCCGAGTGCGCACACTGATCCTACAGCAACCGATTCAGCCCTCGAGTCCTCGCTGGCAACCTGCGTGCGGGCCCCGACCGATGTGTCACAGCGGGGCAGAGCAGAAACACGCTGAGTGTCTGCTCTTCTCTCCCACTCCTCCTCCGCTCCGGCAGTCAGGGTCGGTCTCTCACCCACCTTTTCCAGCATCACCTCGCTCCTCTGAGACCAAGTGGCTCATTGCAATTCCCGAAGAGCAGATGCTCTGTATAAATACCGAATATCACGGGAGGGGGGACACAAAAATGAAGGTTTAGGGGCGTTGATGTGCAATTTTGGATTTTTTTTGTCTGTGGATGACATATTTGCAAGCCAGGGGTGCTGCAGGGGAGGAGGGAGAGGTTCGTAAACTCGTCTGTTGTGGAATGAATACACCGCTGAACTAATGAATAGAAACAAGATGTTTTAACCACCACCTAGAGAGGTTGCTGAGTGGCCATAATCAGTGCTCCCTAGGAGGTGGCCAAAATGTCTCCTTGCTATTCATTAGGTCAGAATAGCTTTCGTTTTATAATGTGATCCTTCTTCCTGACCTCTTTTCTGTTCTTAAATGACTTCAGGACTATAAATTCCCTCCTAGAAATAGCCTTATTTATTTTACTGTCTTGTGTTTGTTATGGTCAGTTGTGATCTCTCTTTAGGAGATGTCATTTTGAATCAAAATGGAATTTAGTGGCGACAGAGTTTGGTGCCCCTCAGTTTTTACACTGAAACAAGTTTTGCATGCACTAAGTTTAGTTTGTTTGCAAAATGCTCCTGCTCTTTATATCCTGTCTATGAGAAATGTTTCTGATGTATTAGAGCTGGTCGTACCAACATTTCAGGGCTAGTTTGCTGCTGGTTTAAATATCAAGGAAGTTTTCCAGATGGATCCCTAAGGCCTTGGCTACAAAACTGAGCACTACCCAGCTCCGCGGGTGCAGGCGTGCTGTAGCACTCTTGGGACTGCTTTCTCCTTTTGGGCACACGGAGCCTGCGTTCCCAGCGATAGAGCAGGTGATTTCTCGTGCAGCCCTGCTCCTCGCTGAAATCCCCGGCGCTGTGAGGAGCTCAGAAAAACCTCCACGGTTATTATGCTTCATCAGCTTCTCTAAGTACTTCGGGCAATTCCTTTTGGGACTTTTTAAAATTTGCATAATAGGTATCTTTACATCCTTGTGAAAAGCACTAGATATTTAAAATTATATTTCATCCTTAGAAGGTGCTGGAGACTTCCAGCCAAACGTCAACAGGCGGCTGGGGATGTTTGCCAGGGCAGCAAGCTCCCCGTTTCCTGCAAATCCACAGTGAACGTGCACGTCCTTGTACTGAGAGTGAATGACAAGCTGCTGTTTGGATTGAGAGCCCTTTTGGGGTTGTCCTTGGGAAGAAATTTTGGGAAATGCAGAGCCGTTGCCTTGCAGTTTCACTTTGCATAGACAGAGGAAAAATAATTCTCTGGAGACAGGTAGAGTGGGTTTCTGCGCAAAACCAAACACCACAAATGAAAGAAACTATATAGCAGAAGAAACTGCGTGTGTAAAAGTCAGATTTAAAAAGTTAACGGTAAGGTGAGGGACAGAGGGCTTAGAAAAAAGGACAAAAATTTAGGTGAGGAGGGTGTGCTGATCCCAAACCCATTTGAGTCATAGCAGAGCAGCCAACACCGAATCTGTACATTCGGAAATTCCAGAATCTGACTCCGTGTGTCGGTTCTTAGCAGCTGGCAATGGGAGACTCAGGCCTGAGCGTCTTCTGAAACCGATGGGCATTGACAGAGCTGTATGGAACCTCAGGATCCGGAGACGACAGCTGTATTGGCAGAGATAGATGTCAGGAGGGAAAAGTACAGTATCTGCTGCACTTTCAAAGACTTTATTGTAGAAAGGCTTAAAACATTTGCTTATGGACAATTGTTCATGTGTACTTACTAATGGGTGAGCTGAACTGGAAGCCATATGCGCAGCTTGTCATTGTATGTGTGTACCATTTCCACACAACAGATATGTCTTCCCTTCCAACCCAAACCATTCTGTGATTCTCTAGCTGTAGTTGTCTAGAGACCACTATGAGAACCTAAAAATCCATTGTTTTCTCCATGGTACTGAGATCCAACAGAGAATTTGCCTGCATTATAATTGTAATCATTTACGGGAACTCTGCCAAAGGCAGAAAAAAACCAGCTTTTTGAAAAATACAGGAATATGGCTTAACTAAGCAATATTGGTAACCTCTGCAATGGTGTGTCCTGGATATGAAGAATTACTTGGCAGGTTCAAAACCAAACCACTGGTTTGGTTTTCTATATTTCTCAGGAAGTTACTGAACTCAAAATAATTTCTGTTGGTTTAATGCAAGGGTAATGAATCAATGAATGAACAAATAAATAAAAGAACCAGGCCAATCTGCAAACCAACAGAGATTTTATGTTTTATTTTATTCTTTGTTTACGGGGTTCATAAAAGTTCAGTTTACTTTTTACTGGGTCTGAGCTTCACACACTCCCAACTTCAAGGCCAGATGTGGAAAGTACCTAAATGCTGTAAAAAGCAGTTTGAAAGACCATCTGAGTCAGATGGAGCTTGAAAACCACAGAGATCTCAGAGAGACTCTTGGGAAACCTCCAGCTGAGATTCCCAGATAAACCGGGATTAACTTTGAGATGGTGTGACCCAGAAGTCGGACACTTGGATTAATAAGGTTTCCGACAAAATGTCCAAAACTCTCTGAAGTTCTCCTAAGGTTAAGTGTGGGGGAAGAGGAATTGTGATTGTCAAATAAATGGTAGAAGGTAATGCTTTGTTTGTAGCTTTTGAGTTCAACAAGCATGTCCGCTTTGAAGATCAGTGGTGTTCTGTCAAATCACTTAAGACTTGGTTTAGAGCCCATTTATATTAACGACTGACTCCCTTTGACTTAGTAAACTTAGATACTTCCCATCAGTTTTGAGAGACTTGCCAGCCAGCTTTTTCCTGCTGATGTAGTAACTGGGAACCAAATCTGGAAAACACATTCGGTGTTGGTACCTGCAGACGGGCTTTAAGCTCTACCAGGGTCACCAGAGATGTTCTCCGTGCAGCGTAGGGAGCTATGCAGCTTCGAGGACAAACATTTGCATTTGGTCAGCTGAATGACTTGCTAGACTTCATTGACTGGATAGGGTGTGTATATATACGTATATAACCAAAATTATACTTCCATTTTAGCTACTGCTTAGCCCTGAAAGCTCCTGGAGTCCTCAGTAGTCTTGCTTTACTCTGGGTATCCTGCCAGGGCGTGCGAAAAATGTCTGTCACGGGGCTCAGCAGCTCAGCATCTTTTTTGCACCACAGGTGTGAAACGCACATTCAGGGTTCAGAAATTCAGTGTTTTCCTCGCTTTGCTCCCAGAGAGGCATTCAGGAGCATTCTCAGAGCACAAAATGCACTCTGACGACAAAACACAGCCATCGGTTTCTTTTCCAGCACAAGCGGAGGAGTCAGTGGTGATGCAACAGCAGGGTGAGGCCAGGCAGATAGGCTAAAGACAGATTTTGAAAGCTAAATTGAGTCAGCCAGCAGATTTTGCAGAAGTATGCAAGTGGTGTGTATGCCAGATTCTGGCTGATTACAACAAACTAGGTGAAACTGTCCTTTAATCCTTCTGAACTCAGATTCAGGGGAGAGTTACCCTCCTCTCTCTCACTGCGTTGGATTTACGTGTGCAAACACCTTTTCAAGCCTGACCTTGCATCTTCTGCCCTCCTAATTCGTGCATTTCTTCCATCTTTTTTCCAACTCAATTTTATGTTTTTTAAAAACTGAAAATGACAGAAAGGATGGCAATCACAATTACTTGGTAGAGCACAAACGTTGATAACCACTTAGAAAAAATGTCCCCAGCAGATATATTTTGTTTATCTAAGAGTTAATGGAAAGCAGTGTCCAATTCCAAGTGCTGACATGATTTGTCAAGTTTGCCATTCTATATGTTTGAAGTTTCCTTTGAGGGGAACTGACCCAAAACTGTAACACTAAATAAACACCCTCTTCAAATAACCAATGGCGGTTTCCTAAATTGCCAATCAAATCCATAAATAAAGACACAAACTCTGAGTGTATTTAAGTTCATGTTTAGCAGAACAGAACTAAACAATAACATTCTTGTTAAAATGTATTTTCATTTCAAAGCCGTTTCCCCAGGAACATTCCAAATGTAAACAGTCCTAAAGATTTCTAAATTATCTTTGCCTTTGCTTCTTGGGTGGGTGGGGGGAAAGAATGAATCCGAAGCTACATTAGAAACACTGAAGCTGGATATGAAAGTCACAGAGACACAATACTGCATATTGTCGTAATTATCACTTGTTTCTGAAAGAAAAGAAAGAAAAGACCGGTTGACTTGGGCTATGAAGACTCTAGAGTCTAAGCAGCATTTGAAGCGGTCTTATGTTGCAAAAGAAAAGGAAACGGGTCTTAGCGTTTTGTTCACAGCAAATCCTACGTCATTTTGGGCAATGTTCACACCTCCCAGTTTTAGCATAGACACTCAGGACTGGCGTCTACCTTCCCTACGTGCTCTGGGTGAAATCAAGGGAAAGAGAAGTTCTGCTCCAAACTGCTCTCTGGGGTCAGAGTTAAGCAGGAAACAAAGAGTGTGAAAACAAGCAGGAGAGGGAACAATTTTAAGTTAAATTTGGCTTCAAGTTCTGCCCCTCTGCCGTATCAGCCTGGTTGGGCTTCCCAGCCCAGCCAACTTTTCTCTCGTGTTGCTCCCAACCCCTTCACCGGTGTGCGAAATTAAGCGTCTTTCATGTGCCCTGATGTTGCACTGTTCTTAATGTCTCTTTGAATTAGGCCACTGGGGAAAATGGAGCGTCTCAAGGCAGACATCTACTTCTGAAATCCTTCTCCTCCTGTTGGGTTTGGTATTTTCATGGGATCCCTGGCTTCAGAGCTCTTTTCTCAAGGAGGTGCTTCAAGGCCCATTGGAGTTAACAGTCTTTAACTAGCTTCAGTGAGCTTTGGAACTTATCTTTCACAGACGTCTAAGTCTTATTTCAAATAGTCTTTCTCATTCAGATCATGTTCAGATGGTTGCTGGAAGATCTTGGAAATCCTACACATCAGTGTCCCTAAAAAAGGGAGTGATTTCTGTGCAAAAGGATGCTCTGTAACATCTCGGAATTAACTGCTGGTTCCATTTTCATTATAGCCAGTGGGGCACATTTTGGCAGTTAAAGTAAAAGGAGGTTAAAAGCCAGCAGAAATCTTTCTTGTATTGCAGTGGTCTTACATAGCTCCCGAAGATTATCTCCATCAAGTGCTTCCAGAGTTGCAGTAAGGGAACTGGAGCAGAAGCAGTGGTTTAGAGCGTAGTTTTTGCCCACAACTCTCATTATCATCCTTTCTCAATTTTCAGTCCATGCAGATTTTTTATTATTTTTTTTTTTTTTCCCCAGAGCTAAACCAAACCTGTGTCAGGAGCCTCTGCAGCGAGGGGGAGGAGGGCTGGCAGCAATGCCCAGCCGGCACAGGCTGTCTCCCCTTCTCCTGGTGCAGCAGAGTGCACGGGCCTGGGAAAAACCTGCCAAACACGCTTTTTTTGTCTTCTCGGAATAGCCCCATTCAGCGCAGCAGTTTTGCCACCGCAGCGATGCCTCCCAAAGGCTACGCATTCCTCCGTCTGCAACCGCCGGCCGAGCGCTGAGCTGAGCCTGCTTGCACCCTGACACCCACAGAGCCCACCTAAGTGTAGGACAAGGTCCAGATGCAAATTCAAAGGTGGTTTAGGCTCTCTCCCAGATGAGACTTAAGCTCAGTCTCCAAGGGCGTGCAGGAGAGCCCTTCTCCCACTTTCCAGACCGCTGGTGGCCGGGAGAGGAGCTTCTTTCCCTGAGCCCCGGATTGGTGTCACGGCGCTCTGGAGTTGAGAGGGTTAATTTCTCCTTTGCATGAATCAATAGCTATCATCACATGGTTGGAGAGTCTGAAACCTCAAATCCCTGCCAAAGCGCTCTGGTTACGCACACACCTCTGTTTTGCCCTCAGGTGCAATAGGCAGTTTAGTGAGAGGGAAGATGCCAGTTTCTGTGCAGGTATTTCGCATTATCACTTAGATTTGCCCCAGGGTAAAAAGGAGGAGGGAATCCTCCGTTTCAAAAGGATATTTTAGTCTATGGGGCCACTGGGAATGTGTTTTCCTGAGTGCTATCTACAGCAACAAGAAACAAAAGACTCGAGAAAGACTCAAACCAGTCTTTGTCACACACAAGGAACACCACAAAGAGCACATTTATTTTTAATCTGGTATTAA
This sequence comes from Grus americana, assembly GCF_028858705.1. Lineage (NCBI taxonomy): Eukaryota > Metazoa > Chordata > Aves > Gruiformes > Gruidae > Grus > Grus americana. Next base: position 14,806,905 of record NC_072868.1, on the reverse strand, counting down.
ACCACAAGAATTAATCCACAATATCCAAACACTTAAGCATTTAAGGAACATTAAAGCTCACTTTTTTTTTTTTTTTTATTGTGCCTCACACACAAAAATTAAGGGTGCTAGTGAAAACAGTAGCTGGGGAAAAGCTGCCTTTTGGTATTCCTTCAGGAGTAATCAGGGAGCTGATAACTTCTGCTGCAGTTTGGTTCACTTAATAAAAATAAATCAAATTTTAAATTCCGTGGAAAGTATGTTTCTGCCCCTCCCCAGAACCACCGAAAAGCTCTGAAGTGGGTCAGGATGGGCAGACTGCATGACAAGGAATCAGTAGTTGTGAAAAAAACGTAAGAAAAAAATGTGAGTACTTTTAATTTTATTCTCACATTGCTTTGCATAATGAGCCTTCATTTGAGCTTGTAAAGCGTTTCAAACAGGGGCACATGAGATATTACAGAAAGACAAACTAAGTTAGGATCTTCCCCTGCTAAAGGTGGCCAACAAGTAGGGGTGGGAGACAAACCCCCCCAAATTGGCCAGATTTTACCTCGGGGCAGGATGAGGCTCACAGGCACTACTGCCCAGCAGCCGAAAGAGCCCTGGTGCTCCAGCAGGAAAATCCCAGTGGCTGGAACGGGACCGTGATCAAATGGCTTCAGGACTGGCATAAAACTAACATTATACATATACCTTCAGATTTTCACTAAAATAGCGAACAGTTTCAAGGAAAGAGGCTTCTCTCAGGGTGATGTTTTGCTTAGATCGCAAGGAAAGTTCTGTCAGCTGAAAAGAAAGAGTTGGCAGAAAATTATGTATCACAGCAGTAAATCTTCTAAAATGTATTTTTATAGCACCTTTTATCTGATACCTAAACTCTGTGAGGCAGAAGAACGACATCATTCCACAAGAGCACTCAGACTTGCAATGATTAGCCATAAATCACATTGATTCTGATTTTATATTCAAGATTGTAAATCTGGAGTAAAGTCTTTGAAGTAGGGAAGACATCCTGAATTTACACCAGGTCAGCATCTGGCCACTAGCCTAAAATGAAGCTGGGACCGTCCTATCCAAAAGTAAAATACCCTTATGATAAAGTTTTTAAAAGCAGGTTCTTGCTTTTGGTACATAGTACCACGTGGTTTTGTAGTACTTTTGAGGAGCTTAACTCTGGTTGAAAATTTGTGTGCTGCAAGCCAAGATGAGGAGTCTGGATGTGAGGATGGGGAGCCACGTCGTGATACAGCTTTTCTCCGGTGTATGGATAACTTTGACTCCAGGTTTTGTTCTGAGATACCCTCTAATATCTCAGCCTTACACTGAGTAGTTTAGCTGTTGTTAAAATGTAGTTTAGCTCGTAGAAGCGTGGGCTTTGATTCAGGCATCCCATTTAGGAAAATGCCTGGATTTTAAAAAAAATATTTTCAGTTGTTTCCTTCCTTGCTTGGAACATAGACCTGGTCCTAAAATCTCTGTGTGATTTACTCCACTTCCTGTATACCCCACATCTGTGCTCCTGCGCTTGGAAAATGGCACCAAAATCATTGATGTAACTCCATGGGAAAGTGGGAATTACTTCATTTGTGCTTTGGTTTGGAAGAGGCTACAGGCATGGTGTGATTTCCAGGCAGGACGGGGGCTGTTTGTCAATTATATCATTTTCTAGATAGTTTCACGAAGTGTGTAGTGAATGTTAAAGAGTCAGTGAGAAGCTCGAATATTGCAGAGATGATAAATCATCATGTGAAACTCAATAGGAGTTGTTTCTTTAGCTGCGTGATATGTGAAAACTGTGCTAGAGGCTACATCTCTCAGAGCTGCCCATTACCTAAATTCCCTTCAGCTCAAATGTAAATCCTTTTAAGAGACTAAAGACGCTTTGAAGTTGAAGAGTAGCTCCCAATGACAAATACATATTTTTTTCTAAACGTTGTTAGTCCTTTTCTTCTTCCAACAAATCCCTTCTCCCAGGTTCTGTAAGATACAGCTTCACTGTAATAGAACAAGCCTGGAGTTATTCACATTTTTGAAACTGTCATCTCCCGATCTTTCACAACTTTGATTGCTATTGTTATTCTTACTTTGTTTTTCTTATGTCTTGTTGTCTTTAATGTTGTTGGAGGGTGTGAAAAATGAAATTTTGGGGGAGCACGTAGAGGCTGCAGAGCATCGCTGGGTGCCAGCGCACTGCCAGGCCATCAGGACCCGGTGAGGAGCTCAGCTCCCTCCTGCGCTCCTGTCCCAGAAAGTTTGCAGTTGCACGAGCTGAGGTGGGAACGTTTTGTACACAAAGGTTGTTCTTTCTGTGGAAGAAAGTCTATTCCAGGTGATAACAAAAAAATCATCTGGCTTTTGGGAAGTACCAAAAATTAAGTATGGAGGACTGGAGCTAGCACGTGCACATTATCATAGAAATTTCTTGTTGGCAGAAATCTGTACTTTCAGCTAACAATGAATTCTTCTAAGAATTTTCTTTCACAATTTTTGTAAAGGAAATATAATTTTTTTTTTCCATGGGGAAATGTAAAATTCTTTTAAAGGTTTAGCTGCATGCTTGGGTGAAAAATGTCGACTTTGTTATAAAGCAGTTTTATGAAGTAGATGTTTTGAGCTGAAAAAATCCAAAGGAGAACAGTTTTGAAGCTGGCACTATTTTCCATGGGATTCCTCAAAACACACATAAACACGAACACGCCCTCGTGTTCCCTGTGCGGCAAGATGTGGACAAACAGTTCCCGCTTGGATTAATAGGAGCTGTATGGCTAAAACCTCTGTGGTGCTTGGCCTTTCTTTTGCTGTATAGGGACAGACTTCCTAGAAGGAAAAGATCTAATACTCAGACTGTTGAGAAACCCACAGAAGCTGCCTCTGAGCACGAAGGCAGAATCACAGACTTGGTAGAAAGCAGCATGAATGTTGTAGTATTAATTTTTGTAAGTGGAGAACCTTATCTGAATGAGTTTTTGACCAGAGAACGGTAGCGCTATTTTCCCCTATCTTTTTCTCGTGTTTGCTTTGCTTTCTTTCAATGCGGTTACCATTGGGGTTCCTTTATCTTGGGAACTGAGGGGGAAGCTCTCCAGGAGAGGAGAACAAATGAGCTCGGAGAACCCCAGTCTCGGCAGCAGGGAGTTCGGGTGACCTTACTTGTGCTCTGCTGTGTTTTGCTGTGCAAGGGTAAGGATGAGACTAGGTGGGCTGCAAACTTCAGATTTGAGCCTACCTAAATTTCAGAACTTTTTGGCTTTTGCTAATTATTCTCCTCTGAAAAGCCAGCCTGCTCTGATCCCATGCTGGGCTTTTCCCATTTCAAGACCTCAGTTCATGTAAGTCATGAAAGTTAGTGCTTGGACACCATTTTGCCTTAAAGGGGTATTTAAAAATCTCAAGTCATTTTTCCTTTGTGAGATGAGTTGCTAAAACCAGAAATTACAGAATTTAGGATGGGGGTTTTGTTGGGGGGGTTTTATTTTTTTATTTTTTTTCTTCACAGGGCTGGAGGTCACCATGACTAACCAAAAAGGTATTCCCAGGTCCTGATGCTGTTTTGCAAACTGTTCTATATTAAATATCATCCCTCTAGTGAAAGCTGTCAAAACACTTTCATCTAGCCTTCACCAGCAGAAAAATCTTAGTGATGCCACATAACAAACATTATACAAATAACTGTCAGGGTTCATTAAATCTCCTTTGAAAAAACTATTTTCTCCTGAGCTTTGAGTATTTTAATTTTCTAAGGTGTCATTTCTAAGCACTCCAGTGCTGAGTTGCTCCTGGAACTTTTAGATCTCATTTTCATTAATTTTAATGGAAGCTTTAAACTGCAGAATACTGGAGAATAATTTCCTATCCCTGTTTATATTGTAAATCAGGCCAGCTCAGGGATGCTCTGGCTCATGAAAGGATTTAGTTTCCAAATTAATTTGGATCATTTATTTATCATGACACTTAGAAACTCTACTTTGAGAGGGCTGGACAGCACATACAACCAAAAGACTGTCCTATCCCAGAGGCAGGTCCCAGACAGCAGGTGAATAAAGACAGAGAAGTGCTAGGAAAAATTGAGACCGTATTGGTGTGCAGCATCAACAGGTAGCAATTTCTTCTTTTCGATCGTATTATCTGTAAGGGTAGGACTAAATAAATTGCCATTTTACACACATTTGCACATCTAAGTATTGAAAGTGTGTAGGGGAAAACCGTCTGCTCACACCTCAAGTCTCGTCTAGACGCGGAGCGTGCTAATGCAGCAAACGAAGGTGTGGTTATAGCGCTGTTAAACAGCGCTCTGGGATGGGGAATGCCCGCGATGAAGGTGGGGTAGAGATGTCGCTGCTGGTTTGGTGGCACATGCCAGGGCTGCAGGTCATCCCTTTGCATCTCCACAGAGGCAACGACCTGGCACGGTCCTCCCGTCGTTGCCTGGGTAGTTATTACCTTCCTCTAAAATTTCCATTGTGCCAGTAAAGCTAGGAACAAAGCCAGCAAGGCTTCAGATTAATTAACCCTGGCCCTGCAGGAGCGGGAGCTGGCGTGGGGGCTCTGGGGCAGCCCTGCACAGCCCCCTGCGCGGCGGGCTCGCTGCCCCTCACCTGCAGGTCGGGGCTTTCTTTGGGTGATAAGGTAAAGACCTCGCTGGACTTTGAATGCACTGACATTTGCTCTGAGAACAGATTAAAAAAAAATGACACAGAAAGTTCCCAGAGATCTAAAAGCAGAAACATGTGTTGGAATATGAGTACAGGCTTTTTCTTCTTAAGTAAATTGAGCAGTAGGAGATAGGAGTTTGGGTGACCCCTTCCTCACAGTGGGTGTTACGCAGACTCTGGCTTTAAGCACTTCCTTAAGGACTGTCAGGAGACTGGGATATAATTCAGTCAAAGAGGGCAGCACAAGCAACAATGTCAAGGGAAGGATTTTATGTTTCAATTTAAGTGAATCCATTTGTTTTCTTTTTAATGGGAACAGCACTGTTGACTCTGCAAGAGTTAGAAATGAGCTCAGCAACTGGAAACTGAAAAGCAGAAATCCCATTGCTCCTCGGGCTGAGGTTTGTGCGTCGCTGTTGTAATGGCTATTTTGGTGATCCAAGGGATGGCTCCGACTAGCCCTGCCCTGCCATCACTGTACCTGAGCAGGTCACTTCAAATCCATCATCCACAGATTGCCCGTCCCTAAAACAGGGTCTGATACTCTTGCCCGCACGTTTGAGATGTCTTGAAAAACTGGGGCATATAAAGATGTACACATTGTTAGTCAGAATGCAATGTCAAGACGCTTCCATGCTATGGACTTTGCACGGTAAACTTTCTAAAGGTGGCCATGTGAAGTGAGCTGAGGGGCAAGAGCAGAGCGAGCCGGAGGGTGCCACATCTTTACTTCGTGGTCCTGCGCTGCCTCGGCAGCAGCCAAAGCCGTGCTGGTTCACGGCCCGCTCACCTCTCCTGCCAGGTGTTTACAGGCTGGGTACCAACCGCAGCTTTGGTAGCTACTCACATCCACCTAGAAACTTTACAACTAAACCTCACGGACAAAGGGGTCTCCAAAGCTCCAGGTTTAAACTGGAGTAACTCAAGGAGCCCTGGTTTCACATGAGAGTTTATACGCTATTAGACTTTTCGCTTTTCCTCTCCACAGATTTCTGGAGTTTTGCATTTTAGAAAGAGTGGTGCTCCTTTTATTCCAAGACATATACGGTTTCATTGTTTTCCTGTTCAGTCTCTGTATCCTGTGGTGGCAAAACTTGGAGAGCCAGCTAACCAAGCTGGGAGAGTTTTCCAGAGTACTGTCGAGTGGATGATTTATGTCCATTACAAAAATAACTGGGTTTCTAAGTATCCAACTTGTGGGGCAGTTTTAGCTCAGTGTAACATTTTCATCATGAATAACCAATTAAAAAACTCAACTTGCAAAGCCGTGTTAAAACACCCATTTGGGGAAACTGCAGGCACTCGCACTGTAGCGGATCTGCTGGCAAAATACGCCCAAAAAAATGAACTTTACAATATGTTTCAGAAAGTTATATATTTTTACACGTTCTAAAAGCTATATCCTTTATTATCTGAACCTGTTTCAATGTTCGATTTGACTCCAAATTCCTAGCAGAGGTGCCAGCGCTATTTCACGTTTGTCCTGGCCGTTTCAAAACAAAGCTGTCTGGAACTGGGTCCGGAGCCCCAGATCTGTCCGCGCTGCCGCAGCCCTCCGACCACGTGAGGACGGAGCGAATGTGACCTTTCTCAAGTGCTTCAATGCGAATCTGCGGGACAGGAAAGCCCTTCCCTGCATAAGTGAAGGGATTGGATTTGACACCTGCCCACTGAAGTACAGGCTTTTGCGAACCGGCAGAGAGCGTTTCCAGTTTGCTTTGAAGAGGCTAATGTACTTCAGCTGTTCAACGCCTATAGAAGTCAGGCCATTTCTTTTGGTGCTTGAATAGATGTAGGTTTTTAAGGTCAAAAACCAGCGTGGATTTCAGTAAGGAAGATTTTCCTTAAAAACTCTACGGCCGCGAACGTGTGATTTAATTCAAAACTCAAAGACTAGAAGTACAAGACATGGGACCAGTTTCTGTTTTGACAGATACTTGGCCTTTACCGATCCTCCTGCCCATCCTACCCATGCTACAGAGGCAAGAGGTGTCCCGGTGGGAATTTTGGAAGCGTGGCACCGTGCCCCCTCCGTGACAGCACGTGGGCGGTGGGGCAGGTTGGCCCCAGCACCTCGCCGGGACTCGCTCACGTGCCTCTCCACACAGAGTCCTCTGGGCAAAGTCTTGCTTCCAAAAAGCCCTGAAAAGCCTCTTTTTTTGTGTAAATCTGTAATTCCTGTTACTGAGAGACTCAGGAGTTTAAATAAAGCCCAGAATCACATGGAGTGTTCCAGTCAACGCATTTTTGGTTTTCCTTTTTAAAACATTCTTAAAAACATTCTGCAGTCAGCTGTGCAGCAGCCAACAGCCATCGCTTCCTTCCACATCAGAACATGTAGGGGCATCTATTTTAGTTGGGAGAAAACAAAAAAATCACACTAACTTGATTTTCCCTTTGATCCCTCATATTTCCTACGTGCTTTCCTCTCTGTTTATAGCATCTGACATAATTCCTTTGGTCAGATTTTATGCCTGAAGTCATTTAGGCCAATTTTAGCTTCTTTTTTTTTTTTTTTTGCAGGGCTTTGACGTCTCAAGCAACTTAATCTAGGTCAGTAAACTACCTGCTGTTGAAAGGAATTTTCTTGAGTAATGTTTTGATGTCAGAAGGGCCTTCCTCGGCATGCGCGGGTCAGAGGTCACCAAGCGCATACAGTACGGAAAGGGCAAGCCACTACTTGTTAAATATTGGTCAAAAAGCAGTCTGCGATGATATGTAGACATATTTTAAATCCTTTTAAATGAAGGGCTTTGTGATTTTTAAATGGCTGAAGTGATGTAGTGTAAAAATTCCAGCAATGTTTTCTTTGGGGAAGAATGCGCATATGAAATGCTCGGGTTCAGGATCACACCGCAGAAGTAGCAATTACGCTGGTTTCAAATACTTCCCAGACCAAATCTAATTGCTGAGTTTACAACTGGGTGAGCCCAGTGGGCTCACTCGTGAGAACAACCACAGGATTTGGCCTGTGGGTTGCAACGAACCATTGGTAGCTCATAGCAGGAGCAAACCTGATGTAGTTCATATCCACCTTGCTGACTTTGCGTCGAGTTCATAGGTTCCAGTTTCTGCTTTTTTACTACCGTAAGGTGCATTTTTGAGGACCTTCATCATAACCCTCAAGAACTAGACCGTTCCCGGCCAGCTAGGGCCACAGAGCAGTTCTCCCTCTGGCTTTTCCTGGCTGTGTCTCTTGCAAACGCCTAATGAAGGCGCTGGGGCCAGGTAATTAGCTCTGTAGCCGAGGCAGAAATACCAGCTGCTGGGACTGGGAGAAAACTGAAGAAAAATACAAGTTGTTGCATAAGCATCAGAACTAAGATTTTTTTTCTGGGTTCATATTTCATGATTGGTTTAATTTGGTATCTGCAAAGGTGAAGCTTTTCCTGTTGTTGGGTTCAGGCATTTGCAGGGACGTCTCTCCTGTACCTACCCACCTGTTTTCACAAAACCTGGAGGAATTTAAATGACTATTTATCTGACCTTCTGTCAGATTTGATTAAGAAGGGTTCAAACATAACTGAGGTGGGTCACAGGTATAAAGGCAAAAACTCAGCAAAATGTATAATTGCTCTTCATTTCCAAATGACAAAAAAAAGGGGGGTGGGGTGGGGTGTGCCCAGTCTTTTCCCTAAATTTTTAGAAAAAATATTGTGAATTACATTTATCTGTTTCTTCAGTCATTTCAAAAGAAGCAGCACAAGCCAATATTTCAGCACTGGTTCAGAACATCCTCTGAAAAATCTAATTTGAATGACATTACTGGAAACTAAAGTGATTGTGTATGTGCTTATTTAGCTCATCACTGAGTAGTCTATCAGTAGTACACTAACAAGTAGTGATATTTTTGCCCTTTTAAATTGACTTGCCTTAATCTGTTACATTTGGTTAGCTGGTTTCTAGTGGATTAAAGTATGACACAATGGTTCTGAAATTATGCTCTGCAGAGCATTTTTTGGTGGGCTTGATCGAACCCATGGTCATGAGATGCTGTTTTCCTTCATTTCCAGTTGAGAAGTTGTATTATGAGACTCTAAAAATATATTCACATGTTTTCATTAAATTGTTTCTCCATGGTAGCAATTGTTATAGTTGCTGCATTCATGTCTTTGATCGCTATTGGGAGGACTGGTGGCTTTTGTGATTGGAAATGGATGAAGAACGGAGCCAATCCAAGTATGTGTTTGCATGAGGGATGTATTTCTTGTGCGGGAGAAAGACATCTATTTACATGTGTATTAAGGGGAACTCGCCTCACAAATTGTTTTCGCCTTTTCTTCCTTCTGTGAACGTTTAAAGTAGAAAGATTTACTTAATTAATTTATTTTTAAACTTATGAAAATGAAAGGTGTGGGATTTATCTCTGGGAAGGTCTTACTCATATGCATAAAATGTTTTGGTAGGCAAAGAATAACTTAAATTGTGACCGTTGCATTTTAGCAAAGATCTCTTTCATTCAAACATTTCTTCAGGCATCTGAGTTATATAGGAGGTTGCCAAAACAAAGCTTTGAACACCCAGAGTGAAACACCTTTCCTTCTGCTTGCTCAGCTTTCCTCTTCTAAGAATATGAGAGGCCACTGTTCAGTGAGTTTTTCAGTTACCATTGTCTTTCAAGCTAGACAGGATCAAAAATCTAATAAAAGAAACTAAGAAAAAAGCACATTAAATAAGTATACACATATATAAATACAGAAATGTTTTGTGTCGCGATTTAAATAGAAAGCACAAACTAGATGATCTTTTCTTTCCCATTGCCTCTTTCAGAGTTCAATTTTAAGATATAAATTCGATCCTGAAGATGTCTCAAAAGTGCTCTTTTAACTAGGACTGGTCAAAAACTGATTTCTCTACCCTGAAACTTTTCTGAGAAATCTTAAAAAAATTCCCGCTCCAAATAGCCCGAAAAATTCAAGCTCTAGCCCCCAAAATGATGTATCTGAGAACAGAACATAAACCCACGAAATGGAGGTAAATTGAAATATCTCCATGCATAAATGTTTTCAGTCAAGTCATTTTTAATAGTATAGTTCAATTAAATGCATAAATGAGAAAGACTTTAAGATTTGAAGCAGAGATTTTTCATTTCACACTAAGTGCAAGAACTCCCCACTTACAGCTTCACAATGTATTTTTGATGGTAGTTGGTGTTTCCTGGACATGGTCACCTGAGCTGAAATCTTTGCCAACCAAGGAAAAAGCAGAATTCTCTAGGATTTATTTCTTAGCTCTGTTCTTTTCTGAGGGTTAAAAGTGAACCTTCCTCCTCCTTACAGCTATAAACATTACAGTCCACATGAACAGAAATCTATTTGAAAGTGGCTGAATAAAGTCAAGAAGGTAAATTAGAATCATCTGCTTTCCAAAGCCTTTCTTGTCTCCATAAAACAATGCCCTCTCCTGCCTCCCAGGCTGTGACTAATTCTCTAACAGTCCTTTCGTTCCAAGTAAAACTCTCATGTAGGCTGACCATATTTTAATGAACAAATGCAGTGAAGATTGACTTTACAGGATTTCCCCCCCCCCTCGTTACGGCAGCGGCGGTAAGCGCACAACGGGCAGAAAGTGGAGACAGTAGCCTCGGTGTAGATGTTGAAGGATGCTCGGAGGTTTGTTCCTTGTTTTACTGCTGTGTGATTTTGGCTTAGCTGTGGGTCATGGCATGTGTACAGTTAATTGGGGTTCGTAATGAGGAATGTTTAGTACCAGCATAGATGTCAGGGGCCTCTGCGAGGAAGCATATGCTGAGGACGGTCCTTGGAAAGCCATCATGTCCCTACTCTGGGGAGAAGCGAGATGATGGGACTAGCTCCAGAAGGCTGTAAATGGAGGGCTGGGGGTCTGACCAGGAGTGTCCCCAGAAGGCTGCAGGTCTGCCCTGGGAGGGACACAGAAAACTAATAGTTTTTTTGAGCTGCCTGCAGCTCAAAATCAGGTGAATTTCTTACCTGGTTGGAACAGCCGGGTCAGAGGAAAGGGTTAAAAGGAGGACAGTGTGGTCAAACCTCCAAAGAACCTATGTCATTTAAATCCTTGTCATGAAAAGTTTGATATCTTTGCATAGTTTAACAGTGAGCTTCACTTAGAAGTTTGAAAGCGCTAATCTCCCTTTGGAAGTGCACATCAGGCACTGTCAGACCTTCTCCCCGACAGCTTTTAGAGGGAAACCAGCTCTATGACACTCAAACCGGTCGGTGAAAGGGAAGCAACATTTATTTCAAAGAAGTGAGGCATGTTGGGGATCTCAAATTCTCACAGATTTGACACCTTTTTAGGCTGATTTAGCCCAAAGTAACTGAACCTGCTTTTCTAGTGACTCCACTTGCAGCCCCGAGACCAATTTGCCTTCTGAAAATTAGGGAATCCCTTGAATCATTGATGGTCATGAAGACTATGTCTTCCATATGACATCCTTTACCATTGAAAATCACAAGCCAATTGTAAATGGAATAAATCCAGTTTCCACTGGTTTCAGCAGTTGTTACCTAAAATTGTGCCAGAATGAAAAGGACCAAAAAAGGCCACCTCAATCTTTTTTTTTTTTTTTAACCTTCTTTTTGTAGTTAGGAGATCTTATTCATTTGAGACCCTTTGGCCAACCCCAGTGGGTCATGCAGTGCTTGGTAGCTTAATTGCTGGGGCACTTTATAGGGAACTAGAAGGAAAACCCTAGTTTTTTCTTCTTTCAGACACCAGCGGCTGGTGTGACACTGAGCAGACATAGTAAGGAATCTGTATTTGGCCAATTTTGCTGGTTCCCTTGCTGCAGGGGGAGCTGGCTGGGGATCCTCCATGCCAACCGCTGCTGCAAGCTACAAACCCATCAGCGCGAAGGTCGTCATGGCGAAGGATGGAGCCTGGAGGCTGTGTGCTGCGCACTGGGGTGACCATGGGTGCGCCTGGCATGCTCGGTGTGCTCACAACTTTTAGCAATGGTGTGAAACAATGGGGATCTGCTGACCTGATGTGTCAGTAATGTGAAATTCGCGTTGCTAAATGCTGCCTAATAGCTGGGGTAATAAAAACCGAAGCGTGGATCACACGGGGAGTTCCCTGCCGACAGGCGCCTCTTGAAGCCAGCAGTGCCTCGGAGCGGGCAAAGCGAGCAGCCGGGCTGGGCGTTTGGTTTCCTCTCAGATCTGGTTGTTCCCTGCTGTTGCTTGACCAGCAATCCTCTGACTAATCTCCGAAGCTGTGTCCGTGTGCTCGGAGTCACTGCGGCCAGCCCAGGTTTCTTTCTCCCGCTCCCTTTAAAAAAAATAGGACTTTTCTTTAGCTGGTAGTTTCTGGGCTGTGAGACTCCACACACTTTTGTAAGGACAAAGAGCTGCTTCTGCAGGCACATCTGGTCTCCGAAACCAGGGCTCCTCCGCAGTAACTCCGCATTGTTTCCCTGTCGGCTGGTGGGGACAGAGCTGGGAACAATGGGTGCGATGGAGCAGCATTTCAGGAAAATATAGATCCTGTTTATGCGGGCAAAAAGCACAATTTTGCTGCCTGGAAAACCTAGATGGTTGAAGCTGCAACCTGAATTCAAGTGATTTTAAAAGTCTATGGAAATTTAAAAGGGATTTCAACCAACTCGGGCTAATGCCTCTGATCTTCAATTGAAAGTGCCTGGTTTACTTGCTGGGAACAGGATCCAAGATCTCTTGCATGAAGAAAGTGTCATGGGGGGGATGAAAGGGAAGTAAAATCTGAAATTTTCATATAATCTTATATCATTAGAAATCCCCATGGAGACAATTATTCCAGTACTAATGACATTTGCATGTAAGCAATGATCCTACAGTGCTTTTTTTTCTCATAGTCACTGCTTGGGCTGATTCTTGTTTGTTAGCTCAGGTATATCAAAGATGAGAGAAGTGTCTTCCACTCCCCCATACACGTTGGTTTCTTGTTCGCTAGCATACCTCTCAAGCTTTGTGCTCGTTTGTTTGTTTTTATTAGCTATTTGCTCTTGTATCTCTTAGTGCCTTAAAACTATGCAGGCTAAAGGTCTAAACACTCAGAATGGTTTAAGCATCCTTAATTTGCTGGTTGTTTTATTGCAGCTTCAGTTGTGAGAGCATTGCAGGAGCAAACGTGTTGGCAGCCCATGGAACCTGTGAGGCAGTACCGTGTAACGTCAGCACTGCTATCGGCTGGGCAAAGCCACATGGCTTCTTCAATAACATTTCTGACAAGAAAAATCACTGACACAAACGTAGTTGATATGCTTCGAATTTAACATCTTGTCCCTTGGACGTAGTGCCTGAGGCTTAGAACACAAACAAATCAGCCCTTCATGAGGAGATGCTTATGTGCTAAATCCTTCTTTTCCTTGGCTTTGACAAACATCAACAAACATCTTGGCAATAAAGTGCAAGAGATTACATGTTATATATGGGCGGCAAGCATCTAATGCAGCGGAGGGAGGGACCGTATCTGCTCCTGATGAAAGCAGAACGCTAAGTGTTATGCCATTAGTCATGTGAAATGCACCCAGCACCAGCCTAATGGTCAAAACTAATGCTAACGCTCAGGGGTGTCTTGTCAGGGCTTGGAGAGCACAAACCTCAGTGGGTGTGTAAATTGGTGGGCAGATGTCGTACCTTGACTGGGCCTTCTTCCAAGAGATGATCTGCTCGTTTCAGTACCCCGTTGCTGCCCCCTTCCCTTGTTCCCAGCCGTTCGTGACTCAGGCAGATAAAATACTGGTTGAAAAGGGCAAACGCTTAACTAAAAAAAAAATTAGTTAACTGAAAATAATGTCATATTTTTACATTCTGCAATTGTCTTTGTAGGGACAGTAATTGCTGTTTATTTTAGTGGCTAATGTATATGTTTAGAGTGATTTTTTTTTTTCACATTACAAGTAGGACATCACTTACACTTAAGTTGCTTGTCTTACTTTTCAGACCAATAAAACTCCCACAGATGAAAGCTTGTCTCACGTAAAAGAACTGTTGAAAAAGTGTTTCTATGGACATAAAATCTGACATGATGATAATCTGAAACTGCTCACTCCCCAAGGATGACAAAACTCCAGCAACTTCAAAGCAAAGAAAGAATTGCCAGAGGGGAAATTGTAATTAAAATTAGATAACCTGTATGAAAAGCATCCAATTTGTAGTCTATAAAAGCATTTTAGAACCACAGTTCTTCAGCCCCAGGACCATAGCTGTAATAATTATCTCAAGACTTTCACAGTGGAATCAAAACATGTTAATTTGTTAATGAGTCAGTATGTAGCAGTAAGGAAAAGACTCTAACAAGGGAATACAAACATAAAGACTGCGTTTCTATTTTTAAGCAAATGCACCGTCTAAGTCGAAGCTTTGGTACCTGTGAAAGTGCCCCATCCCTTCCTGAGAAAGTGGTTTTGAACCGAGTGAACTGGCCTTTTCCACACTTGATCTTAGCCAAAAGGCCAAGAGGTGCGTCGCCGCGCCTCTCAGATGCTGCGGTTTCATCTCACGCCGTTTCTGCAGGAATATGGGGCTTCTGTCATACCTGCGCCTGGCCGGGGGCAGGGATCGCCCCACACACCTCCCCTCCCCGCCGGGATCCCTCCAGCCATCCCTGAGCCCCACCACCACACACCTTGCAAGTGATAAAGTACGTGAAATAAGCAAAGCAACCTCTTTTGGCTGTCCTCCAAGGTGAGTAAAGGTCTCGTGTGTCTTAACTACCTGCCTGGAGGGGGGAGGCAGTTGCTGGACTAAGGGTTACATCAAGTGCTTCCAGCCTGAGAATCTGTGAGATCCCAAAAAGCAAAGAGCAATCTTGCACCCAGCTGAGAAGGTAGATTTCTTCTTGCTTCCCCACTTCCCAGCAGAGCTTTCCATCCACCCTCCGGTTTGCAGCAGCTAATCCATAAACCTGGCGCTTCTCCATAGCGACTGTACTGCTAGTGGCAGCTCTCCCAGCGGGGCAGGGACGGATGCTTCCCTGGTACTGTGCCAGCACAGAGCAGCAAAAATATTATTTCCAGCTAACTATTGTATGCCTCAGATTAGGAGAGGATTAAGGACTTCTTTCGGAGTTTGGGTTGTCGTGGGGTTGGAGGGCAGAAGTACAATGCGGAGAGAGAGGCATGGAAAGGCAAGCCCGAAGAGAAATAAGAAAAGGAAGGAGAAAAGGGGGCAAGAGAGATGGGAAGATGAAGAGCTGGAAGCAGAAAAACTGTATATGAGGAGGGAAAGTAAGGTACTGGACAAGCCAGAAAACCCATTCTATTTACATAGATTGGGACTTCTTAATACAAAAGAACTTCAGCTCAGGTCAAATAAATCTTACTCTTTTCTTTCTCCATGGTGCTACAGCAGGCACACTTAATGTAAGAAGAGTTTAAGGCCCGACGATATCAATACTACCGCGTAGTGCAGAACTCAGGGAAGTTTTAAGGCCAAAAGAGCCCTTTCCATCACTTGGCTGCCGAGTGTGCCATCGCTAGATCTGGGAAAACCCTGCTCGAATTTCCATAAGGAGAATGTCTCCTCAGCTGTCGTGTTACCTCCAGCATTGGTAGCCCCAAGGAAACCCTGCGGTGTGATGGCAGGAAGGCTTACCTGGAAATAAGGGACTCTGGGAGAACAAGTCGATCTGTCAATGCCCAGAAGCATCTGAGTCCCTTTCACACTATTTGTTGCCAAGTCCTTTCTCTTTTCTATGGTCAGTAAAATTTGAGATGTAAAGGTGCATCCAAAACTGCCCGCATCTCACTCGACTTTGCTCTTTCCAAGTCCATCCTTTAGATCAAATCCTGTTTGCTGCTCTGTCCTCATTGAGCAATTTTGGTTTCTGAATGAGCCGCAGAGAACAGTGTCTAGTGTTCACACACAAAAGTGTGTACTACATCACTGCAAGTGAAAGCAGCGTAGGTACCCACCAGAATGACCTCCCTTCACCAAGGAGCTGGCAGACCAGAGAGGTTAAGAGAAGAAGGGCTGGAGGGAAACGTAAAAATAGCAAGGGGGTGAGTAGTGATCTTCTGGGTCTGAATCTCATAATTAGCCAGGGCAGACTTCTTTCTGACCTAGGATTTAAAAAAAATAAAGACGACTAATGCACTAGGTTACTTCCCAAGTGAGCCATTTCATTACCTTTGGTAACTTCACAATATGATAATAATCAGGAGGACTAGATTTGATCTTTTCCAGTTAAGAAAATAGGGAGGAAGTAAGTGTTTTCTCTGCCTCCCTCCACGTGACTCGGTAATCCAATGTGTTCTACCTGACCAAGGGGAAAAGCTGCACATCTTCCTAAATGCTCTTACGCATGGCCTATGCTTGCAAGCATTTCTAATGTTAAAATATTCATTATATCATTTTTGCTTGAGGCAAAAATATTCCGGTGATCTGATCTAAATGCATGGAGTTATCTCATGCTGGTCTCTATTTATGGGAGCAGTGACTCCAGGTACTGCTATTATTAGCACTGTTACGAATGCTATTTGTGCTCTGTTGCAACACTTTTCATTTAATCTAACATCCCAAGGCACTTTATGAAAAAAAGTTGTTCCATATCAGTAGTGCCAGATGGAAGTAAATATTCTTCCAGCCAGGGTTTTACCTGGGAACTGCAGGCTGCTGGCTACCGCATGGGCCCAGAACTCAGCAGATCTGGATCCCGGGTTTAGTTTTTGTAAAGGCTTTCTGTGTTGAAAGAAAGGTTGTCCAAGGGTTAAAACCTTGGAAAAATAGGGAGATGGTGAAGCAAAGGAGTCGACTGCCAGGTTCTTTAACTTACTGAATCTTTTTCTGCAAGGAAAATGCTTTGTGCCTTCCACGAGCTACCCCCCACGTTGTCCGGCTGTGGGCGATTCAGGCCAGAATTGGGGCACTCGGGTGGGGCGGAAGAGCTTTTTGAACTTGCTGCTGGATACGCAGCCCCAGCACAGCACCCTGTGGTTATCTGGTAGCCCAAAGCGGCTCAGGAGAAATGCTGGAGCCCCATGAGTCGTGGCCAGGCACAGGTTGGTGAGTTCCTGTTCTCCCTGGTCCAACTGGGGCACCATGGATGGCTGGATCCCAGCTCCATGCCAGACCTTGACCTGAACGTCCATGCATCCTGCTTTCCAAAAAAAGGCAATATAGACGTGCGCTCTAGACAGGAGGTCAGGGTGGGGACCCCGCTCATTTCAAATGGAAACAACAGAATCGTATCTGTGTGTCTAGTTGTTACGGATTTTCTCACACAGCAGGATGGGAGATAGAAATAGGGATTTTTCAAGGATTCTGCCTTCTGGAAGATTTTCACCTATCAAGTCCTCCCCCAATGACGCACACTAGCTGGCGTGACTTTGATGCACAAGGGAAAAAGCCATGCAGCACCACTGTCAGTGCATAAATTGCTGAGGAACCATGAGAACAGAGGCCATCAAGTGAGTCTCCCACACAGTAAATGCCATCAATAAATACCATCAATTATCACAGCGTGTGCCAGAAAGTTAAATATCCTGGTGAAGACTTTCATTCAGGAAATAGGGACACCAATGCATACCTGCTTCAAAGAGGGTGATTTTAATTATGCCTAAGCAGGGACAAATATGTCTCCTTCGTTTATTATTTGTCGTTCTGCTCTGGCCTGGAAAGAGGTATTCCACTGGGCTTTATTATCAGCCTTCCCGCTGCTCCACATGAAATGTGGAGGGTCGTACCAATCCCCTGAATCATTCACTCAGCAGCATTGTTTGGGTTTGGTTTAGGATGTTTCTCAAATTCAAGTTGAGGCTGGTTTGATGTTTCGCTCTTCAAAGTTATTCACCACCCAGCCCTTTTGTGGCTCCATTGAGTTCAGAAGTTGGCGCTGGAGCCATGTGCTGCATCTGAGCTTTCACAATAGCAGCCAAACAAATTAATCTTTTCCAAAGATGCAACGTGGAAGACTATTGCGCCTTCTATTTTTATGGCAGTGTTTTTGCTTTATTTCACACTCAGACTCGAGGCTTCGTTCTGTGCCATTTCCTTGCCTTGAATATGAGTAACTCCTTACGTGCTGAAGCTACTGTAGTAACTCCTAACTGCAGTCCTATAAACCAGGGCAATATGCCTGTCTAGGATTTTCTATGCTGACCTGCAGCCTCACCAGCATTCTCATTTCACGGTACCTTTCAGTTGAACGTCAGACTGTAGGTTCCTATTAAAATAATTAGTTAAAATAATAGAAGCATGGAGCTGTCTCACATCCCAGACCGTCGGTGCCAGCTGATCTGTGTTACACAGCATTAAGTGATTGGACTCTTGGAATTAGCAGCGATTAAAGAGCATTGAGCTCTTTTACGGTGTCGTCCGTTTGCGAACGCTCATTAACCAACCACACAAACTTTCCCAGCTGAACAAAAAGGTAAATGGCATTATATCTTCTTTATACCTAGTTACATATCTGAACTACACGCAAATCCAAGGAATACTTCCTCTGGGCTCTCCCCACTATAATTGTAGCAGACGCTCCCTGTTACATCTAAGCACAAAGCACAGACCCAGGATTCATTCCTACCTGGCAGTAACGTCTCCTCCCTCACAAGCCAGAGTGAGCTCTGGCCCCAAACAATTGCTGCACAAGTATTTACCCAAGTGCTTACATTCGTATTTGCAGTGGGCGTGCAGGAAAACACAAGTGTTGGGTGAATCTTTCTCATTCCACTAAGCAAGAACAAAAAACATTTTCCCTTTTCTTAGCCATGGCAGGACTCCCAATTTAAAATGAGATGCTAGCCATATCTTGTAACTAACGCATGATGCAGCTCAAGCCCGGGGTCGGCCAAAGGCAAGATACTGCTGCAGTGGACTCCAAAGCCTTTTGCATTGCCTGTGGGCCACAATGCTGCCTCGGGAGAGCTAAATAAAGAAAGTCACTTTAACAGTGGGTTTGCTCGTGGCCTGGACAACGTGGAGCACCATGGGTGGGAAGTTTGGCTCCCCGTTCCACAGCAGGTCATCCCTGCAACAGGCATGTGAAAAAGGAGGAGGCACTGTAACGCCAGAAAAGATCTATCGGTCCCCAGGGCTGCCCAGCGGGAGGGCTGCCGGCAATCCTCGCAGCTCTCCAGGTGGGCATGCCCCCAAAATAGCACCAGAGCCCACCTCGACCCTTCCACTCCGGACCCACCACCTCCCAACGGTCTCAAGGGGCAGCTGGAGTCCCTCTTCCTGATGGCTGGAGCAGTACAAACAGTGGGGGAATCTCTGCCCTTGTGAATCACCGAAAATGGAAAATAATCGTCTTAAATTAAAGATGTAATCAGTCTGCAACCAGTAAAACTTTGTCAGCACAAGAATAAGACATTCTCCTTAATCCTGTCCTTGCTGAAAGAAGTTTATTCAAGTATTTATCTAACCTTGTATTTAACCAGGAAATCCAGCTGAGCTAATCACTTTCTGCCAAAGAAGTATTTGGGCGCTTGTCTGCCATGACATTTTTGAGTGATTCTGTACACTGTGGCCATTCTTTTAATGGTTTAATCACACGCAGTAAGAGCCACACATTTTTCAATGATGGTTCCTTCAGAAAATCAAAGAGCATTGTCATCACAGAAGACAGATGAAAATGTCATCTGTTATTTGTAGAGGTGACGCCTCAAGATGAGAGGCCAAGGGGTTCTGCCTCGCGTGGTTTGTATGGACCTTTTCTTCTCCTGTCCGAGTTCGCGCTATTTCATTTGCACTTTGCATCTTTAACCTGCAGTAAGGCGCTCTCCTACTGAGATTTCAAACCAGAGGCTCCCTTTTTGTGCTGTAGCACCTGAGTCTGATGGCTTGGTTACCTCTAGCAACGTCCCACCTCAGAAATGGGGCAGCAACGTGCTTTGCTGCGTATCTTCTCATAAACAGCAAGATATTCCCCGCACACAGACACATTCGTGGTTCCACGCTCAGTTTGTGACGAGCTTATGGGTAGAAAGAAATAAGAGAGAATGAAGAAATTAGACTTTTCACAGAGAGGAAATTATATGGATAACAGCAATGCTGGGAACTCCAGACTTGCAGTTAGTCTGGGTAGAGGCTCACCGCAAAAGATCTCGTGACAGTTGCTTAGGGAATGTCCGCTGCCCGGTCTGTAACACCAGAGAGGGCATCGCGTGCCTCAGTTTCCCTGCACGTAAAACGGTGGTGATTGAACCGACCTCATTCCAGGCACGTGGATGAACAGTGCCACGTGCGTCTGCTCCTCATGCTGGCATGCTCTCCTGCCACAGCAGTTGCAGTGGGAGCAAAACCAACCCCAGGTGGCCTTTGGATTTCACCACCTCATCCCACCTCCATCTGTGCAAGACTCACATGTTAAAATCATCAGAAAAGGAAAAAAAGAAAAAGCCAGACACTCATCCCCCTCCTTGTCCCTTGGAAGGATTATTCAACAATAATAATTGTCAAATAATTAGCTGCCACCACCCCCTCCATTGTCCCCTTCAAATCACCGCCATGCTGAGTCACGCTGCAGCGAGGCTTTGCAAGCCGCGGGTGTCCCCGACGTCCCAAGGCACTCTGCGAGGCGACCCAACACGGGTCCGCACGGACCCCCCCCGACCCACCCCGGAGCCATCCCGAGCGGCACGGAGCTGCCTCAGTTTCCCCTTAGGCATGAGCGGGAACCGAAAGGCTTGCAGCAAGCCCTCCGCACTCTCAGCACCTTACAGGATCAGGCCCCGAGTTAGAAAGTCATGCGGACATGGCCGCAGCCAAATATGAAACAGCTGAATATGCTGCAACTGGGCACATTGTCTTCAGATCAGGCCCTGGAAGAATTAAAACCAAGTGTGTGATCTGAGCACGCTGAAATGAACTCCAAATGAAATTAGAGTTAGCTCCCTCCTTAGCAGGGAGCACAGGATCAGATTGTTAGGTTTTAATAAAGTGTGGCCAGTATTTTAATAAAGTGTGGCTAGTATATTATCCAACATGCTTTTACAATTACTGCAGAAACAAGGACAGGAACTTCATTAACACTTTACAGGGGAAAGAAAGCTGTGCTACAGGCAAATGATATATTGCTATTGTGTCTGTAGGTGTCCTGCATTTAAGAAAACAAGGAAAAGTCCTGGGGAAGGGAGTAATTACACTGTCAGCAAACGTGTTTGTGTTAGCAATGAACTAGTCCCTTCCAAGTCCCACAGCCGCCGGGAGCCTGCATCGCAACACGGCAAATTTCTAGGACAGAAGGTGACTCCATAAACACAGCAAGAGCTGTAAGGCGAGAGACAAAACTCCTGAAGGCAAAAAAAAAAAAAAAAACCCCCCGAAAAAAACCCCCAAACCCATGCAGAATCATTTACAAAATGTGTTTTCCAGGCAGCTGCAACAACCATTGGCAGGATTACACTTACTGCTTTTAAAGCGGAGGTTAACTGCTTTGATAAAGCCCAGGTGAGGTGTATCTTGCGAGTTGCATGTCAGGCAGGATTAGCTGCTTGGCAAATTATCAAAGCCAACTGATAGCAAAACAAGTTGGGACTCTCCTACAGTGGCAGTTTAAAACTAGGTGTAACTTCACCTAAAACAAATGAATACAGCGGGGGTGTAAGGGGACTACCTAACTAATTAACCCCTTCATTAACTCCCTGGCAGATTACAGTGTTTTGTAGAAATCAAGGAGGTCTCAAGAAACTTAAGATGGTGTTGGGTAAGTTAGAGTGAGATTCGATTACTGGGAGAATTCTTTCTGTGTAGTTTGAGGATTCGGTTCGGGGTGTCGAGGAGGAGGAGGAGGAGGAGGAAGAGGCTGCCATGAAGTGAAATGCTTCGTTGGGTCTTGTAGTGCCCGCTGCTGCTCAGCTCTGCACAGATTCCCACGTTGCAGGAGCAAGCTCAGAGTAAAACACACACAGTGTTCCTCAGAGCAGGGAAAGGCTGCTCTGCAGTTTGCAAAGAGTAGTTCTGAGTATCCGCTGAGAACGTAACACCACCCATTGAGTCGCCGTGCAGAGTTTTGAGACAGATTTTTATACTGTTTTGCGTTGGAACAGCTGAGGCACTACAGGAGAAACCCACATACAAGGAATTATTAATTCCCCCAAAGAGTCGATACAGTAGATATCTGTAACGCCTGCAATAGCAGAGAGAATCACGCACAGGCTCAGAAATGCCGCCCTTTATTCCTCTAACAGTTTTCTAGTTTGGCAGTTTTGTGTCTCTGTAGCAGGAAATACAAACAATTGTATATGGTCCCAGTGAGCTCATGGCTTCATCTGCCATCCCGGCCACCCCAACGAGACCGGGCAGTTTGTGGAACCTCTGAGAATAACCAGTTTTGTAGCACTGCATATGGAAAAACCAGGCATGCAAAACTGGATGTTGGGCTGAAAATGCGGCTTGTCAGGGATAATGAAAAGACGGGAGACAATTAAAAAGGAGAAAAGTGACAATCTGACAACATGCTCAATTAATGTAATCAGATTTCACATTCACTTCGTGAGTAGTAAATCAAAGCATAAGCAGGAGCGATATGAACTTTTTAATATTAAAAACTAGTCCCATAATATGCAAAGTCAGGGAATACTACTAAATTTCTATCTGTCTGTTGCCGATCATTAACTGATTTAGGATAGACCTTGTTGAGTAATTACGTTTAATAAGAGCTTGCCCATACAAGCTGCTATCAGATGTCATTTTATACAGTTTCAAGCCAGATATAATGGGTTAGATGCACATATTAACTTTCTGTAATACTGTACTGGCTTTTTATGGGAGAGGGGTGGGAAAATTCAAAACTGATTATTGTGTGGCTTCCTCTCAGACAGTTGTATTTGATCTAATTTGATTTATTGCTGCACATTTTGAATGAGCAGAAATGTCTCGAGGGGAAAAAAGAGACTTGTTACAGTAAATGTTCACATTAATATATTTTCACCTGCTTGCTTGGTGGGCTCCACAGTTGGCTGTATTCATTACTGTTTGGGAGTCTTCTGCATTAAAAAAGCTACTCTCTATCTTTTTGCTCTCTCTGGTAGGGATGTGATGAGCTTCCCACACCCTCTGCAAAAGGTGATTGTGTAACTAATCCATGCTGGCATAACGACGTCTTCACCTAGATTATTAATATTGCTAAACAGAAATGCAGGACAAAGGCAGATGTCTCTTTTTGTGGATAAAGCACAGCTGTAACTCACAGGCAATTTTTTCCAGGTGGTCCTAGAGGATGAGTGTCTTGAACCTCAAAGAGAAGTGAGTATGGAGGTTAGAAGTTCCACTTCTTTTTAGAGAAGCGGATAAAAGTTTGGGTGCTAATATTACTTGGAGGCACAAAACCACAAACAGTTTTCTGATTGCTCAAGGGCTTCTGGGTCCCCAGTGTAACTCAGCTTAGTCTTTAATGTACTGCCACTGTTTTTCTTCAGCAGTGAGACATGGGGAGATGAAGCAGTGCCTTTTCTATCACGCTCTTTCTAAGAAAGGCACACACGCTTAAAAAGGCATCAGAAAAATGTATAAATATCTACACATCTGAACTACCCACTCTGCATTGTGAGGACTCAAGGTTCTGCTGCAGTTTAAGCACAGAATTAGAAAATTAGTATTCTTTGGGCTGACTTTTGCCACTGACTTTCCGTGCGATGGTTGGAAACGGCCGTATCTTTGCAGTGAATTGTTACATAAATCCTTGCTCCAGGAACAGTTGCTTTAGGAATTTATTAGCAGCTGCACTGCTGGATCCTGTGAGCCAGGCCAATGTGGAGCAGCACCACAATTTCAGGTGGTGCCAATGTGGAGCAGCACCACAATTTCAGGTGGTGCCACTCGTCTCTGCATCTGCGCGTTACGTGTCCGTAAGGCCACGTACTTTTCTTGGTATCAGCTGGACAGCGGGTTGTGTGCACCAGCCCTCAAGTGATTCACACCATTTGCTATGCTGGGTGTCCGTTGGCTCCTGCTCAACCTTCTCCTTTGAACCGCATTGCTGGTGGGCACCGGAGAGCCTCTGCTCTGCCCGGGAAACAGGGCAAGTCACCCGAGTTCTCCTGAAAGCACGGAGAGGGACAGGACGTAAATCACTGCGCCCAAAAACAAAAATCAAAACACTCGGTGCGAATCTGTCCCTTTCTTAGGTGGGTTTTCAGTTCAAAACGAAGCCTTCCTGCCTTATTTAACTCAGGTAAGTCTTATTCACTTGCAGTGCAAAAACCCGTTATGGTTCTATTTGGCACTGTCCCTTCCCGTGTTTCTGCACGTGGGCTGTCTCGCTGGCGCCGTGTGACTGCAGCGGCTTGTGTTTGCCTTGCTGAGGGAGATCTCAGACGTGAACGCTTTCTGCTTCACAGTATGAGTTTATCTTTCTCTGCAAATGTTTTCTGGGTTCGTTTTGATGGTGTTCTGCATCGGGTGAGCCCTGCTGCTGCTCTGTAGGTTACATGCATGGGGCTCCTTCTCTCAGACAATGACGCAGCATCTGTGCGTGCAACGCACAAACAACTGCGCTGTGTTCGTCGCTGACGGTCTGAAGAAATACCTCCTAAATTAGGCCTTGACGTGTTAGGTGTGAGCCAGGGAGGTAGGTTGTTCTGCTGACACTGGCTTGGATATTTTAGTTGTGTTCGCTATTCACTATGAAATCTTTATGAGAAAAAAAGCAGAATTTACATAAAACTAGAGGAATAGGGATGTATTTCTACATAGAAGGCAGGGGAGGAGGTCTGAGAAAAGAAGATAATGTATCCTGATGTTCTCTTGACGTGTTTGGTAAGGTTTCTGTTGAAATTTCTCCTGATGCAGCATAAGTTTATGGTGTATTTCAGTATGGCCTGGGTGTATGTCTAGAATGGTCTGAACGAGAACATCTCTAAATCTGTGGGAACTTCAGATTTCAATCTCCATCTAGATGTGAAGTTTAATTTTCTCAACTGTATTTGCATCCTGAGATATACAGAAAACGCGAACATTTGGTATTCAGAGAAGTATATGTCATTTGCATTCGCATCTCCAGCAACTGCACGTACCGTCTGCCGGTGTGCCGCCGCCGTTGTGCACGCCGGCTCGGCTGCCCGCATCGTTAGCGTGACAGCTCTCCCAAATCAAATATCCTGCGGAGCGACTCTGCCTTTTCTCACATGCATACTCATTCGGGAATTTCTCTTATTACCTGGGCCATAATCCCTCCCTGGGGGGGATGCCTTGTGCACAAAATTAATTTCATCTGGCCACAGAAACTCCCTGTGCCTTTGGCATAGAAATCTTTACGCATAGAGGAAAAACCATCTGAGGCAAAGCTGCTGCATTTATAAGACCCAGTGGAAAATATCTCACACCGAGCTGGATTGGAGGTCATTACTGAACTAAACTCAGTCGATACTTGTTTTAGAAGGAAACTGCTTTGGTTTGTTCGGTCTTTTTCCTCCTTTGGAAAGCCATTTGAGGCTTGATCTGCCTTTATTGACTGAGCCGACTAATGTGCAGGAGGGATGAGCTGAGTCTGCTCAGGTTTGGAGATGGACTAGAGGCAAGTCTACACCTGGCATCTCCTCTAATGGGCTGAAAAATTCCCACATTTCCCTTTTTTTTTTTTTTTTAGTCTTTCCTTCCTTTCCTCTCTCTTCTTCCCTTCCCTTTCAGACAGGTAATTATATCTGTCATTTTGAGAGGTAAATGTTGTTTCAGCAGTGAAAATGATTTTGCAGAAAGTGCCTGCTTTTTTTCCAAAAGCATTGTTTTTCATGGAAAAAGTGAAAATCAAAACAATTCAGTTGAAAATAAAATTCAGTCCAAAAGCCTCTGAGCTGTTAGGGTAATTTCAAATGTTTGAACAGTTGAAATTCCTGCAGAGGATAGAGGGGAAAAAACAAACAAGTTTTCCCCATTTCTAGTGCTTCCAGTATTTCACCTCAAGGGGTAAGTTGCGTTTGTTGAAGTTGGGTTTTCCACAGCAGTTGCTATTTGAGTCCTTTCATTCTCTCTTTCTCTTTTTATTGCTTTTCCCACAGTTTAGACCAGATTCTAATATTTCTTATCTTCCTCCTATCTTTCTCTAATACACCCAAATCTTGCTATCGTTTTGCTATTTGTGAAAGGAGAGGGGGGGGGCAAAGGAGACACACAGCTGAAAATAATAATTTTTATCAATGATAACAGAAATTAAAAACATTATATTGATTTTTTTGGGAGGTGTAACACTTTAAAAAAATATTGTTTCCCTTCTCTTCTAAAACTTAATAGGCTCTACTTGAGCGTTTCTTAGGTGGCGTGTGGATTCAAGGGCTTCACATTTCATCAGCATCCTTAATGAGCTTGAGGTGCCTCTAATAAATCTCAGCCCTTTTAATGAATTCTTTATAGCTCTTAACTGCTTCAGATAGAGATTGACGAGTGTAACCGGTAGCACAAAATCTTGGCATGCAATAAGACGAACAGCCCCATCCTTTCCCTCTGGCATCCCATCTGAATTTCTGCAGCGGAGATAACCAAGAATCTGTCACTGCTATGAAGTTTGTGAAATTTAATTAGGAAACTAATAAAACAGCTCTCATATAGTACTACAGTTACCTAGGAGATATTATGTATTGTTTAAGAGCTTCTACCAATGGAGCAGGATTGCATGTGTTAGAGACCTGTTATTTGTGCAAAGAGAGTTTAAGATTGACCGCTTCTCTTTCGTAAACCATTTTCTAGTAGGGTTAATACTTTACTAAAAAGGCATAGTTGCACTCCTTGAACGAGCCATTTATACGCCATTGAGAAGCAGAGGGCTGGCATATTAGATTTAAACACCACCCAGGTTGGAGAGAGATTTGGGCACTCTTTTTTTTTTTTTTTTTTTTTAAATTTTTCCTAGTTTCCATTCTTGGTCACGTTCTCAATCAAAAAGGGCCCATTTCCAGTGCTAACTCCAATGCTCTGGGAATCATCCTGGCACAATTAGAGCTTTTCTGATTGGACTTTTCAGAGCCAAAGACTGGGACAAGTTGTCTCAGCGGTAGTGGAGGAGCCATAAATGGCTGTAAGGGTAGAATCAGAGTAGGTTCATCACGGTGGATCCGCTCCTGAGCGAATGCTGGGTGTGATACGTCCAGACCCACTCTTTTCAACTCAGTGGACGTTTTGGCACTTTTTTCAGTCAAGGGAGTTTCACTTTTATGCAATTACTTTCAATATATCTCATAATAGATTAGATTTTATTCTGGTGGTATATTCTATAAAACATAGTCCTGTCAACTAATCTGTAAGTATATACAGTATACAGCTAGTCTTAGAATTCACTGGAAAATGGGTTAATTGTACCTTGAGAACTTCTAATATTTCAAGTCTTTTTCCCAACCACATCAGAAAAACACTCATCTTTGTGTATGTGTTTAGAATTTTTTTTGTGATATGTCAACTTATATTTGAAAATGAAAAGCTGCTTCAAATAAAGAAAATTTTTTTTTTTCAGTTCTGAAAATGCCAGAGAAAGCTTCTTTGACCATTTCAAAACCATTGTTTTTAGAAGAATAATTGAAATGAAAAAAATTACTGAAGCCATCCCGCCCCTCCTAACTATATCTGTTTGGGCAAAGCAGCATATTCCAGTAATAAAAAGAAACCACATTAAAAAGTATTGACCAAGTCTACTTAATATTTATTGCTCTTTGATAACTGAAGAGAATAGGAAAATGTTCTCAGCAAGGCACATGAGAAGGATTTTCTTGGAGAGCAGTTTTACTGGGAAAATTATGGCTCCGTGATGACTTTCTCAGCTGAAGACCTGGCCCTTTGGCCCCTCTATCAGTGAACATCGAGGACTTTTTTTGCACTTCCTGGAAGCTCATGGGAAGGTGATTTTATTGTCCAAGGCTGTAGATAGCACACTAAGCTGAAAGGGAGGCAGTTTTTTCCCCAAACCACTTGGATTGCAGTAGGCTGCTGAGAGGGTGGTATACGTGTTTGTGCAATAGCACGATTGTTGGAGCCTTCCAGTGACAGATGTTGTTAAATTGATTTATTAATAACATAAAGGATGTTCAATAATAATAAAACAATGATTAATCCTCATTTTTTGCAGAAAGGCAGCAGCTCATGGCCTGTGGCAGGCAGATGACTGAACTTGTAAGATGAATTCTACAGACTTCAGCTCAGCAATGTCAAAATGTTTGCCCTTTAAAATTAATAAGAGAGATCTTTAGCACACTTCCAGTCCTCCAGAATAAACTACTCCAAAATGAACTGTATTTTCACAACAGCTCCTAGCACCGTCCTAATGACTGATAACAGGTTTCTCAGCTGTGGCGTGTCTGTGGTGCAGAAGTATCTTTATCTGGTTGCGCCACGGGAGTCAGGGCTCAGCTCTATTGTCAGATCTCTTGTTGCCTTGTGGAAGTGTCAAGTGAGTCATTTCACCTCGATGAACAATAGTGACCTCATTAAGGTGCTGTGAGCAGCAACTGACTAACGAACACGGCTCCGAGCTCCTTCTGCAAGGTAGCAAGTACCCTTGAGCCAAGAAGTTTATGAAATTATATCCATGAGCATTTGACCTATCAGACAAACCTTGTGCTGAACCGATGACAGTGTTTGACCAACACATCATTAAGACTTTGTCATGGTTAGGGAGGAATTGCGTGGAATTAAATGATTTTCCTGCAGGCTGAAAGGCTCTTGGGAACGTTACTTGATTATGGAGCTTGCTGCCTCTCAGTTATGGGTTCAGATCCAGCCTTATTAACTCTTACTGAAAAATTACTTCTCTGAGTTATACCTTGTCCCTACTGAAGGGGCTCTGCTCCAAATGGGATGTCCATAACGTGACTTAAAGTCATCTTTGTTGTACGGAGTATTGGGTGCTGCCATAAAGCACCAAGAATGAATATGAAGGTGCCTCAGGCATCACCTAGAAGCGGAACATCTCAGAGTAAGGATGGAGTTAAACTTCCGTCTCCATGGTATAATTACTGAGTGAAATGGGCTGTTTGTAATTATGATGATATTAAACCTGATAAAATTTTTGGGCCAGATTCTCTCCTCATTTATAGTGGTATGAGTCAGGAGACTGTGAGAGGAGAACTTGGCCAAAGAGAGTTCTTCAGATAAACCTCAGGCTAAACAAGATTGAAATCTTCCACACCCATGATACCCTCCAAACCCCTCTTCTGTTTTCTGTTAAAGGCCAGGTATATTTATGGTGCAAACCATATTAAGATTATTGCTATTAATTAACTGTGTTCTGAAGTTTTTAATCTCATCCTCTTCAGGAGCACTAAAATAATTTACATATCAAAACAATAGTGTTGAAAAAGTTTCCATCTGGTTTCCATCTTTTCCAAGAAATTTTTAGACATTGGCCTTTTTCCCAGGAGACCATGTCGCTGAGGAAGCACATCCCGACCAGCATGCTTTTCAAACTACGCTAATTAAGGTGTTTCTATATGAGTCATGGGGACTTTCCTCTTCTTTCTTAAGGTATGAGTGATGCTCTTTGGAAAAAAAGTAAAAATCCAGTGTTACAAATGGGGAGGAAGCATGAAAACCTATAAATTCACCTGATTTCAGTCGATACAGACAGAACCATATAAGGGCTAGGCTTTTAGTTTATGTAAATAGCTTAACTCCACTGACTTGCTGATGAGCTGTCCTTATACATTCAATGTATAAAGCAAATATATTGACATCAGTAAATCTGGTATAGCAGCGTGGCTTTGGATGTAAACCATTTCAAACACTGAACAGATTCAAAAGCAAAATGAAAAGCTATTTATGAAAAAATTACCAGAAAAAATCTAAAGAAACAAAACCTTATTTATTTGCAATGCATAATTTCAGCAGTTTTATTTACAAAAAACCCATCAGTTCTTTTAGAGATAAAAGCTGTTATACAATATGTTATCTCAGTGAGTATCTAGCAATCAGTCTTAATTTTATGTGCTTAAAGACTTGCAACTTTTCTTAGCACACACAAAGTGATGAGAAAATCTTGATTGCTAAGTGTAATTTCTCTAAATCACTGCTCTTATAACAGGAGTTCTAAAGGAGAAATGAAAATAGGAAGCTATCCTACAGCAGGCCTCTCTGCTCCGAAACGCTCCTCTCAACTAAAAAAAAAAAAAAAATTCCCACTTTTGTACATTGTGTACACTTTGTACATGACCAGCAACGTTGCAAAAAGTTAACAATGAAATTAGTGGTGTTAAATTCATAACAAAAACGCAATGATGAAAAATTGGGCTGTGCCAAATAGAATAAAGTTTCTAAAAGTTGTCTATTACAAAGACAGGGGAAGAAGCTATTTGTAAAGAAGAGGGTATACTCTTTTGTGAAGAAGGCAATACAAGATGACATCATAGCAAGAGATCGTCAAAACTGCTATGCCAACTCAAAGTTTCTGTGGTTTTCCCAAGTTCAGAACTTGTCCATGCAGCTGTTGTTCCAGTTCAGGTCAAAACTGGACAGGAACTCTCTCCAAAGCCAAACTTTGTGCCTGAGGGCACAGGAATATCACAAGAGTAGCTGGTGTTGCAAAATTTTTATTATTTGGGACTACAAAAAGCCCCAAAAGCAGCTCATGGGATTTTGCCATTCCTGCTGCAAACTCCACCGGTGGCGTTTTGATGCAGCCTCAAGGTAGAAAGCCCTCGCTGTCTCAGAGATACGGCCAGCAACTTTTTAGTCATTAGAATATTTTTTTAATAAATACTTCACCTGTTCTCCAGCTCCCTGAAGAATTGCCTTATTGCTCCTTATCCCTAGAGACGGCCGGTTGGAATCCTTTTTTTGTCTCCCAGGCTTGGTTAAGAAATGAATTGTGTTGTAGAGTCAGTGCATCAGGCTGATGCACCGAGGTAGTTTGAAAGTCATTTCCTAAGTCTCATTTGGACCCAAGTACGCGCTCACGCCAGGCACAGACCCCGCGGGGAGGGGAAATAGGGCAGGGGGTGACGTGTCCCGTGCTGTGGGATGCTGTCCCCCCTGCCCAGATCAAAGCTGCACATGCTCCGGCTCCAGCCTGGCAGGGCTGAGTCCTCCCCGGGCAGCGCAGCGCAGTGCAGCACAGGTTTGTCCCTGGCAATGAGCAATTCAGACCTCTCAGCACCGCCACCACAATCTGCTATCGAAACGTGTCTTGGCAATCAGGAAGCAATCGCTGCCCGGGAAGCAGCGCTACGCACAGGAATACCCAAAACAGGAGGGTTCTGTATGCACTTCTGACAGTTTTCTGCCAAAACTGAGTTGGGGGTGACAAGGCAGAAGGTGGTTCTGCCGAGCGTAGGAGTGGTTTGATTTTACTTATTCTGGCACCGTTCGGGTTTACCTCCAGACTGTGCTAGACCAGGACACGATCCGAACTGGCCCTCTGGCTTACAGAGGAAAGGCATGAGCCAAGCAGCAGCCAAACCTGCAGCTAAACCCCCTCGTCCTCCTTCCCCGTCCCCGCGCTGGAGCCGAGGAGGGCAGGGTGACAGCCAGCACCTGTCTCCCATCCCGAGGGGAGCCCTGGGCTGAGGGCAAAATTGCAGGCAGCAGGCAGGGATGCCCTGGGAAATGGGTATTTCTCCTGCCTCCACCTGAGGAGTTACACGACCCTGCGGCAGCGGCAGGAGGGAAAGGGCTTTGTTCCCTGCCCGCCTTTGAACCGGCGACTCGCGTCGCCCTTCTATTTTCACACAAAAGGGTATTTGGTAATTTTGTATTCTATAACAATGAGTCTGGTATTTCCGTAGTGATGCATATTGTTATAATCGCTCTCTGCTTTGTTTCCTCGACATATTTTTTTATTAAAAAGTCTTCCCAGCCTTAAATAAGTACAGAATAAGTGTGGTCATTCTGGGAACATGAGAAGCCTGATTATCTGACCATCAAAGCCTGTGCTGTAAACAGGATACTAGTAAACAGGAACTGAACCCCATATGGAGAGTTTGTGGTTTTCTTCAGCCTCTGTTTGTTATGTCTTACATCCTGTTAATTATAGAAAAAGAGCTGGAAAGTTGGAAATAATCTTTTCTCCAGATTATTTCCAGCTTCCCTCAGATAGAAGAAAATGCAGTATAGTACTGTCTTACCTTGCTTCCTTCAGATGTAAAGCATTAAGACAATTAATTCCAAGGGGATCACTTTTCAAGAGGATTATAAGTAGATTTTTTTTTTTTTTAAATTACAAAATGAAAATTAAGATCTTAACATCTTGTTCAGGGAATCCTTTCAATTTTAGCACAGCTTTTCAGTGTATTTGGAGTTTGTTTGAGAACTTTTGATAACTTTTTAAAGACCATTTGTATGACTGGTGTAGTTCACATCTGAGTGATGGAGGTGGATTCTCAGAATGCAGATTTTGTTGCACAAAAAGAAATGACAGAATTTACTTTAAAGTCACAGTTTTCAAGTTATCTATGTTGTTAGGAGGTCTTGCTAATAGTGTCTCTTTCCCAGCCTACTGGCATCGCTTGCTTAGCTACAGCAGATTGTCCGTGCATCCAGAAAGGTTTCTCCAGAGCTGGCCAAAGCCATGGGCAGAGCAGGCAACCAAGCCTGTATTCCCAC
The DNA here is from genome assembly GCF_028858705.1 of Grus americana. Classification (NCBI taxonomy): domain Eukaryota; kingdom Metazoa; phylum Chordata; class Aves; order Gruiformes; family Gruidae; genus Grus; species Grus americana. The sequence continues at coordinate 14,774,852 of NC_072868.1, read as the reverse complement.
TGCTCGTTCTTCACCTTTGCTTCGTATGAATGATTGCCCATCTTTCCAGCATGGTTCAATCCAAGTTTCCAATGTTAGCAGATTGATTCAGAAGCAAAATACTGGAAAGTTTTATCTCGGAAGTTTTTGCATTGTGTGGTACACTCCTCCTTTTTCTTCAGAACCTGCTTTGGAGTTTTGGTGCCTGACGGAGCCACATCAGAGGGACGGTGTAAGGGGGTCATGCTTTGCTTGGATCTACTCTTATCAGATTTGGCTTTGGTTTTGCAAAGCAAAAGGCCAAAATCTCTTTGGTTCAAGGTTCCATGTTATCTGTGACGAACTCAAAGTACCAACCACTGCTTATGTTTCTTAGACAGCCCTGAACCAGAGACCACAAATAAATCTCCCGTTATGTTATTTTTCAGCTCTCTACTCTCAACGCTGTTTCTTTAAACAGCTCTCTGATGCTAACCATCTGCTCCAAATTGCTACATTACTCTTGAGCTCTGCAAGGCCAAGTCTCGTGCGTTTTACCCCCAGCAGCAAGCTCAGCATCCAGGCTCAGGCCAAGCGGTCCCTCTGCGATGCGGAGCCTCGGCTGCTAGCGGGTCGCATCCCGACGGGATGAGCTCTTCTGCCCGTGTCCCCCAGCTCAGGGCCTTGCAGCACCTCCAGTCCTGGGGCTGCTGCTGAGACTTAAAAAAAAAAAAAAAAAAATTCTTTCACCAGAAGGAATTACAGAAATGTCAGGAAGATTGGCTGCTTACGAACAATAAGGTTTGGGCACCATAACAATGCTCAGTTCTGGCATAACTCTGCTCCCATTAAACTCAAGGAATAAAATCCCTACCAACTTTACCAGGAGCAGAGCGTGGCTAGTGCTGAGATCTTTTAAAAATCCCACTGTATGGCTGCACTCACTTTATGTATCCATTTTAATGACATGATTAAGAAAATACCAATGGAGCTCCAAAAAGTTCTGTGTTCGTTTTCCAAAGCAGTTTGACTCATCCGTAATCATAACCAGACTTCCAATTACACTGGATTTTAATTGTTCTCCTTTAAGGATAATTACTAGTACTCTGAAAAAAATTACTATGAGTAGCTGGTGATGAGTCGGAATAGGCATCCTAGCTTCTCTCAGCCTGTTCTGTCATTTGAGTTACGAGGAATGTAATCGGATATGTGACACCCAGACAGAGTGGTTTCCAGGATCTGAGAGTGCTCTGTTTCAGTTAATGTGTTAATTTGGGTTCCATCTTCTCATTTGTTCTGCTTTGATCTATCATTTCATAAAGCCAAAGCACCAGATTATTAAGTGTGTGTTCTTGATTTATGTGCAAGACTACATTTGCATACACATTAATATTTTTAAAGTTTTGGTCCAAATTTCTGCAAGCCATGGTATGGAGTAATATGAGCTGTAATTTCACACTGCGTGGCAACAACTGGTGGGAAAAAATTGTCCTGCAATTTGGCCGTATTCACATACCAGAAGCTATTTTCCATTTGGAAATTTTGAATATTACCAGTTGAAATATATCTGTAAGCAAGCTGTAAAGCGAGGCGTTACATGAGCTGAAGGGCATGGCACAGTAGGCTGAATCTCATGCTCAACATATCTAGACTTTCAAGAACATGACAGTAGAATCTCAGCAAGTGAGACTTCTTCTTTTTCCCTGAGAACAAACAGCCAGGCACTTTATCTCCTGACTAGGAGAAGTTAGGACTGAATTTTCTGAAGCGCTGCCCGAGAGGTTAGATTTGTGATTGATCACAGTGCGGGGCTGGTTTTTGGTGTGATTTATACTCACCTAGTTACAATGGCAGTGCCAGGATTCCGCTGCCATTTATCCACAAGCACAGGTTATACAGGGGTAAGGAGGGTGTCATTCTGACAGGCTGGGTATTTAAACTTTCAGGGCTCTGGAAAAACAGATTATTTTTTTTCTCTGACACCTAGCCCAAAGTGGTTAGCAGAGCTGCTAAGATCCAGAAATGATTGTACTTGTACAGTGCTTTGTTTTTATAATTCATGTAGGATCCTTTCAGACATAAAGTAATCAAATAATGCAAATATAATCATAGAATCCTTTAAGTTTTATTACAGTAATTATTTGTATTAGATGAGTATTGTTTTAATAATACTGTTTTTCTTCAAAAGTACTCCACAAACTCCATTTTATAATTAATTTTAAAAAAAGTTGCCAGTGGGAAATGCTGACCCTTAGAAATGTGTAGGTTTGCTTGTAAAATATCTGTCCCAGTGATACTTCCACCCATCGTGGTGAAATTTAGGAAAATTTCAGGCAAAAAGGTTGGGATACGAGCCTACAACTCTGCCAAAGACACCTCAGCCAGTCCAGCCGAGGGGTCTCTGGTTCAACCTCTGCGCCTTCAGCTGCGTTCTGGGACTTGGCACTCTGTTACGTGAGTTGCCCCCTGAGCTATCAGACAAGCTGGATCTCTGCTTCGCTGGTTGGAAATGTTTGACTTTTTGTTCTTCTGTAGAATTAAAAGCTCTGCTTAGGTTAGGTTGATTTCTGGTTGGCTGGTTGGCTTCAGAGCTGCTGGTTTAGTGTTTTCTGTGAAGTACATCTGCCCCATCACTGCCTTGGCTTCGCATGTTATGGTGGAGAGATGTGTGGAGTCTGAAGATTTTCGCATTTCCTAGAAGGGGTCAATGACTGGGTTTGCCTTCCCACGTCTAAGATTTTATTTAGTGGAAAGATCATCTTAAACACGAACGTGATGCCCCCTGCCCTCTGATGGTTAATGGTTTGGATCTGCTGCGGGGGGATACGGTTGTCCTGCTGCTTCATGGCCTGGCTCATCAGTGAATCTGAAATTGTAAAGGTCCGTGGCGTGCTCGGAGCTGCCAAGCCATTATCAGATCTGGATTCGAACCCAGAAGTAGATGGTTTTGAGCGCTGCCCTCTCAGTTTGAAGGCATTGCTTTCCCTCCATTTCGTTCTTGCTTCATAAATGTGTAGCAAAATTTTGCCTCCTTTTAGCTTGTCAGAATAATCTAATCCAGACATTTCTGATTTAAATTATAGCCTTTTCCAACTAACAAACTTTCAGAACCGGCTTTCCTTTTAATCCCTTTTTATTTATTTATTTTTATATATCTTGTCTTAACAAATTATGTTGCTTCATGTCATCTTAAACGATGTGGTGTAAAATTAAAAGAAAAGCCACTTTGTAATGTATCAAAATGTTATTTAGAAAACCCCCAAAATGTTTGTCATTTATTTTGCTCACAAGTAATCCCAAGAGGCAGCGCACTGTGAGGTTTTCTGTGAATGCATTTACAATAGGAGCCAACCACACATTTCACTGAATCAACAGGCTTGTCTTGAGATATTTATGACATGAATGTTGAGACTTCTGTTTAGTCAGCCATCCCCAGGGAAGACAGCATTTTAGATAGCGCCTAAAGAAATTAGGCACGCGTTGTCAAAGGAGTCTTTGAAACACCTGAAAAATCCCTGAAAATGCAACTTTGACAGCTGAGTCGTTTAGGGTCTTGCAAATCCTGTGCCGAGTACCTAATTCCCACTGCTAGGAGAATGGAAAATGAATGTGCAACACTCCCAACAGCTGGAGCCAGCGGCAGCGCAGCTATCTGCACCATCACCAGCACAGACAGAACAGCAACAATCCCGTTTTGTCGCAGCAACTCAGAAACTACCATTAGCTCTGGATGTGTCACCTATAAAAAAAATTCATTGGCTGTCTGCACAGCTTAAAGGCTGACTTTGTGTCACTCCTGGGGAGGATGCTGCCCTTCGGTTCACCCAGGGAAGGCTGGTTGCCTCTGAGCTGGGACTCTGGCTCGCTTCTGGAGGAGGACTGTGTGCTATTTAACGAGTTTCTCATTACTCTGCATAATGTTTGCAGTCTGAGTTAACTCCGGAACAAATAGTAGTTTCTCCTGCATCTGGGGCTCCATCCCGAAGCTCTCCAAGAAGCCCCCGTACCCTGGGGGTGAAAGGCAGAGGCACATTCTGTAGCAGCTGCATGGGTGCGGGGGCAGAGCCCGCCCGGGGCAGGGCAGGGGACACCGATCTGCGAGGCTGATGCCAACCTTGGTCCCAGTTCCCCAGCCGCCTCCTCTTACCACAACCCCTTTGAGTGTCATCTGAACTATTTTTCCAACAAGAGCCAGACAACTTCATCATGTCCTCGGTATGAAAAAACTTGCGAAGGGGGCAACCTTTGATCCCTAAAAGCTTTCAGAAGTGTTAATTCCATGTCTGGAATATTGTCACGAAGCGGCTGAATTCCAGCGCGTAGAAGAGCACAGGCGGCACCCGGGGGGTGGATGCAGTCTGCTCAAAGCTGTGCCATGTGGAGAAGGGCATTTCTCGCTGGGCTTTGTGTTCGGGCTTTTATGATGCTTTTAATATGAGAGACTCTTATCATGGTTCATTTACTTCCATGCTTGTGGTTTTGCCACTTGGGAGCAATTATAGGATCCTCGGATTCATGCTAAGGGGGGAGAGCTGACGTTTGGATGGTGAATTATGTGGTTATTTTTTGGTGGACTTTTGTTGGTATTGAGCTAGAAGATGTTAACGCACTTTGGTCCAATTAAGCCGGCGATTATCTTGTGTGCGGCCACAGTGTATTTTGTTAGCTACACTCCTTGACTGTTTGAAAAGGAAATTCTGATAGAAGGTTGAACACAAGCTGTTAACGATTTGCCTTTGCTATAATAAAGGCAGGCTCTTAATTAAGATCCACTATGTTTTTTTCCAGTGCGTTCTTACTTATTCTTTGCTTTGATTTTCTAGAACGTCTACTCTCTAACCATTTAATTTTGTTTCTTTTTTTGTCCCACCAGTATTGATGTCACTTGGAGATCTGATCGTCAACATCGTAAAAACAGTGCTAGGAAAAGCCACAAAATATTGCATAAAGTCCAGAAGGACTGAAAGTTGAAGGATTTCTTTCAGGAGATACATAATTTTCACTGGTGAGTAGGTGCAGCCATTTTATTTTTCCTGATTACCATCTAGAACAACTCGAGTTGCTGCGACTGGTGTTTTGATGCCATTGATCATCTCACTGAAACAGTTTGACAGCAGCAGTGTTTTTCCCCAGTGCCCTTGTTGTAAATTATATATGTTTCATACTCCATTATTAATTAAAAGCAGTTTTCTTCCATTTAAACAATGTAATTTCTTGAGGTGGGTAGAGGATTTCTTTGACTGATGATCCTTCATTAAATCAGGAGTAGAAATGGTTTGCATCTTCTGAAGTTCAGTGTAAATTTGGCAAAACATTTATTGCAAAGTCTGAAATTGGGCAAAACCCTTTGGAGCCCTCAGGCTCAGATGAAGTCTGGAATGGTGGTCAGAAGAGTCCTAAAATGAGCCAAAGGCAGGAATTTTAAGGAAAAAACCCACCATATGTGAATCTTTGTTGTCCTCTCAAACATTTGAGGGGACTAAAAATTGCACCCGAAGTGGAACGTTACATTCAACCTCAACTACGGAGACCCGGGCCAGAAATTCTAATCCCTTCGTAGTATTTCCGCGATGGAAAGAGCGCGGAGAGGTGCTGCGGCTGGCCCTGGTAGGAGCAGATCACCCGCTGGGGCAGGTGTGCGTGCAGCTCCACCGCTGCAAGGGGCAGGGCAGCGGCAAAGCGGCGCTGGAGCAGCAAATCTGAGCAGTTGTCCTGGCTGCAACTAGCTTTGAAGATCAGGGAGTAAGAATAACTTTCTCCATGCTCCCTCCTCTTTCGCACCAATTTTTCCAGATTTAACACTGATCAGAGGTAGAGAAGCTTCAAAACAAGTTTTCTTTCCTCTGTCAATTATTGTTCTGTGAAAAATAGCGTACAGACAGCCAGTCTACTCCTCTCCAACATGTTTACTGATTTCAGACAAGTAGCGCTCCCACAATCATTAATTCAATTAAGCAAAAACCATGTTTTCATCTGATATATTCAGATTTCTTAACGGAGCTTCTTGGGTGGTTAACTTTCTGCCATCTTAACCTCTTTAAGACACGAGAGAGCTGGACAGGGAGAAATACGTGCTCCAAAAAGGAGATATTTTCCCTGCTGGACATATGGTCGCAAACCATCACACAGACAACGGCATCCATCTGTCAGACAGTGCTGGGGTTTGGGCAGGACAGATTAACCCCCCCCCAAAAATTGTGCGTTCTGAGTGGTGTACATATCATGACTTTACATACTGTGTCTCACTTTCATAATATTCTTTCCCAAATTTTATGTGATCCGGGGAGAAAAGAAGAGGAGGGCTGCTTCTCTTTGGGTTTTGGGTTTTCCAGAGCTGAAAAGGAGTTTGTTTCTTTTCCAGGAAATTCAACTTACCCTTACGCTTACTCTAACTGTATGCCACATAGTCCCTGGTTTGAAATGCTGTTCCTTGAAATAGCTCTTAAGTCTTATAAATCACAGGGAAATCTCACTCTCAGTTGGATTTTTTAATTACTAGAGGGCAAGACCGTTCCCAAAGCTCCCCCAGGCTCGACGCAGGCTGGGTCACTGTGGTTTTCCTTCAATGTTGACCTGAAGCGGGAAGCTGCGGACACGGGGTGCGACTGGCAGCCCTGTCTCCTGGAGGTGCAGGCTCCCCAGAGCAGCAGTGGGCTATGTCCCGGGAACGAGGGACGACACACGACGCTCTCAAACCTGTTCTTCTGTTGGACCGCCCTTGCTTCACCGACTATCTAAACAAACAAGAGATTAGAGGGCATGGGAGGCTGATCTGGCTCCAGTTTCTGTTTAGAATAAATAAATAAATTAAAGGATAAAGTGGCCGCAGCAAAACACGTTACAGAAATCCAGACTTTAAGTAACAGAAAGCGTGGATAACTAGTTCAAGACTGGGGGTGGGACCGGAGCAGAAGGCAGCGTAGTGATAGCCCTTGGATGATAAAGACCATCTGAATACTGTACTATAAAGGACACAGCGGAGTCAGGCTTTGCTGCCTGACATCCTGCCACCAAAGCAGGGACATTTGATTTCCACCGGAGGAGCTCAGAAGCATTCAGAGGATTTCAGTCGCTGTTTGAAAGTGAGAAGCTGGACTCATGCCCTGGCGTTCTGTGGGGCAGCAGCCGGGAGGCTGGGCTCCTGCAGGGGACAACCTGAGGTGGCCTTCAGCTCCTCCAGGCTCTCCCCCTCCTCACCAGCCTTGGCTTCGTCTTTCCCTGACTTAGCTTCATCCAGATATTTGTGTCAGACAAGCTTTAAAAGAGCAAAGCGGAAAGGCTGTCGTTTCCATTTAATACGGAAGAACTGTTTTACCAGGTATAATCTCTGTGCTTATCCTAAAACTGTATAAAACATTCTGTCAGTTACAGAATATATACAAATAACATACACTCATGGGGTTTAAGAGGATGAAATCCAGATGGAAGGTTGTTTTCTCAACAGAAAACATGGGCCAAACCCTAATGCGCTGCAGACTGGCACGGCTGCCCGAGGACAATGCCAGTTTGCTGTAGGAGAGCCCAGACACATTTTCCTACACATTTTCCTACACAGGCTTCGCTCCCGCTGCCCGAGCTGCATCCACAGCATACATCTCCTTTACAATTACCCGCCACGGCTGCAGCAAGCTCATAGAGACGGATTGCCGTTCACCTGCATGTGATTCTGGGGATGTGAGTTGGGGCAGCAGCATGAACGTAACTTGTGTTTATCCCCTGGGCTGTGAGGCCAGCAGCTGCTCCTATTAGGAAGATTTGCATATGGCCTTGGCACGGTTTTAAGTGAATCAACTGTTCTTCATGGGTGGGGACAGAAAATCTGTCTCCTTTGGACTTGCAGTCATTGCTGTAACAGTAAACCTGTATTTGGGGTGCAAGAAAAAAAAGTGATTAAAGAAATCATGATCTTTTTAAATTAGAGTTTTTAAAGTAATTAGACCCAGAAAATAAGTAGTATGAGAAGATGGGCAAAGAGTACCTGCGTAGATTCATAGTCATCTAAATATAAACCTCTTTTCTTTTTTAATGCTAAGCTCTGCCTCTCCCCATCCTTCCATGTCCCCTGCCAAGAGGACAGTGTAAACCTGGAGAAGCAACTCATCGAGCAGTGTCAGTCTCATTAATTCACGTCACACAACCTGAGTAGCTTATTGCCTTGCCATATAATATCTTATTTCTGTGCAGCTATCTGTTGGTCGAAGCAGGAAGCGGGGAGCTGCGAAAGATGCGTTGTGGCATTGTGGGACCCTTTTGAGTCAGTTCCGCAAAGTTTTTTAGGTTCTTAACTTTGGTTTCAGTGGCAGTTTGGCACCTACACAGCAATCAGGTATTTACACACCACCGTGTGTCTGGTCTTTCTGTTTTGAGCGGAAAGGATGGGAAAAGGAGAGCTGTCTCCAAAGCCTGGGTGGCGCAGAGAAGGCAAGCAGGGAATGTCTCTTCCAAGAAAGCAGCAAGGGGGAATCAAATGAAATGAGCAGAGTAAGGAAAAGGAGATTTTTCTTAATGCTATATTTAATCTGTAAAACTCTCTGCTAGGAGACACTGTGAATGCTGAAAGTTTAGGTGGGTTCAAAATTCAGCAAAGAAAAATGCGTCTGGAGTATTACACCCAGCAGCAGTACCTGTGCGTGCCCTCGCGGCACACACCACGGGTGGCTGAGCATCCTGCGGGGAAGCCTCGTGCCACGCCGGCCGCACCCCCGCGCTCCCCACCAGGCAGGGCAGCCGTTCCTGCCCGCCGCCGGGGTCTGCTTCAGACGGACCTTCGGCTGGGTTCACTAAAGCCATCCCTAACGCTTTTAGGGAGCCCTAACAGGTATTTCACAAGGCAGCTTTGAAACTTGATTAATGTGGACAAATCACTTTGAAATTTTTGGATGAAAGGGGCTGCATAACTGCTAAGTCTAGCCCAAAACGCGCTTTGTGCGATGTGAAAATGATAACTGAGTTGACAAAACTCATTAAACGCAGCGACCTTTATCATACGGTATAATCTGTAAAATGTTGCAACACAAAATGTTGGCAAGTTACCAGCACATCATCATCCTATTTCGGTTACAGAACAGCGACACGGTGATAAGCTCCTACTTGTTCAGCATCAAGCGCTCCTGGGATGATGTATTGGGAAATTCCCCACCGGGTACCTAATGTTTCACTTCTGCCCGACGGCTTTGTGCCGGACCGGAGAGATGAGGAGCTGCCTTCGCCGGTGACTCCGGCTGCCGTTGGCTCGTGGGGCAGAGGCTCCAGCAGCGCTCCAGCAAACAGCCACGGACGTGGGCAGCAGTCACGGAAAGCTGCTTTGACAAACGCCGTGCAGGTTTCACAATTAGGACACGTGTCAGTCTTTTGAGGATTAAGACGAGCCTGGTCCTTCTCATGCGGCTGATCTCCACTTGAGGGACATAAGAGTTGTTTTTCTGGTTTTGTTGTCACAAGCAGAGATAATTAAGGTTTGGATCATGAACATTTTATCGGGGGCGGGGGGGGCAAAGAGATTGAAGAGGCTTTTGGCATGGTGGTAGTGTTTTGGAAACTCTGTGTGAGAATCCAGATTTCTTGCTGCTGTCTGGAATACAGAAAAACTAGCTAGGTATCATGGGGGTGTTTTCCTAGATTTTCTTATAGTAAAATAAGTTTTAAGTAAAATAAATCCAGTGTTTTAGCAAAATGGTCTGCGTAGTCTATTGTTGAGTTCATAGGGAAATGTAACAAACAGTATTTTCAAGTGGTTTTGTATTCCAGTGAGACTATTTCACAAGCTTGTTCTTAGCACTTATGGAACCCTTTATATTTTCAGAGCTCCTGAAAACAACAAGCTTGCTAAAAAAAATACAAGCACTATTTTTAGTGCCGTAATGTCTAAAATAATAGCACATTGACAGGAACCCCATCCATTTCAATAGGATGCCACAGTGCTTGGTGGTTTACGGTCCCCCCTCCAGTTCCCGACTGGCTCGGCTGAGGCAGACGAGCCCGGCTCGCTGGGACGGAGCCTGGGTGGGCACATTCTTTGGGCCGGCCAGCCCCGCTGCCGAGCTGTACCCATCTCTTCACCCGCTGCTGAAACGCAGCCACCTCTGTGATAAAACCCGGCCTCTTTTAAACGCCCCCGCAAAGTCTGCAGCTCCGGCTTTCTAGTGTGAAGTCTGAACTTGGGAAAAGTGGGTCTTCACCTGGGGCGCTTCTCCCTTCTTACTGATTTTTGACCCTCTCCTGGATTTCCCAGTGAAATCTCTCAGCCGTCGTTCCTCCCCCTCCTGAATTCGTTTCCCAACACTTTGTGAGAGCAGAGGCTCCCTCCCAGCACCCAGCACCTACTACACAGACATCTGCACGGGGAGTAGGACCGACGTGCTGTTCCAATCCCCGGCCATCCCAGCTGCCCTGAGCAGCGTATCCACTCTCACTGTAACCCTGGTGTTTCTCCCAAAATGTAATACGAATCCAGGAGCGGCTTCGTTGAACTATAATCTGGGTCAGCAGTGTCTGGTAGGTTGAAAGGTCAGGCTGAAACCCCATCTGTTTTAGCTCTCCATTGGAACCATGAAAGTACTTTAAACTTGAGATGTTCTGTAGCATTCCTAAATTATCAGTAATGTGTAGTGACACCAAGAACTGTGGTCTAGAAATGCCATGTTTCTCTCTTTCTTTTTTTTTTTTTTTTTTTTTGATCTAACTGGGTGAAGCATCAGATTTAGGAAGTAAATTCAAATCAGCTGGACATAGGTCAGTGGCTGTATGTGGAAAGGGACGGGACGGTAGGTGCCTCTGGCCCATAAAAAGCCTGTCCTACTGAGATCTGGCTCCGGGGCTTATTAAATACCAGCCATTTTTGACTAGTACAAGACCAAACAAAATGTGCTTTTTCTCCTTTGATGATTAAATTCAGCCTGAAGTGAGGGGTATCATTTATATAAACACTTGCTTTTATGTATGTGCCGTCCTAAGAGATCAGCACGTTTGCATGGTTACTTTTAAGGCTTTTTTTTGCTTTCAGGGGATAGCAAACGTAACCTATAGACTGAGGGAAGTGCCAAGTGTCACGGAGGGCAGGGCACATCTGCCTTTCTTCTGTCGCTTGGGATCCAGCCAAGTCTCTTCAGAATCTGCCCTGGAAGTGCTCAGCACTGCTGGTTCCTCCTGCTCCTCGGCGCAGGTCCAGAGCTCTCCTGAATCATTTCCGATGCCATTAATTTCCGTGTGCACCAGGGACCCCTTTTTCAGCGCAGTTCACTCTGGAACGTAAAGGAACAAATTCACGTGGGAGGAAGGTCAGGAACAGCGGCACTTTTATTTCACTCCGGAGGCAAGCGTAGATGAGGTCTAAGTATCTCTGACCAGCTGATCTGTTTTATCCAATTTACATCCCGGTCTTAAAGCAGTAAGGGCTGACGGATGCTGGGATCCGTCGGTCTGTGCCGTGAAACGTGAACGGGAGCGGGGGAGGCTGCAGCTGCAGGAACTGGTCTTGCTGTTAACATGGGGAATCAACAAACTTTAACTTCAGCAATATTTCATCGTTTTCTTGATGTGTCTGTTGTGCTGTGCAAGGCACAACTGAACTGAGGGCAATGGTGAAACGCCCCACGATGACTCCGGCCATGCTCAAGGGAGAAGAGTGTGTCCCCAGCCTGCCTCCCCGTCAGGCAGCACATCCTCAGGTTATGACTGCCCGACCATGCCACCCAAAATCAGCCAAGTTACCTTGGAAAGAAGCCTTTGCAAACCCGGCTGGGTAGGGAAGGAGCGCTGTGTGGCTGGCAGGGGGCTGGGGCGGTTTCCTCCTGACACTGCAATTGCGAGGCCGTCAGTAAATGGCTGTGATTTTTCACACAGGGATGTTTTGCTCCATTAGACACCAAAAGACACTGACTGGCACTGGGACTGCTTAGGGACTGGGAAGCGGGGGCAGCTTCTTCATCCTGGAATGTTCTCGAGATGTCTTCTCCTACCAGCAGCCCCTGCGCTGTTCGGTGTGGGCGCAGAGCTGCCTTGGTGCGGGGCAGCTCTCTGTACGTATTCCAGCACCTCCCTGGCAGCTCCCGCTGCAGTGCAGGTTTAAAGCTGGGCTATAAACCAAAGACCACACTGGTGTCTATTATTTATGGCTAACAGAGAGACAGTGACACCCTTGGCGACCTCCTCCTGCCACCTTTAACCTTTCAGCTCTGTCCGCTGCCTCCCCATCCTCAAGTAACACAAAGATGAGAACCAAACTCCTTGCTCTGGACTACAATGTGATAATTGAGCGGAGTCACGCTAGCTACACAGAGACAAATCTGCAACTGATTATGAGGGTTTTTTTCTCAATTAATTGTCAGAAGCAAAGGGGCGTTTGATGTTTAATGTCTTTTTCTTCTTGTTAAATGCATTCTCTTTGCCACCCGTCCTCAGACACTGGGAATAGACAGAATTGTACAATGCAAAGTTGTCACCGTATTCACGCATAACTCGTCTCGAGTGTCCGTCTGCTGTTGTGAAGTTACGCACAGGTCTGTAGGGGACTTTGGGTTTAGATCTGTTGACAAAGTGACATCGACATCTTACTTGGAGGCACCGAATGAATCCTAAACCTGAGTTCAGGGTGTGAGATGTAGAGGCTGTTCACGTTCTCTGGGCCAGGAGAGGGAGGATGCGTCTCTTCTGCGATCCGTGGACACGATGTCTGATTGCGAACGTTAAAGCGTGCCCGGACTGTCCTCACAGATCTGTCTTTGGACAGAGGAAGGCAATGTCCTCTGTCTTTGAAAAATCTTTGGAGCTGACGTTTTCTCGTGTGGTCTGAGCCCAGGACCAGCCCTTTGGCTGTCAGGCGTATTTCAGGGGAAAAAATGAACAGGGAAACAGCGGTGGGAAGGAGGTTAGTGAGAGTTTTAAAAGGGAGAGGAATCAAGATGAGCTCTGTGTGACCGAACCTTCATTTAAAGGGAAAATTTGGGACCAAAAGGACAATTAGTTTGTGAAACCTTCTGCAACAGTTTGTGGACATTTTGCGTCTTACAAAATGACCAACTCCTCCAGTACTTTATAAATTCAGAGGCTTTACAAAGGTGCAGGGGACTCGCAGTTCCTTTTGGAGAGAGGAAGATGAAGCTCAGCATCCCGGGGTATCTCAGTGCTGCTGAAGTCACTGCAGGAGCTGGCAGAGAGCATCCTTACTGCTCAGAAAGCAGGACACCTCCAAGTTAGACCTGTGGGTGAAATCCTGCTCCCAGTCAGCCCAGTGGCATAATCTGTGCTTATTCCCATGGGGCTCAGTTTCAGCCCTAAGTGTCTTCCGTAAGGCTGCTCAATACCGTTGGGACTCAAAATTAAGCACAACTTGAAAGATCTGAACTAATTGTAATTCAGCAAATTACTGGCAGAGCTCTGATTAAGACTTTAAGAATTCCTGGCTCCCAGTCCTCTGCTCCGACCACAGGCAGGATTGAACTGATTACAGAAAATCTTCGGGAGGCTCATTATTTCAGATCTAATATTTTGAACTTTCAGGAGGATCTAATGTAGATCAGAAAGTCATGAATAGCTCTATAAAAAGGTAAAATAGAGACCAGGCTCTTGTAACTTGGAAATTGCTAGAGAAAACAAGTAAATCATTCTCCACTAGACTGTATTTTAAGTTACCAATTGCACCAATTACTTAAGATAAATCTCTTAATTTGTTCTGTTTCAGAAACAACAGGGATGCCATATTTCACTCAAAAAACCTAATAAAAACCATATTTGAGGTACTATACATCCTTTTTCAGATTTTTATAGCGAATCTCATGTTATATTAATGATGGTTTACATTCTACTTAACCACTTTATTACAGCTGGGGGGATTATATATATATGGGTTATATATATTCATATATATATGTTTATAAAATGAATAATTGTCAAAGTTTGGCAATTTTTGATGTGCTGAATGACCTGATGTGCTGAATGGGATGGGGAGCAGGACAGATTCAGAGGAAAACTCAGCCCCGCATATGAATCTGCCTCACTGATTTTTCTAGTGCCTTTTCATTTCCCTTGAATGCGCTGCAGAAGCCGAGTCGATAATTATTTGTTCAGCCTAGATGCACAAGCCAGTTGTGCAGCGTGTACAGTCCAGCTGGCATTTCTCCTGACTGGTCTGTGCTTTTCAGGCACAGAAGGAGAGAGATCCTTGGCTATTTGAGGTGAAGGTTTAGCTATCACACAGCGAAACTGCAGCACTACCTGCTTTCATCGGAGGTTTTGTTGCTCCAGCATGCCTAGGGAAAAGATTACAATAATGCGGATTTCTGTTTTGCTTTTTTTTTTTCTTTCTTATAAAGTAACTAAATGTTTAAATGTGCTGTCAGATTTGATTCCAGTTGCAATGAAAGTTCAAGTCACTTCTTGTCTTATCCAAAACAGTGCGTCCTATCTTTACCTTACGCACGCGCAGCCTCTTTAGGATGTGTCAGATTGAGCACCCAAACTCAGGAGTGACTTTTGGAAAAACTGAGCAGCATGAAAGCCCCACGCCTTGCTTTGCTGAAATGTCTCCCTATATTTCAAGGAAGGAAAATGCCAGGCAGCAGTGGCAAAAAGCAGAGAAGCATTTCACATTAAAAAAAATACCACTTCAAGAAGTATGCAGACCGATTCCCCCAGAAATGTTGCATGAAATCATCTGTTCTTCTTTCAGGTTTCTCAAACAGACCATCACTTTTCTGGATGCCAAGGGATATAAGGAGAAGTTCAGCTTGCGTCGTCCTTCTTGATTTCCTTAGCTGACATGCAACTTACAGTTGGATGCATCATGTAAGTAGACACAACCCCTTGCAAGAGACTTCATACAAAGTCCTTCCTATGAGTTCCTCTGGGCATTATATATATGTGTATGTATATATATAGATATATATATGGCAATATTGCCTCCTGTTTGCATGGCAGCCCTGGCTGCAGCAGGAGCCCTGCTCTCCTACAACATGGATCTCACTTCTGAGCACGCCACAAAAATTGGTGCATTTAAGGCAAGTTCATTGCAGACAAGGGCAGAGACAGCGCGTTGCGTGAAGTACACACAGAAAGGTGGCTTCTGTGATACACCGGCTAGGCTTCGTAACTCCTTGTATTCAGGTTAGGGGCAGCAATGAAAAACTGTGGGAAAAGGAGGGAAAAAGGAGGGCTTTTCAGATAAAACCAGAGTGAATGCTTTTATTTTCTCACCGGAACCAGAAAGTTAGTATTTCTGGTCTTGCTGAAATCTGTGAGCTTTTGGAGACAAGATTTCTCATGTAGAATATTCTACAAGACAAGAAATAACAAAAATACAGGCCTCCATTGGGAACCACGGACCCGCAGGTGGAGGTGCCAATGTGTTCATGTCTGCTCCTAAGTTCAAGGTCAGGGAGATGCAGGAGAGCTGTGTTCAGTTCCCATCTTTGCCGTTCTGTTCTGGAAACAAATGAACAAACAAACAAAGTCCCTGGACCTTAGAAATCACCACTCCCATAAGAATATTTGTGCCTTTTCCAGGAGTCCCAACAGCTCCACTAAATTGCATCCTCAAATGCTCACTGAGTCTGGGGGAGATGATAAAAGATGGGTTTCAACATCCCCTCCAACTCCGGCCGCTGAGGCTGGATCTCCCCTGTGCCACGTACCTGCTCTAACCGCTGACCTACCGGGAAGGGGAACCATCTCCCCGGATGTGGGACACTCGCCTTGGAAAGGTTTCTTTCATTTGAAATTGCAGAAATGGCATTTTTAGTGAATAAAAAGGTTTTGCCTGGATCTAGTTCTTAGTACGTCAAATCAGCTGCCAGGCTTGATGTGGGGACTGAAGTGGGGGCCTGACCGTGGTTCTCACATTGCAGACAGAATCCCACGCAATGAAGACTCCTGCCACCACCAAAAATAGCTGATGAGGATGGGACACGTTTTGCGCACCTTCTCTGCTCAGGCGGTTCAGATGAACTGCCAGGACGTGGTTCTGGGTTGGGTTTTTCGTCTTTGCCCTTCGCGCTGGTCCAGCGCTGGCTGGGGAAGTACATAGTCTAGCTGTACTCGCACGCACACGCCGTCATTTTGACTCGTGGGTGTAAGGGAGGCTGACGTGTGGTTTGTTGGGATCTCTCAGGCTGCGCAGGGGGGCCTGTAGGCTAGATGCTGAGGGTCTTCCAAAACTAAGCCTCAAATCAAACACAGTAAATTAAGCTACGGCATATGCAACACATCATTTCAGTATTTATGTTTGCAGCCTCCAGCTCCAGCGGTATCAAAAAGCCTTGGAGATGAGTGCAATAAATAGCCAGTTCACAGAGGAGTTGGCAAGATTTATTATGTTTATGATTCTGCACAAACAGTGTTGACAGATTTCTTTTGATACAGAGATAGCTTCTGCATTCAAATCACTGAGGAGAGCTAGACTTGCGAGGGTTTGTCTCCAGCTGAAGTCTATATCGTTAGGTGCCTATAATTCCCTGCACGCTGTGTTTTAAACACTGCCATATACAGGGGCTTTATACGGACAGTGATTTTGCGCTGCCCTTCCGAGATGACAATACTAATGTTATCTCTTTGGCTGGCGTTATATCATTGCAATTAAGTGATAATCGTTATTGACTATTTCAACAGAGTCCTAAATGTGTGTGATGTGCTGCAGTAATTGAAACATGCGGAAAGCATCCCATTAAATTTACAGTCTGAGGCTTTGGTACAAGTGCATGGAATCGATGGGAAGTTTTTCCTTGATTTCAGTAGGAGCTGGATCTTGCCCAAATAGTGCAAAGCAGCCTCCCACGCTCCAGAACAAATACAGAGGCATATGGTTACTGTCAAGGGAACAGGTGGATATTCATATGGTTTGTAAAGGAGCTGGAGACAGCTTGTTGCATTTTGATAAGAAGGTTATTCCAGGCAACTGGAATAGTGTGAAAATAGGGAGAAGTACAGCACGGGCAGCGGAGGCAGCAGAAGCAGGCATGGGTGAGACCGGGCTATGAGGGAGAGGGGATGCCCAACACAAAGTTATGCAGAGCTTTGGAAAGGAGGAGGAAAAGCTCAACTAAATATGTGAAAGATGTGGAGGAGAAACTCGGCGTGTTTGAGAGCAAAGGGCATTGTGGTGGCTTTGCCAGGGCTGGAGGTATTTGTGGGGACAGGGCAGCGTCCTTCTTGGTGCAGAAGGCTTCACCATGGCTGCTGCTGAGATTTGCCCCCTTTCTCTCCCCTGCCAGGGATGTGGTTACAGGGAAAAGCAGCCAGGATGGGCCCCCTGGCCCCAGACGTGGTGCTGAGTGGTGGCAGGGGTAGCCGGGGTTGTCACACCCAACGGCGGCAGCTTAACACAGCCCGGGCTTCGTGTCGCTCACACCTCCGGAGAGCAGTAAATTAGTGGACCAGGGGAACTGCCTTGCTCACGCTGGGTTTGAAAACAAGATCCCCTTTCAGCCCCTGCCACTCAGCACAGCAGGAAACCAAAAGCTTCTGATAGCAGAGATGAGATATGGCTTCAGTGGGGCAGAACTGGGCGCAGGGACTCGTCCCTGTGCACTTGTCCCCACCGTGAAGCTGGTGTTGCGGTCCTGCAGGCACGGAGCATGGTCGGTACGGCTCACACTGAGCATATCCAGCTCCTTCCTCTGCCCCAGGCTTGGAATAATCTTTGTGTGTGCTGAGACTGGGTGGAGTGGGTTTGGATCAGCTCAGGCTGGGAAACTGAGATAATCTCGAGAAATGAGCAAGTGAAGACATTTTTGTGTAGCAAACCTGAATATGGGTTAACCCGTTGTGTTGTGGTGAGACGCTGCCAACGCTCGAAACAAGGCAAAGATTTATAACGTGTTGTCATGCAGCGGATCAAAGATCTGCTAGAGATCTCATAAAGACTATCGCAAGCTGTTCCATGTAGTAAACTACAGTGCATAACTTTATAATGGGAGCCGCTGTATTTTTGCCATTTGCGAAATGAAGGCAATAAAATGTAATTAAAAAAATGAAGAAGAATCCTGTGTGTATGAGAGAATTTTGTTGCTGGAACTCCTTGTTTATACTTGCTCAGCAATTAAGCTTCTGTGATGCTAAAATTGGAATGTTAATAATTTGGAAATGCTAAATCAGCAGCGGAGCAGTTATTCCTCTAAAGGATGTGTTTGCAAAGGTATTGAGAGAGATAACTGATCCCTGTTGCTATTATTTTATTAACTCAGGAGTAGCTTGTAAAGGTCCTCTTGAGTATTTGTCTGATATCTGCCAATCCCAAGGAACTATTTCTGCATGAACAGGCCATGTTTCTCCCAGAGAAAGTGCTAACCAGTCACTCTTGTTAAAATAGGTGAACAGAAAACCTAGCAAAATATCGTTTCGTAATCACGCTGAGATGGCACGGAGGGATGTTAGTGTGAAGATACTCTTCTGTGCTCAAAAAAGGTCCGCGTAGCTTGTCTTTGAAACTGAATTTTCATTTTATTCTGAAACTTGAAGCTAAGAGCAAAGCATAAAAGCAGATCATCCCGTGGACTTTCAACCGGCAGGAAATCCTTGCCTATCTCTGTGAGAAAGACAGTCGCAGCAAAGCGAGCGAGCAAGTCCTGCGGCCAAGAGCCCACGTTGCACTGCCAACACACTCGCCCAGGGTCCCTGTCACCGGGCGCTGCTTGTCATGACTTTCTGTGGGCACCCCCAAAATAATAGTAAGTAACAATACGGGGCATGAGACGGCCTGGCACGTACTCGCGTTAGGCTGATCTGTGTTTGCCTGTCGTATTTACTCAGGCTTCTGTAGCTTCTGCGAGTAGCCGGGCAGCGCTACACAATAGATTGCATTACTTTTATTGCAAAAACATGCAAAATGCCAAGAAGCGAGGAGCTGTGGTTGGGGCAGCAGACGTTAACGGTGCAGCATGAGCTCCCCCTGCACGCAGGCCCCGGGAAGTCGTGTTTTTCCCTGCAAAGTCGTGTTTTCCCCGGCCCTCCCGTCTCTGCCCTCTTCCCCCCTCTTTCATGTCACACGCACTATATATATAGCCTGTGAAAAGATGCACGTCGGTTATTTAAGCCCTTTTTAAGTCCAGTAAACACAGATGACTCAAAGGAGGTGTCAAGCGGGTGAGCAGTGTCCTTGCAAAGTGCTCGGGGCCGTGGCTTCGTTCTGTCCCCAGCCCACCCTGGCCTCCGCGGGCAGAGAGATGCCGCAGCCCTGGGGTACAGCAGTGAAGTCCCAAAGCAAGTCCTCCTTGCCCTCCCGCTCTCTCCCTCACCAGCAACAATACAATCAGAGAGTCCACTTGGCATCCAGAGTATCTTGCACAATAAGCTTAGCAAAATATTTACCTAGGTACTGCATTTCAATGAGGTGAAAGGTTTGTGGGTTCCTGTTTGGAAGTGAACGAGGACAGAGACCAAAGCCACAGATCAGGAGTGGCTCAGTGATGCTCTCAGCTGGGAGGAGAGCAAAGGGCTGACAGCATATTCTCAGCAGAAAAATTATATAGATATATAAATGAAAACATAAGGTAGCTGGAGCAATAAGCAGCCTGAAGGAGAGGAGCTGTGGACCAGATTGGTGCCCTGAACGATGTGAGGTATTGTGTGAGTTGGATGGTAAAGGTTAGGAAAAGGAATACTGCATCCATATAAAATGTGATTAATTTTTTTTTTTTTTTTTTTGGTAATTAAAGCAGGACCATTTATGGTGTGGCTAGCTAAGTTATTGGTTCCAAAATTGGTTCTGGCTGTCCTCTGTTCACGCAGGAGACCTGCTATATGCCAAATTCAATGTGGCATTTCTGTGTGATATAATTGGCACATGCAGCTCCCCTCCAGTTTAGAAGCACAGTTAAGAGTTTCCACTCCAGCGTGGTGTGCAGTATAGAAGCGTCACAGAAGTTCACTTGGGCTGCCGAAGTGGAGTAGCTGGAAAATGTTCTTATAAGGAAAGTAACAAACACACTTGGCTAAAACCTGCCAGCCTGGCGGTGCTTACACAGGTTCTGCCCCCGCAGTCCGGGCAGAAGCACACCAAAGCCCAGAGCAGCTGCCCCACGTGGAGGGCGTGCAAAGGCCCTTGTCAGCATCTGCACCTTTGGCGTCATCGGAGTTCCGCTTTCCAAGAGCCGGGCTGACCTGGACAGCTTGTTCACGCTCAGCCGCACGGCACGGGCACCAGCCCGTCCCTCGCTTGCACAGACAGCACGTGGTGCTTGTAGGGTAACTTAGAGAAACCTGCTCGTGCCAACACACCCAGCGCTGATGCCAGCTAAGGAGTTCACCGAACACTTTTTAAAAGAATCCAGACCATGTTTGGTTTTTAAGAAGTATTGCTGCGAGCAGCACGCGTAGGCTGAGTCTGAGGGGCTGGGGGGACCAAGGAGGGGAGCTGTGCCCAGGAGAGGTGGAAGGAAAAGGTGCCTTCATTTTTTTCTAAGCTCTGCCATGCTCCTTTTCTCGCCCCTCCTGCTAAGACTTCTTGCTACCTCTTGTTTTCTCTGAGCTCTTGGCTTTCCACCTGCCCCTGCAAAGCAAGAACGCGGAGCCCAAGCAAACCCCTCCCGGTCCTGGTCTTCTTCTGCGCCATCTCCCGCTTACCCTGACAGGGGATTTGGGTGCAGCGCGGGTTTTCGCGGCGGTGCTGTGCGGCGCGGTGCTCCCCCCGCTGCCGGCAGAGGTCAGCAGCCCGTCTGCAGCGCCGGCCGCCTGCCCGCGGAGAGCACGGTGCGCTGGGAACCGGGACTGCCTGCGCAAAGCGAAGCGAAGCGAAGCGAAGCAAAGCAAAACAAAGCAAAGTAAAATAAAATAAAATAAAACAAAATAAAACAAAACAAAACAAAACAAAATAATAAAATAAAATATAAAATAAATCAAATCCAAACCAATCCAAGGAGGAAGATCAGCAAATATATAGCATGTCTATAGCATTACTGAGGATGGCGTTTTGAGGACAAAGCTCCCCACGTTTTCTGCTCTTCTCAGGGTTTCTCAGGGAAGGAGGAAGGTGTTGGGATTTTCTTTCAGGGGCTGGGAACTCCTCGCTCTGGCAGAGGAGCTAATTTACCTCCTGCCTTCTCGCAGGTGCCTGGAGATCTGGGTGACCAGTGACGAATGCTGGCCAGAGGGACGGTGTGTGATGGCACAGGGACAGGCAGGTAGCATCCACCAGGACAAGGCTCACTGAATTCATTTCTGTGGCAGCTACGTTTTTGGTGGCAGCAAGTACAAATAGCCAAAATTCTCGCAACCTCACTTTGTGAACAGGGTGAAATTATTCCGTTTCAGTAGTGTCTCCAGGAGGTAGGAACTGATTTGATAAAAAAAAATATTTAAGCCTAATGGGTGCAATGATTTTACCTAAGCAAAACAATATCCATTTATATTAGCAACAGTGAGATGGTACCTGTGAGTTGCAGAAATGACAGCTTTTTGCTTCTTTCATCCACAGTGATTCCTTAGTGACTAGTGAAATGTTCATTCTGATGCCCCAGAAATGCTGTCTCTAATATTTAGGTCCAGCTCTGGCAAGCGGAAGAAGCAGGTTTGGTTTTGAAAAGTTCAAGGGAGCTAAAGGCTTGCACCATGGGGAAGATATTTCGATCACAACACCAGGCGATCTAAACGTTTATTCCTGCTTGACTTTCTGTAATAAAAGGCGACGTGAGGAGGAAGAGGAGCGGGAGCTGTGTGAGGCAGTGTGACCCTCCCCTCCTCACTCAGCCCTCTGGGACACTGCTGACCAGTTATTCTGTCGGTAATTACAAATAACAGCATCACTTGAGTCTCCGCCAAGAATTTTGAAGTGATTGTAGTGGGATTACACATTGTCCCTGAGTTACAAACATCCCCACAGAAAAACAGGATTATGTGGTCCTCTCAGTTTAAACCATTGGGAAGGACCGGCCTATACGATGAAAGAGACTTTTATTCCTGGAAATGAAGATTTCCTGAGGCCAGGGCTCAGCAGACTCTTCCACTGGTGCTGGGGTAAGCTGTCCCCACCCTGCACCCTTGGCACAGGGGCTCTGCTGGGCCACCGCCACGTGCGCGGGGCCACGAGGGCACCCCACAGCTGCTGCTCCCCGTTCCCAGTAATACTGGACAACCGCGTTGGTCATGCCCTGATACGCAGCACCAGGGCTTTGCACCGGCCTGCTCAGGTGACCAAAGCTGCAGGAAAAGCAGGGCTAGGCAATGCACTGTGCTTCTCCTGCCTCTGGCGTTGCTGGGTCTGCAGCCGAGGCTTCGCGGGGCTTGTGGCTCTGCCGCGGGCGTTGCTGCAGTGCTTTCCAGCTGTCCCCAGCACCCCCGTGCCCCGGTGTTAGTGCAGACAAGGGCTGGGGGAGGAAGGGCTGCTCTTCCCACAGGGTGCACGCTCGGTCTGGACTCCTGTATGTACCAAGTGTCCTGGTCTCAGCAAGCTCCTTTCCTGCTTCCCTTCTCAACACCACGAAAACCTTCCTCAGCACAATTTTTCCAACAGAGACGCTTCTCTTTTCTTCTCTCATGAAAAGGCTGACACCAACTACTCATTTGGGAAGGAGGAAGTTCTTCAGAGATACCCACAGTTATCACTAAGCCCTGCTGTCCCCACAACCTCCCTGATTTGGTTCCCATCGTACACATGGGCCACCAGCAGCCAGAGGGAACCCTAATTCCCATCAAGGTGCTTCAGCATTTGCTACTTGGGACACTCCCATTCACCAGCCTCCTTCCCCACTTCCCTGCTCCTGCATTAACCCACAGCACCTGCAGTCTCCACAGCCTTATCAGGGTTTAATTAGTTGTGATCTGGGCCTCATCAGAGACAGCCTGTGCTGTGAGCTGCCCAGAGCCATGAAAAGCCATCCCATGGTGTTAAGAGATCATCTCTGGTCCTCACAGGTCCTGCCTGGACAAGGATGTGTGTAAAGCTGTGTATGTTGGCACTTATATGGAGGTAAGGTTGCTCCCTTCAGGGAAGTCAAAGCCACACTTAAAGGTTAATGATTTTTCTTTTCTCAAGTCACACGTGCTGCTGCATCCCCCCTGGGCAGTGGGCAGTGTTGTCCATCTCCAGGCAGAGCCACGCTGGGGAAACACAGTGTGATGGATAAATCACAAAAGCAGCATCTCACATCTTTTCCTGTTTCCTCTATGCCATATAACATTAACCAAGTGTTTTAATTAATGCAGTTCTCAGGGGATATAAATGAGCAGAGCTCAGCCAACTCCTGGGTAAAGTATTTGTTTCCTGGGAATCTGGTACTGTGTCTTAACTTGTGTCTTTAGCACAGGGCTGCTAACCTTTTCTTTTTCTTGAAAGATGTTGAAGTGTGCTATTAGTATTAGTGATTTAATATTATACAATTTAAAGATCTGCTTCAGAGGTTTCAATCTCAGGTTTGCCTATTACTTTGATACATTTAGATAAATATTGTAACAAAGCACTCATTCACTCATCACCAGGTCAATTGGAAGTGCTTTGTATAACGACCATAGAGAGCTCCATGTTATGTATTAATACTTTTAATTCTTCTGTGCCAAAAGAGCTGATTATATTTATTTGTTATATTATGCATGTTTATAACTAAAAGCAGGGAATATAGTTTTCATTTGTAATTTGGATTCTTTTCATTGCAAGCTACCAATAAGGTACAGCATACCAAAAATAGCACGGACAAGAGCAGTTTGGCTACTTAAAGGATGCCATGGGAGATTAGCAAAGTACACATAGACACAAACCATATGCAGGCAAGAAAGAAACAGGACAAATCAAAACAGTTTTAGCAGGTAAGCACCCACACAGCAGCATGTGTCATATATCAAAGAGGCACAGACTGTAAAACAGCGTCCCGCAGTTTGCAGTGAGTAGAAAGGCTCCCAATAAAAGCTTGATCGTCCCTCTTCTTTGGTTTCACAAGCCATCCTGGATAAGGATTGCAAAATTGAGTTCTCAGCATCAAAAGGAGACCAGAGTCATCCTAGACCGCGTCTATAAGTTTCTCTGGGAAGCAGGAGGCTGAGAGTATAGAGCGCTTGGCAAATGTGGGATTCCTGCTCTGTTGGAAAGTCTCTCTTTGCTGTGTACTCATAGAGGTCATATATATACTATGAGGTAAAACAAAACAGGGTTTACCCACAAGGGCAGTTCTGCTTTCCCCTCAGCATCCATAACATGGCTGACGTTCCTAATTCTCACTAAAAATTACTAAGTAATATTAAAAAATAAGCCAACTGCTAAAACCTGAGGGGAAAAAATATAAACTCCATTTTTGTGTATGCACACGCACTGTAGTAGTATAATAGGAGAGAAACGTGCTATTTATTGTTTATGTGCTTATCTAGCTTTCATGTCTTTTGACTGGTTTTCTGGGTCTTTCGCATTTTAATTTCCTGGAGTAGGCGGGCAGCAATGCCGGGAGGCAATTCCCTACAGCCAGGAGGAATACGCAGTGCACTCTTCTATGGAGATATTCCTTGCTTGATGGATTTCCCAAACTGAAACGGAGGTCCCTGTCTCCGTGTGTGCAGGATGGTCTCAGTTTAGGGAGTGCACGGCTTTCGTTACTATGTGAAATGCAGAGGTGGTTACAGAATCTGGGTTTTTTTTTTTTTTAAGGTTAAAATTCTCCTTCTACCTCCTGTCCCCAACACCCATGGGAAGACACCGGTGCCTGAGCGCAGCGTTTCTCTGTGTAGCAAAGGCACAGCTGGGAAAATGGCAAGGGTCTTTCAAGGTGCCCCAGTACTTGGAGTCACTCAGCTGACCCCGGTGGAAAGACCAGGGGGAAGGGTGGAAAGACCTGAGGTACCTCAGGGCACATCAGCCTGAGAAAGAGTTGGACCAGAGCCTGTATAAATTAAGGTCAACGCAGCTGGTAACTCTGCAGAGCATTGAGCAGCTTGGGTTTGTGTTGCTCCCGCTCGGAGATGCTGCTCGGCAGGAGCAGGTCCCCGGTGCACGGGGAGATCCGGGACAGTCGGGACCGCTCAGCTTACCGAGGCATTTCCAAACCTAGCACCTCCCTGGGTGCAACAAGAACTCTCTAAACGCAATTAGGACTTGGGTTACGGGCTGGTTTTGCTGTGTAATTATCAGCATTACTGCAGCATTATCAGACCTGGATTTCACCGCTGATCTGGTGGATAATCCTTACGCGCGTGAAATGAAAGCCTGCTGCTCCGCCCTGGCCTCAGCCGTCCGCCTCCCACACCGGCGCCCGCAGCAGGTAAAGCACAGGGCTTTCCACCCCGGCTTCTGTTGGCAATATCTATTGTTTGCCGAATTATCTGCTTTGGTGAATGCGTGGTGTGAGAAGGGGCCAGGGTAAAGGAGGAGCCTTTTAGTTCAGCCCTTAACCAGAGTTGAAGAATACTAGCAAAAATTAGCCAAAAATATTTGTGTTTCCTGCCAATCCCTGTCAGTGATTTCTTTCTTTTTTGCTTCTTTTTTCCCCTCTAAGTTTCACACAAAGCTCCGTCTTTAGGATTAGCTGTCTACAGGCAGCTCTTTGTATTCAGCTGAATTTAAGATTATGGCTGAGCCATAAAAGGGGAGAAAGGTGACACTGGAGAGTTTCTGCAGCAGTAAATCCTGAAATATTCAGGCCCATGACATTTTTGTAGCTGGCAAATGCTGACCGAGGCATATCTGGTCGACGCTGAGGCCCAAACCTGGTTAGATTTCACAGAAGAACCTGCTGTGAGCCTCAGGTTTGGGCGGCATCGTATACATGTATAGAGATCTTTCCGGTCAGATACTGAAATGCTGTTTTCATTTGCTGCTGTTTGCAGTGAAAATGCTCCTGTTGTTAAACCTCACGGGCTGGAGAGCAGCCGAAGAGCGGAGGAAATGCGGGAGGGAGCATCGTGCCGATGAGGGCCAGAGGGAGAAGCATTGGGCTGTGGTGGCATCGGGACCTGCTATCGCACATTGGTGGGCTTTGTGAATTCAGTGTGAGGGAGTGGGAGGAGGCTGTTCCCAGCTGTTCTCCACTCTGGGCTGGAGACAGGTAAAGGATCGCCCTCTCTTACCCCCGCTGAGGATGGGGAAGCATCGGTGAAGTCATCTGATGCTCTGCAGTGGATCCATGGCTCGGTGCGAGGAATAAACCGATGCGCTTTCTGCTCTGGTCTGCCCCATGCCCTCCCCTCTGAGGAGGGGAGAGATATAAACGCAGCTTTCCTCTGGTGCAAAGCCCAGTCTGCAGTGTCCGGGCGTAACTGTCAGCGTACGTGTACAAAGCCACGTTTAATTTAGGTTAACAG
This sequence comes from Grus americana, assembly GCF_028858705.1. Classification (NCBI taxonomy): domain Eukaryota; kingdom Metazoa; phylum Chordata; class Aves; order Gruiformes; family Gruidae; genus Grus; species Grus americana. Next base: position 14,748,692 of record NC_072868.1, on the reverse strand, counting down.
CACTCTCTTTTACGATGCGGTGATCACTACTGCTATTCAGAGAGGGAATGGAAATGTTAAGCTACGTGGTGTGCAGTTGTAGTGGTTATCCAGGGAAACCAGCTGTGCTGGGGTGGAAGCTCATGGTTTTCCCAGAGCTGTTCAGCTGAGCTGGCACGGGTAAGGGTCATTTAGGGGAGAAGGTCTGTTACCCAGACAGCAGGGCTAGAGCGAGGGGTGCTTCTTCCTGCTGGTTGCTGAACCTTTTGTGGAGGCTCCTACCCAGAGGACTGCTTGGAGGGATAAATAACTTGTAGGAGAACGAACCACTAACAGATTTTACGCTGGTCTCCAAACAGCCCTGAGCGGGTGATAGCTATGGAGTACTGGGATGTGCTTCAACGGAGGCGTAAGTACACGTGTGTGTGCACGCAGGTGTGTACGTCAGTTAACTCTGTCTGCAAAGGTTAATGGCTTGAGGCTATGCAAACCCAAGCAGCCTTGTTTGAGTTCCAGTTCATCACTGGAAAGGTATTAAATCAAGCACTCGTTACAGACACGTGTCTAAGTCACCGAGTTTGGATTCACAGACCTTGAGACAAACGGGATCTTGGGGATTATTAACCTAACGTGCTTACTACAGGCTTCCCCGCTGGAATTCTTGTGCTAGAAATCATACTTATGCAAGTGAGGTTCATATAGACAGTGAATTTTAACTCCAAAATTCATGTCTTTAGTGTTCAGAGGCAGGAAGGCAGCTTGAGACGCGGTTTCTCCCCATATCTAATGAGTGTTATTATGAGGAAATCTTGCACTTGATCAGATGCGTCCAATGATTCTTTAAAAGGCTTTGGATGTATTTAACAGGGTACCAGAGCTCACCACAAATGGGAAAAGGAAAAAATTTATGAAGTCTGAGGCTTTGTCACCATGGTGACATCTATTTGAATTTGGAAGCTGCATGAGTTTGAGCTCACAAATTTTTCTTTTCCTGTCATTAAAGTCATGCCTCTTATCCTCTCAGTTACCTCCTCCTTCTCTTCCTACCCCACGATGACTGCATTTAAAAACTAAATTTCCTTTCAGGGAAGAAATGCACAGGATAAATTACCTCCATCCATTACTGCTTCCAGCACAGCACAACTGGTGCAGTCCATCTCTAAGTGGACCTTATGTATAAATGCAAATTAAAAAAAATAGTGTCTCTTCTCCTGTGCCAAACAGTTTAACAGCTATGATCAGATCTGTCCAAATGTGAGAGGTCGTTATCCATCCTTTAATAATCAGAGCTGACCACGTTCACCCCTCCAATCACTCCACTGGATTAGGTGGAGTTCACAGCAGAGATGAATTTGACCTAGTAAGTACATCAGTGGTCTTTTGGGTTTGCTTTACATAGCACGCAAAGAAGCTCTTCAAAGGTTTGTGGTACAACATAACCTTGACTTCAACTCTCGTTTTAATGGCTACTTGGAAGATGACAAAGACCACGCTCTTTGGGAGACTGCCGTAGGGTGAGAAGCCTCAAAACCACATGGCCAAATCTAAGCATAAGTGAAGCCTATGCAGCCCACACAACTGCAGTGGCAGCTGTCAGAAGTATGCCAGAGAAAGCCATGCTCCTGGCTGACAACTGGAGGGTAGACAGTCTGAAGTACAACTTAAAGGAAAAATGTTCCTTTGATGGATATCCAAAATTGGTGACTGCTTCCTTTCAGGATGAGCATGCTGTGCCTAGGGAGATGCTGATCGTCTCTTGAAACAACCCTGCAATCAGCGTGGATTGATGGTGTGACAGACAGGAACCGTGATGCGTAAGCAACGGCACTTAAAGCACTTGGTTTTGATGAATTTGGGTGTTTGTTTAACTTGCCAGAGGGAGAAGCCAAGCTGTGGTTGATGGGTAGAGCTGGGACCAGACTTAGCCATTTGCTAATGGTTTTCTGGCCACTGAGAAGCTTACTCTTAAACAGCAGAAATTCTGTCCTAGCACCTGATTTCAGAAGGAATTTTTCTCCCCTGCACTGACCAGCATCACCCATCATCCCTCCCTGCCTCAGTCTGTGCTCACAATCAAGTTCACTCTCAGTAGCACGTATTTTATTAAATTTGGCTGTGAGAATGTCACCAATTACGAATGGAAAAGCAAGAGTGAAGGTTAGGGGGGGAAAGGTGAAGGTTAAATTCAGACATTCATGAGTTTATGGGGCAGTTTGTCCCCAAATCAAAGCCAGGCATTCATGTCGAGCTACGTAAACAGGAATAAATGCTCATGTGAAACTTGCTTAAGAAACAAAAACCCATAAGAATGTTTGCCACAAAATATGTGCTTTCTTCTCTGTTCCCCTCCTCTCGGCCCCTGGAAAGAAGATTGCTCAGAGCATGTTCTATCCCGGACAATGTGATACCTCTAAAGATAAAGACAAAAAAAAATCCCTGCCAACAGACACACGCTCATGCTCAGAAGGCTGCTGCGAGCACAGCCTGTGAACTGGCTAGCACAGAGCCCCAGAGCAGGGGCACGTGCCCGGTCCTGGGGTTGGGGGGGGCACATCCCCGTCCTTCTTGAGGTGTCCAGTGATGTTTTTCCTCAATATCGCACTCTGTAAAAGGTTTAACCCGAGGTAAAGTTTTGGGAAGGAATAAGAAAACTGGTGAGAATATTTTTTTAAAAAGCAAATTAACCTCAGATCCTCAGCTAGCTTTTATTTACCAAACAGAAGTTTCCCTGTGTAATACATTTCTTTAAATTATAGGTTTCCCATTTCCTGGCATCCTAATAAAGTCTAGATGAACGATGAGAGAGTCTGCTGGGAGAATGAGTAAACATCTCCTACTGTCTGGAATGTAAGACGACTACTGTCTTATCCTTTGTTACAGGTTGTTAAGATAAAATTACCCTATATATCAACGGCACTGTCAATGAAATTAGAAAGGGCATTCTACCTCCAAGCTGCCTGGAGGGTTTGAGGAGGGAAGGCAGTTGCTTCTCTGTTTATTTTGGTTTTCCATTTGCAGTGAAAGAAAGAAAAGGGGTTTGTTTGGGGGTTTTTCTGGCTTTGTTTTGTTTTTTAATGCAAATGAAAAAGAGGAGAAAAGCCAAGGAGGATGTGCGAGGCAGGTTCTGGATATTTCACCAGCTGTGCAAGCAGAAGACAGAAATTGTGGCTTGGTGGAAATCCTGGGATAGCCTGAACTGCAGTGGCAGCAAAGCTGGGGTGCAAAGGGACCCTGCAGCTGTAGATGTTGCCCCCATGTCCCTGGGCCAAGGGCTTTTCACCTCTCCTGGGCTTTTGTGTGCTCTGAGAACGCCCGCCTGGCGTGCAGTGTCCTTAAGGACGCTCTCCCACAGGCGATGCTGGTGGCCAGCAAGCGAGGAGCACCCCGGGGTGTTTCACCAACAGCACCTCTCTCGTTCAGCGCTTGAAAATCCCTGCTATCGAATGTGGTTACACATAACCAGCGGGTTGAAAAGTTAAGAGGTCTTGGGAAGACAGAGGCATATGTGCGTGACATATTCCCCGGAGCCTCGTTCACATAGGAAGCGAAGCTGACAAGGAACACTTTCCAGACAAGTGTCTTCTTTTCAATTATTTTCAATTCCCTCTAAATAGCAAAGGCTCCCGGGGTAATGCGTGCAGGCTCTGCTCGCTCTAATGAGCATTAGCTTGCGCAGGAGGTCCTGCTGGTGGTGAGCCAAGGGCACGCAGCACTGTCCTTCCCGTTGTCGGTGTGTGACTGCTCGGCAAGGCAAAGCAGATCCTGGCACCCCCGTTCTCCTCGCTCCAGCAACGGCCCCCCCGGTCCCAGGGAGACTGGCTAGAGAGTAGGGAAGGGTGCAGGTCAGCATCCAGCTGAAACGAGGGGAGGGGAGGGCTGGCATCCTGAGAAAATCATTTGCATTTTTGAGAAGACCCAATCTAATTTGCTCTGTAATTCAGCTGAATTTCTAATTCAGCTCTGGGAAGTGCCTACACGGTTGGTGTTTTTTTCTAGATTTCGTCAAGACACCTCTCAACCTCAAGTTGTCTCCTGTGGCTAGCCCCATTTCTGTTTCCACCGCTCTTTATCTGCTGCTGCAAACTTGTCAGCTGCAGTTTTAGGAGCACCCTCTTGCACATCCCTGTGATCCACTAACGTGTCTCTGATGTCTTTTTTATCAAATCTCAGTGGTGTTGCAGTTTTACTGGTCTGTAGAGAGAAACCACTGGAGAAGATCTACCTCTCCCAGAAAGTATTTTCTGGCAATGTGAACCTCATGAGCATGCAGTTGATTGTCAAAATACTAGAAAACAGTCTGTATTATCTGCCTGTACTCAGGAGAAATCCAGTGTTGACTTTTTTCCTTGTAATTAGGCTGTATTGCCAAAGTAATTACCTGTTTAGACTTGTTACATTAATTGTGTCTTCAGCTGTCACTACTCTTGAATCCTATAGCCATGAGAGTGGGATCCAAAACTGAAATCCCATTGCTTCTATTCCACCTAAAATGAATTCTCTGCTCCAGACACCTCCCTAGATGATCCCTGTGCCGCAGGAGGTGACGGGCTGTGGTGGAGCTCAAGGGTTTCTTGTGGAGGGACAGGCTCTTGTGCAAGGCAAAGATACCTCATCGCTTACATGTCCTCTCTTCTCTCCAGGTCAGCTTCTGTTACAATCTCACTCCTTTGCCTTTTCTTTCTCGGTTTTTACGAAGCACTTTGTTTTGTTTCTTTTTCTTTTTTTTAAGTTGTTTTTCCATTTTTGAAACTCAGACATTTTGCACTTAGAATATTTTTGGTTTGAAATCAGAAAAAAAAAATGTACTGAAAACAATACCGGAGAAAAGCTGGAAATAAAAAGCTGAACTTGGGTGCGAAAAGCTCTTGGATTCACAAAGCATTCCTCAGTTTCCGCCATCTCATCTTGTCGTGTGTCAGAAACTTTACATGTCACTCTCTCGTGTACTTACGTGTGTGTGTACATACACATACAAGTGAGAGTTTTCTCTGACAAGCTGTAGGGCTTTGCTACAGATTTTCCATCGCTAATCATGTCAAGAAGAAAATATCTTAATGCTCTATTCACAAAATACCTTTGGCCCGTTTCCATTTGAATGTTATGCTTGTTTGCATAGGCAATTCATAGGGGAGTTCATAAAACCTCTTTTTGCCAGAATTTGTGAATGCCAGCCCACTGCATGGGCTTAAAATGAAATTACATTGGAAAAGGGTCTGTTTTGGGATGCATACATTTTGCACATACCCTTTAAATAACTCAGATATGTTTTCAAAGGAGGATGTTTTTCCTATGGACTGAAGGACGCGTTTGTACCACCTACCAACTTCTTCAGCTCCAAAACAGCACTAAGTAAATAGTTGAGGTTTTTGCCAACTCAATGTTTCCATCACTCGTATCTTCCCCTTGGAGAGATCCCTCATTAAAGGACAACCTCTTACTTTAATTCTCGTTGCTTAGTTCCAGCAGGAAACCCTTCTCCTACCTCCGTTCCCAGCCTAATACTGTGACAGTGGGGACAAAACTGCTTTTCGCAGTCCTGCTGCCCAGCCCCGTACCGCAGTGCCAATAGCAGCCAGCACAAAACGGATGTTTGTCTTTATTAATCATACGCACACAATCTGCAACCTGAACTGTGTACAGAAATGAATGGAAAAAGTGCAACCTGACCACAAAAGTATTATTTTATAAATAAGGTCCTTTAGTAGTAGTTAATTGGATACACATTTTGCTAGATTCATGGAACATTTAAAAACTATCATATCCAAATTGACTGACTGAGTTCATGTTACATCTCCAAATTACCAATGACCATTTTGCCTTGCAACATCAGACCTTGGGTTCAGAAACCTAGCTCGAGGGCCTTTTTTAAGTACATGGCGCTTTTTTTTTTTTTTCCCCCCTAATAGAGATTGATTTAGTGTATGTTTAATGGCCCCATAAATCACTCAACATGCCCAACTCGCATACAAATTCTGCCAAAAAAAAAAAACTTTTCAAGGAAGCAGATGCCTTGTTCTTGGAACCAATTTGCCTTGCTCTCTGCGTGTGCGTGAACCCACCGTTTCGAGATCCTCCTTATAAAAATGTTCTGCTCTCCCAGGTCTGAACATTGGTCATTTTCTCTGGGACTGCTTTCTTACCATGCCAAGTTAAACTCGGGCAATTCCCCTGCTGTGCCCGTTCTGTTCTAGTGCCTTTTAGATCAGCAATAAATAAATTCATTGTGCGTTTCAACAAGAAGAAAAAGAAAAAGCCGGGGTCGCATTGTGCTTGCTCTTGTGAAGATCTATTGTGTGCAAAGTAGTGTGCTATCAAATGGCGTAGGTCATTTTTCATTACCCCACTGAGGATGCAGCTCAAAGCAGAGGATTATAGAAACTCATTTCCTTTGGTTAAGGAAAAAAAAAAAAAAGAGTTAACATTCAATAAACTCAAGAGCTATGACGCAATGTGGCCCTCAGAACCTTCCGAGCGGAGCTGTTAATAGCTTCCTTTCCCAGGACGCGGGTTTGCCCCGTTCACTTATCGACTTTGATGCATTAGTAAAAGAAAATATCAACCCCTCATAACTCTCAGAAATGATACAATACATCACTTGAAAGTAAGCTAGGATCAACACATTGTTAACTGTTTGATCTCTCGAGTCAAAATTAATGATAGGTGTTTTGCACACAAAAAAATGAATGTTAAAAGCCTATTTAAGCTAACTAAAGACATCCATACAACATCAGGGTTGAATTGGAGGTGATTTCCTGCAATGCAGCTGTTATAAGTTTATCAGTCTGCGGGTGGCAGTAACCAGTAATCATAACCAGATTGCAGAAGGGTGGGAGGGAACTTATCTTTAAATAGAAGATCCAACTAACTAACTAACTAAAGCAAGCTGGTTGAGAACTAAGTTCACGGTATTATTCACCAGAACACCCAAGGGTCTGGGAGAAGCCAGTTTTCTGTATATTTTAAAGAAATGAAACGATTCTGAAGGTTTAACTGCTAGGCAGGGAGAAACCAAGGTTCGTAATGATTAACAGCAGACCTCCTGCGCTCTTGTACTCGCAACATTTACACAATAATGATAGCTAATAAGAAATGGCATTAAGAAATGGCTTCAACTTTCTCCACTGAGATGTTGCCATAGGCTGTTGATGAACTTTTAGCTCATTCTCTTGTGACACGGGAAGGAAAAATCTGAAATGTAGCATATATTTCAAGCAGAAGAGCGATTGAAAAAATTCCAAGAAACGTCTCTGAAGAGCCAAAGAGAAGTGTTGCACTGCGAGACAATGCCTCTGGACAATTACAGCCTCTTAGTTTTAATGCATCTCGAATTGCTTCCGTCTGCAGCTAATCTGACCACTGGAAACAGTCACTTTTGCAATGCCCTTTAATTTTTCTGATTTGTGTGTGGGCGGTATCTGTTGGTATTAATACGAATGTTTTCCGGATTGAATTAGAGAAAACAAGACAAGCTTTCAAAGTAGCGTCAACTTTCTTTGAGAAATGTGAACTCAGGAGCGCGCACGAGGCAGTGGCAAACCATGCGGATGACTTAGGTCTGTCCCGGATCGCTGTTGTGCAAATACAAGAAGGAGTGACAGAGAAGCCCCCCTGGATCCTCAGATCTCCCCAGCACCGCTCGACAGTCTCTTTAGCCCTCTTTGTTCTTCGTTTTCTGGGCTCTGCTTCAGGCGCTCCAGCCCCATCCGTTGCAGCTGGCAGGGACACCCCTGTTCGCTGACCCATGCAGAACCACTGTTTCCCATGGACGAACGCATCCCTTAAACAGTTAAGGAGTGAGCCAAAAATCTTCTTCCGTCCCAAAGTCAGGTTTTCGAACTGACACGAGTTTGAATAGCTGCTGTGTTGGCTTTTGCATCGGCAGGTCTGGCCACCGCCGCTCCCTCCTGCAAGCAGCCACCCTGCCATCCGCCCGAGGGAACTGTCTTAAGCCTGTGCTTAAACCCGGCTTCTGGAAACTGCAGGTCCAGGAAAGCTCAAATTTGCTTTTTTATGGAGAACAGAATGAAAATGGCAACTACATTTTAACATAAAATTCTGATAAGAATGAGTATGTTTTTAAAGATTCTTCACGCAGCTTTCCTTTGAAGTTTGACAAAAGTTTAAACCTAAAATAATTCTTCCCCAAGTCTGACATCTGTACTTTATTTATACAACACCTTTTTTCATAGAATTGCTTTAATTTCAGACGTGTTTTTCAGTAGAGAAAAAGAAAATTGTTGATAAAATTGAAAAATCTGAAAAATATTTCAATTAAGATGCTCAGCCATGTCCAGTTTTTTGTTTTCTGAATCTTACCCAACAAACCCTTTCAATTATTTCTCCATAGCCATGGGATCAGCTCACTCCCTTCTTCTCCCTAATGGGACTATAAAATCCTCAGCTGGCAGATCTGCCTGTACGCCAGGCTGTGAGATGTGACGCATCACAAATATCTGGGGAGGGTAAAATTTCCATTCGACCAAGTAGCAGAGAGAAAACGATTCCATCGCCTCTGTGAGGACAGGTGGATGGTGACCAAACACTTTCCCATTTTTGACTTGCTATGAATTTTCCCAGTTGTTACTGGTTTGGAAGTGACCCATCCCAGGCTACCCGGTTACTGGTCTGGGACACTGGACTGGGCAGGACCTGCTCACGGGGTGTGATTACACCTCGCCAGGCTCCTTGGCGTAAACTGTGCCCTCCTGCGTGCAGTGCCAGGGCTCCGCATGCTTTACAGCCCGTCTCATCATATCTGTTCCTTTAAAAATTCTGCCACATCTGCAAAATAAAACTTTTGCAAAATAAAACTTTTGCAAAATAAAAATTTTACAGATGGGGAAACTGAGGCACTGGTGGGTGATGCCTCCTGCCCAAAGTTATGCAGAGAATGATGAGAAACAGAGATCAAGACCCCAGATCCAACTTCTTCCATATCATACCGACTTTCGTCCTGTTTAAAGCACAGAAGCGAGCGTACCAAGTATCAAAGTTCAATATATGAACTTTTTCTCTAGTAGGCTCTGCAATACTCCGTTGTGTTAATCATTTAAGATATAGTAAGAGCTGAGTTAAGACATTGTGTGGTTTAACACGGTGCTTAGCCTCACAAACTCACTGTTAAAACACAGCCTTGCGAGGCCGTGGGAAGCACTGCCTATCCATTGAAACCGGAGGAGAAGCCACATGCAGAAAACAGGGAATTGGTAAACAACCGGTTAAGCGGTTCAGCCCGCTGTCACTCCATCCCTGCTGCACCGCCAAGCGCTGAACGCCTAAATGTGGAACCCAGATGCAAAAGTAACAAAGACCACATTAAAGCGATGCTGATCATACGAGCTATGGCTCTAGAGGCAGACGCGGAAGTGCTTGGGAGGCTGATACAGGACTGGGGGAAAGATAGCACAGCCTGCGATTGCTTTATCAAATAACGCGTGAGGGGAAAAAGGTTTCTGTGCCTCCACCAAACCTCCTTGTGTGCAGCCTTGGGCATCTGAGACCGCGCACACACGCCCACACGCGTGGGCAGGGCTCCCTACCCCGCTGCAGATGTGCGGTCCCCCAACCTTCTAGACAAGCTTGGGAGAGGACTATCTTGGGAGCAATCCTTATTACAAAGCAGCCATGAGATGTGAAAAATCTACCTTTTTTACACCAGGCTTTCCAGGGAACCAGTGATTTCACTAGAAACACCATGCAAAAGCAGCCCAAGCCCCCGAGGCATGTCACCTTGCTGGTGACACAGCAGGGCTGGCTGCAAGAGCCCCCAGGGAGAGGAAGGCAGGACAGGGGCAGGTTCCTGCCCATCCCCACAGGGATGTAGGGCAGAAAGTCCCTCCACAGTAGGGCCAGGCACACGGGTGGCTTCTTGTGGCCAGCAAAGGAGTCTGTGAAAGGTTGTGTAATGACACAATACAATTAGGTGGAGGTGAACACCAGCATGCACTTAGTAAATGGATGATTGCTTCATTAGTGAGCTCTTTGGGGTTGGAGCCTGTGAGAAGGACAGATATAGGCCCCTCCATACTTAAGCTATACCACCTGGGGGAGAGGAAGTGATGCCTTGTGATTGAGAAAACCTGATGGGTAAATTATCACCAAATGAGGTGAAAATCAGAAGGTCCCAGAAAAGGGCTGAGTTACAGGACTTTAAGCCAGTCACTGAGAAGTTGGGCTGAGAGCTTGGTGCTGGAGGTCTAGTTAGAGAGGGTAGGGTTTGTCATGAGGAGGTGAAGAGTCTGATGGCCTCTGGTGCTTTGGTAACTTCAGGAAGATGTGAGCTCTCCTCTCCCTTGAAGGACAAAGAGCTGGTGCTATCTTGGTCTTGCAGCCTGCTCCTCTTGAGAAGACTTTTTGTGGGGGAAATGAAAATGGTGGCATCTGGTACTGGAAAGGTAAGCTTTATCTTTCATAATTCTAAATAAAATGGTATAGTAGTTGGGAATGGCTGAGAAATATGGCAGTGTGGTTGATGTGGGGGTATAGCCGGAGTAGCCAGAAGTAGGGTCTGGGGGAGCCCAGTCTTGGGTGGAGGTGCCACCCTGTGTGGGACATAGCAGATGAATGGCCACTTCCACCTCTATCTGTTGGTCTTTAGCCAGCCTGGTTATCAGTCTAGAAGCAGAGGTGCTGGGATGTTGGAGTCAATTGCTGTGGCTTAAAATGCTGTGTGAATCCTGTAAGAGGTGGTTTTGTGGAGTGTCTTTAGAGTAATGTTATTTTACCTATTACTCAAGCGCTTGATTTGCTCTGGCTTCACCATCTTCTTGGCTGTGACCAGGATTGGGGCTGGTTATGTACAGAGGCATGTCAGGCAGTTGTCTCTGTTGCTGTGTCTAGCAAAATCCATCTGCTGGCTGTATGTTTTGTGCCTTGTTCTGCTGCTGCGTTCTCTGTTCTACTCACTGCCAGGGTTGAGTACAACACAGAGGAGGGGGAAGGTTCCTGCAAGCTCTTCCCACCCTGCAGACAAAATAATCCTGAATTCTTGAATTTTGTTGCTGTAGCATGAGCTTTTCCTCTAAGGAAGAGCGGGCGTTGCATCATCCGTGTAGGGGACCAAAAGCACTGCTTGGCACAGAGGGTGCAGAGACAGGAGTAGGAACTGATGGTCTGCCTTTGAAAGCTGATTTGGTCCTGTCCTCAGGACAGCAGAGCTCAGCCTGTGGTTCTGGCTGGAGCGATACTGCTGGTCTGAGCCCCAACCCTGGGTGGGACATGGTGAGCTTTATCCCAGAACCAGCTGATTCCAGCTTTCTGAGTAATGCTGGCTTATTGGAATAAGCTTTGCTTTGATCTTGTAGACAGAAGTCCAGAACAGCTGCTCTGCAATAGATAAGGGCAGCCACTCTCCAGGCTGATCGCGTTTGGAGATTAGTCCTCAGGATGTTGCACAACAAAGCAGCGCAGCCCATAAAGGCGAGATAGTCTTGTTGGTGTGCGCACCTGCAGGTGGGACGGCCGTGTGGGGAAGGAAGCTCTTTGCTTGTGTCTTGGGGCTGTAGCATGCTAGGTGTGATGCAAATGGATGAACTTTCTGCTTTGTGTCTCTCTGCTGTATACCCACCGCTGTTTCCTCTTATGGAGACTGGGGAGAAATGCTATTCTTGCCTGTTAAACCTGGGGCGTCTACGCTGAATCTGGAAGTTACTGTAAAGATTATTCCCCCCCCTCCCCCCTTTTTTAATGGAAATTAGCTGATTAGAAACTCTTCTCAAAGTTTTTAGTAAGAAGTTCTTAAAACTTGTTATTCCAAATAGACTCACTAACATGCCTCTTTGTGCATTACTTAAATGTTGCTTTGGTCTTGCAAAAGAGACTGACGGCACTCACTCGAGATGAGTGGTTTTGGCAACGTTTAATTTTTGGGCTTCCTGCAGGGATCAAAAGAACCTGTTGGATGTATGTATTTTCAGTAGGAAAATAGCTCCACATCCTCAAAGCTTTTGGAGGGGATGAAAAATATTCTGTGGGATGATCTCTGAGTGTGGGTCACCATGAGTCCAAGCATAGGTCCTTACAAGGATTTTACTACATCTCTGGGCATGCTATCCAACAGAGTGAAGGGCACTTACTTAGCAGCTGGAGCAGGGCTGATGTGGCTTGTGTTGCCCCTTAGCCTTTGCATGTCGCACCTTTCTTGGCACTCGGGGATGTTGTGAGCTGAGATTCCCATAACAGGAGGAGCAGGACTTGGATTTGGAGGCTGCCAGAACTGTGGGTGAGACTGTGGAAATAACCTTTGCCTGTAGTCAAAGGTAGTCAGGAGCCGTGGTGGACATGACTTCACCGTGCCCGCTGCTCAGCATGAGTAACCAGTTCCATGCATTTCCAAGCCAACCATTAATTTCCAGATGCAGTGACTAGCACGGTATTTTCCATTTCCAGATCTTGTTTGTACTGGCGTCATTTAAAATACTTCGTAATTACAGTGGTTCCTATAGTCAAACTGCTAGAGCAACGCGTGGTGCTTGGAAGTTTCTTCTTTAGCTAGCAATTTCAGTAATGACAGTAATTCAGATAATCTATCTTCATGGCCTTGTGGCTTTCAGAAGTATAGGGCCGCTTTTCTCTTTTTTAGAGCTGCAGCTCTATCTCTATATATAGCTCAGTGGATATCTAGTATTCTAGATGTGTTAAAATAAACTCGACTGAGAAATTCCAGTCCCATCGCCGCAAACTTTCTGATGTTGCTCTTCGTGTTAATGCAATCAAGTACGCGGGGGAAGAAAATGGAGGGGGCAGAGGGGTGAGCTTGGCAGGCTGCTGCGTGCGCCGGCTGGTTGTATTGCTGGGCAGCTTTGGGGGTTTGGGCGTGCGCCAGCAGCGTCTCCTCCTTAAATTGTTGAGTGATTGTGAATATGCTGGACTTCTTCCCCTCGAGCTAAGCAGCCTGGATGGAGGTGAGAAACCCTGGGTGTTGGCACTGAGGTGTGCAGCCTGAGGTGGGCTGTCCCCAGAGGGATGTGCTGGTGATGCCTGACCAAGCTCTGCGTTGCTCGTGTCTGCTCCCCGCAAGTTAACAGCGGAGATGGGAGATGGCAGTTTCCTCTCAAAGATGAGGTGGCCCCAACGAATACAACTGCAGGCAGCGGTTGAGCTTTGTTTTGGCCGACAACCCACGGCACAATAAGGAGTTTTGGCAGCCAAATATGACAACATCCTATCGAACAGGGAAAATCCTTCAGTTTTGGGAAGATGGCCGAATCCCAAAGCTACTCTCATCTGCTGGTTAAGTCTACTACCAACAGAGACGCTCCTAAATTACTTCTGGGAGAAACTGGTCAGACAGATCAGAGGCAGACATCTCTCTTGGTGTGCAATTATGTGCTGCTTGCTTTGAGAAGAGGCCAAAGCAAACGGGAAGCAGCAATTAAGGTAGGCATCAGCAATGAAGACCTAAAGTATAGGGCATGGTGTTTATCAGTCATCACTGCACAGAAAAGTTCTCTCCTTAATTTGTCTGAAGAGGGAAGAGCTGTAGCTCAATGTTTTTGTGTATGGATAGAGTAACTATTATTTTCCTCAGAAGATCCTCATATGTAGAGGAGGGTGGGGGTGTGGATGTTGATTAAATGTAAACTCTTCTGCTAATGTGTGTGTGACCCCTGGCAAGACCCTTCAGAGGCAGGGAACAGAGGTGGAAAGGTTTGCTGTGCCTCTGTCCAACTAACCCATGTGTTGTCAACTAGAGGCTGCCAAAACTGGGGGATCCTGAGCCTAGAACAAACCCTTGAGGTCCCTACTGTCGTACCAACAATAGATCAACCAAAATCACTTTTTGAAGTCTTGAGCAGTAGTAGTCAATGCAGTCTCTCTGATATTCTGTGACCACATAGTGTGTTGAAGGTTGCAGGAAAGAGCTGTTGAACATCCTGGACGTAACATGCTGTGTTCATGTCCATGGTGTGTATGGCAAGTCGTGTGTTTCCTGTAACACGATAAAACCTCATTGAAATCTAGCTGAATTCAGAATCTCTATTTACATAGAGATTTGGGTATCAACAGTTTTCTTTGTGGTAACCTATGTATAGGGTTGTTTCTGCCCCTTTCCAGAAGCTAAACCAAATGAAATATTGTTGTCACCTGGCTCTAGAACCAGGGAGCCTTAACAGACTCAGCCAAGCCCTGGTGGCAGCAGCACCAGTGAGGGCCAAATTGCTTCTGTTTGTGGTTCCTGTACCCCTATGTAAAGAAGCACTGTGTGTAAGGTGAGGTTAGCCCCATCAGCAGAAATACTCAATTTGATTCATAGAAATCTGTTGTCTGGCAAAAGGGCAGTTTACGTATTCCTTTTTTTCTTATCCCTCCCTCTAAGTTCTAGGCTTTACTTGAAGCTATTGTAGGTTTAGAAGTTCTCTTCCAAACCTAGATGGGGGTTCAGCTTCCCAGTTCTTAGGGCAGTAGTCAAGTTACCTTGCTTTTCTTGATTGTATGTACGCACATGTACGTATATGTTTACATGTTTCTAATACGGCTGCAAGGGTATCCAAAGCACAGCAGTGGTGAGGACTTGCCAAAGCAGGCTAAGAGCTGGAAAAAAATCAGGCAGTTCAGGATGATGGCTTGAAATTAGTGCTGGAAAATAAACATCAGAAGGGTTGGAACTAGCTCATTTGCAAGTGTTAAATGAACCATCTGTGTCTGCCTCCCCAGTGTTTGCTCCTCTTTTCTGCAGCCATCCAGTATGATCAGTTGCTCCCCATCAACCTGTCTTGGATGTCTCCTTCCTTGCTTGTGTCCAACGGACCTCCATGCCATCTGAAATCCCTCTCTTCTAAACGACATTGCAAGACTTATTCTCTAACAGCATGACCCTTGATGCCATCACAGTTCTATTAAGGGCCTTCAAGGCTCGGTAGCCTGTGGTCAAGTTTACTGCTTTTCCCACAAATGAGAGAACTATGCCCTGCTGCCATCAAGAAGCAGTGGGAACAGCAAAGCTCATTAATGCTTACTTTGTTAATGAGAAATAGGAAGTATTACCTTCGGCCTCAGAGCCCTACTTGAAAAACAGTTGCCCTTGTAATAAAGGAGGGGGAGGGCATTCTGCCACCAGATGCAGGGTGCTATGCTCCTGTCTTTGTCCAGGAAGTGTTCCTGCTGTGGGCACATCACCATCCCAGGAGTCGTCTTGAAAGCCTGGAGTTTATGCAGTTCTCTCGTAGCTTGCACTGAAGGTTTTTAATTTGTCCTGGTGTATCTGCGGAAGATGGATGTTGTGTCTTACTCGCAGTGTGGTAAGGGGCTGCAGAATATCTGTGCCACGCTCTTACAAACTGAATATCGATCCTGTGTTTGACTGATCAGCCAGGGACTGACCTAGATAATGACAATCCTCATGATCTGTTCCAGCTCTCCATTTGCTGAGCATCTTTTGAGAGGAGGTAGGTGAATCATGGACTAGATACTTCCTTGGTCTTCTACCCCTTTTCATAAAGGGAAGGAGGACACATCTGAGGAGACATCAGAGTATGTCTGACACATGGTCTGGAAATGAAGCAAAAGCAACTCCAGTATCCTGCAGTGTCGGCAGAGATGTTTTTCTTTTCATTTTCTGAGAGGTGCTGCATCAGAAAACCAGATCTGCTTCCTCAAAGACTGTCACTCCCATCTGGAGAACATAATATTTGACCTGCGGGTTTAATTTGCTGTCAGTCTCCCACATCTCCCAGGAAGGAGCCTCCATCTCTTTTAACTTGAGGCTGTTACCTCTTGCCCAAACAGCAGGCTTCCCAAGGCTTGTTCTTGAGCCAGATGAGAAATGTGAAATAAATGAATGCAAAATACTGTCGTCTTCCTTTTTAACTAATACCAATTTAAAAAAAAAAACAACAAACCTTTGAAGAGAGAGTGCTTTGCAAGTGCTAATTAATAGGATTGTCGTTGTGAATCCACATTGCCACTGCAGAGGAATCGGGCCGCAAAGTGCGGTGCGTCACCAAAGACGCACGTCTCTCTCTGGTTGTGATATTTCTTTTTATTGAGCATGTTGTTCTCAGCTGCTACTAGAAGCAGGAAGTCTCTCGAAGCTGGGAAGAGTTGATACAGTTTGTGCTGTGAATTGGTTATGCTTTTCCACCTACTCCTGTGAAGCTGGAGCTATTGCTTCTGAGCGGAAGTCCCTCCAGCAGCTCTGGGAGAGAGCTGGCTGCCGTTCCCGACTAGAGACTGAAACGGTTGCAAGATCAGGACTGAGATGGTGGGGGATGATACCTCAGCCTAGATTTCATTCCCACCAGCCTCATGAAAGCCCTTTACTGCTTCGTCTCATCCTTTTCTGTGGACCCAATGCAAGAAACCGCAGGACTTCGGGACCCCACGGTGCTGTCTGTATCAAGTGTGGTCTAAGCACATCCCCACTAGTATGGACTATGGAGAGGTTTGTTTTTTCCTGCAAACCAAAAATACCAAACTTTTTTTAAATATCTGGAAATAAACAGTTACATGATCCACTGAAATTCATAACAAAGGACAAATTGAATCCTTCATGCTGTGTAACAGCCATAAATAAAGGCTTTATGGCTGAGAAGTTGTAGGCAATGTTCCAGTAAAATCGGATTTATTCCCTCCCCACCCCCTGCAATATAAATCTCTGGAAATGGGGGTTCCAAGGGCTGTTCTGACACAATGTTAACTGCAGCTTCTTAAACCAGACTCCCTGCCAGTATTTATAGTTCACGTTCTGTGCATGGTATGTGTGTATATAACTGCACCAGCTTTTACAGTTGATTTCTCAGTAGTCATGTGAAACCAAAACAACTGATGGGCTGAACTTGGACTCACTTGTGCATTTCTCTAATTTAAAAAAGGAGAAAAAAAAAAAGTCTGCCCTGCTGTTAGGAAAAAAGATCTCTTGATTAAAGTTGCTCCAAGTCAATGGTGGCCCAACCTCTGTGAGTGTCATGTTCCTTCTCCCCAAAACCACTGGCCGGGTTTCCAGTGGAACGCTGCAAGATGGATTTCAACATCTGGCTGTCCAGTTGCAAAGCGAGTAGCTGCACGCTTTCTTCTCACAAATGCCTGACCCTAACTCTGCTTGCTGTCCACTCCAAAATTTAGCCCTAAGGTTTCATTAAATATGTCCTGGGAGTAATTAAAGTCTTAAAACTGCAGTCCAGCCAGGTCACTCCCTGTTAAGGAAGAACTCCTCGATTCAGTGGATTTAAGAGCTAGATTCTAGCTTCAGGAGCCAAATATAGCTCAGTAGATCTCTGAGAAATGAATAAACAAATCAGCAAAGCTTTTCATGTGTCAGTTTTGGAACAGCTGAGTATCTGGTTTGTGCTCCTTTCTTGTATGCTTAGTATATAGTCAAAGAAAGAAGCTAAAATGAGGAATTTGTTCTCATTAAGCAATTGCCCAAATATCTCTTTTTTTTTTTTTTTTGAAGAGGCTGACTAGTACCTCTGCCTAAGACAGACAGATGTGGAGCCATCGACCTCTCTGCTCTTGTCTACAGCTTGTTATAAACGCTGAACAAAATGGCTTAAATTGTTGGGACCTGAGAAATGATATCTTTGAGCTCTGACCCTTCATAACTGAATCCAGACACTGAATGTCTCTGCTTCCACATATTTTATGAAGCACCTGACACAGCAGCAACAAATAACGCAGGAATAAATCCAGCAGCCTGCAACAGTTTGCCTTCATTAGCCAAGCCAAAGGTCACCTTGCTGGTGTCACCATTAGTGTCTGGCCACTACCGGGGCCATTGCCTGCTCTAGACCTTAGCAGAGGGATCACGCGGTGGTGGGGAGCCAGTTTGAAAGGTTCCCAATGCCTCTGTGGGGCTCTCTGTACCCCACAACCACGGTGACATCCCAAACCTGTATGCGCCGCTTTGGAAATCTGGCGTGAACCTGAAGTCCTGAGCTTGAGCTACAGGTGCTGACGTGCTGAAGCACAACAGATCTGCTGAGATCCTGGCAGCTCCCCCTTTTTCTGAAGAGCTGCTTAAAATAAGACCATTAGCCCAAAGTTAGCGGCAGCGCAGCTAACTCGGGAGCTGCTGCAGCTTCCCCTTCAGAAAGGGTGAGTGCGTGTTTTTAATTACGGGCAAGCCCATGGACGTTGCAGTGAATACAGCTACTCGCCCCCTCCCAATTCCAGACACAAACGCTCCATTCCCCAAATTACTGCTGACTGGCCTGGGATTGGGTTTTATTGCAGACAAGCAAGCCAATTCTTTGAGGGTGAGGTTAATTCGAGCAGCCCCATGTAGAGCCTTACCCTGCAAACGGTTAAATGCTTAACCGTGCCTGCAAGTGCCAAGCTACCTTTCTGAGGGTTTGTGGGACTGTAGCCCCCTTTTCTCCCCTAGTTTCTCCAGTACTTCTCCCTGATGGGGAAAAAAAAAAAGTGAAGTTGATGAATCTGGCTATGACTTGTCCTGTTTTCCTTTAAAATGAAACCCAAGCTGTCTAAAGATTGTGCTGTCTTCATTTATGGAATTAATTCAAACATCAGGATTCTATTAATTGGAGAAAACAGCAGATTTGTCCCAAAGTGGCAAACCTCACCATATCAAAATAACTCTCAAAATATTAAAATAAAAAAAAGTCTGCTCCTACTGCCTGGTCAGCAAACAGAGCCTAGGAAAACCAGTGTGTATGCTAGGAAACAAATTGATGCATTAAACATGTGTTATCCAAAACTTCTGATCTTTCTTAGCTGCCAGTTTAGGAATAAAAATTCTACTGCATTAAGCAGAAAAAGAGAATAGATTTTTTTTTTTTTTATTTAAAACAGAGTAACTCAAAGTGGCCATAATAACCCATTCGTGTTGCTTCTGTACTTGGGGTAATGAATGACTGTGGTATAAAATGCTCCTAGTTTTTGCCTCGAGGTCTTGTCAATCATTACCTGATAAATGAAAACATCAAACAGGCTCCTTTTAGCTTAATTGGGCAAAACTTCTTTCCAAAGGAACGGCTGAGCGCAGAGAATAACGTGTTTGTGGCAGCAATGGAAGTCAGCAAGCAGGGTATTTGGATGGAAAAACAGAGGATCCAAAAACTCTGAAGATGAGGTTTTTTTGGTTTTACTTATCCAGAAGCATCTGTTCCCGTCGCAGGCAGAGCTGAAAGGATTGAACGGGGCAGCAGAGGAAATCCCGCGGTCCTTGGCACCGCTGCTGAGCCGCGCTGGTGCGAGCTCTGCTCTCCCTCTCTGGTTTTAGGCTTTACAGCTGACACTTCCATAAAAATCAGAAATCTTAAAATTACACTGAGGTTTACTTAAATAATTATCTTTTATTAGATGAACGTTGGCAGCAACGGAGGAAGTTTCCTGCGTAGGGACAAAAGGATCCTATTGTCAGTACTGGAACAGATCTCAAACAGCTCAATTAAGCAAACATAACATCCTCAAAGTCTGGCCTGGAAGGAAGTTAAAATAACTGATCTATAAAATGTTTTAAACGTGCTTTAAAATGTCATTACTCAGATAAATCTAGCCGTTTCGAAGCTGGTTCACTCGAGTTTTACGGCCCTGCCAGTTTATGGCAGCGGACGTATCCAGGTCAGGAACGCCTCTTCCAGAACAGTAGATGAGGAGACAAAGCCACAGTAGCGCTACGGACCGAGGGGAGGCTGCAACCAGCTCGGGAACGGAGTTTTGGCTCCCGGGCTGGGAAAACTGCTACGAAGCATATCCAGCGAGTTGTGTGTTTGTAGCAGAGCTGGAAACCAATCGATATTTCATGATATAAGGCTGGATGTGTTGAAGTTAGTGGTAAAGCTTCTGTTGGCTGCAAGACTGGCACTGTAAAGCAAAATGATTTTTCTGGTTTGTTTTTTCTTTGTTGGTTGGGTTTTTTGTTTATTTTTTTGTTTCGTTGTGGGTGGCTTGGTTGTGTTTTTTCTTAATTTTCCGCCCCTTGCTGGAATCACCTCTGACTTACGCTGGGTCTAAATGCAGAGAATTGGGACCACACAGAGAAATACCAGAAGGTCCTCCTCCTAAAATTAGTCTAAGCATACAAAACCTGAGTTTAGGTCAATAAAGGTCTTTCCACTGAGGCTTTGCTGGACTTCAGATCATGAACTACATTTATTTATGAATTTGTAATAGCTTGTGAAAGATGGCAGTTAACTCCAAAATGCTGATGATTTAAGCCTCTGGATCAGCAAATGCATCTATATAAACTGGCACAACTCTGCTCACAGTTCAAAGTAAACAAGGACTCAAAAAATGCTGTTATGCCCCGAAGATACAATGTTTAGTTAATACAAGGATTTAGACCATTATTTTTTTCGGCTGCCTCCATAGCAATGCGGTGTGGTATCCACAGTAGGAAACCTCATGCCAGCAGCATCTCTGAAATATGCTAAAACAATCTAAATTAGAAAATGTCAGCTTCTTGGCTGATGTTCCTTTGGAGTTTCTTTTTTTCCTTTCTTGTGCCTCTATAATTTTATTGGGATGACTAAATCTCCGAACTATGTTAGCAGTAAACAGAACTAATTTACCCCCTGCTTCTTTGAAACAGCTGCTGACAGCTGCACTATAATTCAATCATGGATCTTTGCAGTGCAGTCTGCAAAGCATATTCATATTTTTTTGTATTCTTCCCTCTCTGTTGTATTTGGACTGAAGGAGTCGCACCAAATAGCGACATGTGCTGATTTTACCCGTACATAGAGATTGATCTACACGAAAACAGAGACTCAAGATGAAATATTTGCCCAGCCAAAAAGGCCCTTTGAATATAGGGAGAATAACCACACGGATACACAATGTTGTTGGGATATCTTTTGTAAAGTTGCAATGATTTATTTTACTAGTTTGTACAAAAGGCTTCTGACAACTGCTCTCTGAAAAGAACCAGAAACGTGTATGCATTTTTGCCAACTGTTAATAAATATCTTCTTAAATAAGGAAACAAATGTGTTTAGGAACCGAGAATCATTTTTCCTGGATGTGATTGAAAAGGAATTCAGAGATGGAAATAAATAATTCTTCTTCCGCTTGTGACAACTATTTACATAAAAATGTACAAACAGTGAAGCTGATGTTGAGCCTAGCAACAGAAATCCTGTTATTATGTTTAAAAACGAAAACCAAACAGAAACAATCCCCACATAATATTTAATATATGAATCCTATACAGCAAGATACCGTGGTCCAAGTTAAAAATGCAATACACCAACGCAGTGACCACCAACACTGAAACACCCGCAAGAAACACTAATCCTTGACTACTAAATAGTGGAAGTTTAGGCCCGATTTAGCTTTTAACTTTCTAGGCAGCCCCTTAACTTCCTTTAGGAGGTTTACAGAAGCGCTGGTCTATAGACATAGACAATGTCAAAAGACGTTTCCCATCGCTGTGACTTCAATACCCCACTCTAAATGAGAGATGCGCTGAGGGCAGTTTTGGCCGTTTATCGCAGATGCTCTCGTCTGCAGGCTCCGGGGAGAGACGGTCTTTTGGCTTCGGCTGCTGTCCTGCCGCTTGGCTGTCTGTAACTGCTCAGAGTCTCACCTCGGGGCAGTAGCCAGGCTGGTCCTGCAGACCTTTGAGTCGCCTGGGTCGGAAGCCGGGCACGTCTGGCAATGTGGCAACTGCTCGCCGAAGCCCTGGTCCAAAGCCTACTGATCTTGCAGAGAGAATTCCACTTCCCCATGAGCCTAATCCTGCTACTGGGAAAATGGCTGGGAAAACACCAGTTGACTTAAAGGAGATTAGGATTAGACCATCAGAAACAAGTTTCCAGTTTATTTCATAGATGGTAACTTTTTTTTCTTCCTTTGCTTATTCTTTGTAAAGCGAGGCATCTGGTCTGGATTTGATCTGTGACTTAAAGGAAGAAGAGCAGCGAGTGATTTCCAGAATTGGGCGGTTGCGCTCATTTATCTTCTTTCTCTAACCCTTCTCTAAGGCGAGACACGGAGCCACGTTCCCGCTGCAGCTGCATCGCCCGGTCCACTCGCTGCCTAGAGAGAACCATCTCCGGGGATTTATGATGTTCTGGATCCATCTGTTGGAGGTTTAGGTTTTTGAAGTTTGGAGATTTAGAGCTGGGTGTGCTGAGGACCTGGTGTTTTACTGAACAGAATTTTCTTTTTTCTCTCTCTGGTGGAATTTATGCCAATCCTACTTTTGTAATCGCGACGTATGCCCAAGTGTTGAATTGGTTTGTGATTGGTTACTGCTACTTTGTATTCTTATTCACAACAACTTTAATTGAGTTTTAATTACATAAGTGTGATGTTTGTGTAACCCGTGACTTTAAAAGAAGGAAAAAGAAAAGCCTTGAGGGGACGTTTTCTTGCTCCTGGTTCCAGCTTGTTGGTGTGGCTCTTGAAAGGGATTTTTTTAAATTATTTTTTAAGGTGAAGCCAATAATGGAGCAGGGGTTTGTCATAAACACTGACCCTGGGAAGTAAGGTTTCCTAGCTTGTCTCTAGCTGAGTCTGTGTGGTTCTGGGTGTACGTCCCAGCTCGCGGCACCTTCCGCGCCTGAGCCTCCGCGTTTTCAAAAAAGCATTGGAACCTGTTCTGTCAGGGAAGTCAACGGACATTTCCCAGACAGGAGCAGGACTCTCTAGCTGGCTTTCGCGACTCCATAACTGCTTAGGATACCCCAGCTAAACGTTAGGTTGAATCCCTGTTTGCTAACATTCTGCTGTTTTCCTGTTTCGAGTTTATAGCAAATTCAAATTCTTTCTAGTTGCTAGAGGAAATCTCCTTCCCTGTTGACAGAAAAAAGTATACCCAAAAAGTTGTGCTCTTTGAAATTTTCTTCAATTCTCTCAATCTTCTGCCAATTAGAAAATTCTTTTTTTTTTTCCTTAAATCAATCTGTCCTTTGAATTTGCGTCAATCCAGATACAGCTTTTGCTACTATAGTTTAAAACTGCAAGTTGCATGTCATTAATCTTTGCTTTTGCTCATGAAATTGAAGCAAACAGAGGAATGGAAGTAATAATTCTCTAACAAAATACCTGTTCACTCCAGGTATATTTTGTTCACTTATTTTATTGCAAACTGTGTTACAGGAACTACACATGCTTATTAGTCACAGCACATTCTCACCTTGGATAGATTATTACTTTTTAACTCGCAATCAACACTGGTGAGTTTGCAATCTTCAGAAAGACTCATTTGTAAAAGTATGTATTGCAGGAGCCAATTTTGTAGGCAGATTTGGTTTTAAATGGTTTCTCTGGCTTGTTTCAGTTTACAAGCTCATTGTCTATAACAAACTAAAACAAAATGTGTTCAAATGCCACTTAGATCCAGAAACTGTTCCATTGTCTGAACTTTCAGAAGCCCAGTCCTAAAAACTGTTTGGGATTTTCTTTTTTTTTTTTAAAGGCATTGCTGGAGTGCTAACCTTTTCCCTTCCCCCACATAGCCATACAAAACCACTCTTTACAAATAACTTTTTTTTCTTTCCTACAAATCTAATGACAGCCACATGCTCGTACCACCATGTTCCTGTATTTTTTTAAGATAACATTGGAACTGTCATCGAAATAGAGCACTGAGATGGCATTGAGTTGTGTAGGAGCACAGCAGGGTTTCGGCACAGTCTCTGGGTTTATAAAGTGAACCTGGGAATGAAAGCAGAGGCATGTTAAGATTTACTTTTCCCCTCTCCTCCCCCATATTTTTCTTTCTCAGGCAACCTTGTGTCTGTCCCATACACTCACTCGGACATGTTTCGAACACCTGGCTTTGTGTACAAACATCTTGAGATGTCCCCTGCATGTTCGGAGGCTGACGCACGCACCCAAGTCAGATCTAGTTGGAAATCTTTCAGTGAAGCAGGTTTTCATTAGAAAATCCCCATTTGTCAGAGCAGTCAGCGTTCTGCTGGAAGTGCACCAGTTACGATAAACTCTGCAGGACGTGCGGGCGAGGGGTTGTGAGCAATCCCACCCGCCCTGGGCAGGGGTCCCGTCCCTGCGGCTGGCAGCACCGAGACCCAGCTGGGGCCAAGGGCTCTGGGTGCCCTGCGCTCCCTGCTGCAGGACCTCCGAGGAGAGGAGGAAAAAAGCAAATAAAAAGCAATCTACCAGGAGAAAACCATGCAGATATTTCTTCCCTTGGAAATGTAGATTTTTCTAGTTTCCTTTTTTTTTTTTGCAATGTTTAGATGTGCACAGGATGTAGATGCAAAGGTGGGGTGCCCTCCTCGTGCCCTGCAGATGGGTGCAGGGGCCTGGGCTGCGTAGAGGAGGGTGTCCAGGCAGGTCGGCTGGGGGTGCAGCACAGCCAGGGTACTCGGGACCAGCACGTCTCCTGGCCGATGCCAAGCGCTGTGGTGCATCGGCTTTGGTGGCGCAGCTGGGGCTGGGTGGCCCCCAGTCAGTGGTCCCCCTGAGCACAGGCGCTGTGTCGTGAGGACGCGCCAGCTTGGGGCTCCCATCTGGACATCTTTGCACAATTTCGTAAAATAAATACACCCACAGAGCAGCTGGGCTGTGTAATTTTGGGATTCACTGACCCCTTCCTTAGTCTGCCCCCAAATCCGCTTTTGGTGGCAGCCTACGGCGGGTCCTTGCAGAGTTTTTCCAAGAGATGCTGATAACGGGTGTCTCATCCTGCTCTTTCCGTGCCACGCGGTGGGACTGTACCACCATTAAGATGTCTATCATGGGGCCCTTTTAAACTAGAGAGAGCGTGTCAATGCTTGCAGCAAAGACGGGGTAATTCCTAGCCAACTATTAATTCAGGCCACTTGGCTAGACATGTTTAGCCAGATGCTGCAGGCATCTTCCTGAGCTAACGCAGACCTTCCTTCTCTTGTTTGCTTAGGGACTTTTTTTGTGTATAAACTTATTTCTGAGTAGCACCTATCAGCAATAACTCTATACTAGGAGCTACAGTGCACCTACCAGTGTCTGTACAATGGCATGATTTGTAGCATTCATGTACGAATTCAATGGGAAAGCACATTCTCCTTCACAGTAATACGCAGCGTAGCCCTCGGGAGCGATGATCCAGTCCTTGATTAAATTAAAGACATTAGATTGTGGAGAAAGACAGAAATATTGTGCAGTGAAACAGAAAGTAGAACAGCACATAAATCTAGCAATTCATATGTCTACATACAATTACAGAAGCCTGCAAAATAAAAATCTGGTACGCTGGCCTTGCTAATGCTATCTTGGACACCTCTAAAGCGGCTGCTTTTCCTGGAGAGACGTATCCGACTTTGCAAATGTGCCCATAGAGTGATGAACTTCAGGGCTGGATTTGTTTTTTTTTTTTTTAATCCATTCAGCAGTGTCCTCCCAGCTGTCCCCAAGGATCACTTCACCCATCGCTGAAATGCAGGTAACAAGCTTTCAGAAATGTAAATGCCTTTCACCAGGTCTAAAAATCGATAGATGGAAATGAAGAGCCGTACGTGCGTTCAGCACTGCCAGAGGACGTTCAGGGCCACGGTTCCTCAAAAGGACCTAACTGTGGTGAGTCTCTAGCCAGCCTCACACGAAGTATTTGTATACCCTAGCTTTGCAGAAGTACTTCTTAAGCATGCTAAGGACATTATACATATTTTTTTTCTCCCAGGGATGGTAAAAATATCCCATTATTGGCTTGATCTCACTATTGCAGCTTGGTAAGTGATGTGCAAAGGCACCCCAGCTTGCACGCCGGTCGCTCACAGCCCTTACCTGCCACCCCAGGTCCCTGAAGCTGACGTAGAGCTCGTGCTTCTTGCAGGCTTGTCGCTGGTCGCTGCTGCTGTTCTCTGTGCAGGGAAAAGGGGGGCTGTAAGTACCACCCAGTACTACGTATAGGGCTACAGCTTGACATTGCCTCACTAGGTAAAGAGGAGGGGATGAGGGGTCCCCCTGGCTCCTCACGTACCCCCAGCAATGCCCCAACAGAGAGTGAGGTGTCGTTGCTCATCTGTTGCACTTGTAGCTTTTTTTTTTTTTGAAACATTTTCAATTTTAGTCATAAAATAACGGCTGGGTTCAATACATATGAAATGCCCCTCTGGCTTTTTGTGCAAAGCCAAAGAATGCCTGGGAAATAGTTTGGGTTTGTTTTCTTTTTTTTCCTGGGCTTCCTCTGACCTCGTATTGGCAAAAAGCAGATCTCTGGTTATCGCCTATTGTATAAAAAGGGAACCTGTGAAAGGAGCGATAGGGAAAAGCACTCTTTACCAACCTACATTCCTTACTGTCTCTGAATCGCCTGCGTTACTGGTGATAGTTGCACCTTCAGGCCTACAAAGGCAACGTATGATGTCAAGGCAATGTGAAATCTGCTCTGTCTGGTGCAGTTGGGTCCAGATTGCAGACTTCTTGCAATGGGTGACAACACTTCATGGAGAAGCCAAAGAATAAAGCATGGGTCTGAATTGTGGATCTGAACAACCATGACTGTCAGTGCAGTTTTAAAGTTGTGTCCATCTTGGCCATACAGCCTGAGCTGGAGACCCAAGTAGAAGCACCAGAAAATATTTTTTCAACTCTTGTTGTTGGAAACTAACTCAACATGGGGTCCCCAAGCTGGAAGCAGGACGTTGGTTACAGGGACTTTTCTGGCCTCCTCACAGAAGAAAGAAATTCTTTTGTCCACTACCCATCCTTTAAAAATTGAATTGATACAGCAAATAGATGATGAAAATGCACACTTAAACTGCAGACCATCTGTGTTTGGGAACTGCAAAACCCAGAAACATAAGCCATTGAAAACCATTTTAGGAGACTCTAGGATTTTGGGTGACAGGTACAGAAATACCTGTGGGCAGGTCAGAGAAGCCAAACCTATCACCAGGGCTGCAGAAAAACATCATTAGTTCTAGGACAGGAATGACCTGATTAAATATAGGGAAGCTGCAACAAGACCGATGGGAGAGAGTTCTCCCGTAGCCTTGCAGGTAACCCCAAGCAACCCAAGGTGGAGATGAGTCACGTAAGATGATATTGTGCCCTACGTTCTCCTTTTCCTTCCACCTCTTGCAAGCTGTCCTTCCATTCAGTGAAGCACTTGCAGAAATACGAGCAGGAATTTGCCACCGCCCTCAGCAGAGCTAGCCCCGTGCTGCGGTTCCTGCTGGGAAGGTCACCAAGGGCCCGTTATTCTGAGGTATCTCATAATTAAGCCACGTTTCCATTTCAAATGCCTGATGGAGTTTTCTTCCATATGAGGAAGCACAGCTTCCCCCCAGAATAGCTGCGGTTATCCTGAGCAACAAATGGGTTTTCCTCTTCCATGCAAAACTTTCGGGACTACTGAACTTTTGGGGGGCTAAACTTAAAATCACAAACTCTGAAAATCTACAGCGTTTCGATTCACATCTACTGAAATACATTACTGTTTTGACCACTTACTATTTGGTTTAATGTCATCTTACATTTCAAAATGAGAATTTATTTCATGTGGGAGAAAAGGAGATTTTCTGTTCAGATGGCTTTTTTTGAATTGCATTAAGATATCCCTCAGTCTAACTGTTTCAAAGAAACATTATTTTTCTAAGGTCTTCTGGGAATAATCCTTAATCCTGGGTAGTTTCAAACCAGCAAGAGAACACTAGTGGTAGACCAAAGAGACATAAAGAGGCCGAGTGTTGGAGAAACCATTCCCATCCAGTGCAAGCCCAGCAAAGCACCATCCCACACCCAGAAACACGGACCCGGCAACCCGCACTGTACCTGCGATGTTCGACACACGGAAAGCTTCCTGGTTCTTTGGTGTTTTCGATCGATTCTGGCTCCTTTGCTTCCCTCCCGTGGAGCGAATACTGCGGAGATGGACCTCGGTGGCTTTGAAGAAGGCTACCGTGAACGGCTGTTTGTTCTGCGGGCCGTGCCTTCCAATAAGACCCGCCAGTTTGGGATTGATGCTTTGCCCTTAATAACAGAATGGACCGTTTTCAGCAGACATAATAAATCTAACAAGGAGGAGAGCTGCTCTCTGGTTGGTAAGCGTGATTCCCAGGCACGTCCGTATGCGTCGATCTACCAAGGGCCTGGACTTAATCAGCAAAGCTTCTTCTGACAAGAGAAGCTCAGCACAGCTAACTTATTTTATATCTGCATGTAAAAGTTACATAAAATAGTCCTACATATAATTATTTTACCCTAAATCCGCTTAGCATTAACTTTTCCTGCATTCTTTAGAGGGGTTTCTTTAAGTTCACCAACCTATAATTTGAAGTGATCCTATAAAAGGAACCATAAAACTCAGCCCATAGGAACACTAAATTCCCACTGGAAGGTTATTAACTTAAAATAAAAATGCCTTGTATGAAATGTTGACAGAGTTCCAGATATACTGTAGCTGAGAGAAACAAATAGTTCCGATATGTAGAGACATTTTGCTTATTGCTGTATCTCGGCACTGCTGTACCTGACAACTTTGCAAAACTGTTGGCTGCCGCTCATGCTTCCTTCATCCTGGGCTTTTAAAATAATTTGACTCTGGGTAAAAAATGATTAGGTGGTTTCTCTGTAGAATTAAAACAATTAAGACTCAAGGAGCGGGTGGCAGTGAGATATTTAACAATTCTCCCTGTTGCCTCCAAAGGATGTCCGGGTGCTGTTGTCAAATGCAGGGGCGATATCCAGAATTATGGTAATGGCTTTTGTGATCCTTTGGCTAAGGACAGAGCTGGCCTTGTCAGCAGCAAAGCAAATACGCCAAAGGACAGCGGACGCTTTCCTAGAGAAGCCCTGAAAGGCAGCCTGGCCAGGAGAGCAGGCGAGGGGCTCTACAGTCCACTGACAAAAATTTCCTTATCATACTAGTTTCTGACTACTATGCGAAAAGAAGCTGGTAAGCTGAAGTATCTCCAGGTAACATTACATAACTGCTGTTTTTAAGATGAGTAAAGTAAATGCCAAGTCTTATAAACTACTGGGTTTATGGGATTGTTTCCATCTTAGCTGTTGCGCGTGGCCAAAAGACTGGTAAACGTGACAGCCCCAGAAAAAAGGGGGCTGTGGTCAAACCTCAAGGCCAAGAAGCAGAGTGGCCTCGGCTGGGGTCCACGCTCTGTTTTTCTAAGAGCGTGCAGCCCAGCGAGCGAGTCCCAAGCCACAGCACATGGGATTTGTGGAGAGGACCGGCTTTAAGCGGTGTTTTAGTGGGAGCCTGGCAGCAGGGAGACTGCCCAGCGTGGCCAGGCCTTGCAAACTGGATAAAGGAAAAGTAATTTCAGGCCCCAGGAAAGCTCGGGTGAAAATAGCAAATGCAAAAACTCATGTATGTAGATTTATATGCGGACGCGCATCAACAACTTCTTCACCTTCTACTTAAGCTCCTTTCCGGAAACTTGTCCAAACAGTTTTCATTTTAAACGTTTCAGGCTGAGCCCACAAAGTGCTTAAGCAAGTAGCTAATACTAAATATATAAGTAGTTCCACTTGTGCTCAGGCTTTGCCAGATTGAAGCCTTATTTCCTGAAAACAAGCTCAGCTGCAGGAGTTAGAGCTCACTGAATGCTGCTCCTATGGCTTTTCCTGCTCTGCTTCCCAAAGCTGTTTAAACTACCAAGTACATCCACGGCTGTGGTTTGTCCAGCGTAAATTATTTTACCTTTACCACGTCTCTAGAGAGCAGGTCAGCAGTATGCGGGCGGGGGGACCCAGCTTCACGCTGATATGTTTAATGGATTTGCATTAGCGCAGCAAGAAGTAGCGTTTGACCAATGAATTCCTCATGTAACACCAACATGTCGTGTTCGAGACCGTTATGGTGGCAATGTTTCCTTAGGGGAAGAAAAGGCACGTAATGCTCTGTATGCGAAGCAGCGTATTTCTTTTTTAAAAAGATGGGGAAAATCCACTTTTGAACTTTCCTATACATCCAGAAAGCAAGGTTAAACACAAGGACACACGTGTAGTCCCCATTAGACAATGATAAACTTCTCCCAAAAGAACTAAAGCTGTGCTCTTGAACCAGAGGGCATGGCTTTATCTGCTTTTATGAAGCTGCTTTTTTTTTTTTTTTTTTAAAACCTGTCAAAAATGGGATCTTAAGTAACAAACTAAGTAAAGCAAAGTGGGCAGCTGCGTTCCCACATGCTGCTGCTGAGCAAGGCGTTATCGGGTGCTGGGCTGAGAGCTCGCTGAAGGCTACTGAGTCACTCAGACGTTTCTTTTGCTTGCTGCCTGAGCTGATCCCCCTTTTCCCTTTGATTCCACCCTAGTTATACACATGGATAGAGTTATTTGGCGTGATTATAAGGAAATACAAAAATCTGTTAAATTACTTTCTTTTATATAATTTCATCTGGACAGTGCTCGAGATGTCAGAAGTTTTTTTACGTAGACTGTATTGGCTTCGTGGTTAGAGATCTCTATGTGTAATGACAGATACAAAGAAAAGATACTTTTTTTTCTCCTAATTCATTTAAAGCTTTGGGAGTTGCCCAAGCATATAGTGTTGCATCAAAATCCTGCTGTGTTTGCAGCATATGATTTTCATATGAAGTCCAGGTGTAAAAGCAGCTTTCTTGTTAGCACATACAGTTGGTCTAAATCCAAAATGAAACTTGGGGAGCAAGGAAGGACATGTCCTTGCCATTCAAAACAGAAAGAAAAATTCATGTGTATGGTGGAGAAATGTGAGTGAAAAAGTGTGCTGGGGACTTGGTTACAGCAGACAAGCAGCCCTTGTATCTCTGTATTTACTTTTAAAACACCGTAGTTGGCTTTTCTAACTTTAATGGCAGGCTGATTAAAGTATTCTGTTAATCTATTTTGAGAAAGCAGCAAGTCTCTTTGTGTACGATTTCAACCCTTTACAAACTCAGCTAGATTTTTCAGGAGTGTGGAAAGAAACCAGATTCCTCATTTTCATTGACTAGCAGGTGAGAAAGCACTTATCACCGGGGATTTCTGCCTTCGAAAGCTCTCTCGGTGACAGATCTGGCTGTATGCTTTTAAGGGTCCGCTCCCGTAGAGCGGAGTTACTGTAAGTGCGTGCAAAGTTGCAGCTTCTCCTTGGCTGCAGGATCCTGAAAAGCCTCCGCTGAAATCTGTAACGCATTCATAAATCAGCTGCCTTCCTCCTTAATGCTGAAGAAAGGGATTGACTTTTGCTGTAAAAGGTGAGGATGGAGGAGGGCAGAGCGATGATAAGACACTATCGGTAGAAGAGCGTGGCCCCGCAGTGTCCACAGTGTTTAGAGGCATTAAGCCCACTTCCAGCTGTGGCTTTTCTGCGGGCTCTGGGCTGGGCCTTGATGGTGTTCCTGTACGTGAAGCACAAGTGAACGATGTGCCATGATCGTGGACACAACTTCTGTACGTCCAAGTGTATCCCCTTTGGGAGGCAAACTGGAAACTAAAAACAAGGGCAAGTGTTTGAAAATGGGTTAAGCTTGTCTTGGCTGTTCATTTGCCTTACTGTTTTAGCTTTAGGAGTTAAGATTAACTTGTAAGTCAGGCTGAACCTGAATCTTTATAGCAAGATGGCGAAAGTCATCTGTCATTGGGGTGGGAACTAGTAACTTCCTTGGTGAAGCTCCTGCTTTGTATCTGTGTTTGGGTTTCTGCGTTCACCGATCACTCAGGGCAGGTTAAAACAAACCCTGCGCACCTCTCTGTGCAGGTCTCACATGAGTAAAATCACTTTTTCATGTAAATGACTCTCCGTAGGTTGCCTGTTTCAAAACTGCTTTGCACGGTCTTTATGCAAAATACTACTTAGGGGAAACGTTTGGAGTGTTGCATAAAAACCAATAGCAAGTGATACCATAGATGCATATCTGGAGAATGAAAGTATGTCCTTATCTAACTACGTGCAGAATAATTATAATAGTTTTGAGCTGGGTTTTCCTTAACCTCCCCTGTGGGGCAGCCAGGCAGTTCCAGATGGTCCCAGGTCCTGGGAACCCCCCAGAAGATCTAGGAAACTTTGGTTTCCTTGTACAAATCTCCACGTGACCATGAGGAATCTTAACTTTCAGACAAAGCAGCATGACTTTTTAGTTAAGACCTGGTTAGGATAATTCCCCACCTGATTCTACACACATCCTTTCTGGAGTTGTTTCAGAGCCAGGTCTTCCCACCCGTTCCCAAACCTCACAGGTTTGTACCATAAGTATGCTGCAGACCTTGGAGTCCAGAGCAGGCGTGACTTTACTGCCACAAAGGGAAATTAAAATGATTCCTGGCTGCTTTCTGAATTTGAAAGGACTTTTGTGCCAACTAACACCAGCCTTCTACATCATTCAGTTGTGTCTTTTCGCACATAACAAAGTTTCTTCCTCTCTCCTCGACTGGATTGCACTACCTGCAAATTAGCCAGCAGCGTATACGCGCCTTGACGGGGATGCTGAAATGACTGCAGACAGGTTACCAATCTGTTAAAGCATTTGAGTACATCCTTAACCTGAAATATGTCTATGGATTATTTTATTGTTATTATTTGCATCTTGGGCAAATTCAGGAAAAACATGCTTCAGAAATCCTATTCAAAGCAAAGAGCGCTGAACGCTTAAGGCTTCCGCTGGCTGGGAGCTGGACACCTGAAACGGAGACTCACTGATTGATGCTGGAGTCTGACACTCACCATCGACACCTTCCACCGACAGCTGGAGGCCAAGATTGTGTTGGGGATTCACCACCCAGTGATTACTGGTTGCAGTAATGTCAAACACCAGCCACCCTTCTTCTGCGGCCCAGATTGTTCGAGAGTCGAGCAGGAACAAATCTGAATCCCTGCAAAAAAAAAAAAAAAAAAAAGACACGTAATTCCCAGTTACCGGGCGTTCTGCTGGAGTCCCTATAGACGCTCACATCCGTGCTGTAAGCAACACGCTTGGTCGGCCTGTCAGCAGTAGGCGGGTTATGCCAGAGCCGGGCTGGCGTGCTTTCCCGTCTAATCACCTTCAGATGAAGCGCTCTTCTTCCCTTTAAAAAAGGGAGGATGGGTTGAAGCAGAGTTTGAGGTGGTTTTGGGTTACTTTGCTGTTACAGTTAACCTTAGAGCTGCTGATGCAGCTTCAGAAAAAAAAAAAAAACGCTTGCCAGGCAGAGATTTGCAAAATTATTGTTTGCATATGCAAACTTGGTAATTGGGGCAGACAATGCTGCTCGTTATTCTTTCCACACATAATTTCCTGACTTCTATGCATAATTGTAGCATTGGTGCTAGCCAGCTGGAACGTTGATGTGCACGTATTAACATATGTAATGGTTTTTTAAATTTCTTTGTCTGAGGTTACAGATAATTGATTGAGGTAATAACCCTCCGCACGGTCACAGGTCTGCATTACTCTGGGTGGCAATTTTCTTTCAATTCATTGCTTGAATGTTTTAAAGGCCATTGCTGGGTTATTCTGGTTGACGAACTAATACTAGAAAATGAGAAAGATCAGAAATAGAGAGGACTTCATGCATTTGAAAAGGGTGAAGTCATTCTGAATTTACAAAACATTTCCTGGCAAATTTCAGTTAAACGAAAATTTGAGAAAACACAGGTTCTGTAAGAGGAAGGAATCTTCTCTTATCAGAAATTAAGAAAGAGATAAAACTTGGATGAAAAAGTTGGGTAGTGATGCAGTTCCTTTATAAAAAATGACTTTAGAAGAAGAACAAAGAAACGCGGTGGAAGTGTCTAGACAAGTCCCGTAAGAGCTGCTTTTGCACTTACCGTGCACAAACATGATAACTTGTTTAAGTGTAATTATATCCTTTTGAATGAAGAAATATCCTTGGAAAAGCCTTTAATCATGTCCTCAAAGCTTAAGGAAGGCCTTATTAGTTTTGTCACTATTGATTTGTCAGTGCAAATAAATATATTTAACTTAGTTTACACAGTGCCTCTTGTTTGCACGAAATATCGAGTGATCAAAAATGAATCTCAGAAGTGCTGTCGGCATAGAGGCTTTTGTCTTGTAGCTTTTAGTGATTCTTTTCCCTGTGAGACACAAGAAATTGGAGGCTTTTGTCCCACACAGCTGACTCAAAACAGAAACGGAGGTTTATTGCAATGCTTTTACTACCTGGCTTTCCTTTCAACCTTTGCGGGCCAGGGCGTGTAAGGGATGATGGCTTTGCTCCGTGAGCTAATGGATGTCACCGCCTCTGGCTCCGAACTGGCTTACACGGAATTAAACTTCTGAAATTAGCTCCCGCAGAGCACGTGAGCGCATCGCCCAGCGTGCCTAAAAGGAGGATTCTGTCGTTTCCTCACCAGTGCCCGATGCTGTTAAGCTCTGGACGCTGCTAGCCCTTGGGTACGACGCGGCTGAAGGTGCAGGTCCAGCGTGCGCTGCTGAATGCTGCGTGTGGCAGCCCGACGGGGAGCAGCGGCTTTCTGCGTCAGCTCCATTCAGAAAGAGGAGGCAAGGTCTGATGCTTTCAAGAGACGTTTTGCAGGCATGGGTTTGTAACAACTGCAATTCCCCCCTTTGCCCGGCGCGTCCCTGCCACGGAGGAAGGCACAGGAAAGGGAGCTTTGCTTTCTTTTAAACAAAGTTTTGGTTTGTGGAAGAAGCCCTACATCAGAATTGAACTTGCTGCAACGCTTCCTTGCTAATACATAGAGGGGTCTTACGGGGGAGTATTTTGGTGATGTTTGGGTGGCCAAAGCTGGGGGGTCAGGAAGGGGCCGTGGTGCAGTGATGGAGAGCTTCACCCCCGGTCTTGGGAGCTGCTCTCTGAAGCTCAGTCAGCTTTGAGTGCACCTAAACCAGCTGAAGATAAACGGTGTGGATAACTCCCTCCCTCCACATACACACTAGTTACGGGAATCATAAGATGCTCGAACTCTAACTGGGCAACAACTTTCCTGGGGTTTCATCCCCACCCAGGAGCAATGGCCCCGTTCCCGCTGTGCATGACGCAGCTGCGTGGACACCTCCCGCCCTTCCCTGTTTACAACACGCGGAACAAAACGCATCCCTGAGGAGCTGGGGACGAGGGAGTAGTACGGACTGGACCGTTCCAATGGCTGAGTCCAAGTTTCCAGAAGTAAAGGGGTTTTATATTCACATACTGCATCATTTAAGCATGGCCCCTGACTGGAACTCATGATTCACACAAGGTTTAGTTAATAGGGACTTGGCTTGCTTGGTTTTTCTCCCTTGTACTTTGCAGGTTGAAGATAATAGTAATAATGATAACTTTTGTTTTTAGCTACTGCTCAACTGCAGTATTACTCAGAAAAACCAGCCTTTAAGCTTCCCATGCTGACATGATGCAATCGAGGTAACCAGACAACATGAGGCATCAAGTACCAGGGTGAGTCAGTCTGGGAAATTGTATAATGCGTTTGTTTTCCTGTAGTTACAGCAATGTGCAAACAATAGGCCTGGAGGGGAAGCCCGAAGTGAGAGAGATCAAAGGGACCCACTAAAGGGAAGTGTCCTTCCCACACACCCTTGGAACATTTGGACCCAAAAGGTCCCGTGCCAGATGCTCTCTGGAGAAGTTCAAGCACTCCTTGATTAGCACTTTCCACTCTGGCCCACCAGCAGTGCCAGGGATGGGATGCAAAACCTGACTGGTGTCGCAAACAGAGGCTCCTGAGATCGTGGTGCCTGTTCCGATGGAAAAAAACCCTCTTGTTCTTTTAAAAAGAACAGCCTTCCTTTAATGCAATGCCCTGCTCTCCAAAGACTTACGGCAAACAGCGTTAAATCACTAGCTAACAGACAGCAAGCCCTTTAGACATCATCGTTGGACAAGACATAATAAACATGGCAAAGAAATGTAATTCTGCTTCGACTTAAACAAAATTTGCTCTGAGGGCTCCTCTCTAATGAGTTGCCACATGAGACCGTGCTAGTTAAGTCTAACTAATGTGGCTGGTTTGGGTTTTAGGGTTGAGATAAAGATCTAAGCACAAAGGGAAAAGGTTTCTAGTGCACATCTCGCCCTCTGGTACCTTACCTACCAACTGTACGTGTATTTAGAGCATTCTTGGAGCAATGTTAATAATGGCTCTGCAACCAGGAGGCAGAAAAGCACTTTGGTTCCTTGGCCCGGCATTCAGTCCCTGCATGTGAGAACTTCAGAGCATGCGAGAAACGGTACTGAGCCTCCTACCAGACCGAGAGATAGGAAGAGGCACATGATCCTCATTTTACAGAAAATTAAGCTGGGACATGGAAACGTTAATGTCTAGATTAGAGTTACATAAATGATGAAGTCTGGATCCAGACCACAAGTATGTTTTGTTGAGACCACATCAAAATGGCTCAGCATTCAAAGTACTTACATCAGCGGGAGTGTCAAAGCTGTTAGCGATGATAAAACTCAGGGCTTTCAGCTCAATTTTCTCAAGCATCAGGCTGTCGATGGAGCTGAAGATGAGGACAGGAGGTTGGCACTTGTCTACCGATCGCTTTGGTAGTGTCTGGCGCTGGATGCCAGAAAGGAGAGGCACCTCCCGTTAGCACTCCCAAAAATTTGTCTACAGGTTGTATAACTGCTGTGTGGTCTATGAAACGTCCTTAGTTGAACGTGGTGTTTTCTGGACTCGAAGGTGAATAACAAGTACTGCAAAGTGAGGGGGGCTGAGGAGGCGGCATGTGAGATCGTGTCTGGAAAGCAGCTGGCGATATGGAGGTGGAAGGGCTGGAGCTGCCAAAGGGCTGTGTGTGACCAGGGATGTGGAGGGCGGGTGGCACGAGCCGGGTAAGAAAGGGGGAACCACAGTGGATTAGTGGAAGAGAAAAGGACTGGAAGAAGTGAGGTTTGTGGGGGTGAGTGGAGAAATAAGGGAAGACACAATATGGAAAAGGCAAGTGAGAGTATCCTGAAAGGAAACAGCAAGGAAGAGAGTTGCCACATTGCAACGCAGTAATTCTAAGATAAGAAAAAGGATTAGCAACCAAGAAGCTTCATGAAAATAGTATGTATGGGCTTTTTGCCTTTTGCCGGGGTATTTCTTTCAGCCTCTGGGATGCACTTTGGTTTGTGGCCATAAACACTAGAAATGTAGCTAAAAATCAGAAGTGCAGCACCTCTCCTAATCACCTGCCTCGATGAGTTGGGGCATGAGAAAGAACACGGACTAACAAGAGAGACTCAGTGAAAACAGGAGAGCTGGCAATTCTGCAGTAGCAAGGGAGAACAGGAGATGACACTCTGCACTTACAAGCCACAACGCTATGAGGTCTGTACTGCTCTAGGGCAGCCCTCTTCCCAAACAGCACCTGCTTTTGCGTCTCCGTTCTTCACTCGCTTTCCCCATCTGCCTCGTCAGCTCTGTTATTTCAAGCTGGTGCTTGACAAGTGGTAGTAAACACTCATGAGCGCTCCCAAATGGGATAAAACTAAATGGGAAGAAGGCCAGGCAGCGGAAGAGGAGGTGACCCTCAGCAACTTTCACCACGTTGCAAGCCAAGCTGATTTCTGTGGTGTGCGTGTGAGCAGACCCGGCGCCCCGGCTCACCTGGCCGTGTCCTGGCGGCAGCCAGCCCGGAGCCACTGCCAGCAGGTCCTGCTGTCCCCTGCCCGCCGGTCCCCTGCCAGCCCACAGAGCACACCTAGGCTGCCCGGCACCTTGCACCCCTCTAATCCCTCCCTGCTAGTGTGAGGACCTGCAGATCTAGCAGTGCTTTAAACAATAACCACACTGTCACACCTCACAGCAGACTTCGAATTGTTTACAAATACGGGTCAACCCTCCCGCTTCTGTTTTAAAGTGGGGGGAACGCTTGAGGCACAGATATGGTAAATGTCGTATTGACGCGGCATGTAAAGCACAGCCACTAAGCCAGGAGCATAATCCTGCCCTCTTGACTGGTATTCTAACCCGAGAGGGGCTGTTTGGGCCACAGACGTGGTGCAAGACAGCACGTTTACTACAGGCAGCCCGAGGACAGAGCTGGTATGGGAGGATAGGGGCAATTCATGTCCAGGTTTGAGCAGGTGGAGGGAGGAGAAGGCAGAAAGGGCATCCTGGGAGGGTGGGAGGAGATCTGGGGTGAGAAGACATCTGTTTGGATTAAAAAACTGCAGTATCCAGATTCCAGTTTGCTCGGTGTCATTGCTTAAAGGCGGCCGCAGCTGTCCAAAGACAAGCTTAGGAAAATATTTTTCAGACTTTCCTACTCTGAGAGGGCCCCAGGATCTCCCTGGGCCTCTCCCTGGCACGTTTGCAACACCCTCTGTACACAGACCTGATGCAGCCCTCCTCCCACACCGTCCCTTCCCTGCCCGGGATCCCCTGCTCCTCCTTCCCTCTCCCTCCCCACTGAACAAACCCTCCCCGTGCCCCCCGGGAGCAGCCGCCAGCCGAACGCAGCCTGGGGTCTCCTCCGCTGAAGGGATGAATACAGCTTGCTGGGGGAGGTTCCCAAGGACTGGTCTGAAAACTGGCTGTACTGGTAGGGAGACAGATCTGCGTGAAGTTTGTTGAATCTTGGGAGAAATTATATTCACTTTAAAATTTCATCAGATTCTTAATTCTGTGTTGTGCGTTTCTGGTCGTCGTGTCCCCTTTCCTAGGTAGTGCTTGAGAAGGGTAAGCTCTAGGTTTCAAAGACTGATTAAAAGTGGCAACGGCAGTTTGTTACAGAGAGATGCAACACGTTTCCTAAATATGAAGCCTCTCGTAAGAGCAGTGCGGAGAAAAACGAGGTTAGATACACCTCTCTGACGCTTTGTATGCGGCTGGGTGTATTCAGCATCAAACCGCTGCTCATTAGAGCAGCGCTGGGCTGAGCAGGAGCCCGCTGGGCTATGCAGAATGCCTCCGGCGGCTGCTCAAGTGCCTCTGCAGAGTGAGTTCAAGATTTGTCAGAGGTTTTGCAGGCTGCAGTGGCTTTTAGGAATGGTCTGAAAGAGATAACGAGATGCAGCTCTCTTCTTGGAGAGCTACAGGGTTTCCATGCTAAAGTTCCCTTGCTGCTTGCTAAGAGATGAGTATAATTACCAACCGACTTGCAGATAAGTCACAAAAAAGCCATCAAAGCTATTGTCAGTACTTTTCTAGATGCTGTTAGTACTTGCAGATACCATCACGGTGCACAACGTCAAAACAAACTGTACTCTCCTTTGCTGCACCATCCCCAGAACGATCACAGTGGTACTTAAAAAAAAACTCCCAAAAGGCGGCACATCTGCTTCGCGGGTTTGGGTGGGCCTAAGCCTTTCTTAGTTACTGGAATTACAGGTTTCAACCCACAACATGGAAACAGCCTCCAATGAACGGGACAAAGGGGTCTGGAGAGGGGCTCGGGTTTGATCTGGGTGCAGAAGTGGTGTCGTTTGA
Source organism: Grus americana (assembly GCF_028858705.1). NCBI lineage: Eukaryota > Metazoa > Chordata > Aves > Gruiformes > Gruidae > Grus > Grus americana. The sequence goes on along the minus strand of NC_072868.1, from coordinate 14,709,565 downwards.
AGCACAAACTAAAGCGTTCCAGCTGCAAGTCAAACCCAGGAATGCATCGTGCGAGATCTTATTTTTTTTTGTAGGGCTGGTAACATGAGCATTCAAATCATTCGCTGCCTTTGAAGCCTGTGAAATCCATAATGGCCACAAAGTGAACATGTAGCAACTACATTTCAATTACCAAAGGCTGGTCAAGTACCTGGCTTTATTCTCTCCAGTAACAAAACTCCCATCGACTTCAAAGGGGTTGGGATTTACTGCACAGTGCAAGCGCTGGGTCCAGTGAAATTGGAGATGTAACTATGGCACGAGGTATTTTAGCCTCTGAGGGTGCAGACGGATGGGCAGGATCGAGCTCTGATGCTGAGGGGAGCTATACAGTCTGCATTTTGTCTGCAGCTTCAGGTTAATAAATTGAGGATGATGCCCCGACCAATAATCTGCCCCAGAACTGCATGGCTCCTTTTTGAAAATACGTAAATTCCTACCAAGTGCTATAGGAGTTGGTATCCAACCCGCTCAGCTGCTGTTAGAAGTCCCACTACGTACCTGCGGGTGCCTTCAGCACTTAAGTCCCTTTGAAATTCTTGCTTTGGCCATTGCTTACAACAGTAGCGCAGAGTCTGAGGGTAATGGCTATTTGTTTTGCAAAGCAGATCACAAACTGTGTCATGATTCCACTGTAAAAGTATCAAAGTTCATTTTTCTCAGGCTCATGTCCATAAGCTTTATTTTCACACGTTCCCTGCAGAGGTGCCCAAGATAAATGACCTTCAACCCCCTGTAGCAAGCCCTGCGATGTGCGCTCCCCAGCACGGGAATGTGCTTTGCTTTCCCGCAGCACCCAGGACGGAGGAGACGGAGAGCACCCCGCTCCCTGACGGCAACCTTTGGCTCCCACTAGCAGGGTTGGTGACCGCCAACAGGGACTTGATGTCCCGCTGCTCAGCACCCTTCTCAAGCCAGTCGCTGGCTTTATAAAACTCTTTCCCAGGCTTTTGGGTGAGTGGACCATGAAGACCAAACAGAAGTTGGACATGAGTCACTGGACTTTAAGTTATGCACACGAAAGCTTTGAGACACGTTATATTAGTCAAAACATCAACTGTTTTCACAGTGTTTATGATATTAGGAACATTTTTGTTCATGAATGTACTCGTTTGCTTAAAGTGAATAACCGATACTTTGCGCCTAAAGAATGCTGTACGTGCCTTTCTTTTTATAAAGATGTCGCCAGTTTGAAAAGCTTGCCTTGCAGTGAATTCATAGATTTGGAAAGGCCAGAAAGAATATTTGATCATTTCGCCTGGTTTCCTATAAACACCTGTAACAATATCTGCAGTCTGACAGAGAGATAACTTCTATCAGTCAAAGGCCAGGGTGGCATCCTGTCTGCTACAAAGGATGGGGTTGGGCTCTCGTTTTTACTGCCAGGGATGCTGGGCATCTATCTGCCCAGGACTGAGCAGGCGATGGAGGAGAACACCCCCCCCCCCCCCCCGTGTGCAAACGCCGGTACTATTGGGGGGCAGGAGTTCAGGAAGAGCCTGCTGCGGGCGCAGCTGTTTGTCTGGAAAGGCCTGTGCCTGTATTTTTCACCGACAATAAATTGCAGGCAAGAGATGTTGCTGGTTAGATACCTGCCAACCTGTCTGAACTCGTAAAGCAAGTCGTTAATTGTTGAGCTCCTAGTGCTTATGGTTTATTTGAACTGAGGTGTGTTGGGTTTGCGTGGCAAGGTTTTGGTAGCGGGGGGGCTACAGGGGTGGCTTCTGTGAGAAGCTGCTAGAAGCTCCCCCTGTGTCTGACAGAGCCAATGCCAGCCGGCTCCAAGACGGGCCCGCTGCTGGCCAAGGCCAAGCCAATCAGCGCCTCTGTGATAACATATTTAAGAAGTAGAAAAACACTTAGAGAGAGAGAGCTTTTGCAGCCGGAGAGAGGAGTGAGAAGATGTAAGAAACTCTGCAGACACCAAGGTCAGTGCAGATGGAGGGGGAGGAGGAGCTCCAGGCGCCGGAGCAGAGATCCCCCTGCAGCCCGTGGTGAAGGCCATGGTGAAGCAGGCTGTCCCCCTGCAGCCCATGGAGGAAGGATGAGGGGGTGTAGCGATTCCACCTGCAGCCCGTGGAGGACCCCACGCTGGAAATGTGTTGGGTTTGCGTGGCAAGGTTTTGGTAGCGGGGGGGCTACAGGGGTGGCTTCTGTGAGAAGCTGCTAGAAGCTCCCCCTGTGTCTGACAGAGCCAATGCCAGCCGGCTCCAAGACGGGCCCGCCGCTGGCCAAGGCCAAGCCAATCAGCGCCTCTGTGATAACATATTTAAGAAGTAGAAAAACACTTAGAGAGAGAGAGCTTTTGCAGCCGGAGAGAGGAGTGAGAAGATGTAAGAAACTCTGCAGACACCAAGGTCAGTGCAGATGGAGGGGGAGGAGGAGCTTCCACCCCTCGCCTCTGTGAATCACATATTTAAGAATTATTAAAACATACATTCAAATGTGTTGGGTTTGCGTGGCAAGGTTTTGGTAGCGGGGGGGCTACAGGGGTGGCTTCTGTGAGAAGCTGCTAGAAGCTCCCCCTGTGTCTGACAGAGCCAATGCCAGCCGGCTCCAAGACGGGCCCGCCGCTGGCCAAGGCCAAGCCAATCAGCGCCTCTGTGATAACATATTTAAGAAGTAGAAAAACACTTAGAGAGAGAGAGCTTTTGCAGCCGGAGAGAGGAGTGAGAAGATGTAAGAAACTCTGCAGACACCAAGGTCAGTGCAGATGGAGGGGGAGGAGGAGCTCCAGGCGCCGGAGCAGAGATCCCCCTGCAGCCCATGGTGAAGGCCATGGTGAAGCAGGCTGTCCCCCTGCAGCCCATGGAGGAAGGATGAGGGGGTGTAGCGATTCCACCTGCAGCCCGTGGAGGACCCCACGCCGGAGCAGGTGGAGGCACCTGAAGGAGGCTGCGGCCCGTGGGAAGCCCACGCTGGAGCAAGTTCCTGGCCGGACCGGTGGACCCGTGAAGAGGGGAGCCCACGCCAGGGCAGGTTTGCTGGCAGGACTTGTGACCCCGTGGGGGACCCCACGCTGGAGCAGTTTGCTCCTGAAGGTCTGCACCCCGTGAGAGGGACTCCATGCTGGAGCAGGGGAACGATGAGAGGAGTCCTCCCCCTGAGGATGAAGAAGCGGCAGAAACACCGTGAGATGAACTGACCGTAACCCCCATTCCCCGTCCCCCTGTGCCGCTGAGGGGGGGAAGGTTGAAGCCGGGAGTGAAGTTGAGCCCGGGAAGATGGGAGGGGTGGGGGGAAGTGTTTTAAGAGTTGATTTTATTTTCTCATTCCTCTACTCTGTTTTGCCTAGTAATAAATTAGATGAATTCCCTCTCTAAGTTTGGTCTGTTTTGCTCGTGATGATAATTAGTGAGTGATCTCTCCCTGTCCTTATCTCGACCTGCAAGCATTTCGTTATGCCTTTTCTCCCCTGTTTAGTGAATGAGGGGAGTGAGAGAGCGGCTCTGGTGGGCACCTGGCCCCAGTCAGGCTCAACCCACCACAGTCTTTTTGGCGCCCAACATGGGGCATGAGAAAATCGAGATAAGGACAGTAATTGGAGGAGGTAACGGGCAAAACATTGACTGAACTTAGCTTGAGAGCAAAATAGCGGTGAAGGGACGAGAGGTGGATTCTGTGTGTATTGTCTACTCTTGTTTAGTGTTGTGATAGTGTTGCTTTGATTCTGGTGGGGGGAATTCTTTTTTCTTTTTCCTTGTAGATGTGATTTGTGTGTGTGTAGTTTTTGTGTTGAATGTATGTTTTAATAATTCTTAAATATGTGATTCACAGAGGCGAGGGGTGGAATGTGTTGGGTTTGCGTGGCAAGGTTTTGGTAGCGGGGGGGCTACAGGGGTGGCTTCTGTGAGAAGCTGCTAGAAGCTCCCCCTGTGTCTGACAGAGCCAATGCCAGCCGGCTCCAAGACGGGCCCGCTGCTGGCCAAGGCCAAGCCAATCAGCGCCTCTGTGATAACATATTTAAGAAGTAGAAAAACACTTAGAGAGAGAGAGCTTTTGCAGCCGGAGAGAGGAGTGAGAAGATGTAAGAAACTCTGCAGACACCAAGGTCAGTGCAGATGGAGGGGGAGGAGGAGCTCCAGGCGCCGGAGCAGAGATCCCCCTGCAGCCCGTGGTGAAGGCCATGGTGAAGCAGGCTGTCCCCCTGCAGCCCATGGAGGAAGGATGAGGGGGTGTAGCGATTCCACCTGCAGCCCGTGGAGGACCCCACGCCGGAGCAGGTGGAGGCACCTGAAGGAGGCTGCGGCCCGTGGGAAGCCCACGCTGGAGCAAGTTCCTGGCCGGACCGGTGGACCCGTGAAGAGGGGAGCCCACGCCAGGGCAGGTTTGCTGGCAGGACTTGTGACCCCGTGGGGGACCCCACGCTGGAGCAGTTTGCTCCTGAAGGTCTGCACCCCGTGAGAGGGACTCCATGCTGGAGCAGGGGAACGATGAGAGGAGTCCTCCCCCTGAGGATGAAGAAGCGGCAGAAACACCGTGAGATGAACTGACCGTAACCCCCACTCCCCGTCCCCCTGTGCCGCTGAGGGGGGGAAAGTTGAAGCCGGGAGTGAAGTTGAGCCCGGGAAGATGGGAGGGGTGGGGGGAAGTGTTTTAAGAGTTGATTTTATTTTCTCATTCCTCTACTCTGTTTTTGCCTAGTAATAAATTAGATGAATTCCCTCTCTAAGTTTGGTCTGTTTTGCTCGTGACAACAATTAGAGAGTGATCTCTCCCTGTCCTTATCTCGACCTACAAGCATTTCGTTATGCCTTTTCTCCCCTGTTTAGTGAATGAGGGGAGTGAGAGAGCGGCTCTGGTGGGCACCTGGCCCCCAGCCAGGCTCAACACACCACAGTTATTTTTAAAACACTTCCCCCAGGGCTGCTGTGGGGAGAATTAACTCCATCTCAGCTAGACCCAATACATGAGGGCACACCATCGCACCCTCCGAACCGGAGGCTCATCTGAGGTTTAACTGAAAATCGAGCCTTCAGCGTATCCAATGGTCTCTTCACCCTCAAAGGAAAAAAATCTCCACTCGGCCTCTGCTTGGGCTTCCCAGCTGCGTCCCGTGCTGGTTCGTGGCCCTGGAAGCTGTCCCGCCTCTGCTGCGCGCCACGGCGTTACGAAGGAGAAGCGATGCTGCAGCTGCTCGGGCGCCGAGCTGCCGTGCCGTACGCCCGAGGTGGGGGCCCGGGGAGCACCTGGGCTGACATCCGAAAGGCCATTCCGGCAATCTCCTGGGAGATCGTCGCAAGAGCACGGGCAGAGGGGAAAACCATTGGGGGGTTTTGTTGGCCGTTCTACCTGCCGTGCTCTAGGGAAAGGAATCTACAAAGCCAAACCCAGCAAAGGTTTTCCTGCCTGCGTGGGGGGGAGGGTTTGGCTTTGTTTTGCTCCTGTTGCTAACAACGTCAGATGGGTCTGACTTTCCAGCCTGCTCAGGGTGAGACAAACAGCCAAGGAAGCATCAAAGTGAATGGGTGGGTTTTGATCAACACTGGAGAGAGTTTGTTTTCTTTCTCCACTTGCCCAATGACACACTGACTTGGATGACTGGTCCGTGACAGAGCCGGATGGAAAATGTCAGTGGAAAAATGCAGGAAAAAAGCAAATATTTTTACAAATGTTAGTGACAATATTTTTACCTTTGGTCAATCCAAACCTACAGGAATATTTTTTTTCAGGACAAACTGTTCAAAACTCACCATTGCCTGTGCCAAAAAGTACGCAAAGGGTGAATGTGCACGAACACTCATTCAAAACACTCATTCCTGTGGTGGATACGATGCAGTAAAATTGCATCTAATCTTGTAGCTGGAACATCTGTATAATTAGCAAGATTCCTCACCTCTTCCAGCCAGCGGTTCACGTATATGCCTGCCCTTTGCATACATTTTTTTCCTTTAGGAATAAGAATTTGCGAAGGAGACAGTTCGCAGAAACACTTGCTGCTCCACACGTAACTATCCCCAGTGGGTACCTTGCAGCCCTCTCTAAACACAGTTTTAACAAACCTGTGGCTGTACGATTGTAAAATTAAGATAACAAACGTCATCCTAACTCTGTCACTAAGATTCCTAGCGGGCACCTACCTCGCTCATCAGGATCCGAAGGAGAACTTCCCTGGCATCTGATGAGGAAGGACATTTATTCCAAGAACAGGTTTCTGGCAATTCCCTAATGCCCTGGCGCACTGGTTCGGGCCTCTTTATCTGTCAACACATCTCTTGTTTCTGCTCTTCCCAAGAGCAAAAAGTCACCCCTGCAGGCTTGCACCTAAATAACCTGCTCGAGAAACACAGCGAGGGGAGGCTGCTCTCCCTGGGAGGGCCTCTGATGGAGAAAACTGAAATGCTTATGGTAAGCAGGACCTCTAAAGGGTCCCATGCATGTTTGTGGCTTGTTGTCTTCTCCTTTAAGACAACTTGGTTAAAATGTATAGTTTGAATTATAGTTGTTTGATAAAAATAGATTCGTACTAGGATAGTCCCCAAACCCTGCAAATAATGGTGTCGTTAGAAATGCCAAGAGAACCATGAGTTTTAAGCCATAAAATTGAATTTCAGATGTGGACGAAAACGCACCAGTGATTAAATACTTTTACCGTACAGCAAAGCCGGTAGAAATTCTCACCATTTAAAAACATTGATAAGGTTTCCTGTCGTATTTCGGGGGGGGGGGGTGTCTGCATTTTTATTAGTTCTTATAAAAATATACAGCCAGAGTCCTGATTATGCTATTTTTTTCTTGCCCTTTTGGACTTTCCCCTTTTTAAATCCCTAGTGTTTCTCTTTTCATAAACCTAAATTAGGGCTGCAGTATTATTACCCCATATTTAGTAGTCCTAAAAAATAACTTCTGACTAGCATGCGACTGTAAATACTTTTCACGTAAATAAATGCAATCTCACTTTTGGTAGGATTTGTATGTAAAAGAAATATGCGCAAATGAAATTAAGTGCCTTTGATAAATGGTTTGGGATTGCTGATTAATTGGAACTAAAAACAGATGAGAAAATTGAACATATGTTCTTATTCAAGTTCCCTGGAGGATTTGTTAGGGGGCTTGGCATACATTAATAATTGCTCGGAACAGATTTAATAGCTCATGTTGTAGTTTTGCACATGCAAACCAATCAGTCAATATAAAAAGCATGGTGTCATCTGTGTCTGTTAATTAGGGATCTCGAACGCCTTTGGTAATAAAGGCTAGTAATTAAGCTACAATTAGAAAGGAAGCGTTCGGATGTGGTTTTGCCACCTCAGGATCCATAAGTGGCAGGAGGAAAGGGTAGGTCTTCCAGAAATCTTGAAGTACTCTGAGTTTGGGATCTTCTCCTGCAGTAGCAGGCGGCCAGGCTTGTTGGCTCCCCAGCTACGGAGCGCTCCCGGGGACGAGAGCGACGGCGCGGGGGCTGCTCCCCGGGGCACGCGGGGGCTCACGGGGCACCTTCTCCCCACGCCCTCGGTGGCCGACCACACGTGGCTGCCACGTGCCCGCTGCATTGGCACTGACTGAGATTTCACCGTACACCCCTGATGCCTAAACCCAGCTCCTCAGACACTTCTGCTGATGGCAACCGGTGTTTCTAAAAGCGTTGGACATAACTCTCTGAAGGAACACGCTGCGCTTGCGCTTTCACGGGGGGTCACTCACCTTCCCGGGTGCTCCTGGAGTACCTGGTAGACGCTAATCTGGAACGTTTCGTTGTCGAAGCGTTCGCGGATGTAATCCTTGTATATCCTGAACTCAGCAGCCGTCACCGCTTCCCCCTCTGGGATTCTGGAGAGATCAAACCTGAACTCTCGGTAGTGGCAGCGCTGATGGTGAAACTCTCTGTCATGCTCCACTGAAACAGAAAAACAGCCCATTAGCCACCTGCTTTGTTCCCTTTCCCCTCGCCATCAAACAAGCTTGCGAGTTGCCACAACCGAAAAGGGCAAGAATATCTGATTGCAGCATCTCATGCTGTTGTTCGGTTCATTAAAGCACATAGGAAATACATGACTCTATCGGGGCTATTATAAGCATATATGTGTTTATCAGACTCTCTTTGAAACAGTTTTACAGCTGGCTGGTACAGGGTGTGGGTGACCGTTGTGTTTTAATGATTTTTGGCAGCTTCGTGCTTGACAAGTGACTCTGGACATTTGCCACCGATAACGACCGGGCTGCTGTGGGAAGGAGCTGAAAGAAACAGATGGGGCTTTTCAGGAGCACTGGTTCTTGGCCTGACTCTGCTTCTGAAAACGGCACACGCACGCATGCACACACGTATATACACGAATTCCAGTCCTCGAGGCTTTTCTTGCTGGTGACCCACATTTGGTGCCAGCTGAATTCATCATGGACCCAGAGCCCCGCTTCGAAGGGCTGACGCTTTCATTTTAACGCATCTTTAGCGATCAGGGCTGTGAAGCAAACGTTCAAAGTGAGGACCTTCTTCCACCTCCCAGCCACGACCACGCAATAACAAGAAGTGCCAGAGTCCCCCCAAGGCAGCGTTAGGACGGTGCGTTACCCCACCGAGTGACAGCTCTGCTGTCATTCTGACGGACAGCTGATGGTCTGGGGTAACGCTGCTTGTGGATATGGAAGCTGAGGGTCAGTGTCGTGAGAAAACAAAGATTTCGAGGCTGTCCTCCAGCAAGGGGGAGGAGAGGTGTCAGTGTCCCATCGCAGCAGGTGAAGCGAAGCCCCCTTCTTGGAGCAGATTCCAAATTGAATAGACAAGTCGGACAAAGGAAAACGGGGAAACAGAGGTATAAGGAATGAACTGACTCGCCAGAGGTCACACCGCACGACGTTTTAAGAGCCGAGGTTTGAACCAGGGACTTCCCGTACGTCCCAGTCCCGTCGTCTGCCCACTTGACCTCCCTGCAGCTCGACTGCACAATTCAAGTAGTTAGCTCCGAGATTTTCTTGGCAAAGAATGTGTGTCTGTCTACAGGCCTTGATTCTCTTCTGGCAGCAGTAAATCCATTGTGTAAATCCATTGACTTAAATGGAATTACTCCTGAAAAAGAGGAGTTTCAAGTCTTAGTCTGGAAAGTGCCACTTAGATTTACAGCGCTGCACAGTACAAATGTATATCGGCACTCGCGGGGGGCCGAGGCTGATGGCAGGGACGGAGCGTGGGGAGCCTCCGGGATCCGGGCTGTGTCCAAGCGCTTGCACGGAGCAGGTTCAGCGCTGCTTTGCTGGCCGACGTTCAGCAGCTGGCCACCGGCTCTTCCTCCTCTCGCACATTACTTCTGCAAGGAGTCCAGGGCTCGCAGTTTGCCACTGTGTGATTGCTGTTCAGGGAAATACTTCAGAGCTCTTACCAATAGCTGGGATTCATCCTAGAGGAGGTTTTTAGGCATGAAACCCCTAAACTTTCCAAGACAAAGGGGATTAAGTTCAGCAAATGGTTTTATAGGTTGAGCAGTCTTAGTGTGCACTGAATGAACAAAGTTACAGCAGCACCTCCAGCTATAACGTCTCGTACAGCCTCGGGGAGATCACTCGGTCTCTCATACCCTGAAGTGGGGGAATAGTGTGAATATTCACCAGCGTTTGTAAAACGCTTGCCAGGCTAAAACTGCCCTGTAAGTGCTAAGCAACGTTATCAAATGTGCCTCAATCCCTTTCCTCCAAAGTATTCTTAGCAGGATAAGATATAAAGGGTATGATTTCAGTCTCAAAGGAATTTGTCTGCGCCTAAATTATAGAGGGAAGGAAAAAATATTTTAATATGGAATAGTTCCTTTAACCACAACTATAGAAGAATGAATATAATATTGTGTGGTTTTAGTTATGGATAACATCACCAGCAGGGTGTATTATAGAGAGGTCTAGCAGTGGGATGTACCGGTATGATTTGCTTCCAAAGACATAGGAAGGCTGAATTTTCAAAGGAAGGTGGGTGCACCTTTTCAGTGTACATGTGATGACAACTACATCAGCCGACACCGGTCTTTAGCTGCACTTCATACACAAAGTCTGACAACGAACACATGAAGATGAAACTTTTTCGGGTGCCGCTAGAGTTCACAGTGATTCCCACTGCAGAGCCCTAGAAAAAATGTGTCATATTAGTATGAAAAATTAACGGCCAGGGTCATAAAATAAAGAGCCCCGAAGTTTGAACTTTCCCATGCTTTGCAGATGTTTGGATATAGGGTTTTGGGCTGAGCCATCTTTAGTGTTAAAGCAAACATTCCTGTGGCTATAGTCATTAAGATCATGAAAATATGTGGATATGTAACTGAAGAAAGAATCCCAAGAAACCCTTCAACTCAGTGTTTATTGTTTTTCCCCTTTTTCTTTGCACTCTGGACCTATCTGCTGACCCAGAAGTAACAAATCCTTTCAGAACTAATTTATGAGAAACACTGACCCTGAATCAACATCTGTTAGATGACTGCAGTAAATCTTATTACATAATTAAACACCAAAATCTATGTTAAAATAACGTTAAGGGTCTGACTTGAACTCATAAAAGCAAGACTCTTCATTACGAAGGCTGAAACCCTATCCTTAATTCATGCTGCTGCGCGTTGGTATTTGTGAACATATGGTACGGTACATATGATCGCGCACTTTTTGTAGACCCCAGTAATACCTTAAGCACAGCAGCCCGAGGTAAGCGGGGGAGCGCTGAGAACTCTGAGTTTCCTGGGTTTGATGAGTGTTAGTCAGACCTCTGACAGTACTGCAACTGGGTCGTTTCCAATTAATTACCTGAGGAGTTTGAAAGGGTGGAGGTGTTTAAAAAGAAAAAAGAGGAGGTGGGAGAGTGGTATTTAAAGTGTTCACCAAAACAGCTTAGAGAGTTGCTATGGCTCTTCGAATGCAACTGTAGTTTCTCTGTTAGATCTCCAAAATCCGTGATCCCTATTGACAGGACACACCATAATGAGAACCTTTTGGTCATTCTTGAAGGACTTAATCTCAGCTGTTTGTCAGCCATTACGTGTTAAGTGGTCCCTTAAAAGCCATCAAGCAATATCAGTATTTGCTGGGTATCCTTAATAGTCCTTCTGCCCAAAGAACTTGAACTCGTGTTTGTCCCAGGTTCATAGTTCTTACAAATCACTGCTCCCCAAAGGCTCTTGGTGAATGGTTTTAGCCCAGTCCCTAATTTCAAACATTGGAAATTCCAGCTCAGAAACTGTCACAATTCAAATGCCTTGGCAAGGCAGCCGCTTGGAGAGGAAGCCAAAGCTCTGGATGTGCAATCAAAGGTTGTAAAATATGAAAAGGAAGAACACCCTTGAAAAATAATTCTGCTAGGAAACAGACTGTGCGCCTTAGCTGTGGGAAAACAGTGGATTCCCTCTCCTAAAGAAACAATCCAAAGTCACTCACAGGCGATGCACGTGTAAATGCGCCTCTCCTAACTTCTAGAAATGCTATTGCATTTTGGAGGTACAACCACTGTAGACAAATTATGACCTAATTTAACAAATGGCTCAAAATCTGCTGGTGCAAAATAACTCTGGAGCGTGGCGAGTGTGGCAGTTAATTGTAGCTACGTAGGTGAGGATCATCAGACGCTCCCTTTGGCATAGTCCTTCGGGAAGGGAAAGGTCGAGATGGTGGGACTTGAAAGCTGGAGTGTGGAGGCAGACAACAGATTCCTGAGAAAATAAGCAAGACGCTAAAAAGTGTGCAGGACAATTAAGGTGATCCAACCAAAACAAGCACATAGCTTAGGTTAGTGGTTATCAGTAAATTTGCCACACCTCTGTTGCAAATATGCAAGTAAAGCTCAGCGTCTTTGAAAGTCTGGCCTTGACTATCTGTCTACAATCTGAATGCTGCACAGACTGCACTCATCTATCTGATACAGATAGGGCTCTGATCTCTCTGAAGTCTTTGTCTCTCCAAACTGACTCTGTTGTGGCATTGTGGTGATGCAAGAGGAGGCAGGACGGCATAGTTGTGCAACAACGGGGAAGGTTAAAAGAAAACAGGATGGATACATGTGCTCAGGTGTGAAGTAGCCAGGTATCAGATCCAAAAATATGGGAAAGCTGGAGATAAAATGTCAACAAATCCCTGGTTCTTGTTTTGACATGTCCTAAAGTGTACTCGTTTCAGATACAAAATTTGAAAATGTTAAGATGCAGGGATGAAAAAGAGTAGTTACAGCTAGAACTCGTAGCAATACAGCTGAAACCAGTACCAAAAAAGTAATGTTGGACAGAAAGTCTTGTGGATTTAACAACCCAGGGTACCCAAACCTCTAAAGCAAATGACACATCAGCACAAAGCTGGGAAACTTGAACTGATCCCGTGTTTGGTCGTTTTCACAACAAAATATGTTCGGACTAGAAATAAGAGCCCCGGCTATTGCAGCTACTTTGTAAATCACTACTGCGAAAAGCCAACCTGAGCTAATGCTGTAAACACGGGTTGGACCACTGGCTGTGTCATACGGACTGCTGGTAGGGAAGGCATGATCCGTGACAGCAAAGATTACGTTGAGACATAGCTTGCAGTGGTTATTGCTTCTCTCTACAGGTACCCAAGAAACCATGCCATTCTAGCCTCAGTGCCGAGCGCAGCAGCGCAACATCAATCACTAACTCCGTATGTCAATCAAAGAACCAGTGAATCACAGCAATAACTGCCCAGGAATGACTGTGTTAAAAAATAATTATTACAGAAGTGTTAAAGGGCTAATCCAAACCCCAGGGAAGTCAACAGAAATATTTCCACTAATTTCAGTGGATTTCACGCGAGGCCTTACTTTCGCCAATCTACCTACCTAAGTATTTTTACACTCTTGTTTTCTGGAGATGTAAAAAAAATCTCTTTTTCACAAGGAAAGTAAACACCAGATGAACAGATCCTGTGCTCAGGCTGCCAAAGTGGGAAAGCTTTGGTAATTCCATACCTCCTCCTCCCTGGCACATTTGGGTGATGCGCTTGGAACACACTTTGAATATTTAAACAAGTAAAAACTTAAATTTTCCTTTTAACACTTTCACCTGATAATATGTTAATTGTTTTTATAAGGCATTTTAAGAGTAGTTGTCTCATTTATCGTAGTGCTCAAAACAATTAGAGCGCTACTTGTTTCTCATTTACAATGAAAAAAAGCACCAAAAGGAATGTGCAGTAGGGTGTCTGTAACTTCTTTACTCTCAAAAAAGGCCAGAAGGGATTTGTAAAGGACTTTAATCTCAAATAGATTAAAGGTCCTGAATTCCTGAGACTAAAAGATAAGTCGAAGGAAAATAGATTCCAAGAGACAACACCCCCTCACCTCAGCCTCTCGGCTGCAGAGCCATCAGCAGTTGCCTGCGAAACCCCTCAGAGATTTGGATGCCAAAAAAAAAAATCTGCCGTGCTCTGGCATCAAGGTCTAAGAGGTTTTCAGAGTCTCCCTGTGCCTGCCTGGCCCCAGGGACTGCAGAAGTCATGTAGGTAAGCTTACTGGGTAGGAAAGTCTTTGTCTGCTTTGCCTCCGATAGCTGCAGAGAATGAGTGTTATTTCTCCGGAGACGGCTGAGGGCCGGCTGGCTTGTCCAGTGAGCCGTAGTGTTTTCATGAAAGAGCAAACTACACTTTGAGTTACTCCATTTTCACCCAGCAGCGCAAAATTCTGTTTGAATTTTCCTAGAAAAAATACCTTTCATTCCCTCCATCTCGCCATCCCTAGAGACACAACCCAAAACTTCAGAAGCTCTCGTGCATCGTTTCACTGTAGAGCAGGAGATCCCTGGAAACAGGCTGCCCAGGACCACCAGCTCCGCCTGGGCTCCACGAGCAATTTTTTGCGGACGCGGATGACTGCTTTCAAAGGGAAGGTCCGCTCCTATCCAGCCCTTCACCCCGCTGTCTGCCTTGGGAAATGGATTCAGCTGGAAAATGCTTTTCCCTTTCCCGGGTGAGTTTTGCGGTGGACGCCGTCCCCACCTGGCTCACCGCCGTGCCCCAAGAGGAGGCAGGAGGAGGACCGGGGACCTCCCAGCATGGCGGGAGGGAGGACAGGGGCCACCCCTGGACTCCGGGCTTGCAGCCGTTGTGAAACTGCGCCGTAAATTTTCAGGATGCCAAATTCGAGACCTCTTGACGGGATTCTAATTAACAGGCATTAAATGTTCCCTCTATAAATTGCACTTCTTTGTCTCTAAATTGGTGGATAAACCCGTGTCACTTATGAAATATAGGCCTTTTCTCCGTATGTTAGTGAGGTTCAAGAAGGAAGAAACCAATTAGGGGAAGGATCCAGCGGCCTCCGCAGCTGAACCGGGGCTCAGCGGGATTCCCGATTGAGCAAGACGTGCGAGGTCAGTCCTTATATTTTTCTGAGGAAAAGGGGGAGTATAATAAAGATCGCCATAATGTCATGCCAGGCCATGGCGTGCTAAGGCACGTGTTTCCCTCCTCGTTGTGCCTGACAGCAAGAGCTACGGGGCAGTGGCAGTGAATTTATAACGGCAAGAATTTGGGAATGCGAAGTTCTGTGATTGGTTTTCATTTGCTTCATCCTCTCGGCTACAAGATTTACATGCTGACATTAGGCAGCTAAAGCAGCAGTTAAAGAAGTGTTTGAAGAAATAGTTAAAGAATATACATTGGGAGTCCTATAAATGGAGCAGAGAAAATGTCCGGGGTTGTGTGATGGGATTTTTTAATTTTTTTTTTTTAAAGAGTGATAAAAAGAGCATTTGGAGGGCTTTTTTACATTGGATAGTTGCAGCTCTCCAACTCATCTAAAAGCTACTGCAGGTTTTTGGAGAAACATAAGGAAAAACAAATGCACCCTTGATTTTGGTCTGCGAGATAAGCTTACTAGAAAAATAGTCTGTGGTTTTTCTATAACTCATTAATGCATCCCATCGCCAGCGACTGCCGCCATCCTGCCACTTCTAAAAACACAGCCTGCCCGGGACTCCCGGGCCTTTGGGGGGGTCTGGGGTCATCTGCTGACACTCCGTCCTGATGGTCTGGTCCCCGTCTGCCCTTTGCGGAAGGGGCTGCTCTGAGCCAAAGCAGCGCTCAGCAGAAGGGAACCGGCCCCCAGACACTCGGTGCTCATGTACCCATTTTACAGCTGGGTAAAGGGAGGTGAAGGTGATAAGCTATTTCTTGCGTGGTAAATCCAGTGTGTGGCAGGGCAAAGTCCTGCCTGCCTACGGGTGGAAAGCAGGACTAATGCATTAATTTCAAATGAGATGAAAACAGGTTCCACAAATCCTGATCCCCAACCCCAGAGGTTGGAAACAGGGGCGTTCAAAATTCTTTAGTGCTCCCTCTGCAAAGCGATCTGGGGTAAGCATTTTTGCTTCGAAAGGGGGGGAAAAAAAGCCCTCTGGAGTTAATATTCCTCCTTTAGCCATCACTTCATTTTTTCAGCTTTCAGCATGAAGGTGGTGTTGCCAGCAAGACCACCTGGCCACAAACCCAGCAGGGAGCTTCCAAAATTCTTCTAAACACTGCCTCCTTGTTATAAATTGAAAAGTGGTAATAGCAACAGTGCATATCACATCTGTGCCAGGCTTCGGGCCTGGGAAGGAGCGCTCTCCCTACTGCTGAACACAACTTGGAAAGATCCTTTCAGTCCACACATGTATCAGCATTAGCCATTTCTTTGTCAACAAATCCCTTAATACGTACCCTTTCTATCATGTACAGATGTCCAAAAAATAATGGAATACTGTACTACAAGATTAAACACTTTAATGTCAGCATATGTGTTGCATGACTCTGAACAATGGTATCATTGTGCGTGTACAAACAGCGGGCTGAGGGAAGATGGGTTTAATTATCTCCGAAGCAGCAGCAAGTTCTTCCTGACTAAGTTGAACTTCAGCTAGCAAGGACTGCTCAGGGCAGAAATTGGTATTTCTCTAACAACGTGCCTGGGCCCTTTCTGATGTTCTTCCAGGGTTAGGGTTGGTGCGGTACCCGCACCGGGCAGGGTTTTGGGGAGCGATGCGGAGCCACCTGCTTGCCGGGGAGCCGTGCCGCCAGGGAAGGCGGCGGGGGGATGAGAGGATGTTGTGCTTCACCGTGCCCCTCCTGCCCCATGTGTCACCCGGGAGACTTTTAAGTTAAAATTCCTGAGGATGGTCGATGGCAAGGGGCAACATAATAATTGGGAGGCAAAGGACAGAGTGTGCGTGCTGCCTTCTGCATTTGGAGACGTTCCCCTGCCAGCATTTCTTTGCCAGCACTTTAAGGCAATGCTGACTGATAAAACTATTTCTCCTTACAGAACATCCATGAAATATCTGGGCAGGTTATGCACAGGTAATCCATTTTCTTTCCCGAGCATGCCCTGATTGGTACCCATTTACGCTGTGGTTTCTCTGCTGAAACAAGAGCCAGACTAGATGAAAGGTATTGTGAAAAATTTACACGTGGGACTGCTCTGTGAAGGCGAAACTCTCCTAATAGTAAACAGACCAACCGTGGTGCGAATCCTGATGCTGAGGTCGCAGTGTCTGTATGTGTATCTGGGGAAAGCAAAGTTAAATAAGCAGGGAAGAGTTGTGTTTCTTCAGAATACCTTATTCACAGCCTTAGCACGTGAAACACAGCAGCACATAGCGCTGCAATCCATCTGCAGCTGCCGTAATGCACTTAGGATGCTGCGGGATTTGGGGTGTGTGAGGAATGGAGAAGTGGGGGAGTGACAGGGGAAAGAAATAAACGGGAGTGAAGTTGCTCCTTTAGACAGCCTCCTTCTATTTCTACCTTCATCTTCCAGGAATCCAATCTAAGGAAGTCTCCTGCAGAGCCTCCCTCATCAGCCCCTCACATCTCACTTCTCTTCCCCGCTTCCCAGGGAAGGGGGGATGCAGGACAGTGCTGACCGGGGGATTTGCCCCCAGCAGCCTTCCCTTTCCCTTTCCCTTTCCCTTTCCCTTTCCCTTTCCCTTTCCCTTTCCCTTTCCCTTTCCCTCTCCCTCTCCCTCTCCCTCTCCCTCTCCCTCTCCCTCCCCCTTCCCCTTCCCCTTCCCCTTCCCTTTCCCCTTCCCCTTCCCCTTCCCCTTCCCGCTCCGTTCTGTTCCCCAGCACCTTGGGGGTGCCAGTTTTCTGGACAGAGAGGCAAGCTGGGGACTGTGGTGTGCTGCAAAACGTGGCTACTCCTATGTGCTCCCAACCAGCCAGCGTTGTGGCCAGCGCAGAACATCTCGAGCTCTCGTGCAGTTACCGGGAGCGGGGTTATCCGAGGCTGGTATTTGCCCCCGACAGCCTGCGCCCACAGACTGGGGCTGTTGCTTCTCTCTGTGTATCTGAAAGACGGGGACGTACCCGGGCAGCAGCTCGGAGCTGGGGACTCCTGCAGCTCCCACAGGCAATCTTAGCTCTTCTCTACACCCTCCCCCAGAAACGTCCCTGTAGTCAAACTGAGCACCAAGCAAAATGACAGGCAGAAGCTCATTGTTACTGCTGCTTTCTTTTCTCTGTCTGCACAGTGATGCGTAGCACAGAATAACGCAGCTAAGAGCAGAGATGCGCTGCTAATACATCCCCTAAACCCCAAATCCTCTGGATGCAGCTGTGGGAGATACGTGAAGATGCAGGAATACATTTTCCCTCTTTAAACGGAGATGACTGCTATGTTATGCTGCTCGCGCTCTCTTTTTCTAATTCAGGGAACGGCACGGCTGCTTTCCTGGTGCTGTGAAACCAGTGAGTGGTATCTGGCGAGGCCAGCTTCACGGGGAAGCCGTGCCAGTGTTAGGCGTGAACTCCAAGTCACACGTTTTTCCAGCGCATCCAAGGGTCAAGGAGACAGCAGCAGCCTGGGGAATCACGGATGAGGGTCAGGACGGTGGAGACTGAGGTGGCAGCCCCAGCACAGAAAGGGGTAGTAGCGGTCTAGAGGAGAAAGGGTGATGGGTGTCTCAAGGGGGAGGAGGTTGCAGAGCACAAAGAGGGAGAAAAGTTAGTGACAATACGGTTCATTGAGAAAAATAATCCCCCAGTCCAACCAGCAGACAAATGGGGCTCAAGGTGCTTCCTGCAGCCTGCTCTGAGGCTGGAGGCCTCTCAAAAAATCACTGATGCAAAAACCAGCAGTCTGCCCTGTCTGCTTGTACACACAGCGTTGAGCAAATAGAAACACATCCCCAGGCCCGAGGAAGGAGAGACAAGCGGCTGAGCAGATCTGGTCAGAAATAATGTGTATTCAGCCAAGGAAGACAAGAGGCAGTGCGAGAGACTACTACAGGGAAACCTAAAATGGGCCATTTGGGATGAAATGCAAATTAAAAAAAAGAAAAAAAAAAAAAGATCCAGGTCATTCTTGAAAGCTTCCAAGCGTGAAACAGTTCTTCTTCAGCTTGGACCAAATTTCAGATCAGCAGGAAGGCAAGAAAGTTCCCCTGAAGCGTTTTTTTAGCCAGCTCTAAGGTGACCTCAGGTAAAGGCAGGCAGCCCGCTAGCGACTGGTGGTCTGGAGGGGTGCTCATGCTCGGGGGGTGAGGGAGCAGCGCTGCTGCCTCTGAGGGCACCTGCTCACGCCCCGTGCCTGTACGAGGGAAGGACTAAGCATCTCTGCGGGAAGCGGGGAGCCTGCAGCACAGGCACCTCGATCTGCAAGAAGGCACGTGCAGAGGACGTGCAAAGAAAAAACAACTCGTGATATAGTGAATCTTCGGTGCAATGAGTCGGTCACGCAGAGATGCGACAGCATCAAATTATGCTCGTGTATTCCAGTAACTACCCTGGGGCAAACTAAGGCTTCAAATGTACTCGATAAATTTGATACTGTTCATAATAAACAGCCTGAGTGAGTAATCTTGGGAAGGTCACTGCCCAAGTGTCGCTGATGCGTTTATACAAAACAGACAGAAATGGCCAAACGTACCACTAATGCCCCGGAGAGCGTGTTCGGCCGCGTGTGCAAGGCTGGACTCCTCTGCCTTACACCGGGCCAGCGCGAGAGGATATCGCCTACCAACTCAGTCTCAATTTTTTTCCAAATCTTGCTTCCAGAGCATGAAGAACTTTATGAAAGTTGTGCTCATAAACTGATGCTTTTTCAAGCTTATATGCTGCTAATTATCTTCCACTACATGATTTTTTCAAGTTCCCTTCTGTTCCTTATTACCGTTGGTGCATTATTATATAGCATAAAGTTACTTAATACAGCGAAAGATTCAACAACAGTTGCAAAGCTGATATAGAAAGAAGGACTGGATTCTGGACTGGTACAGCTGGTTTAAGGTATTTTAGAAGTAAATGAAATCAAATGAGAATTTATAATCCTTCCTGAGGTCTGGATTCCATCAGACTAAACTCATTAGGCATTAAGGTGCAGGTGCAGCTAAATAAAGGATTGTTCTGCTTTCCTTAATACCATAGATTCACATCTCGAGTTCAAAATAAAAGTCTTTTAAAAGCACACGTATATGCTGTGCATCTACTGGCAACGCTTGAAAGAGAAAGTTCAGCTGATGGAATCTTCAAATGCCTCATTTTTGTCGGAGGAATGTGCCCGTTTCTGCACCGGCCGTGCTAGGGGACACGAGCGGAGAAGTGACTGCACATTGGCCTCTTAGGGCTTATTCCTTTCATTTGCATTAGACTTCCTTTCATCTACTGAACAGCTGCCCAAATAAATACCATAAACCTAATTAATCCTCCTTTAATATTGTATTGCCACACCAATACCAGCATCCCCCCAAAATATTCCAGAGTGTGGGTCTACACCCGCGCAGGCTCCCTGCGAGGAACACGGCGGGAGTTGCAGGCACGGGGAATCGAGTTTTTTTTGTGGTTTACTGCGATAAAAGGAAATAATTCAAGAACCAGTTTTCCAGGTTTGAAACCATATGACTTGGTGGATTTCTTAGCTGAAGTCCCAGATTCTGTTTTTGTTGAGAAAGTAGTTTGTGGGATATTACAAAATAACCAGTCGATATCAGACGCGCGGCCATCAGATAAGAATCTCAGCCTTTGATTGTAATCAGCAAAATTTCGTCTTGGAATGTATACACCCCGAGCTGTGCCGTAAGACCGCAATCGGCTGGACCTTTTGAGCTTGTCTAGGCAATAACAAACATCTGCGTCCTTCTTGGCCAGGCAAGCGCGGGGAGATTAGGGGACAACAAACTATTCGGGGAAAAGGTCTGTCCGCCCTGGAGGGGAAATCCCTGCAAAGGCAGAGCTCTCGTCCTGCATCCTTACTGTTGCATGTCCTTCAGGTGTTCTGCACGCGGGAGGTCCGGTGATATTAGCACAGTTTATAACAGGATTATTAGGTAGAAATACGGTGTTTGGAGGGATGGGAGGAAATATTTTGGAAAATAATGGTTAGAGACCTCAATTTCTGCTTACAAAGATACTCTGGAGTGCCCTTCCTCATGAAAGTGGGACTTTGTGGCCTATTTCACATTTTTCTTTGAGATCATCACGTTTGCTCTGTGCTGCCAGGAGAGCTCGGGGGGGGGCACAGCCCCCGGAGTTTGAGGGCCAGGGACCGGAGCGGAGCTGATCACCCAGCCGTCATCCTCGCCGCGCAGCCACGCTCTTCTCTTGCTGCCCGTGGTGGGACTCGTAGCTTATGCATACCATCTCTTTGCTTTCTAGGAAAGTTTGCTGTGCAGCACGTTTATTTTTATGGAGAAACAGCCAGAGGACTGTTTATTCTTTTAATAATTTGGTACATGGGTCTGAGAACTGTGAATGTTAAAGATCTGTAAATTGATAATATCCACATATATTTCCGTTGGTAGATGTAAAGTGCTGGTGTCTTAGAGTGATGGCAAGTTTTAACTATTATTTCAGAAATGTCTTCAGGAAGGCAGGGGGGGTGTGTGTGTGTGTGTGTATATGTGTGCGCACGTATCCAGAGCATGCATGTGACCCCTTTACACTTTAAATGTTGGTGGCCAATGCCCCAGGCACAACAGCATCTGAAGGTTAGGAGAAGATTTATTTTCAGTTTAATTCCCACCCACGATCCCTATTATACAAGAGGAATTTTTTTTTTTTTTTTTTTTTTTGGTACAAGATAAGCCCCTGGGTGACACGAGCAGCACCTAGCCCTGCATACCACACCGCGGATCGCAGGGCTGGATTCCTGACACCGAGCCTCTCACTAGGGTTGGGCCATCCAGGCCTCCTGAGTCAGCCCCTAACAACAGCATTTTCTGTTTTGTTTTGGGTTTTGTGCGTCTTCAAACGCAATTTTGCAATTGCAGTTCTGGGGTAAAAGATCAGCTGTTGTAATACACCCTCGCGTCCTCACATGGGTTTGGTATGAATGAAGGGAACACAGTTCACGTCCTCTTGCGTGCAAACTATTAGAAATAGCACAGAAATGAGAGCACGGCATTTATGACAGCGTCTCAAGGAGCAGGAACACAGATCATTCTTCTCCAGCTCGGTCTCTTACCTCCCAGTCACTGCTCTCAGTCGCTGGACTACAATGCCAGCACGGGGAGGAAAGACGAACCTAAACGCCCTGACTTGGGTTTTTCCCCTACTCTGTACTATTTTCAGCAAAACAGCTCTCACAGTTGTGGACTAATGAGTAAAACGACAGTTACTGTTTGATAAAAAAGTATGTGGGGTTTGCTCGAACGTCCTTCATCATCATTGTGGATTTTTGCATGTATTTCTGTATTCCCAGTGTCAGGTTTTAATGTAACGGTCAGAGGTTTCTGGGATACGGAGTCTAACATTCTTGTGATTTGATTACAATGCGTGCCACTGAGTTGCTGGAACTGTTGTACTCAGAGGTCAAAGTTGTGTTCACACCAAGGAGAGAAGTTTTACACCACGTGTACGATTAGCTGCTCCTCTTCACCTGTCTCGGGAGACAAATGATTCATCGCATAGTGCTGAAATATCTTCATCTTCTGGTTTGGGCCAGGGTTTAAAAGAGTGGTTACCCAAAAGCTGCTTTTTGAGCTGAAGAGAAAGATCTGTGCTGAATGATTCTTTTTCAGCTCTTCCCTTCTGCAGTTTATCACAAGTATATTTGTGTAATTAGGGGGCCCAGTAGTAATGTTGTTAAAATACAAGTGGGCACATTTATTGTTTCCTCCAAAAGGAAACAACCAATCTCCAGCAGTTCTGGTTTTTCCCTGTCTCAGCTGAACATTTACTGCTTTATGTAGCTAGCAGATTGTGAGGCTAAAGTTCCTTCTTCCCGCCCCCCCCTCCTTATTTCTTTTTGTTAAAAAGAAAGAAAAAAAATCCCCTCCTTTCTCTAACAAATGCTGGATTTTTTTAAGGATATGGTCAGAGGGGGGAACTTAAACTCAGCATGATGTTTATACTGCCACACAAGCTTCAGGAAAAGTGATGTGCAGTACTCTTTATTAACATCTAAAAAGTCCCTCTGGGATTATAATTGCTGCACATTAATAAACAAATAAAAGTGGCAAGATTAAAATGTTCAGAATATTTTTACTGATAGAAGCAATTAAGTTTTAACCTTGAAAACCAGGGGAGGAGCAGCATTCTAGCATCGAGCAGGGGGGTAGAACCCTGTTAGCGGTGAACGATTATCGTTGGTGGCATTGTAGGTACTTGGCTGATGTCAGTAAATTGTGGTTAAAATATTGATACGGAAGTATTTGAACATTACTAAACTGTAAGCGCCGGAATTCAGAATTTCTTAGTGATAGTCATTTTTAATCTTCCATTTAAACGATAAACCTGAACTTGCTTTCCCTCGGGGTGCCAAAGGACTCATGAAAGTCAGCGGCGTTTCAGGTACACGGGCGGTGAAACACAACCAGCCCCGCTCCTCACTCGGTAAGAAACGTCTCTCTCCATCGGAATTACAGCTCCCAACTACTGATGCCGTATTATTTTATGAGCATTTTTTTTTTTTTTAGTAGTTCTCCCAGGGTTCTTCTGGCCTCTTTTAAAAAAGTTTTACTGCCACTGTGCTGCGGGAAGAACAATTGGTAAAGTCAGAGGACCGAGGCAGCCCCACCGGTGCCAACGAAACGAGGTGGCTGAAGGCAGGGCTTGCTCCAGCGGCTCTAGTACCGGAGTCAAAGCTCGACCCGATTTACGGCCCCCAAAACTCGGTACAGACACTGTGCCAGCTCCTCAGATGGTGTCGGTCGTGGTGACTTCACCGCTGGCGTGGCCTCGTGCCAGGTTGCTCCAGCCGAGGATATCGCGCGGTGACATCAGCGGCTTTGCACGGAGGTGTAATTCAGCCCAGCATCGCGCCTTGGGAGGTTGCAGCCTAACGAGAGGAAACTTTTTTCTCATTTGAAAGGCGGTTGTGCACAACAGCCAAAGCTTTAAAAAATGAGGCAGTGCGAGATGAACGGCCTGATCAGCGCGACGGTGTTCCCTCGTCATGAAGAGCCTGAGAAGGCACTTGCTCGTTTTAATTATCATTCGAGGGAAGCTGTGCCTTCCCTCTCCCCCTCCTTTTTTTTTTCTTTTTTTTTTTTTTTAAAGGAAGGTAGCTTTTAAGAGCTTGCCACAAAGATGTAAGTTAAAGGATTTTCTCCACTACAAAGCCTGCATAGTTTCCCAGGCCAGGTGGACCCGATAGCACTGACTGCATGCTGAAAAATCTCATCCCCACCCTTCAGGCACTTTAATTGTAAGCCTTTCCAGATCCACTGGATAAACACTGTCAAAATGAACCTGAAAGGGTTGGTGGTGGAGGTTTAGTCCTTAAATAATTATGAGTTTGTCTGTCTAATTACAACATAATCTTGTTTAAACTTGGATGGCTATTTGCAGTGTCTTTTAAATGAGGCAGGCTCAGAAACAGTGAAAACCTGAAAATTTACAATTGTTCTACTTTAAGGCAAGGAAAAAATAATTTTTACTCCTGTACAATTTAATTCAACCTGACAACAGACGAGTCTAACTTGGAAGCTGCTGTGGTAAGATAAAGGTGATGAAGAACAGCGTGGGACCTCCGAGATGCAACCGAAACTTAATACTCTACGGATAAAATTTTTCAAACCGTTTAGAAATAGTTTAAGGTAATTTACGGGAAGACTTGAGTGACAAAGCACATTACTTGGAGTGCCTTTCCTTCACCAGGCACTTTCTAAATTCTTTCTCTTTCATTTCTTTACTCTCAGGAGACTTTTCAACCCAGTGAACCAAAACACGGCTTTGTTTGTTGGTACAGCGCAGGGCTGGCAGCGACGGCAGGCACTGCACCTGCTCCAGTAAAGTGGGAAAATTGGGAGATACACCATAGCGCTCATTAAGAGGAATCTACTGAAACATGAACAATTTGTATTTTGAATATCCTCCAGGAATTAAAGGAGAAATACATAAACAGACCTTGTTTTCACCATCATCAGTTTAAAATAAACTCGTTTAAAGGGAATTTCATGTTTGTTTCATGTACAAAGACAGTACGTACCACTAAAGACACTACGATTATGCTCGAATTTCTTTAAGGAAGCAAAGTATTTTAGCTAGCTACTCCTATTCTTTTAAAGAAAAAATATCTGTTGGCAGTTTTAATGGAATCAGTTAATCCCTCTATTCCTTAGTTGTGGCGGCTTTTTCTACTTTTACATTTTCTCATGCTGAGTAATATCACATTCTTACAATCCATTTCATAACGATCAGAATGGCAACATAAACAAAAGTCCTTCTGCTCATCTATTAATAAATAACTAAAATTGTGGGAGGTTGGGGGAACCATGGAACTGTTTGGATAGTTAGCAACAAAACTCACTGCAAAATAGTTTTTTCTAGGCAGAAGGAATGTGCTATGTAATATCTGATAGATTATTAAAAAATCTTAAACGAGAAGAAACATGAAGTAACAGCTACTCAGAGGATAAATTTCTTCCAAGATTTGCCTTGATCATCAGTGGCTGTGCTGTTCAACATCCCATATATCTCCCTCCCTCTCTCACACATCCACACACAAGCATTAAATACAAAATGTCATGAAAATTCCGAAGTATCATTTAATGTTGGCAGCCCTGCACTGTAAAGCCATTTATATAAAACTGTGGTTGGCAGCTCTCACTCTTCCAT
This sequence comes from Grus americana, assembly GCF_028858705.1. Classification (NCBI taxonomy): domain Eukaryota; kingdom Metazoa; phylum Chordata; class Aves; order Gruiformes; family Gruidae; genus Grus; species Grus americana. Next base: position 14,684,590 of record NC_072868.1, on the reverse strand, counting down.
GGGAACAAATTAACATTGGCATTCCAAACACAGGAAAGTAAGGAAATTAGAAACACAGTTTATATTTGGCCAGCGCTTTGAAATACTGTACCATGCTACTGATGTCAATTAATGAAAAGCAGAATTTTGCGGAGAGGGTCTGGTTTTGAACCACATTAACACACGTTAAACATGTTTGCACAGGAACTGGATTGTAAGCGTCTTGGTTCCAAAACAATAAAGCAATTACACCAAAACTTGTAGTCTCAAAGTTTACCATTAATTCAATCCACTCAATCTGGATCACTAAGGGATTTTCACTGACTTCAAGATGTAGACGACGCAAACGTTTCAAAGAACGTGCAAGGCGTGGTACCGTGGGGCTTGCGCATAAAGCTGCTGTAAATCAGGTAAATTTATGTATGAAGAATGGCATTGTACAACGTACACCCAGCTGGAGGGGGTCTCGGCAAACTTTGTCGTTTTCATCAACAAAATAAGGATTTCCGAAAGAGATACTTGAGTTAGAATCGCTTCAAACTTTGCTACCTGCAACCTTTTCCTTAGCAAAGGTGTTTACTGACAAAATCTTAAACGCTTCTGGTTTTCGCATGTAGACCAAAAAAAATCTAGATGGCAGTTTATCTCCTGGCACAACTCCACCGACTCCAGTGGAATTACTCCAGCACGGAATTTGGCCCCGCCGTCTTTACAGCACACTGTTTATTTGTACTGTGATTCAGATATTTTGATACCAGGAATCTTTCATCACTGAAGTTTCTCCATATGAAATATGTCTTGTATTAAGAAATATCAGTTTCACATTTTTGTCAAACATCATTTGTTAAATTATGTTTGTTGCAAAGATGGGAATTCAGCTGTAGTTCAACAACATGGATGGGGCTAATAATGATAAGCAGTGACTAATAGGAGCTGGTTCGTGTTTTGATTATTTTCAGCAAAGGAAGCCTCCCTCAAAAACAATTTCAAGATTAGGAGAGAAAACTGTCTGAAGCTCTAGCAGAAACCACTGCCGGCGCATTATTTCAACACAGGGGCACTTCTTTGGCCCAATTCTGTTCTCCGTTGTGCTAGTGTAAATCAAGAGGGAGTTTATGGGAATTACTTTGGACGTACAGTTGTATAAACGAGACCACAGGGCCAGCTTCGGTAGACATCTGACAATTTACACCAAAGAAGACCTAGCCAAGGATTTTCTCTCGGGTTTCCATTTTCCAAACACACGCGTGTGCAGAACCTTACCCAGGTGATTAGTCCTCGTGAGCAGTCCCGCTCACTTCCAACAGTTGTAGAATGAAAATCTTCATCCTGAAACTAATCTAAACAGCTCACTCATTTCTTTAGAGGTTCCTTCCCTTTAGAGAAGAAGTATATAGATATAATAGCAGATTTTATTTTTATGTATATAAAATATATATAGTTAATTCACGTATTTCGATGCAGGCCCTGGAGAGGAGGACGGTACCACTGGAAACAGCTTAAAATATCGTGGTCTCTTAATGCTGTGTATCAGCAGGTAGTCTCTTTATCTGGCCCCCTATCAAAATGTGCTTACTTGTGTTCTTGCTCAGATGACTTCACCCATCACTGCAACTTCTCACTGGTATTCATCAAGTTAGAACAATTTAGATGCGTAAAACTAAATGTGTTATCATTTTAACCACAAATTAACAGTTTCCACATAAATATTAGCATTTCCTCACTTGGTCCAAGGATAGGAGCCATAATGGCACTAACAGTATATTTGATTTAAACTAATTAAAAACAGAGGCTCTTGCAATTTAATATATTGATTTTACCAGTGGGACTTAAATCTTTTATAATAAGTGTACACAGCTGCAGCACTCACCCACCGCCACTTTTAAACCTAATCCCTGCATTCCTCCTGACAATAACATGACAGGATCCACACATCCCAGTATTAGCCTTAACCCCGGTGACACTGCCAGAATGTATTAAACTAAAACATCGCAGTGTCCTATTTAAAAGGAGCCTGTCAACAGCCCTGACTAGGCTTTAATACTTATAATCTTTTTTTTAATTAATGTTTCCAACCACTTGTGTAACCTTCTCTCACGCGTCTCTTCCCCCCCCTCTACTCGAAAACGTGTTTCGAGCTTATTTACAGAGGAAAACGCAGCCTGGTTTCCCGCTGCCCGCCCAGAGGCCATGAAACCCCCTTTGCAAAAGGAGCGACGGGGGGACGCACGCACACCCACACAAGCAAAACCGACGGCAAGCGGGGCTGGGGTGGGAGCGGGTCCTGCACGCTTCACTTGTGCCCAACTCCTCCTACAGGCATCACGAGATCTGGCCATCGGGGCTCGTCTCCTCCAAAGCACTTTGCCAGCCGTTGCGTTTTGGCTTTTAAACTACAGTTCCCAGTGGGGGCTTCCCCTCCCCAGGACGGCCTGTGTGGGAACAGAGGAAAGACCCCGCTTCTGGGAGAAACCCGCCGCAGAAGCGTGTGAGCGGGGGGGACAATTCCCACGTCCTTTCTCCTCGCACGAGGACATCTGTCCTCGGCTGCTCCGTTCTCTGCTCCCACCGCACCCGTACGGCGGAGGTAAACGGCTCCTGCTCTGTCCTGCTATTTTGCACCTGAAAATTAGAAAATGAATTCATTTCTCTCTAGAATAGGTCTGTACTTTCAAAGAATACCCGCCGGTTACTTGCCGCACGGTCAGCGTACTTCATACCTTTAGTTCGCTGCAAGCTTTCTACCTGAGCTAACCTTATCCCACCAAGTATTGCATATATCCATACTGTCCAAAGCAATTACGGGAGGTACCTGTTCAGGCTTGAGAGCTTAGAACAGCGCTAGGTGGAGGAGAAAAAAAAAAGAGGGGGGGGGAAAAAAAAAAAAAAGCCGAGGGCTTGGCCTAATGTATGGACAAACCATGTGATCATGACCAGGCATCCAGGGCTAACATTTAATCTGCTTTGTTTCAAGTGGGAAATATGTGAAGATCAAATAAGTTCAAATCCAGGTCAAATATCCTTGAAAAATCTTTGATTTATATAAGCAGGAAAATGAGGTTTAAAAGAAGTGATTATGAAAGGGTTACTAAAAACACAGCTGTACGCGCACTCTTATATCTGAGGCTCTCCAAAGAAAAACTGTGTGACATCTATATTAACCTTTGGCTGCACACCAATGAAGGCCTGTAGTGAGCTGGAATGCAAGGCAGCCCCTTCCAAATTTTAACACAAGCCAGGTTACAGCTGCAAATGCCTGCAGCCCGTGCTCACTTTATAAAGTATTCCCCGAAGGAAATTTTTTAACTGTTATAGAATCTTTTTCTAATACCCTACAGTGTTAAAGCCTGTTATTAAAGGGCAAAGAGATGGTTCTCTATGCCAAACACTTGTCAACAAAAAGGATAGCCAGATGGTATGAAATAAAAGGAAACTTGGGGGCTCTTCAGCTTCTTGATTTACATTAACAAAAGCCACTTTCACGTGCTCCTTCCAAGAATGACTAATTCCCGCGCCCCCCCCCCCCCTTATTTTTTGCCAGGATTAAACAATGTTGCTCATTTTGTAATCAACCGTGAGACAAATTAACAAATTACATATCACTTGTGCCGACTCTTTTAGAAAATATTCTAAGCAAGTCTGTTTACCAAGGCAAGATTACCCACGTAAGAAAAACTCAATTATTTTTAGAAGAGAGGGTCTAAGTAATCTAGAGGATGTTTACTCTTTAGTTGCTGTTTATAAACTTGAAATTAAACTCCTGCAAAAAATGGTTTGTGTTTTTTCAGTTCCTAAAATGTATCAGTTTGTAAACTGGACTTGGATCTGAAACAAAATTCCAAATACTGAAATCATAGTAATAAATTCTATAAAATTAGCCAGCAATTAACTAACTTAGTCAGACCACTGTGGCTAATTTGTCTTTTAATTTACATGTAGCTTCATTCTTGACACAAATCCATTCCCCATCCATCTTAGCACAGGTGTAAGCTAAGACAAAATGTAGCCTGTGAATTAACTGGTTATAAATCTAAATCTAATTAATTGCCAAGATTTTACAGTAACATTACATGCTTAGTACAAAGCTCCCTGCAAAATAACTCCGAAACGGAGCACCTGTATTCTGGTTCCTCCCTCCCGATACCCAGTATAAATTCTCTGGAATAAATATACACAGTATCTCCATAGAAATCAATGGGCGGGGGGTGGGGTGGGGTTTGTTGGGGTTTTTTGCTATGTAGCCCAGTAAATCTTGCAACATTTTTTTTTTTTTACAGTTTTTTTTTCCCCTAGAGTTGTACAACTAGATAGATAAAGAATATGAATAAAGCAAAAAAGTGGTTTTGTAGATTAACATTTGGAAGCCTGGAATAATATATTTTATTTATTGAAATTTAAAAGTATTATTTCTTTACTCACTTTTACTTCCTCCATTCTAAGATGAAGCTTTATTATGCTGTGACACTTCCCCATTGTGATGGCTTGAGTATAGTAATGAAAGCCTACCTGTGAAACGCAATGCTCACAGAGTATCTCTTACAAAACTAGGACACAGTTTACTACAGTCTGCGTTTAGCAATTCAGCTCTGCTTTAAAAGGGATCATTGTAGAAAGTCTCAAAAAAAATATCAGTTCTACAATAGATCTTCTAATTTTCCCTGAATGTCATAGAAAACTGTACGTATCAAAGCAGGTGTTGTATTTGACTATATACGGGAGTGAGCGGCTGGTCTAATTCATTAAAACGTCCATAAACAAGCCCGTCTTTGTCCTATAAAGATGAAAGACCGATGACTATAATGGGATGAAAGGTGTGCACAGTGATGAATAAAGCTACTATAGATCTATGTCCTTTTTAAACTCGTCCTGGCATGCACTGTTGACAAGGGAACAAAACAGTGCAGATAAACCTCCGAAAGGTGCCTTGCTGGTAATTATTCCACCTGTCCTTCTTAAAACTACTGGATTTTGCCTGCGCTCTTACTGGCCATGCCGACGGCAATTCAATAAAATGATAATGCAGTATTTTGCAAAAAGAACACTTTTGGCTTTCTAAGCCAACTACAAAACCCAGCAGGTCGAAATGAATGAATATATCCACTGTAGTCATCGCATCGGCACATCGATTATTGATCGTGTACGGTTTATACAGCTATAACCTGCTCTGTAAGAAGTTCTCGCTTAGAAAAAGACATATCCAAAACGTGATATTTATTGCATGGTTCATGGATCAATTCCACTCATTTGTATTCAACGTAATCAGGGACCTGAATATTAATTCCTTGGATGTGAAAGGCCCATGGGCTGCAAAGGTGACTCTCCCTTAGGGAGGAAGCACGGGACGGGAGGGCTGCAGTGTTATTGATGGAAGTTGTGCAGTAAATAACGACACCCGAGGAGCAGAGCTGCTTCCCCAGAGCTAAACTCCTTTCCATTAGGTACTCACGTGCTTCATAACGGCCCTCTCCTCTCTACCGAAATGGAAGCAGAAGCGTGAATTTGGCTATCGTTATTTCTACGTCCTTTGTCTTCTGCTGGGGACTCTCCCTGCGCTCTGGTTCTACATGGTGTAGGACCCAAGAACCACGGAGAACAATGTTAGCAAGATCACTCTTATCTCTGAAGTCAAATATTTGACCGCCATTGGTACTTTTGGCTGCTCAAATATTTGATTTTAAGTGTATCATTGCTGATCGGCTTAAGTACTAGCAGCGATTAGACAAACACTGTAATTCGGTATGATAAGCACCAGCGCTCTCCAGGAGCGCAGCCCTCGGGCCAGACGTAATTCAGAGCTCCCCACTGTGAAGCTTATGGTGGTTAACAAGGAGGTGCAGCTCATGCAAACTAGAGATCTCCGCCAGCGTCCCGGGTCTCCCTGTCACGCAGGAACTGTGCCGGGATGGCTACCGTGTCTAATAATTATTAACGCGTGTCATGGAGCCTTTACAGCTACTGATCTTTTTTCAGTTAGCTAAAGCGCTGGGATTAGAGAGGCGGTGATTTAGGTGGTGATTTAATCTTTGTTGCCTCTGAAGTTCCAGACAGTGGAAGTGTCCAGAACAGTGACATCCATAAAGGCGTTAATGGCTTTATTGGCGATGGGGGTGTCTGTATTCCCTAGCGGGTTACGTGCCAGAGGTGGGCTCCTCTTGCTCTTTGCATGTCCCTTTGTTTGGGACAAAGTTTGAGTTGATCTTGGTTTGGGAATACTATTCGGATTCTGTCTTGGACTTGCAGGCACCCAATCTGTACGCGTGGTGGTTTCGGAGCTGCACATGCTGAGGTCTAAAAATGGATAGAGTGAACCAGGGTCTATAATTATATATTTAAAATAGAATGCTCATCCCGACAATGTTTAACTCAAATCCGGCCAAGTCAGTCCACGCGGGTGTGCAATCTACAGCAAGCAAATAGAAATCAGATTGGGCCGTGGCATCCAATTAGAGAGGCCTAGCGAGCCGCATACAAAGCATGCCAACTTTCGTATCATTTGCATAAACCCATCCACATGTGCTTGTGAAAAGAGGCGAGTTAGCTGCATAAACTGGGGTCAACTGAAAAAGCTGCAGGAGTAAATAAGGATTTACTGTGGAATCCCTCCCAAGCCGTTAGGGAAACATGTGCGAGCAGCTCGGCCCCTTTGGCCGAGGGAGCGCGGCGCTGGGATGCCGCAGGGAACTATCCGTCTAAGCAGCTCTGCATCCCGCACGATCGCCAGCCCCGCACCGGGACCCGTGGTCCTGCCTGGGTTTCGTCTCTTCCTTGGGGGCGCGGGCTGCGGAACAGACCTGCTAATCGTCCTGTTCAACTCCTACCTGCAAATCCAATTTCCGAGGTGCAGCAAGTAACTATCGAAGGGAGCAGACGACACAGAACTTAGCGTGTCGGGGTGCGGGGTGGAGCGTGGCGGGAGCTTGTGGCTGTCCAAACGCTGCGATGGAAAGTCAGAGCCCGCTCCTCCACATCGCTGCCATTCAACCTCTCAAAGCGGCCACCTTCCCGAGGGCCGCTACCTGCCCTTCCTCGCCCGAGCGGGCTGCCACCCATCCGACCGGCTGCACGACCGGCTGCCTCTGGGTCCGACCGGGGCCACCTGCGCCGCCAGCCCCTGCCCTCCCGTTGGTGGCCAGGACCCCGCTCCAGCCTCCCCCCACCGGCACGGCTCCCCCGCCCGGTCGTCCCGGCCCCGGGGCCCCGCCGCGGGCAGGCACTCACCCAAGTTGACGAAGCTCATGACCATGTCAGCCTCGGTGAGGAAGTTGCTGTCCTGCAGGCTGGCCAGGGGCGGCCCCTGGGTGCTGAAGATGGGCTTGTAGGGGTAGGAGAAGCCCTCGCCCTCCTCAGCGGCGGCCCCCGCCGCCCCCTCCTCCACGGACATGGCATTGTAGAGGTCCAGCATGAACATGGGGGCCGAGTTGTGCTTGCCGTGGAGGTGGGGCCGCGGGCGGTGCGGCAGGCCGAGGATGGAGAGGATCTCCCGCTGCATCTCGCGGCGCTCGGGGCCGCGCAGCCGCCGGTGGATGAAGCTGGAGTGCACCTCGTTGTCCACCGTGAAGTCGGCGAGGACGCAGCGCAGCCAGAGGGCGGGGGCGGCGGCGCCCAGCACCAGGAGCCAGGAGGCGGGCTGCCCGCGTCCCGCCGCCGGCATCGCGGCGCGGCGGCGGCGGCGGCTGCGGAGGGGCGGCGCGGGGGGCGCGGGGCTGCCCCGCCGCGGGACGCGCCCCACCAGCATGCGGCGGCGCGGAAGGGACGGCGCGGCCCCGCGCTCTACTGCGGCGGCCGGCAGCCCCCGCGGAGGCGCCGCAGCCCGCTCATGGCCCGCCGGCGGGGGCTGCGGGGCGGCCCCGGCCCATGGACGGAGCGGCGGCGGCGGCCCGAGGCGCTTCCCCCGGCAGCGGGAGCGGAGCGGAGCGCCCTGCCCGCCGTCCCGCACGCCGCGGCGGAGCCGTGTGTGCAGCGCTCGGCGGAGAGGCAGCGGGAGGTTGTCTCTGGTGGGAGGAGCAGGCTGGAAAACCCAGGCGCTCTCGCTCGCCCGCTCCAAACCGCTTGGGAGAGAAAAATCCGTGTAACTGCCTAGAGGAGGAACATCTGATCAGGTTGCTTTTCAGGATGTTTGTGGAGGCTGCTGGCTTGGGGGAGAGGGTGAGCCGGTCCCGAGTGCTTAAATTAACGTGCACGTAATTAAGGAGAAGACACCCCAGGAGGGAGGGTGGTTTATGTATAAGGAAGGGGCCCAAACTCCCAGAGAGTTTATAGACGCAAGTATATCGTCTGTCTGGACAAACACGCGTACACAGGCATGCTTTTTTCTTCCCTTCCACACTTTTTTTTAAAAAAAAAGAAGCACAGACGAGGAGCGACTGTCCAGGATAAAACCAACAGCACTAAATTATTTAAAACGTGATGATTATATATTCACGCACGTAGGCATGTATGTCTGTGTGCATGGAGCCCCTGCTCGCTTTTTCCAACTGGCAGCGGGGAGAGTTCACGGAGAAGCATTAGAAATCCGAGGGGGGGGTTATCATACAGGAGTGATAAACCCAGCAACGTTTACTTGGATTGGGACCATCAACCTGTGCACACGGTGGTTCGTGCCATTACGCTATCCTGCTCTCTCGCCTTCCCCTTCCCTTGTGCTCTCTGGTGCACGTGCCTTTCTGGGATGCTGTCCTGAGATGGACTGTCAACTTTTTAAAGCAGTGACTTTTTTTTTTTTTTAACTCAGTGGGTGTAACATCTACAGTAATGGAGTCCCAGTCCTGATTAGTCCCGGTAGATGTCTACTGCAACAGTAAATAATAATAATAATCATCATCTCAGATAACAAATACTGCTTCCCAAATCTTACTTGGAAAGCAAGGGGAAGGTAGGACAGAAGGGTTTATCTGGGACACTGAATCCAGCCCGAGGTAATTTCAGAAACCATATATATACACACTAAGTTTATGCTGACATTAAGATTCATTCCTTAGGCAAAGGAGGAAGAAGAGTGGCAGGAGAGAAAGGAGGTCAGCGTTGTGCTTTTGATAGATCGTTTATCTGATGTTTTCAGACACGCAATATCCAGTAGTATCCAGCACCAGATCCTGCGTCTGTTCTGGAAACTGGTATTCAGCACTTCCTTTAGCTCTTTATGTTTAAAATCCTTTTGTGAAAGGCAGGTAACTACTCATAAAAGCTGCATGGGAAACATGTTGAGTGATTTAGTGTGCTTGTATGCATGCATGCACACCTCTTAATAACAGGGAAACTGAGGCATGACATCGAAATGACTCACGGAGCTATTGAAATAGTGGTGGAACCAGCATTAAACTCTTAGCTCAGTCCTAACACACGTTTAGGAATGGCTCAAGCTCTGGGAGGATGGTGTGGGAAGAGAGGTTGCAAAGCCCAGTCCACCTTAGGTAAGATGAGAACACTTGCTAAACTCACTGGTGGTAACGGGGTGCTCAGATGCCACCCCTGTAGCTGCCTTCCCATCACTCCCCACTAATGAAAACACCAGTGCCTAAGCAGTTGCATTTTGGATGCTCAGTTGAGATCAAACTCTCTAGCACCTTTTGTACTTCCTGAGGAGCAGCACTAACCTGCTCTTAACCAGGCTGGTATTTGCTTAAATTTCTCTCTTGCTGAGGGTGTGGTTTCTAGACCAATTTAAGCTGATCTAAAACCAGGCTCCTCCTGAGAAAAATGGGTTTTTTTTCTCATCCCACCCCAGCCTGGACCTTCAGCTGTGCGGCCCCACAGCTCTCCCATGCTGGTATTAGCACACAGGTCAGGAAGCTGATTCTGTTTTAAAAAGTAATCTGGTTTTAACCATTTATGTATTTGGTTTTGCTGAATTAATTTTCTGCTGGATCAGCTTCTTGCTCTGACTGACTACATATTGCGCTGGCACTAGGGAGGCCACAGGAATGCACAGCTGGGGGCAAGGAGAGGGTGGCTGGGCTGGGCTGGGCTGGGCTGGGCTGCCGTAGGTTGGCTTAAACTGGTGGTGGAAGGGCAGACAGATGATTCAGTATCGCTCCGCTCTCCCGTTCAGCTGCAGATAACTTCACTTTCTTTTTTGTTCCTTGTAGGCAGTTTGTTTTTCCTGAGTTTTGAGTGTTGGACTTTTCACCAAGCAGCAGCAGGGCAAGGACACTTACCTTTGTCATGGACAACACGATTAAAAAAATGTGTAAGGATGGACGAGTGGACTGGAGAGCAGGTGTCCCTGCTGCCTCAGTTGCTTACACCTGAATTGCTTGTAGCTCACATTTAAAAAGGGACTAAACTTCAGGTCAGGCTTGTGCTTTTCGCTCTTTGCGAGAAAGGAAAGGGTAGTTTGGGAGGTTTGGATCCTGACTCGTTAGCACCGTAGGTAATGACTGTTGAAGCTGTGTCATTGAAGAAGCAGCAGTGGAGGAAGAAAAGTAAACCTTGAAACCTCTTGATTTGACAAATTTCTTGAAAAAGTGATGTTTGAAGCTATTTCCTTCTTGTTTTGTTTGTTTAAGTGGTCTGGGTTTGGCCAAGTTTAGATACATCCTGATTTAACACAAGATATGCTCATTAAAGAGGGGCTGCAACTGCATCCTATGCTTTCATAGGAAGTGTTGAGAGGGTTTAATTTTTTATAGTAATATTTTCTATGATCCTATTGCACTAGGCACAGCATTAAATAAATGCTGTAGTTTGCAATGGGGGCACCGCTTGCATGTATTATTAAAACAGCGTAACAAAAAGACTCTAGGAGTGTGCGATGAGAAAGGGGATCTGTTAAAGAGTAATTTTTTGAGTGAGAGGTCCTCAGCTCCTGACTTCAGCGTGCTTTGGGGCACAACAAAGAGCAGCATTTATCCTGGTGCATACAATAAAGGATGATGCAGCTCGAACTGCAAAGGTTCAGTCCTCAGAGCCGAGCTTGAATTTCAAATACCTTTCAAACAAGAACGGTACAAACTGGATTGCCTTGCTCATGGACGTCTTTCTCTTCCCTCCTTCTTGCCTGCTGCGTAAACCCCATCCTGCCTCCTGTCGAATCAGTTCCATACAGGTTGCTGAAATATTGGCACCCTCGTGTCATTGCCTTTTTCCTCCTCCTTCCTGGATCAATTAAGAAACCAGTTTTTCCTCTTACTCTTCTCTGCCTCTCTTGTCTATCCTCCTCTACTTGAGAAGGAAAACTAAATACTTACGATGAAGTAATCCCTGTTTGTTGGCATTTGCTGCTTCAGATAATTTCTATAAAAACAAACTCCCAATGTTTCTGAGGTTCTGCGCAAGCCGCATTACCAATTGAGTAACTTTTTGATCTCTTTGAGCTTCGCGTGTTTGCTCTTATCTGATTTTTGTACCAACCGCTGCCGTTGTTTTTGTTTGTGTGGAAGTCAGTGTAGTTGGAAGCATGTCTTTAGGAGATAAAGGATCTGATTTTTAAAACATGAAATGGACAAAAATTTGCAGGTTTGTGCTTGATGAATTTGTATGTGCTGCTATCATCATGGCATACCCGTATTAGGCGTGTGCCAGTGGCAGAGTTTGGCCATTTGCATTCAGTTTTACCAAATGGGCAGTAAAAAGTGTCGGTCTGCTCAGAAATTCATTTCATGACTTTTTTAAAAATCAGACACAAAGCATTTTTTCCTCTTTTCTGCTGAATCAGTTTCAAGCTCCTTGCCTTCCTACTTTGATGTCCTCTTTTTAACTTTAACCATGTTTCTTTTCCATTCTGTTTTGCATCTTCTCTCATTTGTCTTGAACAAAGTGCAAGTCCTAAATTATAGCCAACTTTTTTCTTCTTCCAAATATTCCCACTAAAATAGCATGTGTTTGGGGAATTTTGAACTCTTCCTCTGGGCCCTGTGCATGCACAACACTTATATAACAAAAATAATAGCATTATTATTTGTATAAGAAGGCATAATTAGCTTGCATATTTAATTACGTTATATGGGATCAGTCTTATCAAAAGTTTCTATTCATCTCTTCAGCATTATTACTGAGAACATATTCACCAACATGAAAGTAAGCGCATTACGGGTAAGCTGTTACATTAGCTCTAATCCAGGAATTTGAAGAGATCTGGGTTGGACTATACCGATTATGTTCTAAAAATTAAGTATTGCTTCTCATTGCTACTGATCAGAAGAGCGTCAGAAATGAAATCTGTGTTTTGGGGTATGAAAGGGCATCATTACCTCTGGAGATGCTAGTGAGTGCTAAAATAGAAAATGGTCTTTGGGTTTATGAAATGGGACGATCGTGCTGAATCTCATGTTCACCAACTGCGTAAGGTGGACAAAGTTCAGTCCTTCCCAGTCCAGCACTTCAAAGTACTTCACTTTACGAAACTGGATCTCCACGGGGATTCTTTTGTTATTAACTCCAGGGAACAATGGAAATGAGTTCATATCACTGAAACATTTATAGTATTTTATTTATTATACATCTATACACAGCTTAAATATAGGCCTATGCTGTATTTTATGTTTGTATATAATTGTATATTGGCATGAGCATGTGTATGTGCGCGTTCAGCAGTATACTTCAATAATGTCTTTAAACTTTATGTAAATAATGTATTTCTGTGGCACAGACGCGTACATCTGAGTATTGTTTAATGTCGTACCACTTTTAGGTCCGTATATTACCAAAGCAGCCCAAACAAAACTGAATTTAATTTTGTACTATTCAATTATTCTGTGCACACTTGATTTGCTTGAAGCTTTTGGCATAAACCCAGACATTTCCTTCATCGGTCACACTGTAATCTGAACATCTGAAATCTTAGGCTTACGTTTGTGAAAAACTCTGCCGAGAACGTATTGTATTCATATGTCACTGTTAGGAGCGGGCTTAGGGATGCCGCAGCACCTTGGAAATGTGGCTCTGAAAGTCTGCTTAGTTGTAGCGTTTTCTTATCATAAATGGTGATATTTGCTTCCACAGTCCATCATCAGACAATCAGGATTCTTCTTATTAACATATATTCATATCTTCGGGAGTATCTTTTAGTTTTCTGCTATTTGTATTCACGAAAGATAGAGGTGTTCGGTGTTTTTACACTCAGCTGTGTACAAAAAGCATAGGAAACCTATTCATTGTTTTCAAAGTGAACAGTAATAACTGATTCTGACCTGTAAAATGCAATGGGACAAATTTGGATGGCTTTACTCTTTCTCTCCAGGCAGGTGCAGAGTAATACCTCAAAAGAACCATTATTTTGTGCCTTTATTCCAATGTGTACATAAATGCTTGCATAACCCTTGCACAGCTGCTGTACAAACTACTCATGCCACAAGTATTAGTAATCCTGACAGGGGAGGTTGCATGGAAAACTGGGGTGTGTATGCTAAACCATATGTACCATGCCCCTGAATCATAAAACTTTCTGTTGCTGGAGCAGAGAGATCTTTGGAGACTGCGGGTTTTACAGGTCTGGAGGAAGGAGGATTACACGTAACAGCTGCACCCCACAGTTTCTCTCCTGTTGAGGCTTATCTTGTGCATTTAAATAAGCAGGAAACAGAATTTGGTCCAACATTATCTTAATATGGTCTCAGCTTCTACCTTTATTTATATTTCATTTCCATAGGAACAATTATTTGAACAGTTTATTTTGAAGAGCCGCTCAAATTGGAAGCTCTGAGCTGCCAACTCCGAGCTGCATGGGGCTGCGGAGATACAATGCGCATTTTTTGTCTCTGGTTCTGCCTCAGAAATAACTTTCTTTATATCTGTGATGATTTACAGCAGTGCTTCTGAACTGGTCTGAAACAAGATGGAAGTTGGAGATGCATTCGATTCTCTAAAGCCCCGGCCACAAAAATCCCTTCCCGCGTTGCGCGGGGTAGCAGGGTTTGGCCCCAGCTCTCCATGGCTTGAGGAACGTTCCAGCTCCTGGTCCGACCGAGGGAGGAGGTTTGCCACATTACAAGTGGCTGCATGAAGCAATCTCCCAGAGCTTTAGCAGCAGAAAATCATTAATCAGAAGTTTATGCTGAGGGATTTTAAAGTAATAAGGAGGGACTGTTTCCTCTGCTGGTGTAAACTGGCAGAGCACCCTGTGAGTAGACGGAGGTATACTTATTTACACCAGCCGGGGATCTAACCCGGGGCTCTCCCGTGACTCTCTGGAGTGGTTGGTATTACTGCTGCTCTTTTGGGGGAGGATACTTGGGTTGTAAGTGCAACGCTGCAAGAGTTTATCTCTCTGAGACTGGGACTTCTAAGTTTTCAGTTGGGAAATTTTTGCTTCCTAAATAGTGCTTAGCGTGCGCTGAGTTTGCTCTGTGAAGTGCATCTTTTCAGCATTCATCCAAAGCCTTTTCTGCAGTTGTCTGAGCCCTATAGGCAAATATATACTGTTAGACTATTAAGATAATTTTTCAGTTAAGACATCGTCAAACTGCAAGCGGGACAATAGAAACAAACCCCCTTTTGTTCTGGCTAAACTGTTCCTAATGACCCCCTCTACAAACAGTGGCACCAGCGGAGGGCTCAACAAGGCTCTTCATTGAGACCCCTTTCAAAAGGACAAGCAGAGCAGAACATGGGGCAGAAACTCTCCCAGTTACTGCACTTTGCTCCGCTTTGGTGGTCTGACCACAAGAGAGAATCTGTTGTTTTTGTTGTTCAAGGCACCCAAAAAAGAATAATTTAAAAGCATGAATTTCTACAATTAGCATCCTATAAAGAGTCCTAAATATTTGGATTGTCAGGAGAAGAGCAGAAGGAAGCAGTTTTGTTTGTTTACTTAAATCAAGGGGCTATAAAATAGATTCTTATGAGTTCCATAGAAAAGCTTAATTTTTTTTTTTTTTTGAGATCAGTTATCTATTAAACTCACATTAAAATAAAAATGTAAAGTCCAGAGGAGTTAACATTTTTACATTCCAGTAAGATCGTTTGTTTTGGGGGTAAAAATCATCTTTGTGAATAGCGTGTGTTCATCGTGAGCAGGGGAAAGGCTTCAGCTGTTTAGTTTCTAGAGAACTTCAAGATACGGTGACAAACTGAAACCACTGAGGACCAAACTCCTCTTCTTCCAGGTGGATAACTGTAGGATAACTGTAGGACACTCCGTATGGATACGGGTAGCGTAGGCAGTGTGTCTTCACGCAGTTGAGGGCTATGGAGATTGTGAATCACTTTGATTATTTCTGTGTCTGTTTCTGCGTCCTGAATCCATCAGAAGAATAGCACAGGAGACCTTCCGTTTAAACGAAAACCTATTTACAGAGCATCTTTGTTGCATGTAATTGGGAAGCGATGGTAGGTCAGGCAGCAAAAGTCCATAATTTGGATGATTTTGGAATTACCCTGATTACATTTGCAAATAGAAATGCCAGTTTCTTCTGAAAGAAGCTGGAGTTTGTGTCCTGGCATCTGATTTAGTAGGGTATTTCTAACTTACAGCATGGGCTACTGCTTCATTTGGAAACAGATAGGAAGAGATCATGGAAGGAGAAGAGAGAAGAACATCCGTTAAGACAGGAACCACATATTCTGAGTAAAGGCTAAATCACGGAGAAAAGTAACTCCTACCAGATTCAGAACACCTTCAAGTCCCCCCGATATGATGGGGTCTGAGGGTGCTCTGCCGTTCGTGGGACGGGCTCAGCAGTTCGCAGCTTTGGTTCCGTCGTTTGGTTATGGACAGTGTCCACGCTCCTTCATAGGAGAGTGGGATGGAAGGTTTCAGTGTGTCTTGGAAAAAAGAAGGACTTGGGTAAGGGCGGGATGAAGGTCTAGCGCCCTGTGCCAGGATACTGAGAGAAAGAGAAATGTCAAAGAAATCTTTAAGAGATTTCCGGTAGGAACAAAAGAATCTTTGTGAAAGATACTGTCAGCAAGTCTAATGGAAGGAATGGGGACGTCAAAGGAATTGAGAGGATTTGCAAATTGTTTCTAAGCCTTGAGGCAAGGACAAAAAGCTGAACATTTACTGTTTACTATATTTGGTATGTATGGAAGAGCAGTTTGGACATCGAGGGAGCTAATAAAATGCAGAGCCTAATTCATCCCTCTACTGTGAGCTGTGCTGTTGTGCTAGGGATGGAGAAAATGCTTCTGTTAAAGGACGGGTCCCAGGAAGAGCAGCTGAGGCTTGACCTGGCCTTTTGTGAAAACGACTGGTTTTGGTGGCAGCATTGCCAGGGTCCATAAGCATGCATCAATGTTTTCCGTGAATGCAATTTTAATTTTCTTATTTGTATGCATGTCATCATTGCACAGAGTGCTGTAGATCCAGTTTTCTGGATTAAATATGGTAACTGTGTAATGTGAAAGCATGGAGGTACAGTATTAATTTTGTCAGATCTTTCCTCAAAAATCCACATTTGAGGATTTACTGCAAATTTCTGAAAAAAGACTAACTGTGTCTGACTGAAATCTGCTGCCTCAGAGACGTTCTGGTTAAGCCCAGCTGGGTAGGTTGAAAAAAACACCTTGTCTTCTGAATCTATCTACAGAAATTTATGGGAATTAATTTATCAGAACAAATGAAGAGATGGATTTCTAACTGTCTTTAATGTCATGTAAACCAATTTTATTTAATGTTTTAACTAGAAACTCTCATGTTTAGAGGTCATATTAGGGATGCAATAACTGTTAATCATGAAGAACAACGGTGTCAAAGAGGATCATTTTTTCTAGTTTTTGTACAATTATGTTAGGATAAAGATGAGGAAACAGTAACAACATTAACTTTATATAAACTTTGACTGATGCAAAATTGCTTTCTCTCGAAAGTGACAAATCTGGTTCTACATGTATCTCCTGAGCCAAAATATTTTTCTTACTGTCTTTCAAACAAGCTCGTGATTCTCTTAGATTTTAATAACGTTAGTAGTTAGTTATCCCAGCGCAAATAAAAGCTTTCTGCAAACTTTCAACCTATGCTGAGAACAGTAGGACACAGGCATAGTGGTATAAAGGAGCGATCTTTAAAATTTTCTGATTTGCAGACTTTGGCGGCAGCCAATTCTTTATGTCACATCCAAGCAATCTGTCTTATTTACCTTTTTGGATCCCTGTAACCTTATGGGCCCCAAACACTTGTGAAGCACACTTTAAAAATCCGTGATATAGGACAATACAGAATGCACAAATCAAATCAATTTTCCCGATGCAAGAGCTAAATGTTTCTCACTCTTCTAAAGGCCAGCAACTTGGATGAAGTTGTAAGAGAAAAAATGAATTGAAGAGTTAAGGGTGGTGCACTGAGAATTAGAGCTGTCCAGAAACAAAAAAAAAAAATTCTAGTATATAAAAAAAATTAACGGTTTTGACATTTGTTTTAGATTTGTCACAGAGTGATTTAAAAAACAAAACATGAATAGAAAGAATGAGACATCCCAGAATAGCCAACATCCAGTGGCTAGGGTATTTACTTGGGCTGTGTCCAAGTAGTGCTTTATGGGATTTGGAGCAGACGTTTGACATAATGTTTTCAACATTATTTTTGTCCGACTCAAACTGGGGCTCTGAAGCGGGTTGAAGAAGAGCTTGCTTGGAGTTCTCCGCTTCACAGGTGAGACTTGGTCACCAGGCTGCTTCGTCACTCCGTCTCTCTTCAGCCTAGGGAATTTTATTTTAATTTTTTTTAAACAAAGTAAAGTAGCTCTATAGAGAATAGACAGACACTTATTCTGTTGCATCTGGTGGGGTGCTGTCATAGATTTGGGTATTTTTTTCTCTTTGGGAGTGAATAAAGTAACATCCGCATTTCTACTATTTTCATTCAGAACAGATTCTTCTCATGGAAATATCCAAACCTACCTAACTATAATTCCATGGAAATCAATATATTACTTTTAAAAAATTTATTTTTGTCAAGCTGGCGTTTTCTGATGGCAAAAACCACTTTGTCCAAAAATTCCCAACCAGCTTCTCTGAGCTGAGACCTACCACTCTATTGTACAAACGTGAGGCATTCACCTTCAGTATTTTTGTAGGCTTAGGAAGAGATCACAAGTGACGTGTGGTCTGGGATGATAAAATCTGTGTGTATAAATTTCTGGGAACTTTCTAAGGAATATATAGAGTAAAATTAAGTTAAAATTAAGTTAAATTCTGTACGTAGGGAAAAAAAAATCTATTGAGTTGAAATTTTAACTCTTCTCCTTTGCTTTGCAAACATGGGTCGCTCAATCCAATCCTTTCATCCTTGTTCCCAAGTCCACCCTGAATCTCATCCAGCTCCAGTGGACACACGTGTTCTGCTTCTCTTTCTGGTTTAGCCTGTGCTCCTGCCATCCTCCCACTGTTTTGTATTCCTGCCTCCCTGCTCTCTGTCCTACACCCAGGACACAAAAGCCTTTCCCCCCCGCTGCGCACCCTTGGGCATTATTGACTAAGAGCTGAGACTCGCAAGTGTCCCAGGGCAATCTAGAGGCGTAGGGAGAGGCGAGAGCATGCGTTTTAACAGCACACTCTCTCCATGCCTCAGCACTCCCAATTCATTAATTAGCGTAGTTAATTTTAAAGACATTTACCATTTCTGCAAATGGTTATTGGAAAGCTGATTACTGGGTTAATGGCCCGACTTGAAAACAGTTGTCCCGTTCCTGTAGATGAAGTCCGTCCGGTTCAGCATGTCTTGTTACAGGTGATGTATGCAGTCAGTGCCTTGTTTCCCTGGAAGAACAAAATGGAAATATGTTTTGCATCAGATATTAAGCGTGGCTTGCACAATTCGCCAAGCAGTTAAATGATATTGAACAATGACGGGGGTAGCTCTGTTTGATGTCACATGTGCTTCAGCTCCATTCCCTTGTATGATTCAGTATCTGCAATGTTTCACTTTTAACATTCATTTCTGAACAATTGAAGTGTCTAGAAGTGAAAATGAATGCCATGCAGAGACAGCAAAGCTATCTAAGTCATCTCCAGCCCGGGATTTGGTATAGCTGTGCTAATTCACCTACTGAGAAATAAAATAGGCTAATTGCCTACTGAGAAGCAGAATTTATTAGCTCTGCTGCAAGTTTCTTGCTCTACTCCTAGAACCTGGTCTAGCTTGTTCTGAGCTAACGCAGGTAGTCTGAACAGGTGCTGGACACACTTCCTGCAATTTAGGAAGCGCTGGGTGATGCTCTACTTTAGATGGAATATATAAACAAGATTCTACTGGCTTCTGGTCAGTGGAGATCCTATCACACCTCTTAGTCTGGTTCCCGAGGGAAACTACTTACACAACCTTATTATTGGTCTGACCCAGTTTCCAATATGCTAACGCATTTGTCACAGGTTACCCAGATGTTTCGGAGATACTATGTCCTTACCAGTTTTGCAAGAATTAGCACCTAAGTAGGGGAAGGAATCCTTATTAATGCTCCCATTGAGGAAGAAGGGAGAATTCGGCAATTATTCATTGTGTTTGACAACAGCGAGCCATTCGACTGATTTGCACGTCGCTGTGATAGTTCTTGGCGAAAGCACTGTTTTATTCAGCTGCCAAATAAAAAAAAAAAGTCAAGGGCTGGCTAGGGGAAAGATGCCAAGGCATGCGAGGGTACCCCCCAGAGAATAAGAGAGAGACCACATGGTTTTGGGGGGGGCTGGAGGCGTTGCAGAGCCACATGGCAGAGGATAGCAGGACAGCCGGGGTTATGCCAATAGGGAAGTGTAAGAGGTGTAACATAAATCCACAAGGAATCAAGCTTCATTAGTTCCACTTTTCAGGGAATAATTTGCTAGGAAAATATTCGGGTCTTAATTTTGGTATTTTGGATACATTTAGACGCTGATTTAGCCCTTCTACAATTCTGTGTATCAGTTGTAGCTGGTATACCTCCTTGCTGTTACACAGCAGGAATCTGCTGTTATTTGACCTGAAAAGATCATTATACTAGCTTTATTTGATGTGCATTTAATAAAGTTGTAGCTGTTGTGACTATAACTCATGACTCCCATGTCATTCTGCAGTGGTGTAACCAGCGATTCGGCATTCCAGGAACATCAGTTCAAAGGGAAGTACGAGGGACTCAAATGTGTGCCAGAACATTGTGACTTTTATTACTCCTCCTCTGTTAGGAAGACACATTCTCTAGATGGAGAACTGAGAAGAACAAAGCATCCCTAGACCTTGTAGTGCAAAATGTAAGAAGTGATGTTATCTGCAGAAAGTGGACTTGAGATTCTATCAGGGCACATTTAGCATAAAGCATTTCCTATGGTAATGTCTCTCACTTTCCCAGACTTTTACAGGCTCCAAGTGGCACACAGGCTGCAGACCTCTTTGTAATGTTAATGAATCATCTTAACGGACTGTTTTAGCAGAAACATTCATCACCTTTTGTACCACAATGATTTTTTTTGTTATACTTAAATGGTTAAGTAGGCAATAAATGCCTATCAGACCAACCACTATGGTCTAGTAATCCACCTCACTATAAATCACCAGTGGATTATTATTGTCCTGTTTAATTAACACTCTTAAGGGATTCTATCGTTGGATAGACTTTCACCTTGCACTAAGCAGGCATTAACATTTGAAATAAGAAAAAGTGTGTTTATGTGAAAAGTGTTAATCAGCGTGACCTGGAACTGGTAGTGGTGGCTCGGATGAAATATGTGCGGGTGTATATTCCTGTGCGTCCGTGGGTGGTTCCTTGTGTCGGTTTTTAAGGGAAGCTAAAATCAGATCCATGGAATACTTATTTAAGTCATAGCGAATGATAGTTTCAGTATCATTTGTGTAAGGCCTTAAAGCTGTTTGGCTATATTTGGTTGTAAATAGCAGCTTTAAAGATTTTAATTCCAGGAGTTAGGAAGGCGGCGTTTTTTGTGAACGTGCATTTTGTGTGTAATATGGGTTTCTTTGTGGTCTAATTCAGCCTGAAGTGGTTTTAGGGGACTTGACAAACCCTTTTCTTTTTCTGCACCAGAAGGTGAGAGGGGAAGTCTGATCCCGTTGCTCCTCTGTGAACCCTTTTCAGACTTCACAGCCAGAAGGAGTAAGCTAAGCAGCAAGAGCTCCTGGGAAAGGCAGGGGGGGCGTAGGCTTAGATGCTCTTTGCAGAACAATCCCTGCAGTTCTTTTGCAAATGAAATTCCTACCCCGGGACACGAGCTTGATTCAGGATCACTCTCAATATACACATTTTTGTCCGTAGTACTGCTCGATGCTGGTTTTCTCCTCGCGGCAGAATATAAAGATGGCAGCTTTTTTCCCTCCTGTAATACAATTTAATGCATTTACTAGTAATTTCCTCATCTTTTGTCAGGAGAGAAAGACATTTGAAAAAGGCTCTTGTTAAGGCAGTGTTTCCCATCCGTGAAATCGTATCCTGCTCTCTTTGATTTTGTTTCATTGGTAATACTAGCAGTGCACTTACCAGCTGCGCGTTCAATGGATACCAACGCTAGCAGCAGTTCTGTGAGATAACCAAGTACTCGGTTTCCATTTTACTGACAGAGCGACTAGCATGGAAGTGTTCAGAAATTTCCTGAGGTCTTTTAAGAGTCACAACTAGTAGCGTAGCTCGAGACCCTGATTCTTATCTGCACACAAACCTGGTATGCACGTCCCTTTCCTCTTGGCATTTTTTGTTAAATTATTGCCTAGTATGGACTCCTGCAAATTTAAGAACAAATAAAACTGCTAAGTGCAACGCAAACACGCTAAATCTTTCCAATTAAGAGAATGAATCTCTCTGTATAAATTAATTTCCTGAAACAAAACTCCAGTCATGTAATATTAATTCTTTCCTCCAGGATTGCATGGATTTATTGACTAACAAAATCTTCTGTTGCATAAATGGCAATGTGCTATTTAATGTAGTCTGCTGATCAGTGGCAAACCCATAGCATTAGTATTTTCACTGGGTATTTTTGTTTCAGTAGCATGCTAATCTGCCAGTTTTTCTTCTATTCGTAACTGAAAAGGTGTGAAATAGTTCCCTACTGAACATGTGGGAAATAGCACAAAACACTAAAGGAGTTTGAACAAGATGAGAAATTAACCCAAGCTCGTCAAGAGTAAATTATTGCATGAAGAACTGCAGAGACAGAAAATGAGAATCAGTATCGTGAGGAGGTGTGAGTGCATTGATCATACAATAGTTTTTTCAAATCATTTAACAGAGATGCACAAACCCCACACAGTTTCAAGTGTAGGCATGTCCTGAGAAGAATCTCCTTCGTTCCCTCTAGACACACCCTGCTAATTAAATCCATCACTGCCTAGCAGTAAGCCCCAGGGTTCAGTCTTTTCTAGAGCACTGTTACTATCCAACATTTTAGCTCATACAGTGGGCAGCCAAGATTTCATGTCTATGCATATAGTAGGACTCCTAGCCAATATTTCCTACAGTCTCCTCCTCTCCATCCCAATCTGGATATATAATGGTGTGGGGTTTTGTTGGTTTGGGGTTTTTTTGTTTGGTTGGTTTTTTAAGAGCTAAAACTTCAACATTCCTTTCAGATTACTTTCTTATATCCTAATGCAATAACCTGTATGAGGGCGGCAAGTTAAAGTCTAATAAAATCAGGAATCTGTGCTCCATGTAGCTAGCTGGCCATGAGAAACTGCAGCAAGGATGGATATTGAATGACTTCTATAGTCCAGCCAGGTTTTATCAGAACAGGTCATCAACCTGTAGGCTGCCCAAACCTGTTCCACTGCTTCCCCATTGATTAAATATCTGGAGGCATTTACACGTATATCAAATTCTCCATAATCTATTTCATCTTAATCACACCCAAGTTCTTTTTCAAGCCAGGGCAAAAAAGTTCCCTCCAGTGGTGAGAAAAGATGGTATATCTCCTTAATGTACTTCTGTACATTGCATTTCCTTGGAGCCAAACTATGATCTCAGATTCCCATGGGCTGAAATATCAGTGGGACTGCAGGGAGTGTAAGGGAGGTAAAACCTGCCTATGTACGCCCGAATGTTGAGGAATTTAAAAACTGTTTTTTTCATTTGACTGCAGAGCTGACACGTGTGGGGGAAGGAAGGAATAGGGGGAGTGCGTAGCTTCCAGCCAAGTTCAAATGGCCAAAATTCCTTCTGAATCTCGATACCTGTGTCATCCAAAACATGGGAGAGTGTCTGGCCTGGAACTGTCACCTGTTCCTGTTTAGGGATTTCCACTCTCCTTCCTGAGTGTTTGTTCCCAGCCTATTTTCCTGCTCTTTCTCTCTGCCCCAGGTATCATCCTGCAAACATCCTGAGCACTGTGTTCCCTTCTCCTTGGTTCAGGCTCCTAAGTGGCTCTGTCTTTGCTTTTTCCCATTTTCCTCTGCACCTCTTTTTTTTCTTATTATTATTTTTTCCCTAGTTGGTGACAATAGGAGTCAGGAGAAGCAGTGTGGGGATATGTTAAAAACAACAACAACAACAACAACAACAAAAATCCAAAAACTCAATTGAGTGGCACGGGAAAGGTGGACACAGGCTGAATGTTCACTGTCTTGTTTAACACAGCAAGGGGCACCATAACTAACTAGCAGGTTCAGGGAGATGAGTCCACAGTTAATCTGTGGAACTCCCTGTCACAGGACATTTTGTATGTTAAAAATGTGTGTGTGCAAATCCATAGAAGAAAAATTCAATGAAGACAAAGACAGCACCTCTGGTTCCGGAAGTCCTGGGGTCATAAACAGAAGAAGACTGGGAGAGCGTGCTGGGAAAGCATCGCTAGAGGCTTTTCTTATACTCTTCTCGTGATGTGCAGTATTGCTGCTGTCAGAAGCAGAGTATTAGACTAGGTGGATTTTGGATTAACAAGTAAAATATGTCTTAGGCTTTTTATTCAGAAGGCAAGAATAGTTGTCAAACAGGACTACAAAGTGTCGTGGTGTTTGCTCTCCTCCTACTTTTCCATCTCTTAGACCAATCCAGAGAAGCATGGTAGATGTTTCTATTTTCTTGCCAGCTGCACTAAAAAGTTCATACAAAAGCTTCTCTCATCACAAAAATTTATGTGGCAATTCATGAGTCCTTTCAGCAGTATGCTGAAGCACAGAGGCATTATTAAATCAGATTCAAACTGATGAATTCAGGGTGCACTCTCAGGGATGACTATTAAAAAACAAAAAAAGTTGCAAACACTAGCTGATCTGATAAAGCATGAGGCAATATTTGTATCACTCCAGTCATTATCTTTACTATTGCACATTTTCTGTAGGGACAGCAATCAAATGGTCAGAACGCCTTGGTTTGCCTGTTGGTGAGTCCACGTCTCAGGTTTTAACGTTGTAGAGATAATTATGTCACCCATGTTGGAAACATTTTGTGTTTCTTGAATAGAGAGTCTGTATTGAAAATATTAACCTCTGGCCTGTGGAAACTGAAAAGATGCAAAGGAAAGGAAACCAATTTTCTCACTGCGTACTGAAAAGCCGAATGGTTGGAACCCAGTTTGGGAAGCACTAAAATTAGTATGAGCTGTTGCGAAAGTGCTAGTAGATTTAAAATCCTAAGGGAAAGGTGAAAACTTGTTGGTGTCACAGAGTGCCTTAAATAGAATATCTGCAGTTTAAATGATCAAAATTAGCCCCTTTACTCTAGCACATATGTTCCAATGTGGTGTTCTGAACAGATGATTAGATAAATATCACAGCTGATGTAATAAATACCTGGAAGTGCCTGTAATAAATACAAGAAATAACCTGTCTTGATTATTCAAGGAACTGCTGCTAGTTAATTAGCATGCTCACATTGTTTGGGCCAATGGATTTTTGCAGTTTCCTTTTTTAATAGTTTTTCTTTTCTTTCCAACTTTTTTCTTTACCCCGTTGGACGAAGTGATGCAATGGTGCCCAAACAATTCAATGAAGTCATTACAAAAAGCTAATTTTTGATTCAAAGAGACGATAGTCACTATTACATTGCAAATTAAGCACTTCTGGTTTTTGCTTGTACAAAAATAACTCGTTCCTCACCAAAAAAATGGCATTCTGTCAACTGCTAATTACATACAAAGAATTTTAAACAAAAATGTAGCATACAGGTAATACGCGTAACATGTATGGAACATACATGTGTGATAAAATATGTGTAGTAGTGTAATATGTGTAAAATTGAAGGTAGGAGATATCTGAAAGTAAGAAACCAGAGGATGGCAAATTTTTATTTTATATTAGGTTTTTCGATTGTAGCCATACTGGGGTGTTGTTTTTGTAGTCATTGAGGGGTTTCTTTTTGTTTTTGTTTTTCAAAGAATGCCTGAAAAATGAGTAACAGTTTTTCCTAATTTTCAGCGGAACCTCCCACGCTGTAATTTATGGCCACGGCTCGTTGTTCTGTCACACGACACTACCTACCGAGCAGAACTTGGCTATGGTCTCTGTAAGTACCGTTCTGGCAGAGATCAGCCCTTGGCCTCTTCGTCGCCAGGAGAAGCAAGCCCAGCACCTTCAGACTCGCTATTTAGGCCACATGCTCTTGGCCCCAAGCATCTCAGCGACCCTCTGCTGAACCTCCTTCAGGTTCTCCACGCCGCTCTTGGATCAGGTGAGTCAAAACCGGGCACAGTATAACCAGCCCCCTCCATTTGAATATGCCCGCCGTCACGATGGAGTTCCCTGGGTCGCTCCACCACTGACCGCCCTTTGCCGTGCCAAACTGTGCTGGCACACACATGGTCTGGGAGCACGTGGTGCCTGTGCAAATCAGGGCAAGGAAGAGTTTAAGAACGTCAGCCTTTCCCTCGTTGGCATCTCTAGGTCACCTTCCCCACCTATTAGCAAAGCCGTGTTTTTCTGTTAGACTTGGTTTTAGAGGAGTTGGCTTCTGTGCAGGATACTCCAGTGACAGAAACTCCATCTCTGTGTTACCACATAGATGGGGCACGACTAGACAAAAAGGAGAGTATGACAGGTTTTTCCAGGAATAAGTTCTGCATCTGTGCTCTGGGGACTGCAAATAGCTAGTGTAAATCAGTGCAACCACGCTATTACTAATCTTGCCAGTAATGATGTGAGAGTGAATGGAGTTCAAAGATGAACGTTACATGTCGTTAGCACCAATCTGCCTCACTGCATTTATAGGCAAGGCTCTTACCTAGGAAGTCAGTTGGCAAAACTTACAGGTTTTTCTTTTTAAAATTACGATAAAAATAAGCATTTGTGCTGCACAGAAATGTTCCTCAAATATCAAGTCCATTTTGGGATTTTACAGTTATGAAAACTTGAAAACAGTTATTGATAATCATTTCTCAAACACTGAGCAGGAAGTATTCTTATTACAGTGTTTTAGCATGACTGACCTCAGTATATCATTTAATATAACTATTATGAGTGTGTCATCCAAAACTCTGAAACATATCACTTCAAAGTAGAAGTTTACTTTCAGTTCAACTCTCCATCAGAAGACTGAATGATCTGTAACACAGAAAAAAAATCAGGACTCTGTTATTGTTACCCCGTAATAGTAGAAAATTAGTATGAATGAGGATGATGACTACATAGGTTTCAAGAACTTATCTTGTAAAACAGGCACTATTTAATTTATGAAATGAAGAGTTTTCCAGTAGGAAATCAGTTTGATTCTGGCTTTTGCATCATGTAAATGATTGATTTTTTTTTTTTTTAAATTCTGCGTTATCATCAGTGACTAAATCCATCTGATATGAGTACAGTGACCTCTTTGGTTTGTGTTGTGTTGCTTTTCTCTCCGCACAAGGAGAATAAGTACAGTATGGCTGCAAAGTAAGTTCCCGAGAGATGCACACTACTGAAATCAGAAGGTGGGCACAGAGTGTTATGAAAACCTTTCATCCAGTCATCTTTCAGACCTCCAGTCTCTGAGGTTGAAGACTCTGCCCTAGTTTTTCAAAATACATTCCAGCAGAAAAAATTATAATGTTTTCTTCCATAATTCCACCTGTTTGCTTAACTGAATTCTCCTATTTTGGCCTTTCTTTGTCGTGTTTCTTCCAATTCTAGTCTGAGAGATGTCTAATTTGGCTTTCCAACTTCTCTTTATCATTTTCTTCCTACTAGCCACTCTTTTGGTTCTCTCCAGTGTAGCAGTGACATGGAAGGGTTTAGGTAATAATCTTGCAATGGATTGCTGCACCAGAATGAAACCTCATTTCTTTTTTCCCCGGCCTCCCTGGGATTCCTTTTGCCACAGCCTTTTTCTCCCCAGGGAGATTGCACAAAATTGTTCTTGTGGCCGTTCATTCTGTCAGTACGAGTGGACAATCTGATTCCCATCAGTTCCCGGGGGCCGAGCCATGATTCCCAGAAAACACACCGTCTGCACAGCGCTTCTCAGCACCGTTAGAATTACTTCCAAACGCCGGGCCAGAAGTGCCTGTATTTCAGTAGTGTGTCAGTAATCCCAATACATGCTCAAATCTGTAGAGATTTGGATCCTTCCAGACAACGGATGTGGTGTAATTGTCTTCCTCCTATTAATTAGTCAAATGATCATTTTATTGCTAATATGTTTGTGTGAATCTCAGTATTTATTCTTCTGTGGCAACTTTTTTTTCCCTTTGTTTCCAAAAATGGCTTTATATAAAGGTTTGTCTTTCTCAGTCAGAATATATGAATATATATGAATATTTATTTTAGATTGTAAATCTTTATAATCGAGTCCTTGAGAAACTATAGAAAGTAAAAGATATTTCAAAAGCATCCAAGAGGCAACATTTTGTTTTTCTTACTACTCTCCTTACATGTCACGACATAATTTGTTTGGCAAACTCAATTTTCTGGAAGTAAATTTCCACAAATGTAGTCTCTATAGCATAAACATGTTCTAAGAAATTAACTAATCTTAACAGAATAATTTTTTAAATTATTTTAAGTCAAAATGAGGATTTTTTTATGTCTTGGCCATCATAATATGGCTGAAATATCTAGAAAATCAATTTACTTAAAACTTAAAGGAACAGTTCTCTCCTGCTTGAATCTTTAGGAGAGAAGAGCCAATACAGTCTAATAGCAGCTGTTCAGCAACACCTATTATTTGCTTATATTACATCACTACTATGAGGCACCCTGTCGTTAAAATGAGAGTTAGGAATTGGCTCTCCTGATTTGCTTCTTAGCATTCTATAATTTTGCTGAGGATATGATCTCATTCAGCTCTCCACACCAAATAAGAATCTGGATTGGTGGATGAGCATGTTCGTTTTCCTTCTGATGAAGTATCAAGCTTTAATAAAAGAAAGCCTTCAGCTTAATTTATAGAGAAAGCTTTAAATATTGTTTTCTTAGAACTAATGGGTGGATGATAGTATCTTCAGCAATGCCATTTCTACACCAGTTATTTTTTATTCTCCTTGACATATTAGGGCCTGAATCTTGCATTCCTGGCACTCAAAACTCCTCGTGAGTGGATCCAAACATGGAAGCATTCCAGCCCAATGCATGAGAGACCCTTTAACATTACAGAGTAGCGAACATGCAGAAAAATATTGAAATAATAAATTAACACTACATCAGAATTTTGGAAAGGAACTCTCTCTCTGGTAACAAGTGGTGGAGCCACCTGTCACCCACCTGTGCCTAAGGCACTAACAGGAATTCTTAACCCAGACAAGGTTCTGCTGGCAGCGAGTGGCTATTTATTGTTTATTTACTGTTTATTAAAATTAATGTGCTAATACCAAAAAGCTTGGCTTTTGCAGACGCGTGGAACTTGTGTATTTCTTTCTAACAATGTGCATGATGTTATCGGAAGGCTGATGACTGAGATATGAGATCCATCAATCAGAGACTACAGCAAGTAATTTTGTTAATATTTTTGCATTGACTTAATTAGATATGAGGTTTTTTAAAATGATTTAGTTAAGCTGATGCAACATCCTGTAATGGACATAGCCTTGCAGATGTAGAGATGTTCTTAGCATGTAAGTAATCATAGTAAATTATAATAATGTATCTTATATTAGTTAATTAAATAAAGGGTCTTATTCAATTGCATCACAATCTGATTGAAAGTTCGCTTTCTAATTTACCATTTTGCCACATGTTGCACATCAGATAAAAAGTATTCTTCTATAAAAAACCCAAGCTTTTCCTCACTACAGAGATGCATGGACAGCATGCGTTTAGCTGTGTGGGAAAAGTGACCACAATAGCTGTTTCTGAATAACCTACCCACAACAGCTCCCTGTGTGGATATTGTAGTCTGGAAAAGTCATGGGTCAGACTAAGTCGCTGCAGAACAGCTTATTCTGCAACAGCAATTCCAGTCAATTTTCCAGTGTAGAAAAGCCCTCAGTCCACAGCTCCAAACTCCTGTTTGTGCCAGAAGATTTTGTCTTTAGAGAATAGTATAAATTTGTCCTATTCAATTCTTTATGGACCAAATTCAGCACTGAATTCCCTTGAGATCAATATATGACAGCAGCCAGGGAGAGCTTTATATTATAGAAGTTTGTATTTATGTGCCCAGACTCCATCGTTTTGTTAACCAAACATTTAGTTAACACCTTCACGTAGCTGTGAGCTGTATACATTTTTGCCTGTGGGATGTCCTTGTGATTCTTCTGGTCCAGTACCTTCTAGAGCCCAGTCCCAAACCAGCAGACAGAAAGCTGCCTGGAAGAATATCCATGAAGCCGGACTCGAGAGGGCTGGTAGCGCTCATCGCCAACAGCAGTGAAACACGGCAAAATGTTATACCTTCCTCCATGCCCAAATACAGAAGTTGGTTTACAGCAGTGACGTCCAGCTGACATATTTGAGCTTGCTCTGAGTACAAAGAGTGGTCTATAAATATACAGAAAGACTTGAAAAATGTTTGAATGGACTAAAAATGTGTCCTGGGCAGGCAGCACGGAGAAGTCTTCACAGAAGGCCACTTAACAATCTGCATCCAGAACTACTTCTACAACTCGGTAAGACACTTTTTTGGCTGGATTCGTATTCATATTTGAATCACATTTTTGTTTCTTCTCCTCCAGTAAAAAACCCGAGGAAACCAAGATAAGACATCTATGCTTTATTTTATTTTATATACTTTTTACTGAGCCTTAGGACCCTCAAAAGCAAAGGTTGCCATTTATCCAAAATTACATCACAGTGCCCCTGGCATTTTTATGGTGTGGACCAATTAACATTAGTAGCTTAATTAAAATCGCCAAATGCATTTTAAAGGATGACATAAAGTTGATTTTAATCTAGGCTTCCAAAAATGAAGTATAAGTCTCTTAATCAACTACCCCACCCTTTTTGTTATTTATATGGCCCACAGTACTCAGAATAGACTCCGACGTCATCCTCTTACTTCACTTTCCCCAGGCATTATTAAATAGTTAATAACAAAGGTCTAAAGTCCATCCTGAGTTTTACCTGTTGGCATAAATTTGGGGCCATGAGAGCACTGGTATAACATTCATGTAAATGAAAGAACAGATTTTGGCTCAAGTTTTTTTAATGTAGAGCAGCTGGTATTTTTGGGTTTAAAGAGCAAAATCACACCTGAGTTTTCATGCTTTCTAGGATTTTGCCAACAAAAGAAAAACAAAAAATAAACAAGACATACCTTTTGAAAGCCAGAAGAAATGTTGCAGCTGTTTCCAAGACCACTATGTTCAAGTTGTCACATGAACATGGAATAGAAGACATTCTTGCTTTCCAGTTATGTTTTAGCGCAAATGTCTTCCATTTGTTTGTTTCAACATATTTTCCCTTTAACACGTTTTTTTAATCAGAATTTTTCCTAATAACATGTTTATTCAGTGTTCAGTTAAAACCAGATTTGGATTTTTACAATTATATAGATGTTTACAAATCAATTCATTAGATATTATTACCACTTCTATGGTATGACATGTAAGTTCTCATGACCTGAGAACTTACCACTGTTGGGTTTGGTCAGATTTTTACCGTACAGACAATACGAGCAGCTGATTTCTGGGACCTGCCAGAGAGAGTGGAGGGAATTGGCTGTACCTAACCCATAGTCCCCTAGCCTAATTATTTATTTAGCTACTATTGGAGCACTTCAGCCCAGATTTTAATTTGATTCCCATTCCTTGTGATGAAAAATGGGTTAATAGAGGAATGATAGGTGTTTATCTCTTTCAGAAATAGACGGGCATTAGGTGCAGAGAGTGGCGCTGCGTATTTGCCTGATCTCTTTTATTATTGGGCTGTCATGGGATTTTGATATAGAAGACAGCAGAGAAAGAGTTTAATATTTTTTCCATAATATAGACAATTATATTTATTATTTGTATGGGAGAGACCCATAGCTTCTTCAAAAGAAAGACAATCTCTTTGTTTTATTTTCAGCAGTCACTACACTCAGCACAGGAAAGACATGGAGCTGTTGGAGCAAGTCCAGAGGAGGCCATGAAGATGCTCAGAGGGCTGGAGCACCTCTGCTATGGAGACAGGCTGAGAGAGTTGGGGTTGTTCAGCCTGGAGAAGAGAAGGCTCCGGGGAGACCTTAGAGCACCTTCTGGTACCCAAAGGGGCTGCAGGAAAGCTGGAGAGGGACTGGTGACAAGGGCAGGGAGCGACAGGCCAAGGGGAATGGCCTGAAGCTGCAGGAGGGGAGATGGAGATGGGATGTGAGGCAGAAATCCTTTCCTGTGAGGGTGCTGAGGCCCTGGCACAGGTTGCCCAGAGAAGCTGTGGCTGCCCCTGGCTCCCTGGCAGTGTTCAAGGCCAGGTTGGATGGGGCTTTGGGCAACCTGGGCTAGTGGAGGGTGTCCCTGCCCATGGCAGGGGGGTGGGACTGAATGGGCTTTAAAGGTCCCTTCCAACCCAAACCAGTCTATGATTCAGTGATACATGGAGGCTTGGATGTTTCAAAATATTTTCTCTATGTTCCTCTACAACATGCTCTTCAAAAGAATAACAGAAGTAGAGGAATGCCCAACTTCCCCATGTAAAACCCCATCCTCACTTTCATCTAACTTTTCCAAGCCTTAGACCTGCTACAAATGATTTTTTTTTTTTTTCAGGGAGCGTATATGCCTACAGCCACAGTTCCTGTTATAAAACTACGGCAAGTATGAGAAGCAGATAAAGTCTCTGGGACTCCAGAGGGAGACTCGGGCTGCAGGAGTGACTTATCTTAGTGCGAGACCAGTTTAGGAATGAGAAGTGATAGTACTGGGCAAGCTCAAACTTCTCAGCACATAAAAATTATGTCTTTGAATGTTCAGTCACATAATGCTGCCTGTTTGCAGCTTAATTATTGTCAATGAACCAGAGTGCGCGTGGCATTTCTGCTAAACTGGGGAAAGATTTTCTTTTATTTAATTTACTTTGTGTTTCTTTGTCTCAAATACCTGCCTTGCCCTGCCACCCAAAATACATTACTGCCTGTAAAAGCATTAGAAAATGTTGGATCTGAAAATCACAGTGGCAGAGGTTAGATGAAAGTGACTTTTCCCTTTAAGAAAGGCCTGTTAGAGTTTATTTCTGGCTGAAAGATAAAACACAAAAAGAAGGGATGGTAACAAAAACCCACTTCCTCTTATGGTGGTGATTTGGCTCACCGCAGAATAAATATTTTACAGGTATTTCTCACTCCAGAGCTAGGTAAACTGAAAACATGTATTAGTTTTGGTTTGTTCATTGTTGGTTGTTTTTTTTTTTTTTTTTTTTTCAAACCAGCCGAGTTGGAAGGAGATATCCCATTTGAAGTTGTTAGCTGTTAGCAGTGAATGACTTTTCATCTCCTATTTCTCTGGGCTTTGCTCACTGGAAAAAGATCAGTAACTTTCCATATAACTGGCAGGTGACAGATCTGGCTCCTGTTTTGTCCTCACTTATTCCCAGTAAAATATGTTGGCTCACAAAATGTCTGTCCTTCCAAGCATTGTCCAGATCACAACCAAGGAAGCCAGAAAGAAATTGAAGCTTGCTGGAGGTCGGTAGCCATATTCCCATGAAGCTCTTAATTGGCTGGTGGGGATTTTCCCCCCCGTTCTTACGGTAGTTTTCACGCCTCCATCTATCTCCTTAGCACTCCTACCTGGCCCACATACTTCTGCTTGCACTGAATCACTACCTTTTACAAAGGTTTCCCTTTTTTAGGCTTGAGTGAAAGACTGGATTTCAGATTTCATGTCAGGTCGACTGATATACCTACTAGTCTATTAAAAGAATTAAGGACTGAGCATTTGGTGAGAAATGCTTGCCATAGCAATCATGAAAACTTAATGTGAGATGCTAGCTACATATGAAAAGAGGAAAAATCTTTTGATAAGGTATGCAATGGAGAAAAAGAAAAAGGATACATATGCTTTTACATGTTTTATATATTATTTATTCTACTGAGGCAGTTATTTATATATGAGAAATCAGTAACAAGCAATTTAAAATCTTGGCACTAAGATAAATGCAGTTTTTTGTTCTGCACAGCTCTTCTATTATGTAGTACGTAGTGGTAGCAACAGGTTTTGATCCAGAGAGGTTCTTCTTCAGCGGTTACAGACAGACTTGTGAAACTGGCATCAGACAGCTCGTACAGACTATTCCATAGCATAGCTTCCTCCAAAAGTATCCTGATAAGAACGTGTATTTGTGACAGGAGGCAATCTTAAGGGAGCTTTTTGGTAACAGGGTAAAGCAAACAAACCTGAAAGTGTTTCATTACCTATCATACTTGTTTTATCAAGGATTAGTGAAATCATGGTGTTACATGTAACAGCTTCCAAGTAGCAATCTTCTTTTCCCTGCCATCTGTGGTGCCCTCTACTGCACATCTTTGCAGAAGCAAGACAAGCACTGAAATAACTGCATCACTTAAATTGCCTTTTTCACACTTTTCTTTCCATCTTAACATTGAATTCAT
Organism: Grus americana; assembly: GCF_028858705.1. Classification (NCBI taxonomy): domain Eukaryota; kingdom Metazoa; phylum Chordata; class Aves; order Gruiformes; family Gruidae; genus Grus; species Grus americana. The sequence continues at coordinate 14,650,895 of NC_072868.1, read as the reverse complement.
TATTTGGTTTTGTAATAATTTTCCTTCTAATATACATAAAAATGCAGCCAGTATTTGCTATTGAAGTTTGGGGGTTTGGAGGTTCTTTGGGATTTTTTTTTTATTTGTTTGGTTTTTACTCAAGCAGAGATTAAAAAGAGGAAAGAAAGAGAAAAAGAGAGAAAGAAAGAGAGAGAGAGAAAGCAAGCAAGCAAGCAAGCAAGCTTCAGAAAATGAACCTGTTCATTTATTGATTGTAGCTCATTTACTGGTCATATTCTGGATACTAGTTTATGTGGTTTTATATATGTCTATAGGTTTACATATATATGTGCAATGTTAAGGTTGAAGCATGGAAATTTTTGCCATTGTTGCTTGGTTTTCAATCTCTGCTTTGAACTCTGGTATAAGCATTGAGTATTTTGGTCACACTTTTTTTACAGTTGCTGTCTGCTGCTCTGAAGAAGAGACGAGTCATTAAATTAGCTTCTCACACGTTGATGTGTATAGTTTTGTTTGCACTCTGTTGCTAGGGGCATGATATAATTTTGTCAGTTCTATATCAAACAAAAATCTGTTGATTTTGATGTTGAATTGTTGGAAAGAGCTACAGAGATTTTACATAAATATTTCCGGAGTGATCTCAAGGTACCCAAAGGCCAAAAACTTAAGATGAAAGATCTGAAAATTTCAGTTTATTAATTCCCCTTTCTTTTGCTTGCCTCTGTTAATTGAAGCACCTTGTGTTCATCTCATCATAGCCCGAGGTTTTCCTTGAATAAATCAATGCATGAATTTTTTAATTACCTACCCAACCTGGATTTCGACTACTTACTCTTACGAGTACCAAAGAAGAAAGGTTCAGGGGTAGTAGTAGCTAATGGAACAGGAGGAGAAACCAGCTGCCTCCAACATATTAAACACTACGTCGTCTAACTTGCTAACAACCAGTCTAAGCATCGCAACATCTGATATGCTGTTGGCAGTGAGCTAGATACAGCGCAGTGTCCAATATTCCTGACTGCTGTGCGTAAAAGACAATCTTATCAACAGTGGGCTTTAAAAACTTTCGCCTAGGAAGGACAAGCCTTAAGACATTTATCTGCTAAGTAGCTGCTAGCACTCTCAGAATGACTACTATCAGGCAGTCAATTACGATGAGGTAGTTAGGAGTTAAAAATACACTTTGGCATATCATAACTGCAAAGGTAAGAGCAGTTTAAATTCCTAAGATTTGCTTTCTTTGGCCAGTGAAGGAGCCCTGATTGCTGCACTCAACCCGCCCCCCCCCAAGACTCCAAGCACACGGTTCCGCTCTGGGAGCACCCAAGGCTGCAGCGGGGCTGTTTCAGCAATGAAGAGGAACTGGCCATGCACTGGTGTGCTCTTCTGGCCTCCACCAGGTCTCCCAGAAGCAAGTTTTTAACAGTGTATTGAGAAAGATTCGAAAATATATCTCAACTCCATTGTAAAACTTCAGAATGCTGAAGGCAAATGATGAAAATAATGGTAAATCTTTAATCTCAAAGGAAGTTGAATTCTGTTTTGGGGAAAGAAGCTGATTTTTCAACACTTGGAGATGCACTGGAGCTTTCAGCTTTTTCAGCTTTCTTCCAGCCGCTGAGAACATTCAGGAAAAGACACATGACATTAAGGGAAGAAAAAAATCCTGGTCATTCAGAAAGGATGAGAAAAGTATTGATGAACCTTTTGGCCACTTTGGCTGGATTTTTTCTAGTGACCTTGAGATCTGGGTGCTATGAAGTTTGTGCTTCAATATCTGTTCACAAAGAGCAGCTCCAGAGGCAGTTCTGAGGTGGGGTTCCCAGCGGAGGATGCAGTCAGTCAGGAAGGGTGGGAGAAAGTCCCTGTCAGGGTGGGCGGGGCCATCTCCTGTCTGTTAGCAAGAGTGGGAAAAGCTATTGGTCAGTCAGGAAGAGCAGGAAGAGCCATTGGCCAGTCAGGAAGAGCGGGAAAAGCCCTCAGTCAGTCAGGAAGGGCAGGGCCAGCTCCTGTCCATTGAAAAGGGAGGGAAAAGCCCTCGGTCAGTCAGGAAGGGCGGGAAAGTCTTAACTTCGGTTTCTACAGAAATTTTCTGTTTTTTTCTCTCTGGCCGTATGGTTTGGCCTCAGATCATGGGGTTTAAGTCCAGCATGCAGAATAGCCTTTTCTAGTTTCTTTTGCCTCTTTTTAACATGGCTTCATTCCTTCCAGAGAAGGACCAACCTTTATGGAGGACCATGGTGTGTGTTCCACTGAAGTGTCAGCTGGGAACAAGGCCAGCTTCAGGGAAACAAGTCTATCTGGTCAGGAGAGCCACGTCCCTAGGTAAAAGATGTGGGAAATAGCACCCATACTCCCCTTCTGTGGTAATACTTGGGTAGGTAGTGCACCATTGCACCCTGTGGGCTTGTGCAAAAGCAAAAAATGTACTCCCCTGCAAAAACACAGGGGAGAAGGGGCTCTCACAATGCAAACAGCATCTCCATTCCCTCAGACCTCTTCACAAAGTCTGTAGGTACCAAGAGAAATACAGAAAACTGTGACAAAACAAATATTCTGAATTTCACTAACAAAAAACTCTCATAATTTTTTAAAGACTTTCCATACACAGTATACCAGCCTCAGAGACTAGAACAGACTAGGAGCATCTTAAAAGTATTTTAAAAGGAAAAGGATGATAATGATAATGATAATAATGACTTGGAGAGTTCTTGGTCTATGTGGCAGGGTATGGGAACCGCATGGCTTTAGCGATGTACAGTTCTGGGTTTTGGAGTGCGGTCGTTTATTACATTGCAGCTTTTTATTTGTAACTGTTTCACTTGTCTATTTATATTGTTTGCTTGCTAAAGGTGCTATAATATTAAGCTTTTATGCTATTAATCTTGAAGATCATTTCCTGTGCTCTACAGAAAGAAGTATCTACTCGTGCTGCAACCTGTGAGAAATGATCAGGCAAACCTGTGAGATATACAGTGCCTACCCCTTCTCTGCTCAGATTTCACTGTTAACTAAAACAGAGTGAATTTTAAGTAGGCATACTTGGCCACTATTGTTTGTTTGCGTATTAAAATTCAGTTAATCTCTGAGAAAAGAGACAGAATATCAGCAGGGAGTACACAGAGAATTGCTGTTCTCTTCCTCCTATTTCGTGACATTCACAAATCAGGAAATTGGGATTGGACCAGAAAGCTGGACTATCAAATTCTGCAGCAAACTTTGAAGTACATCTGGAATATTAAGACAGTTATAGTGGACAGAACCTAATGAATAAGTAAAATATTTATGAGTACCAAAGCAATGACATGGTTTAGATTTCCTATCTACCTGTCTGTTCTTTCATCCATCTGCCCACACATATTTTTATTGTCTTCAACACTCTGTTTTTTGTTACATTGGAGGTCTGCACCATAGACAGCTTTGCTTACCTATTTTACTCTTACCATTTGCTGCATTACACATGTAGCTCATGAGCCAACCATTTCCGCTGTACTTAATAGAATTTCTATTTTGGATATGGTAGTAAGATGTAGGATTTTAATTAAGAGGAAGAGACTATGAGTCTGAAAGGGAATCTTGGACTTGAGTATGAAACTATTATACAGTAGAAAATGAATTTACATATTGGCTGCATGACCAAGCCTCCTTGTATTATCAGCACTGCAAATGCTTCTCTGTTTTACCTTTGGAAAGCCATTAGTCTCTCTGTGTCTGAAAAACAGAAAAAATCTTACATTGTGTTGAACCGTTTAATATTATTGGACAAAAATATTAGTAATACTAGTAGGGGTTTTTTTATACAGATACTATTATGAATAACATTTTAAAATAAAAGGTTAATACTTTCCAGAAATTGCTTTCAAAAAATGATAATCTAGTTTCAGTAGAACGAGGAGTAAGTGGAAGCTGAGTTACAAAATGGAAGAAGCACATTCAGCTGATAGAAAAGAGCTTTAATGACACTTCATTATTGTTTAAGGAGACTCATAGCTAGGTTTTAAAAATCATTCTTGCTGATTTTGTAACAGCGGGATAATTCATTTTGTGTGGTGTGTACTGGTATTGAGTCATCTTTTCTCAGTATATTACTTAATGACAAAATTGGACTTTGCTGATAAAACTTTGAGTTAAAATAAGTTTTATCTATTCTTTTAGTTCCTACCTACTCTTGTGATGGTATATAGTACACTTGTAATTTTAAGGACAGCCAAAATGTTGGAGTCAGTTTGCTTACGAAAATAAAAGGCATCTGTCATAACACTCAAACCAGCCTACAGTTTTGCTGTAAGGGATATGCTGCAAGGTTACTTTGTCTTTTTAGGTGAAAGATACAGATTTTATTCTTTTCACAGTGCATCTGGTGAGACTAAGACTTCATATAGTTAAAACCCTTAACAGTTTGTTCAGGGCAGCGGATCAAAAGGTTAACGTGCAATGGTACAACAGGAAGTATTTGTACTCTTGAACATTTTTTAAATTTACAACATTTAAAAACAGCTTAGTCCAAATCATAGCCAAAGCCAATATTACATCATTTATAGTAAAACATTAATCACAAACCCACCAGTTGGTCTAAAAGTTCAGCTAGTGAAAAATTTGATGGTTTCAGGATTGAATAGAAATTTACTTTTGAGTGTGTCCTCAGTCATGCATCTGGAATGGAAAGTCAAAGATTTTAGGGAAACTGAGGAAAACAAAATTAAAAAGCAAAAGAGTTCCTCCACATTTTTGAAACATATATATACTTGAAGCAGTTTTAGATTACATGATTTCTTTAGGAGTGGGGATAGATGATCGCAACTCAAAGTAGAATTAGATTTTATCCTATGAACTGTATCATTAACTTTATTTGTTTCAGTTCTGAAGTTCTTGAAGCAATAGAAAATGTTATTCAAGATGTACTTAAAAGCCTGGCCCAAAAAAAAGCACCTGTTCTCACACTGGCTAACAGATCAGATTGGAGGAACATAGAGTAAGTATCTTTTAAAGTCTTGCCTTATATTGATATAAATGCCGTGAATATAAATTGGATTATGTAACTTCCACAAAAGTTAATCTTCCGTAGTTCTCTAAGTATTAGAATCAATAAATAATTTGACTTCTTAAGAAGTAATGGACAAATAAAAAGTAATGCTTAGTAACCAGTCTGCATGAACAGGCATCATGTATTAGGTAACAGCAGACCATAGCATAAAGGGGAATGTAAAACTACTGTACTAGGGGTTAGAAAGGAAAGGGAGGTCCTATAATCAATCATTTTCTGGAAGCAGTAGAAACCAGAAATGATAAGTTGTGTTAGAGTGAAAAAATGTGGTTTAGGCTGGAAACAATTACTAACGATTTCATCCTCCAATGCCTTTTCTGTGCTTCCTCTTTTCTTTTTCTCTGCTTTTCCCCATCGTGTCTTGTTTCTTAAAATGACAGTGACAAACTTATCTTTGTGTTCTTCAGAGAAGATGCATCTCACCTTTTCCTGTTATATTTCTTGCCTCTGTGTTGTGTTCTAAGTTCATTACCAGGCAAATAAAGCAAACCAAGTTTCTAATATGTCATCTAAATTTCACATCTCCTGCCAGCTTATCTAGACAGGATCAGAGAAAAAGCAACCTGTCCTCCTTTATAACACTTTGTGATTTGTAGAATTTGCTTGTGCAACAGTACTTTTCCAAGGAGCTCATTTAAACTGAAAATACTTGAAACTGAGAGATTAAATCCTTTCTATAACACAGAAGCAAAAGGATAATGGAAGACACAAATCTATTTCTTGCCTTGTAATAGCTTTGGACGTCAGCGGGTTAAAGCTATTTAGATCGATAAGATTGCAGAGGTGCTTGTAGGTGGACACACTACAAACATTTGGGGTTGAGAAAGCTTAGGAAACTTTCCACGCATAACACTTTGGTGGAATACTCATTTAATAAGAACAATAAATTCCTGTCAATCAAAAAACCTGAGGGGCCTGAAGGTAATCAGTTAACTGGAAGACTCGTATGTTCCAGGGAATTTAATGGTTTGTGTCTTGATAGTTTGACAAAAATGTTTCACTCGTGTCTGAAAATAAAAATACTATAACAAAGTTTTGCAATTTTGGCAATCTTCGGGGAAATGGCATTCCAGGCTAGAAAAACAAATGTGAGATGTTATTTGCCATCAGAACACATGGGGGGGAAACGTTCAAATTAAAACAAGTTAACATCACAGTATGTTAAAAATAAGACTCATCAATCACATTTTAAAAAGCTGAACTATTATTTATGGTGGAGAAATGTAATCTCAGATACTCATTTCCGTTGAATCCCACTTCAATAGTCTTCTTTAAGAAGACCAAAATAAAAATAAATAGTCAAATAAAAATAAAAGCAGAATGCCAAAATATATTATGAATGGAAGAAAATGTAGTCAGTGGGGCATCTTTTTTTTTTTTTAGGCAGCCTTTTCATAGCTAATCTACACAGCTGGAATCTGCTGGGCAGGAACTAGTAGAATGACAGAATGATTTCATGTTTGAAATGTTCCTTGTAAACATTTGTAGATGCCCAGAGAGGTATTTACTGGAGAATGATGTCAATCAGTGAGAATGCCAGGCCTAAAGCAGTACAATCAATTTCCATTGTCCAGCTGTATCTTTCAAAAAAAAAAAAAAAAAAGATTTTATAGAAAACTACTCTGCTGGGGTAACTGCAATCCTAGAATCCTAGGAAGAATTGCTGGATGTCTGATCTAATGCCATTTTGCCATTGCCTTTATGAAATACCTGCGGGAGCCCCAGTGATGAGGTCCTTCAGCATGCTGTTTGCTGAAAGGAGCCTTCCTTCTTGAACCTGAGACAGCAGTCCACCAAAGTGTTGATTACTGTTTTCCTCCATAGGGAGTGTGCAAGTGAAAAGCACAAATACCTTTTAAATGTTGTAGCACAAAGTCAAGAAAGTTACTTTAAAGCTGGCAGGCAGACGCTACAGCATGCTGTCACTTCACATAGGTGCACCGTGGTGTGTTCTGCCACCCAAAGGATGCACGGAGCAAAACCTTTGACAAAGACATTTAGAAACATTACGTGGTTTTAGAGAAAATTATGGCCATTTTGCCATCAATACTTTTTAAAAGTACACACAAAACTCTGAAATGAAAGAAAGAATGCTGTAAAGACACGACTGTCATATTATAAGGCACTGTAATAATTTTAAGTAAAATAATGAAGTGTCATTAAGAAAGCAAGAGATTCTTTCCATGAAATGTGCACCTTCAGACATGAAATGGTGAAGCACAAAATGGTGGAGCTCACTGAGATTAAACAATTGTTTAGAGAATAGGATGGACCACATTTTTGTTTCCAAAAGTTAATACTGGAATATAATTGAGTTATTCTGATAATCATTTAAGGGCATAAATTACCTAATGTTATTGTAATATGAAATAATAACACTTTTTCATAAATTCTACGTCAGAAAGTCACTGTGTCAGGCTTGATTTGTAGTCTAATAATGATTCACATTTTTTCCTGTCATTTTTTCCTTTGTTTTCATGCTAGTTAATAATTTATACTGTATATTAACTGTTACAAACATGTATAAAATACTTTTCTTGTCTCTACTTTTGTCCAGAAACATATTTATTTTAGGCTTAAATTCAGTCTTGAAGCATCTCTTTGAGAAACTCTTTTTTGGTTTGAAGCCAATGATCAGATGGGGGGGCAGTTCAATAAGGTTTCGAATGGGTCGTTTTGGCAGACGATGACTACTGCCTGCCTTTCTCCTTCAGCCACTCCAACTCCACCTGAGTTGATGGTTTCTGTACTGACTCTGAAAATAGCACGAGCATATTTGATTGTAGGAAAGGCATCTGAGTCTGAATTACCTTGCAGAGACCAATTTACATATACTCAATAAGTTTACAGTTTTATTGTATTTGTTTGCAATGTATCAGATTCAAAGATTCTGTAGGTCTACAGATGATACCACATTGTACTACAAAACAAATAAGAAGTGACTGCCCTAGATCAGCACCAAAATTTGGTAAGTTAAAAAAGTCCAAAAGCAGAATTCATGGTTTTTCTTGTATTTTAGTTCAATACTTTGTAAAAAAAACCCAAAACAAACCATAAAAAAAATTATGCACTGTGATTTAGAAGTGCATGGCTAATATATCCTGATATTATGACCATCCCTTCAGTTTTTTGCTTCTCTATTAAATTATAGTGAGTGACAGTGAAATTAATACATCGTTCTTACAGTTTCTACTCTCCCTGAATGAATATTAGCATGTTCAAAAGTTCTTCATGTAAAAACATCACCCTTCTTCAAAAAAGCTAGCTAGTAAAGGAATCTTGGAATATGGACAATATGCTAATTTCTTTTTCTAACTCGTTCAGTTTCTTGGCCTGGACAGTAGGGCATACATTCCCTCACTTAACTCCATCACATTTTTTCTAATTATGTTAGCAACTATTGAGTCTATTGATTAGTGCAGTCTCTGTATTTTCACAGCACATTAAAATATATGTTTCAAAGGTTTATTTTATGACACACGAATATGGGTCAATATAAAGACCAATATGCATTTCTGAAAATAGATAAAATATTTTTAAAATGTGTCTTTTCAGCTCTGATGCTCAAAATACTATCTATGATCTATAAGATGGTGCAGAGCAATACTTATGCAACTAAAAGGTAACATACTACATTTCTGTAATTTCAAATAAAGTTGTATTTTAAGAATATTATTATGAAAAACAGCCTGTAGGATGCAAACATGTAGATAATGGATTCCTGTACATAAAATGCTTTAGGTTGATCTGATTATCCATGCCATCTATAAAATTCTCCTGAACCTACAGCTGTTTCAGTATTATAATCACAAATACAATATTTTGTCTTGATAGAGATATATATTATTCAGATACACTACTGTTTGGTAGCCAAAGTGTTGTCGACAATATAATCAGTGACATTTCTTGCATGCTTAAGATACCTCGGAGAAGTCTACATATAGTAAGTTGCTTGTTATGAATGTTTTTGTCTTTATTTTCAAATCATACTGATTGAACTGAAAGCTGAAATACAAAGGAAAGTTATCAGTAGGAAATACATAGTGAAAAAGTGTCATTTGTGCAAATGAAACCTAATTATGATTTATCGTAGCCCTCAAAAGGTTTCTTTCTGCAGAGAAAATTCACAGAGTTTGCTTGCTTCAAAGAGTTTGGGACAAACTGCCAGCTAAAATCACAGGGCCTTTCACTATTCCCTAGGGAAGGCAGTGCTTAAGCTTCAGAGTGCAAGACATCTGTGCAGCAATTTGTACTCAAATGACTTGCTAACTTGGGGGTTAAATGAAAATGTAACAACCTTTCAGATTTACTTGTATCTCATGCCTTACAAGAGTTCCTTTGTACCTATAAACACAGTTAACATAATTTATTGTAAATATGCCTTTATATCCATGATGACAACAACATTACTGAGTGTTTAAAAGGTTGATGGCAGTCAATAACTACTTCTTACCAGTCAGTATTCTTTTCAGAAGTTTCTTGTTTTGCCTGTGCAATATAGTAACATAACAGCATGTAACTTCCAATTTAAGGTATACAACTTAACTATTTTTTTCAGCTGTCTACAACTAAAGGTTTTGTTGCTGGTAATTTAAGTTACACTGAGGAAGATGGTACAAAAGTGAATTGTACCTGCGGTGCAACAGTACGTATTATAAAACAGTAATTCATAGCATCTACCTTTGCATGATATCCTGCACTTCTTGTAGCTCAGGTTACTGTATACATTTATTATATGGCCCTGTGCTTGTGGCAAATGGAGACATTACAACCTAGGTGAAAAAAGAGAGAGAAAAAGTATTTCTCAACTGTATTGCAGTTCTGAAGCTCAGCTATATACTCCTTTGGATACCGTTTTTAGCACTACCTTCTACCACAGGAGCCTTGCAGAGGAAGGTGTATATATTGTGTATCTTAGGCTTTATATTACAATCTTCTGTCAAGTAAGTGCTCTGAATCAAAGAATCCTGAGCACTCTGAACATACTTTGCTTCTGTTACAGAAGACTGATTTCTGGCAGAGTAAGAAAACAAGTCTTACAGCTTGAGTTAACACTCATGTGGTCCTCAATGAGCTGCTTCTACCACACTGGGCAGACTCCTCTAGTAGCAACAGCACAGATGAGAGACTGAACTGAGCCTCTATAATTAGAAATCTCTTTCTGGACCCAAATTATGTTCTCATTTACAGAAGTTTAATGATAATACTCCATCAGCATAAGAGTTGATACTGTCTTCAGTGTTCTACAACCAAAGGTATACGGTATCAGGCAGTTTGGTCGCAGGATTATACTTATACAGGAATTACAGACATTAGAAGGGCTTGTATTGCCAAATAATTTTATCAAAGGTGGCACTGAGCTAAAGAGAAGTTTATAACCATGGTTTCATAAGAGTCAAGTGCAAAAAGTGGTTTGAGGAGATGAGATTGAACCAATGTAGTTCTAAATGATTTCTATAGCGGTGCAGAATTTGAAAGCAAGAACAGAACTCAGACTTGCTGACTGTTGTCATGATTTCCTGGAAAATGTGTTTGTTGTAAACCTAAGCCAGTAATTTCAAAATGGAAAGATAACCTTAGCTGCCTACTACATTTTGTTTTTAAGCAGAGCGCAACAACCTCTGTTACTAATGCTCTTCTACAGCTTTTTGTATTTTTATTTGTTGAGTTTTTCCACCCTGGCACCAGAGGTTATTTAGCAGTCAGAAGTAAAAACAGACCACACGCTTCAATATATACATGTTCTTTTGCCAAGTTCTTCCGCCAGTTCCTGTTTTCTCATCCACATGCTTGCCAGGTTGAGCCAATCCTAATAGGAGATGTAAAGTAAATGTTACTATGTCTTCAAAGTTGCTCCAATATAGTTATAAAATCAGGTTATAGGTTAATAAAAGAAAGGATTTAATGGTCTTCCAAAAAGAAAGTAAGTGGTTTTTTGCCTTTATTAAATTTGCAATCTTCACACCAAGCTGAATTTTTTTCTGGCTAAGACAGATAAAAAATTAATGAAGACATTGTTATCTCTGTAATGCCCATATGATGAACAATCTTTTGTGACAGTAGCACAAACACTTTTGAAAAGCATCTTATTATAAGAGGGAGGACTCCTACACAACCGTACAATAGAGCAGGATATGAATGGTTGAATATGCTTATAAAGAGGTGAAAATGTCAAGAATGATCTTTTATACAGAAGATGAATGGTTGTTTCAGGATGTAATTGTGTCCTTCATTACCTAATGTTGTTATTTTAAAAGATATCATTTTCTCTATTTAAAATGATTAATCTCATTTTTGTTGTTTTAGGCAGTCACTGTGCCATCTAATGTTCAAGGAATTAAAAGTATCCTTTGAGCAAGAACTCTCATTGTAGACTGAAAAAATAAAGTAAAAACAAAGAATATTCCAAGTTAAACAATGTTCTGGTAATTTTTTCTTTGCTTGTTGGCTCTGAAATTGAGTCATGAACACTGCTTTTGGCTCCAGAACAGGTATTTTGGAGCATTTAGTTTAATTGATTGGTGTGATGGATCATTTTACATGCAGCTAGCCTTAACAGAAAAGATTTAATCTCACATGCTGAATTTATGTTAATTGTAGAAAAAGATGCAACTTTTCAGAGACTCCTGGATGATGACTTCTGCAATAAATTGTCCCCATGTATAATGATTACGGTATGTGTCTTCAATTCATCTAGCTAAACATAAGAATTTAAATATTTTAGCATTGTAGTGGTGCTCAAACTTGGTCAAAAGACCATAATAAAATTGATATGAAACATGTCTAATGATATTTTTTTCATTTTATTATCCTGGTAGAAATACAAAATACACATTCTAAAGACTTATTTCCTCCAAACATCTCCTTAGAGCTTGCTAGCTTATGCAAAGTAGCTGCTGCACTCTGTCTCAGAAAGGCTTAACTCTTGAGTAACCTTCGTCCTTCAGGATCCTAGGTTTAACAAACCCAAATTAAGCAGAATTGGTTGATTTTGGATTGCACTGAAAGAGCGATGGACCCTGAAGAATGAATAGGAATATGTAAATGGAATATGCATGCCTACTTGTTCTGGGACAAATTTGGCCCACAATGAAGAAAAAACATATCCCTATACCTAAGAGAGACTATGCCGCATTATAGTCATAGGGAGATTTTGTTTTACGTTGTTTCATTAGTGCCATAAATATTTTTGAGAAGAAAAAAGAGGCCATCATCACCAGCTTATACAGATACCAGGGTACATCTATACATCAACTCCAAGACTTTACAAGTTAACTCCTTAAAGAGAGGAATGCATGATACATCTACAGCGCCTGCAATCCAGGGCATCTGCCATGCTGCTCCCCAGCCCGTTCCTCCTTCCCTCCTCACAGCGCCAAAATAGGAGCGTACAACTTTCCCTGCAAAACAGCTGCTGGAGAAATATTTCTGCCAGCATTTTATTTGTTTGCTTGCTTGTTTTTAAATGACAAATGTAAACACATATGTAGCCAGATGTTGTTTTAATTAATTTAAAACTGTCTGCTTTTATTTTATTTCTTTAGGGAAGAGGCATACCAGATCTTAACACACGACTTTTGGTCAGAAAGCTGTGGGATACTTTTCAAATTCCTATTTTCACCCTTATGGATGCAGATCCACACGGTAAATCTGTAGAGGTTCCATGACATAAAAGGAAAGCAAAATTTATTTAGAATGTCTTTTCTGACTTTTATGGGAAGATAGTCAGAGCAGAGAGATTCAGCACAATCAGAAGATTCCTGGTTTATGCAGAATATATCTAGCAGTATGGAAGAAGTTTAACTGAAACATCAGTACTGGCTTTACATCCCCAGTGAATATATCCTTACCCTCTGTGATGATTTGTTGTGCTTTGAGGTATTAATAAGAATCTTACTTTGTACCTAAAAAAGAAAAACACTTTTTAATAGAATTCGTAGCTCAGAACAGAGCTAGATTTTGAAAGTACCTGTGGGCATAAAATGAGGATAAGGTGAATGGAATTTTATTATCCATTGTGTGATTCCACTGATTTTAATGGGAGTTAGGCACTTGACCACTTCTAAAAGTCTCAGGAGGTCTTAGCTATATCTTTACAGAGTTAAATACTGTTGAAATGCTGCTCTATCAAGAATTCCAGCTGTTGGCTACACTATTCCTTTTGTAAAAGAAAAGGAGATAACAGGAACTTCTGTAAACATTGCTCAATTTGGTATAAAGCAAAATTTTTAACTACATTATGATCCTTAGGCCAGACAGATAGGAAGAAAATAGTATGTTTGAGCAAAGTGAGTCTTTTATTGGATTTAAAGTAGTTCACATACACTTATATTAATGATTCAGCACTCATGTTAATAGCTTACAGTAGTGAGAGCTAGAAACTACAAGTCTGATGCCAGCAGGAATAAAGTTAATCCTAAAACAAGTCCATCACATTTTGGATGTGCTGTTCTATTACATCAGTGGCAGATCTGAAATTTTCCTCATTTCACAAGGGATTCTGTGTATGTGAGTGCGTATGCCTTTGTTTGAATTCAGAATCTGAATTCACATACACAAAATGTAGAATATCTCTTATGTATCTAGACTGATACCACCTAAAATTAGGGAGATGACTGCAAAATGAGAAGCAGCTGCCTAAAGCAATAGTATTAAGAGATATGGATTGCATAGGCTAAAGAAAGACAGTTTTTGTGATAGATGTTGGATAATGTGTAAAAGAACTGATTATCCTTGGTTTTGAAATTACACAGACAGCGTGAAACATTTAACTATATAAAAGTGACCTATTATGCTCAAATTCTGATTATTTTGACATACTCTAAAAATAATTGTAAACCATAAAGAACCTGACTAATCATAAAGCTGTAACTGTCAGGCCATAAATTTGAATTCTTAATGCAGTCTTCTTAAATATGCCCAGGTGTAGAAATAATGTGCATCTACAAATATGGATCTGTGGTGAGTATAATTCTTGCACTTCAAATACATTGTTTTGTAGCCCAGCCTTGAAGCTGGAATGTATGAAATGTTGCAGCCTTTGTTAGAATGGTTACTGCCTTTTACTATTTTGTTTCAACACAAAGACACAGTTTTTAGGCCTTGTGTATCTGCAGAAACAGCTTCTTCCTGCATCAAGAAGAAACTGGATAACAATGACAGGTGTTTCATTTAACTGTATTTCAGTTTTTCCCTGCTGCACAGGCAGTTTTCAGGAAGTCCAAATACAAAAGTGGTCTCCAGTTCGCTTTGTTTCTGCCTTAGAAGAGAAATGAAGGCTGGAGGAACCAGGGGAGGAGGAGGATGTAACTTGTGAGATGGGTGACTCTCCAAAAAATCATGTTATGTTGGTAAAATTTTGATTTAGGGTGAGAATTCGCTTATGGGTATATGTGTTAGTGTGGAACATTATGGAAGAAGAGGCAAAGGGAACAAGAAGGTATTATTATATCACACTGCTAAAAGACAAGGTGCAGGAAGACAATAGGGAAGGCAGGGAGACTAAGGTGAAGGCAGAGGGCAGGAGCAGATGGGTGAAGGGTTCAGCAGAGCAATGGAAAAAGAACATCCAAAGTAAAAAATAACAAAAAAACCCCAAACTTCAGAAAACTGTCAGACATCGATGATGTCAGAGTTCAAATATACCTCATAACAAATATACACCTCAAGGACATCCAGAGAGACAGAACTCCCAAGTTCTTGTGTAAGCTCTCATGCTTTCAATTCTCCTACAAAGATGCGTAAACTGATAAAACATCATCTTCCAGGCTTAAATTAAATTGTCAAATTTCTTTAAAAGTTTATTTTGTTCAATTACAGAGCAACAGGTGAAAGATGAAACTAGAGTATGTCCAGTTCATTACAAACACTGGAAGTATTCCTTTATACAACATGTAATTTAACTGTGATGCCTCGCTGTACAGTGCTGTAAATGACACAAGTTTTCATAGACTCTAAAAGCAACCCAGCAAAATCAAGTATTACACCACACACCACCACTGCTGGTGCAGAAAGTTGGGGTCACAAACTGTTGGGAGCAGGTGTTCTGAGAAGTATCATTAATTGCTTATTTGTTTTTACACTTTTCCCTAAGATATTTACTGTAGCCATGATACTGGATGAGATGAACGTTTGTTTGAGCTATTTTTATATGATGTGGTACTTTCCAGCAGAAAATATCAGAAATTTCCAAATTTGATTGTCAATGCTTCTCCTGGCTTTTTTTTTTTTTTTTTTTGGGGGGGGGGGGGGAATCAGACTCATATTGACTATAAAAACCCCAAACAATTCAGACTAGCCCAGCCTAAACTGGACTAGCCTAGAATCTGTCATGGGCTGAAGGGTGCAAGTCTTAGCGAAGGAACAGTTTCTGGCAAGGGGATATGGTAAGCTTCAGTTGCACTGTCTTCTATACCATTCTGATAGTGAAAATACCTGACTATCTTTGTAATAAAGTCTGACCGTGACCTTGGAAGGCATATATCTCAAATAATTTAAACTAAAAGTCACTGAATGTTATAGTTGACCTTTCTTATTTTAGTCAATGTCTTTTGAGGCTCATCATCTCACCGTTCCATCTATAAAGTGGCTTGGTCTCCTTCCATCTGATCTTCAGAGGTTAGTTATTTCCCCAAAAGAAACAGAAGTATTCTTCTGTTTCAGAGACAGGAAATACAATCTGACTTAATGGACAAAAAGACAACTGACATTTAAATCCATTAT
Source organism: Grus americana (assembly GCF_028858705.1). NCBI lineage: Eukaryota > Metazoa > Chordata > Aves > Gruiformes > Gruidae > Grus > Grus americana. The sequence continues at coordinate 14,635,147 of NC_072868.1, read as the reverse complement.
TCTTTTCATATATTATTTTGGCTTAATATAAAGAAATAAGTCAGTATAAATATTTTTTAACTGTATGAGAAAATTTAACAACTTTATTTTCTTTTCAGATTAAATATACGCGAAGATGTCCTGATTCCATTTACAAAGCAAGACCAAAAGAAGTTAGCAAGTATACAAAAGAGACCTTACATTGCTTGTCAGCCAATGTGGAAAAAAGAAGTATGTATAAACCTATTGTTTCCTATTTCTTACTCCCCACAGGACAAAGCCTGTTGTCTAAAATCCTGTTCCTCTTTATGATGACAAACTCTTAGGAGAGCAGAACCAGTAAGGTTTTGCAGCCCTAAAAGAAGGGAAGATTGAGAGAGCCCCTGCCCACTGTCTCTCTGAATCAGTGGGCTTCAGTGGCTCACAGCCCAGAACTTTAAGCTTTCCTGCTGCCAGTCATCTGGTGGTGGTTTGCTGTCCATGGGTTTTACTGCTTTCCTAAATACTACAGAAGATATTCCGTCTTTACAAGTAGGGGAATGCTTACAGCAGTTGCTTACTCAGTACTAGACCTCTAATCTTGCCTGTAGCTTCTAAACCATACGTCTCAATTCAGGCATGTATTGTGTGAAATGGTTAGAAAGGAAGAAAAGGTATTGTGTACCTTCTCCTTCCCATTTCTACTCATAAATTGTGCGTGTTACTGTGAGGTACACACTAGAGAACACAGGAGCATACAGTAAAACGAACCTCAGCTCAGTGGTGGGGATTTTGCAGCAGCGTTTCCAATAATACTAACTCGACAGTTCCACATGCACATCCAACAAGTGTAATTCTTATTTAAATAATTGCCTAACCTAGGACAGGCTGTTACCGCATCACGCATTAATTTGTTCTCTTTTTTTAGCTGGAAATTATGGCAGCATCTAAACTGAAGGCTGAAATTCAAGTTTTAACTTCTCTTTCATCAGATTACCTTTCCAGAGTCTATTTACCAAACAAACTGCAATTTGGTGGATGGCTATGAATACTTGTTTGTTTTTTCTTCATATTGATTTATTTTGTTGACTGCTCTTAGAAAAAATGCAGAGAGACAGAGAAGTACGCTTCAGCTTCTTGTTAGGTTTCTTTATCACTGTATCTAGATTATCATTATCTCTTTTGTCTCTTTCAAACTGTAAGAGAAATTAGGATTCTTTTACAGAACACTGTTGTTTCCATTCTGTGGCTTCTGCACTGTAACAATGCCAAACGCGACGGTACAGACATTAAAAGATAATGAGATATGTTCTTTCTGGCCAGAAAATGTTAAGTTCAAAACTGTATCAAGGAGTTGCTTTGCCTTTTGTCTTAAAGCACAAGATGATGCTGTACCTACTTTTTTATTTTTCAAGAGAGTAAAAGACTTTGTTAGCAATTTATTGCGCATGCCTCCTTTTGGAAATTACCTGAAGTACAGCATTGTGGCATTTTGTGTTCGCTGTAAATTCAGACTGAAAAGTCAGAGCTAATTCTTCATTGCTGTGTATCTCAAGCAGCTATAAGAGTTCCAGCAACCAAATTACTCTTTGTCTTCAATGAACAAGTAAGCAAGCAGATGTTATTGATGAAGAATTTAATAAACAATCCTGTTAATGATGCACATCGTAACAGAATCCCTTGCTCATTTTCATTATTTAGTTGGCTCTTAGTAAAAAGGGGCAGGAAACGGTGGTGATTAAAGTGTACAACAAATTTTATGTGAGGAAACCAAATTGACTGCATAGAAAATACTTCCAAAATTCATCTATACAGTCATCAGCATGGATCTTACAGATAATATTTTCAGTAGACTTATCTAGTTGTTGGGGTTTTTTAAAATGTTCCAGCAGTGCAGTTATTTGCTGCACAGACACAGTGTTACTACCTGCTAGTAAACTCTAGCGTCCAGGCGCGCAACCCAGATGGAGCAGGAACACAGGGCTGCTCCATCAGCAGGTGTAAGGGCGACGGGGTAGGTGTCATCACAGGAGTCAGAGAGCTTTTCTGCCTCCTTGGGGGGGCTTTATTCACATCACAGGGAGTGAGCTTCCAAAATACTCGGAGCAGCATTCTACCAAAGGCTACCCCAATTTTAATTTAAAGAGGTGAAGTTTCCCACGCCGCAGTAGTTGTGCTTAGTACCGGTAGCGCCCAACGGGGGCTGAATGTGCTTTGGCCCATCTGAACTCCCTCGGCGTCGGAAACCCACCCAGCTGGCAACGCCTACTGCAATGCTACAAACGTCACTCCTCAGCTGACCCCGTCCACACCGCACAGGGAAAGAAAAACGAATTAATTCTTTTTCTCTTTCCTTAGCGGCAGCGGCACCGAGGTCCCCAGCGGGCCGAGGGGAGCGGAGCAGGGGCGGGCACGGCCCCGCCGGGCTGGGCTGGGCTGGGCTGGGCTGGGCTGTTCCCGGTCACCCGGCAGCGAGAGAGCAGCTTCAGCCCGGCCCCGCAGCGCTCCGTCACACCGCGCTCCTAGGCCCGCCCGCGCCCGGCCCCTTCCCGCCCTGCCTGGCCAGGGCGCAGGCGCCGCCACCGCCCCGCCGGCCGCGGCGCCTGCGCAGAGAGACGCGGCCTTGCCCCGCGCTGCTGCCGCGTTAGCTGCAGGGCCGCGTCGCTGGAGGCAGCGGGCCCGAGTGGGCCCGTGACACGGGTGAGTGAGGGCCGGTGTCCGCCCCGCGCTCCCGGGCGGTCGTGCCCCGCCTGCGGCAGCACCTTCGGCCCCGCTCCAACCGCCCTGTTCCCCCGAACGGCCGCTCCCCGCGCCGGGCGCTGGCCGGTCCTGCGGGCAGGCAAGAGGGACCCCCGCGAAATGGCGCGTCCTCGCCCGCCGGGCACCTTGGCCGCCTCGCCGAGCGCGCTGTAGGCAGAGAAGCGAGGCTGGGGCGTGTGCCGGAGGGGGAGCACCTGCGGGCGGGCTGTGCCGGCGCGGGGTTCCCGGGGCGGTGCCGGGGCGGGAGTTTGGGGGGTTAGCGCTCAGCAGGTGCCGGCCGGAGAGGGATCCCTGACAGCGGTGGCAGGGTGGCCGACCGGGAAATGTCAGGGGTGCAACTGCGAGGAGAAGCGTGGGTTGGGGTTTGGGGTTTTGGGGGGTTTTTTGTTTGTTTGTTTGGGGGTTTTTGTTTGGTTTTTAATTTCATATATTTTTATATCCCTGGGCGCCTCCCGGGCGGGCTGAGGGGTGTGCTGGTATAGTGGCTGTGGTGAGACTCCCTGGGATGCTCGAGGGCCCTGTGGGTCTCAGTATGCCTTTTTCCCCTTTGCAGGGCAAGCATGAGTCTGTTTGGATCAACGTCAGGGTTTGGTACTGGGGCTACCAGCATGTTTGGCAGTACGACTGCAGATAACCACAATCCAATGAAGGTATGTGCTTTACTCCCCGTGGGAACTGCTCTTCTGCTGTTGCATTTTAATGTGTCACAGCAGTACCGACTAATCACCCTATAGAAGTAATAGGATCTTAGTGCACAGTTTTCAAACGTGGCTAATTTTGTTTTGTCTTCTGCTCTTTATAGGATATTGAAGTAACATCTCCACCTGATGACAGCATATCTTGTTTAGCATTTAGTCCGCCAACATTGCCTGGTAATTTCCTCATTGCAGGATCATGGGCAAATGATGTAAGTACTCACAGTCAGACCTGCAGATGAGTAAAGTGGGAGCACTGGTGCCTAAGCTGCAAAATGTGATCCTGAAAACTTGTGCCAGGGCACCTGAAAATCTTCCTCTTTGTAGACCTGCAAAATTTGTGTCTGGTGCCAAGGTACTAACTTTGACATTGCTGAGCTACTTGAACTGGGAAATTCAGTTGTGATCTTCAGATAAGCCTGTGTGTTTTAAACTTCAGCTCGGTATATGTAGTAAATGTTTTCCCTGTTAGATTTTTATTACTTTGATTTTTCTTTTTTCCACTCATTTGGTTTTAGCTTAATTTTTTTATACAGTTAGGTTGACATAGTTATGCTTTGTCCAGTGAAAGCACCATGAACACAGTGGTAAATCATCCAGTTTGACAGTGTAGTCTCAAAAAGATTTAAGTTCCTACAACCTTATTGAAGTTTGGTTGGATTGAAGGCTGAGATCCCAACTGGCACAAACAGGGAGGGGAAGACAAATGTGAGTGCATTTAACTGTTCTGTTTGGTGTGTTGGTGGTAGCCTGCAGCAGGCGGCTTCTTCCCAGCTGAGGGTTAAGGGTTCTCCAGGAGAGCACTGGGAGGTGTTATGTGATCGTAAGGTACTTTGGAGGTGGGGTTGAGTTGTGGCTGTACAGATAAAAGGAACATAATCGGAGAGAAAACGGTTTTCCTAGTTCTGAAAAAAGCTTGGTGTTTGTAATCGTACTTCTCGCTGGATAAACTAAGGCTGGGATCCTCAAGAAGAGAAGTCTTTTAAGTTCTCAGCATTAAATGTGTTTGTGTGTGTACACTTCTCCTGTTACAGGTTCGCTGCTGGGAAGTTCAGGATAATGGACAGACAATTCCGAAGGCTCAGCAGATGCACACAGGGCCTGTACTAGATGGCTGCTGGAGTGATGTATGTTCCTATTTAAAAATAAATAAACAATTTTTACCAAAACCGTAAACAAATTGGCATGTGGTTTCCAGACAGACATGAGTGCCCATGATTATTCTGTAGGCTTACATTACTGTAAATATGTGCTAAGCACATCCTAATAGAACAGACTAACATGGGCATAAGAAGGGTAAAAGTGAATTTAAAAGTAAGAATGTATTTAAAGCTAGATAATAGCTAGCAGAGTCTTTTTCTTTTATGACATACAATTGTAAATAAATTTCCATTTTTATGTTTCTTCTTTGTCTTGCAATCCCTGTTAAATTGTTATGCTATTACTAGAAGAGACTAAGACTTGACAGTTTTCTAATAGATACTGCATGATAGAGCTATCTAATCTCTTGGCCTTATTCTTGGTTTTTAGGATGGGAGTAAAGTATTTACTGCTTCCTGTGATAAAACTGCCAAAATGTGGGATCTCAACAGTAATCAAGCTATTCAGATTGCACAAGTACGTAAGCAAGCCCCAAGCTATTAGGTGTTTTTTCCTTTTCTATTTTTATTAAAAGCTACCTTTATTAGCATATTAAACTAATGGTTAGTGCTTCTGAAGTAGATACTGCTGTATGAAGAAGAGGTTGCAGGGTGCTTTTTATATTTTTGCGATAATGAAGTGCACATGAATAGAGACCTGCAATTGAAGTGATTTGAATAATCTGTGCAGCTGTTGCCTCTATTTTACTTGTTAGAGCTCTTTCCTCTGCTGCTGAAATCTCAGTAAGTCACCCTGCTGCATTATAGGGGAAAAAATTTAAGAAATTGTTGAATTCACATTCACAAATAGCAGCTTTCTGCTGCAGCAGTAACAGGGATTATAATTTACATTCTCTATTTAGAAGTGAATGTCTGTTCACAGAATTTAGTTACGGTGACTAAAATGAGTTAAGTTACATAATATAAGAAGAGAGTTTGTCCTTCTAATGATTGCTTCTTGTATCTTATTTGAGGTGATAAAATTCAGATTCTGAGCCTTGATTTTAAAATCTTGTTGGTGTAATTAGCATAGACCTTTCTTCTGTGGCTCTTGTCAGAAGCTTTTTTTTTATATTAGTTTGTAATAAGTAACGTACTCTAAAAGTGTTGATTTTTAACGTGATGGATAATATCTTTTATCAATAAATAGAAAGTCCTGCTGTTCATAATTTGTATTTCTGCTGTGACCATCTTCCTATTAGGGGTGACTTGACTATAGTTCTTTTAGGTTTTTTTGTCAGGAACCGTTTTTTTTTTCTTATGTGGGTGATTTTACAGCGCTAAACAACACAATAAGGTCATGACCAACCTTTATCCTAACTGCTGTGACTAAAATAATGAATCACTTTTCTTGAATGGATAAAAAGTGTAAATGCATACAAAAAATGAGGAACATAAACAAGAAATGTGGTCTGTTATCTTAGTATGTGCATTTGTCCTTTTTTTTTTTTTTTTCCTTCAGCATGATGCTCCTGTGAAGACTATCCATTGGATTAAAGCGCCAAATTATAGCTGTGTGATGACAGGGAGCTGGGATAAAACTTTAAAGGTATGGTTTTTACCTGAATAAATGGACACAAAGCTGTGCATGAAAATATTTACGTGAAGTGAAAATATTTTATTAAACACTAATAAAAACCAGATAATTAAATAGCCTCACTTCACAGAGGGTTGCAGTTTTCTGACTGTAGACAAGAATGAAACAACTTGATACTGACTGCGTTGTCTTTACTAAAGTAATTGAAGTGGTGCATCCTCAACTCCAAGCATAAATTTGCTCATTTCTCTGTTTCCATCAGTTCTGGGATACCCGTTCACCAACACCTATGATGACATTGCAGCTCCCTGAAAGATGTTATTGTGCAGATGTGGTAAGCCATGATAAACCGTAAACTTGTGTCAGCTAGATGACTGGGGCTGTGAAAACTGGTGGTCTTGGAGGTGTCTGTAGGTTAGCAATAAATACCAACTGTTCATATAGAATCGTATTATTCGATCTCTCTGATTTTAGCAATAAAACATAAATTGATCTTCTTGATCAGGCTCTGGAAAATAGGTATTTGCATCATACAAATGTATGATACAAATCAGCACTAGGACTGACCTACCCTCATTTCTGGATGAGTTTGCGTTACCATTATTGCAATTCACGTTGGAAGGGTCAGCTAATAGAACACTTTGGGTATGTTTAATTTCTCAATGGCAGGGAGCAACTGATTTGTTTTGTTTGAAGATATGTCTACAAATGAACTTTGTTCTTTCTCTTCTTCCCCTTTCCCTCCCTCTCTTCTCCCCAGAAAATAGTCTAATTCCTTTAACTTCTTCAGGGATTTCTGCAAAAATAATAAATAGAATTCTCTGCCATGCTATTAACGCAAGTGTCTCCTCCAATCTATTTTACAACTTTATTCAGGTTCATCCTATGGCTGCTGTGGCCACTGCAGAAAGGGGTTTGATAGTTTATCAGTTAGAGAATCAACCTTCTGAATTTAGAAGAATAGAATCTCCTCTTAAACACCAGGTAAATGATTGTATTTATTACAAACGTATTTATACAGATTTTTTTTTACCAAAACATGGCAAGCCCAGAATTTCGACAGTGTTTCAAAACCAAAGTACTTTTATGTTGGTATGGCACGTGTCCTGGTTTGACATTGATCTACTGCTGATCTTTGTAAGGATTTAGAAATATAAATACTGTGGCCCAAGTTCTCAATAGAATTTGACCTATCTCTTGACCTTGTTTGTGTATTTTGCTTTACTTTGCGTTAATGTGTGTGATGTTTTGTGTCCCCATGGAAAAGAGACAGCATTCATAAAATCTGCCCCTCAGGTCTCTGTCTAAAATCCTCTGTATCTTTCTCAAATTTAGCATCGCTGTGTTGCCATTTTTAAAGACAAAGTGAACAAACCTACTGGATTTGCCCTTGGAAGTATTGAAGGAAGAGTAGCTATTCATTATATCAACCCCCCAAATCCGTAAGTATCATTTAATAAAACATCCTTTCTTTATTGCTCAGTTTACAAGGAGGAAAGTAAAAAGACTTTTTTTCTCCCCAGTGCAAAAGATAATTTCACTTTTAAATGTCACCGCTCCAATGGAACAAACACATCAGCACCTCAGGATATCTATGCTGTAAGTATTCAGCATATACCACTAGATCATTTATACAGGGCAATATACGCTATTCATGTAAAACTGACTAGGAATTGTTTGTTCTCCTTAACTTTAGGCAAGATAAAAGATCATCTTAGATGTATGTTTAAAGACCAGGCATAGTCATACATTAAGAGGAAAGAGTAGGTTTTGTACTTCCCTTAAAACAAGCACCAGAGCAACCATTCATTAAATCATCTTGGTGGAGATGACACTTGCTGGTTTTGCTGCTGTTGAAGCAATACTTAAAATATTTGTGTAATGGGTTTATGCATTGAATTTTTAGTTACTGCAAAAAAGATGATGTTTTCCTTGTTGCTTTGATGGGGGTTTTTGGTGGTGGTTGCTTTTTTTTCCCAGAGAACATACTCAATTTTTTTTTTTTTTTTAAAGAACTATAGCTAGTTGAAAAAAACCTTTCCTGTTTACTTACTCTGTCAGGATTCAGCGCATGCGTTGTGAGAGTCCCCATGTGTGGTGTCCTACATAGTATCTTTTTCTGATTCTGCAGGTAAATGGGATAGCATTTCACCCTGTCCATGGTACTCTTGCAACAGTAGGATCTGATGGTAGATTCAGCTTTTGGGATAAAGATGCACGAACGAAGCTAAAAACATCAGAACAACTTGACCAGCCCATATCTGCTTGTTGTTTCAACCATAATGGCAATATATTTGCATATGCTTCCAGTTATGATTGGTCAAAGGTAAGAAAGGTTTAGACTCCGTTGACAGCTAAGATTATCCTTTTCACACGAGGCTTTCACTGTTCTTTAGCTGAGTCTAATTTCAGAAGCATACAAGAGAACTTACAGTGGTCAGTTTAGACATCTGATGAAATTTAACACTGGAGTAGTACATTCTTTGGTGGTTAGCTTCAGTTGGATAAGAGTGCTAAACAATGCTGTTTTGCAGATGTGGATGAGCAAAATGTAAATGACACGATTCAGAACTCACTCTGGTTGCTGCAGGGAGTGTCACGGGGCAATATGGCACCCTCGCAGGCTCCCACAAGTCCCTTTGACACACACATCTGCTGCTTCTGCAGATGAACTTTAAAAAAAGTTGTGACTGTGGTTATAAACGCTTAAAACAGTCTTTGAATGTCACGCACTACATTTCCAGGACCATTCAGTGGCACTTACTTATGTATTTGTCTTCTGAACTTGACTCAACAATAAATCATATAGATGCAAGAGAATCACAATAAACCATAATATGTGGAGAATCGATACTTCTTAATACTTTAAGGAGGCGGTAGCAAAGTTGAAATGTAACTGATTTTAATGAATGGCAACTTCCATTAAAAGTATTATTTTCCTGTTACGACTAATGTTTTTAAATTTGAGGAAAATACGGAAAATAGTTTTATCTGTATCTGCAGTTGGGAAACAGAGAGGTTTTTGCAGTTGCCTGTAGAACTTGGGCTTCACTTCGGAAAAAGTGTGACCTTATTTCATTTAAAAGATACAAAATACAAAGTGAAACTGGATGGCCTTTAAAGTTTAATTTCTTCTCTGCCTAGAATGACATTTAAAAAAAAAATTAAAAAATTATGCTGCATCTATAAAGTAGAGCTTGGAATTATGTGGTTAATTTCTTATGAAAGGATTTTTATACCTTAAAAATGGACAAATGCCCCTTGAATTTTACTTTATGTGCACAATTCTTGTAATTACTTGTTAGAGTAAGCTGTTTCTAATCCACCAATGTTGTCCAATATCTGGTCTTAAAGACTTTAAGTCTTAATAAACCAAACTGATTAAATATTCACATTCTTACATTTTAAGGTAATGCTGATATTTCTTCTTTGAAAAGAGTAAATACAGATTTTTTTTTTTCTTTTTAGGGTCATGAATTTTATAATCCACAAAAGAAAAACTACATTTTTCTGCGAAACGCAGCAGAAGAGTTAAAGCCTAGGAATAAGAAGTAGTGAGTATGAGTCTGACTTGCGTTACTCTGCTGTTTCTCTGCCATTCCTGCCTCTACGCCACTGCTCTTCTGCCATTTGTGCCCTATTGCGCCACGGTTCAGTCAACTTTGGATCGCTAACATTTAGCAGGAACTGTAAAAATTACATTAAATGTATTCTGACTTGCTGGAGAACATTTTTTTCAAATTAAATATTCCGATGTGTATAAGAGAGAGAGTCTAGTATTCACGTGATGTAACCACTTCCACAGCAATAATGAAATTGCAGCAAAATCTAAATCTGGGGTAGATATTCCTGCTTAGAAGTGCAACCATTTGTATCTATGGATTTATTTTATTAGTACTACATTAAAATATGTTAATTATAATAGTTCTGGGGAAGTTGTATAAATACTGTATTTTTTGTAAGTACTTGAAGAATTGCAAGTAATTCTTCTCCAGGGAGGCTTGTTGTTACTTACTCTTCGGGGGTTCTTTCATTGCTTTCGGATTTTTGAAGTGGAAATATTGTCTACTGTATGCCAGGAAGAAATGCCCTGCAACTTGTTTTCCCTCATTTTTTGGATGAATTTGGTAGGTATGTAAGTGGCCAACAGCAGCGACAGAAACTCGAGACAGAAGATGGCACAGTGCAAATTCTACTTTAGATTTTTTCTTACACTCCAGCAATGGACACGACTTTTGAGCCAACGATCCTCGTGCTTATTCTAGTCCAAAGGAGAAATTGTCAGTCGTGCCAAGGGATATCTAACTCAGTAATACGAGCAAACCAGTAAAGGGTTTGTTTTGTTCATGACCAAACCAATGCGTGCAAAATACTTGTGGCCTAAACCGCTTTAAAACTGACACCTTTTAGAGTTGATAGTTGGTTGTTTTACATCTCTCAACATATTTTTGTCCCTTAACAGGGGTTTCTGGACTGAAAAAAAGTACTCATTTTTGTATTAACTAGAAAATAGTGCTGGTGAGTTTCATCTTGATCAAAAATGCTGTGAAACAGAACAAGTGGGTCTCTGACTTGAATCTACCACTGTTTACTTCTAACTAGCCAGTTGTATACATGCCAAAGTTTTCTTTTTAAAGTGAATGCTTACTATTCCTGTTTAACTATTGTTTGATAATGACTAAATAAAAAGTGGGGGGGGCGCATGTATAGAAATACCTGTCATACTGTACAAATTCTCTGTAAAACTCTATGTTGTGACTCTTATGGTTCTGGATTCATGCTACATTTCAAATAAAAATTTTTACTAAATTTTTTTTATAGTCAAAAGTTCTATTATAATAACATGGGCCAGGTGGCATGCTTCACTTCTAAAAGCAGCTTCTTGTTCTTTCACTGTAATTCAAATGCATTTTCTGAAGGTAAAATACTTTTCCTCCAGCTGCTTGAGCTGGAAATTTAATGCTTTTTCCAGTTGCTGTTCCATTATGAATGATTTCTGTGGTTTTGTATCAAAGAATTAAAAGGACTAGTGTGAAAGGCCTTTTGTTTTATGAAAATGAGTCAAGTCCCTTGCTATCTCAACAGCCAGACACTTGACAGTTTGTCTTCAGTAGAAATGAATCGCACTACCTTCAAACCCCTCCTTTAAATTCAGCTGCCTCTGTACGATGGCTATCCGTTTTTGTTGGGTGTGTATTTCTTGTTTGGCATAGTTGAGGAAAGTCCATGAAATACACCCCGTTTTTTCAAGATGCTTTTTTCTGGCTTTTATTCCTCAAGATAGTTTGTGGGTTTTTTTTTTCATTTGGGTTTGGTTTTTGTTTTGGTGTTTTTTTCCCCTCTGCTACTTCTATGTTTTACATGGGTTTAGATTTCAGATTCATGGGCTATTTGTTTTATTTAAGATAGGAAAGAGTTCCCAGCAGTTACATCAATAGCTGGCCATTTGCTCAAACATTTCTCTTGCTTTTGTTGAATTTTATTTTTAAAGGTTGTGATTGTTGTCCTGTAATCTTTGATTGTTAGCACATTTTTCCAGTCTTCCTAGTCAGATGAATGCCGCCAAGCAATTGTGGGCTCAAGGTTAAGTGTGTGTGATCATTGGTGGCAAAAAAAAAAATAAAAATTCTCATCTCTTGTGTGCAGAACTCCCACTGGCGTAAACAGGGAAGAATGGAATGTATCATCTGTTTCTTGTTTAAAAAAATCCATTTCTTTGTTTAAATACTTAACGTGAATGAGTGATGAGAAAATAGATTCCCTCTAGTTCAGCGGGTACCTTTCTGCTGGATCCAATGGAGTTGCACCCCCTTAAGTGGATACTAAGTTTGGCCAAAATAATTTTCATTCTGAAGCCAGAAGTGTAAGTCTGTCTTGGTAATACAGTTCTGCATTAGTATGTTGAGTCCTTATTCTCTGGTTGGAATCAATTTCTTTTTATCTGTCAGTGAGGTTTCAGAATTATTTAGTCATCACATTAATTGTTCAGACTAATTTTAGAAGGGTGTATTTTCTATTACGTTGCTGTGGACATCAGATATATTCAGTTGGGAGGACAGCGTCAAACTGATTTGCTTTCCGTTACCCGAGTTAAGAGAATGCATGGGCAATTTACTCCTCCCTGGAATTACTGCGAGGTTCTCGTGTAAAGTACACGCGGCTGTATCCCTTCAAGCATCAAGCATGTAGTGGGAGCTTACTCACACACAAGTAAGCGTTGGCGCACGTCTGGAGATGCATTCACTTGCTATTCCATGGCAATTACCTGTGCAAAAACCCAAATGAAGCAGAATGTAAGATTCTGATGTACACAAAGGTAACCCTAGGAGTGGTAGATCTAGAAAAGAACTCATTTTAATTAATTTTTTGAAAGCTTGCTGTCAATGTTGGCATTTTATTGCAGAAAAATAATCTTTGGCTTAAAGAGCAACTCAGTTAATCTGCCCCAAATGGAGACATTTTATAAACATTTTCAGATAAGCCATCTCAACCTTCCTCCTGCTAGTCCCACCTGTCAGCAGTCCTGCACGTTGGTTTAATAAAAGCGTATTTCGGAAAACAAAGCAGCTGACACCAGGTGTGTCTGCTAAGGCCTTTCACAGCTGAAAGCAAGACGTTTGCAGAGTGGCAAGCAGTCGGCAGAGCGCCTTCGCTTCCCGTCGCTCGGGTGAGGAGCGGTAGCTGCGTTGGCCAGGGCTGCAGGCTGGGAAAGCAGGTTCGGGTCCTTCTCTGGAGAAGCGCGGGCTGGGAGAGAGGTGGGGTGAGGAGCGTGTGGGACATTTCAACAGAACTATTGCTTGGGCCTGGTTCAATTTAATTGTCATGGCAAGGTGTTTCGGCAACCGTCCGCTATAAGGAACGGTGTTGCACCGCTCTCAAAAGGTTTACGCTATGTGGGCTTGGAAATGATGGAAGTCACTGATGTCTCATTTGCTTTTCCGCTGTTGCTGTTTGTAGAGATGAACCAGGGCAAAGCGAAACATTAAGGTTTATGCTGTTACGTTTTTACATCTCCAGACGGCTAGCTAAGTGTCGCTGGGGTAACGCCAACTTACCTTCCAGCGGTTTTTGACAGAGCTTTGCTCCGTGTAACATTTCCCCTTGCCAGCCAGCCGAGAACCATCATCCAGTGCCGCGACACCAAATAACGAATGGAACAAATTCAGAATCAAAGCAATTCCCTCCTGGAATTCCCTGCGCTAGCAGTTGCGGTGTGCCCGACGTGCGGCCCGAGGAGCTGCTGCTGCAAATCCCCGTCAGGGCAGGAGGTGGCAGCAGCGGCTCAAGCTGGGGACGGAGCCGGTGGCGCCTGCGGAGCTGCCGCTGTGTCCCGGGCGGTCATGCGCCAGACCCGGCTGTCCCGAAACCCTCAGAGAACGGGATGAGGGTGGAAATTGAGTTTTACAGGAGCGTGCACCATATCTATCCATAAATGTAAACCGAGACCTTTTTAGAATAAACTGAGATGCTCTTTTAGCTGCTCGGAGAGAGGTATCTGTGTGGAGAGATGTGTCTGTGCGCCGGCCGGAGCGTTGGGGACCGAGGCAGTGGTAAAGGTGTTGGCGGCGTGTTTGGGGACCAGGCAGTTGTGGAGTTTAGAATCAGGTGAGGCTGGAGCTGAGCGAGCGAGCAGGCGAGCTGGACCGTTAGCTACTAGCGTTGTCGTTAACTCCCCTTGCTAAGGGAAATCTCAGTAACCGAGGCTAGTTTTCATACTGCTATTGTAGGACGCTGTAGGCTTAAAACTGGTAAGCAACTCTAGGGTTTTTTCTAAACTGGGTTTCTTGAAGGAAGAAAGAAAAAAGCAAATAAAAATACTTCACTGACACCAAACAGTGATAAGCTGCTTAAAAACAAGGACACTTTTTTCCCAAAAATTTGAAACGCAATGTCTTTATTTTAATTTTCAAAGCTGGGAAATGCACCAGGCAATGAAAGGGAGACACAGTCTTGAATTATAAGACTTAACTATGGTTTTAAATTTCTTATTTACCCCTTGTAGCTATTTTGTCCCTGAGGCATACGTAGCCCCTGCTCCGCAGCCCTGTTAACGTGGTTAGCGTAACTAATGCCATTTTGTAAGGCCAGCAGCCGTTCTGTGACCGAGCGGGTCGTGTTTTCGTTCCCTTTCCCTCGTTGTCAGGCCTTGGAGGTCCCGTGCACCAAGCAGATGAACCAAACAGATTCCTCCTTCCCCTCCCCGCCAGCCCCAAGGCTGCTGGGCGCCAGGCCGAGTACTCCCTTCCTTGCCGACCTTGGAGGTCCCAGGCACGCGGCCAGCCCGGGGGTGGTGATGACCCTGTCCCAGAACAGAGAAGCGTAACAGCACACAGAGCACTGTCTATAAAATCGAGCCGTTAGAAGCTCTAAGTGGGGAATTTGGACCCAAACTGCTGCTGGACAGTGAGCCCCGGGATTTGCCGGTGTCCAGGCATGCCTCCATCCTCCTCTGCTTCCTCCGAGGATCGAGTGAGTGACTCGTGCTCTTTTATATGATTTTTGAGTCTAGATTATGATGGTTATATTCATACAGCAAAGCATGTATTAAGATCTGACCAAATCTGCAGAGAGTCCAGGTGATTAGAAATTATAAGTTAAGTTGTATTATAAATTCTGTATTATGTTAATTATAGGTTGTACTATATTGATTCTGCTTGTAGAAATCCTGTGCCATTCTCATCGTAAATTCTGTGCTATACTAACCATAATATTCTGTTAAGAAAATAAAACTGTAACTAGAGTTCAGTGCTGCCATCAATCTGCCAAGGATCCCTAAAAGAACTTGTTTGTGCCCTTCGTGTTGGGTAACTTAAAAGAAAAAAACCAGTAATATCTGCATTGACGGAACGTCGGTTTCGCACACCTCAGGCTGTGAGTTGGAGTTGGTAGAACGGTATTTCATCCTACAGCTCATGTTCAGACAGCTGAAAGGTAAGCTTAGTTTTCTGTACAGGCCGTGCGGAGCCCATCCTACTGCTCTCAGCAACAGGACAGCTGCTTTAAATGTGGAAACTGCTACTGTTCTCTCCTTGCCAGGTCAGAATGAACGAAGTAACATCAGCTGGCTGGCTGTGATGGCTTCAGCAGACAGGTGCTAGTACTTTCATTGTGCGGTGTGTTCTGAGTACGCACGGAGTAGCCCGTGTTCCCAAGCATCTGCAGCAGGTAACAGCTCGTGCGAACGCAGCCGCCGGAGCGGCACGCTGGGGCTGCAAGCGTTATGAATTAAAAGCGGCAGCGATCTGTCTGCGCTGCCCCGGGTAGGTCCTGCTCGACCCAGCAGCAGAGGGAAGCACAGCACGGGGCTGGAGGCAGGCTCGCAAGCTCTGTTTGGGTTTGATCAGACTCGTTCCTCAAACACTAAGCAAGCTTCCATTTCCTTGTACCATTTACCTGCTTCTGAAACGGGGATAGTGCTACACGAGGTAAAAGGAATTCACGCTGTTCGGGACTTGGTTGTACGAGGCAATATCGCAAAGGGGGCCGCGTGTCCCGGGAACGCTTGCGTGTTGACAGAGCAATTCCAAATGTTTGTGTTGCATCGGTTCTGCAAATACTTTTTGTTACAGTGCACGAAAGATATCATACCCGTCAACATTAGCTTTGTAAAGAGAGACCGTTTTCTTCTGTTGACTAATTATCCAGTGAATATATTCAGTTTGAAGAGACACTTCAATAATTTAGCAGGCGTGTGCCAGGTAATATAGGAGCTTTTGTCTTACTAGCGGCACAGATCTTCAATCAAGTGTAACTCGATCGCTGGCTTTATGCATTCAAGGAAGTGTTTCGTATAGCTCCTGTATCAAGTGCTGCTGAATAACAGGCCTAGATAAAAGATTAAGGTAATGCTCTTAACTGTGAACAGGGAAAGTTTACCCTTTACTGTCCAGTATATCTTTTGCAGGCAATAACTGCTTCGTACGTGTGAAGTATGTGTGTGCTGAGATCCAGTCATGAGTTTGTTGTAGGAAAAGAGAAATGCTGGAATCTGCCTGCGAAATACTCGGGTCAGGTCAGTCTCTCCTCCTGACTTTATGGTGTATTGCCAAATGCTTCGTAGTTTGATACTGAATGCTTTCTGTCATTAATATTTCTTAAATGCAAATCATTAGGAGTGCTGCATTCTTTGCTTTGCTGGACCAGATAAGGAGAACGATAATGGTTATGAAGCAAAACTCAGGTAAGGGATTTTCTCCAAAGCCACCCAAGGGATTTAATCACAGTTGTGCCGTCTCCCAGAAAGGTGTAAGATCAAATGTCCTTTTCTGAGCCAATGTCAACTGTTTCAGTCATCCTTCTCTGTTGGCCCACAACAACTAATCTACAACAAAGGGGATGCATTTTGTTTAAAACAGACCGTGACTATCACACTCTGTAAAGTGCGGGAGAAATGCAGTAGTTCAAAACATTCTGAAATGACTGAAACCAGAGTTAAAATGCAATCTTCTTTTCTTTGGAAGGGCAGCTGCCTGCCATGCTCCTGCTGTAACACAGGGGGGGATTTTGATGGACCCGAAAGGACGCATATCACTTAGGAACAGGTAATTGCTTTCTGCAGACATCTGACTCTTTTCATCGGAGGTCTCCTTTTTCTACATAATGTTCATTCACGGTCTAAAGCAGCAGGGCTGCAGACAGTAATTGGTTGTTTATGCATTAATGTTTAATTTATGGAACAGTACCTATATATTTGGAAAGAACAACTTTTACATCTGTTGAGCGTTGTCAGACTTCAACCATTAGCACGTAGCATTTCAGAAGCACATTCACTGGACTGAAAGAGCTTTTCACAAAGGCACAGAAAGGTGGGAAGCATCTATTAAAAGAGAACAGCTTAGCAAAACCTTTTTCATTGAACCCTTCTCCCATCGAGCTTTTGTTCAGCCATAGGCTGTGTGATGCAGTTCGAGTCATTCTGTAATGCTGACCTCTGTCTTTCACAATGGCTTAGGGCATCCAGTCCATCATCTGAGCACCTCTCTTTGGTGGTCCTGCCAGCAGCAGTGAGGAAATGAAAGAGAAGATGATTGAACTCTCCAAACTATTCTGAACATGGCTTGTCCCAGGGAAAAGTTCCCCAATAGTAACTTTCCTATCATGGAGTCATCTGAGAACCTACTTGCTACTATCTGACTCTTACTAGGCCTCCTTATCTTCATGGACAGTGCTGTCAAAGCTGTCCTTCTGATAAGGAAACAGAAGAGTTGTTTTTTCTTTTTGTAGGCTGATGAAAATGTCCTTTGAGGTAGGACCGGCCTTGGCACCCCCGGGCTGACAAAAGGAAAACAATACTCCAGGAAGCAGAATGGATTTCCTGATTTAGGACTAATCCATGCGCTTCATTCATGAGCTTGACTTTACTTCAAAAATACAGATCAACTGATCTATCAATCTTTTTCAGTCTTTCTGAGAATGCATGTAATGTACACCCTCTTTATTGTCTTATGCTCTTCTCTATATGCTTATCCACCAACACAAAGCATGATGTCACTGGGCCTGTGACTTAGCAGGAAACGGTCTGCCTATGTTTCAGTTGTCATGTTCAGCTGATGTCATTGTTCGCTGCAGTGCTGAGGACATCACGCTGCTGGTGATTGCCCGTTGAGCTACTGATGGCTTTTACTCATCGCCGATGCTGGGCTGCTCCAGCCGCCTGGACGTGGGCGTTGTAGTGTGCGGAACGGGATGGCATCACTGCAATGAGCTTTGACCCTTGCAGTCTGTGACCGTGCTGCCCTTCCGTGGCTGCGTGGTAACTCAGCTCTTGGTCAAAAGGCACAGTTTAGGCCTTTTGAGATTGTGTAGAAGCTGGAATCATTCTGCCCAGATTTCAGTCCAGGTAACTGGTTTTCTTTCTAAATACCTTGCCGGGCTCCATGGAGATAGCTTTTGTATCCAGTGCTGATACCTTGGTTTGATGTCTTGACAGTTCAATTGTGTTCACACCCTGTTCAGAGCCGCTGCAACGAATCTTTGCTGCCTTGTGTTTGAATAGAGTAGACACGGTAACTAGAAGGCTCTAAGAGTTTCTGACTAAACCTTTGAAGAAGGTTAATTACATACCATGCCTATCGTGTATTTTTTTTTTTGCGTATGGTATTCTGCACTTGGCCACGTTCATTGCGAGCATTAAATACCTTCTAAAAGTATCAGAAATTAGAAAGGCGATACCAGAGTAGCTGGATTATTTATCTCATTGGATGTGATGAGGAGGTCTAAAACACAGCAGGTTACTCGCATCATGAAAACAGATCGTTCTGTGACCACTAGAGCCGATGGTCTGCGTCTGATGTAACTAGCGCAGCCGGCAAAGGAAATAGAGCTTACTCAGCATCCCCAGTTCTGAAATATTTCAGAAGAGGAAATAGTCCTGTTGGAAGATTCCTACTGAAGCAAAAGCCTATTCAGAGAGGAGTCCTGGTTAGGAACATCCTCTACTCAACTGTTTTGCTGAAAGCAGCCCAAAGAGGAGGAATTTTTATTTTTTATTCTTGTTACAGCAGCAGCTCTGGGTTAAGCAATGGTTATGGTGTGTTCAGGGCATCAAAGCAGAAAAACTGAGACCAAGGGCCCAGATGCAGAATTTCCTGCTATAACCTAAACCAAATGCCACTGACTGCAGCTTCCCTCAAGATCTCCCAGCTACGCTACTGTTCACAGCCTAGCTGGTGGCCAGCATCCAGACTGAGCATTAGTAAAACTAACAAACCAAACGGTTCCCACAGTAAGTCCCTTGCTCTCCAGCTAACTTATTTAACTGTGGAGCTTCTAAGAGGGACGTTTCATCTACTGTTGTTGCGATAACCAGCAAGCGGGTATCCATGGCAAAACCCAAGGGCACTGCCTTACAGCAATGAAGTCTTGGCTAAGCAGCAGCAGAAACCGAAAAAGGTCAGAGCTCCACAGTAGCCCTGCTCCATTTTAAAAACAAAGCCCATTAGTTTTGTAAGAAATGAGGGAGGTTCTTCAGTGGCTTTCAGATCAGGCCTGGGAGGTCTCAGCACAAAGACCCCAGGGGAAGAAAGGGAAATGCTCGGACAAGTGCACAAGGAGAGCGCCACAGAGCTTCACTGGCGTTCGTTCTACCCCTCCCTGCCAAGGGAGGGACAGGGACAGAAAAGACGTTGGGGCTTTGCAGCAGGCAAGGAACAGGGCTAGCTTTTCCCTTGCAATGAATTTGCTACTCTTTCCCCATCTGTCTGTCCTGGTTTTGCGCTCCCAGATGTACAACTGCCTCTGCCATACTTTGTTTTTCTTCCTTTAGACAAGGAGCATTTCTACGGGGTTCTGTGCCTGCCTGCTCTTGCAGTGCCACCTTCTCTAAGATTTTCGGTGGATTCCAGGACACTTGGTTCGGTGAGCTGCAGCCGCTGCATTTCACATCTTGGATAATGCTGCTGGAGTCCACCAGAAGGAGCCTTTGTGTATCAGTTTTGCATAAGCCTCAAGGAACATATTAACATGTAAGTAAAAAAGCCAGTGAGTTCTCTTAACTATGTTGAATTAACAGAAAATTAATCTTCCCAATCTGTATGACAATAGGATGCTCTGGATTTGCAACACAAATCCTATACATTAAGAGTATGGGTGGTTGTACACCGCCGCTAAAGATAACTTTTCTCCAAGCCTCCTCATTGATTGACCGGTGTAGTTTTATTTCTTAATAAATACAAAGACCTAAATACAGCCCTGCAATAGCACGTATCTGCTCTGTGTTCCCTTTTGCTTGCAGCCTGCTCTGGGATTTGTGCTCAGCGTTGTCCAGCGTTCCCCAAGGCAGCGTCGTACTTTGAGATACGCCTCTCTCTGCAGGAGCTCTCTTGGACCAGAGAAACTTGAACCGTGCTCTTCTCAGGTATTCTGATCATTGTAGGAAAAGCACAGGAAGGCGGCAGTGAACTAGCCCTGCCAAGCTCCTGCAGTTTTGATCTGGTGGCTGGATTTAATCTGTTGGTGTTTTGGGGAAGATGACTGCTTATCAGAAGGATGAGGGGAAAATGTAAAAAAAAAAATTAACACATATAGTTACCCTGTTTCGCCTTCTCTGTCCCGCCGTGTTTGTGGTAACAGCTCATTAGACCCTGTGCTTATAATAGCTGTACCATGAGACAGGGGATTTCATTTCCCGTCCTGCTTTCCAGGGTGTGGCAAAACAAACGCACGCTCGCCCCCGCCACGCCAGAGGTACTGTGGGGTTTGCAGTGCTCACCAAGTACAGGTTTAGCACTGATGTCTGTCTTGCTCTGTTCTGCCTGCAAGAGAACTTCTGTTCCTGCCTCTAGGAAAGAAGAGGAACTGGGATTCCTCCGTTGAGAGATGCGGGGCTCGTCTTTGAAGGGGAAAAAACGTATGTGATGTTTTTCTTCCCCCCGACCAGCGTCAAGAACTGAGATACCTCTGGTAGCTTTTGAGAACTGTGAGCCTTGCTTTCCCTGCAGAGGAGCATGAGCCTGTTTGGATGATTTGAATCCTTGCCATCATTCGGAGCAGAATGAAGCTCTGTAAAAGGACAGCGACTGAATGCCAACTGGGCTGTCGTTAGCTCGGGCGGCCCAGGAAGCAGCTGATGTGCAGTTTGCGGTGCAGACAGCAGGGGTATGACTCAGTGGTGGAGAGGCTGTATCCCGACCCCAAAGGTGTCTCCCGGGCTTTGCTTTGGGATGGACCGGGGACAGCCAGTGGCAGCGCGTGCCCACACCGCTGCACACACCACAGGCTCCGAGGATTCCGGCGTGACCGTCCCTTTTGCAGAAGGCTGTTAATGTTGCCGTGATGTTGGGCGCTGCTGGCCCAGCTCCATCTTTCCTCCACAGTAATCAATGGAAACGTGTCCTAGTCTTGGAATCTAGTGTTTTCAGAATGAAAAGCTTAATGGATTTCCTTGGGTTTTTTTTCTCTTTCTTTAATGAAGCATAGAGTGTTTAGAACTATGGAAGCAGTGCAAGAAAAATATTAATGAATAACTATGGAGTGCAGACATTAATGCATTCCTTTCTCTTGAAATAACTGGCTTTTCTCTGTGGGCTCCATAAAAGAAAAATGTCTGCAGAGTCTGAACCTGCTGTATAGAAGCCAAAGTAGATGGTGATTTAGAACCTCACTGGCTTTTTTGCTAAAATGTTGCCTCTGCATTTATCATGTGGCAAAAAAATCTTCTCTCTTTCTCTGCCAAATGATAACCCTGTAGAGGCAAGATTAAGGCACAGGGGCAGTTTTTGAGGTTCTGGCTGATGAATATCTGGCTGATGGAAACTGTGAATGAAAATGATTTCTAGGACCCCCTCCCACACCCCAGCCTCTAACCGACACGGGAGGGGAGGAATTAAAGCACTGCAAGCACTCCATCATTGGAGCGTTCTCCAGGGGTGCATTTTGAGGAACCAAGTAGCTTTTTCAGCTTTTTGGGGAGAACGTGAATTGAATGTGGGGCTGCACTACAGCAACTATACTCCCACATTGCATCACACCTTTCCCAGGTCAGGCCTGAAAACTGCAGGTCAGGCCAAAGGCGGTGGTGTTCTACAGCCCCCCTGGTAGGAGCTGCCTGTCCTTAGAGGGAACAAAATGCAAAAGGGGGACAGCGGAGAGGAACCCCATCGCTGACCACCCATGGAAATGGGAGTAATGCATCCCTGTCCCACCGAGGCAGGCTGCCGTGGCGAAGCAGGATGCTTAGGAGCTTGCTTAGGAGAGATACTTTTGGACCTGTGTTCAGTGGTTCAACCCCTGGCTATTCCTCCTTGTTGGCTTGGTTCAAGACCCCCCTTCCTCCTGCCTTGGCTTCCTAACACATGCCTCTGCCACCCGGCGTGCCACGAGGGCTGGCCAACTGCTTGATGGCTTTGTCCCTGTGTCCGGACCTGCCAGGGATTAAACGCTTGCAGTTGAGATTATTGTGCAATTGAAAAGAGGGAGGGGGGTGTGAAAAAACCCTCCTTCGAGGCGGTTTTCTTTGGCGGGCTCCTGCAGGAGCAGTCCCCTCGCCTCCCCCCCGCCGTGCCGCGGGGTTTGTAGCTGCTCCCCAGGAGCCGCCGGGACTTGTAGTCTGGGCCAGGCTCAGACTGGGGGGGGGGGCTGGCCGCAGGGGACCCCGTCTCCCCGGGGGTCTGCGGAGGTCCCGATGCCCGCGGGGGTGTGCTCTGCCTGCACCGCAGGGGCTGCGCGGCCGACGGGTCCCCTCCCCGTAAGGCAAGGCGGCCACGGCCCGGGGGGGGTGGGGGGGGAAGGAGGGGGGCGAAGGGGGCAGCTCCACGGCTGGGCCGGGGCGGGGGGTGCAGCACCCGCCGCCGCAGGGGCACAGACCGCGGCCCCCAGGGCCGGGCCGGCAGAGACGCGGCGGGTGCGGTGCCGGACTACGCGCCCCGAGCGCCCCTGCGCGGCGGTGGGGCGGGGCGGGGCGGGCGCGGCCCTACAAAGGCGGCGGCGGGGGCGGGCGGCCGCTACTCACCGGCACCGGCGGGAGGGCGCGGTGCCGCCCGCGCTCCCGGGACAAAGCGCGGCCATGAGCCGGCTGTAGGCCCCCGGGACCCAGCCGCCGCTCCGCTCCCTTCGGCCGCCGCGGGGGCTCGGAGGGAGGGGGGAGTGTTTCTTCTCGTCGCCGGCGGCGCGGGGTGGATGCCGGCTGGGGCCGGCCGCGCCCGGCACCATGCACACCGTGCAGAAGGACACCACCTTCACCAAGATCTTCGTCGGGGGGCTGCCCTACCACACCACCGACTCCTCCCTCAGGAAGTACTTCGAGGTCTTCGGGGACATCGAGGAGGCGGTGGTGATCACCGACCGGCAGACCGGCAAATCCCGGGGATACGGCTTTGTAAGTGCCGCTCCGCGCGTGTCTCGGTCCCCCCGCTCCGCTGCCCGACGGGCCGGGCGCCGCGGTGACGGGCGGTGGGGCTGCCCTCCCCGCACACACACACACGCCCGGCCCGGGGAAGGGGGCCGGCTGGTCGGCTGGTAGCGGTGTCCCGGCTCCGGCGGACTTCCCCCCCCCCCCCCCCCCCGCGGTGGCCGGGCGCTGCCCCGCTGCGGAGCGGCTCGGTGCTGCCGCCCGTCCCGGCGGTGGTTGGTGGGGCCGGGGAGGCTGTGCCCGGCGGGAGCGGGGGCGGCTCGGCCAGGACAAAGGCTGGGCCGGGGGCCCGGGAGCACAGCCCCCCCCTCCCGAGCGGGTTATGGCAGCGCCCCCGTCCCGCTGCCGAGCCGCTTCGCGGGGCGCGGCGCGATGCGCTGCCCTCTGCATCGCGCGGATCCTGGCAGCTCCCCTGAGCCGTCTCTGCTGCGGGGAGTTTTGGGACTGGCTCCACCAACTTCTTAAAAAAGCACGGGGGAGGAGGTGGAAAGGCAAGGGAAAACAACTGGCGTAAGCCCAACGGAGTAACTGGGCGAGGGGGGAGCCCTCTTTTCTGCCGAGTCCCCGGGAGCCCTTCCCATCTCGCTGCGCAGGGGAGGCTGCGTGAAGCGCGGTTTAGCTCCCGAATAGAACAATAAATAAACTCCACTTAGTGCCTGTTGCTGGAGTGTTTACAAAGTGCCGTTGCTACAAACAAGGCTGTGCTTAATTCCAGGTGACCATGGCTGACAGAGCCGCAGCTGAAAGAGCGTGCAAAGACCCAAACCCCATCATTGATGGCAGGAAAGCAAATGTGAACCTGGCATATTTGGGAGCAAAACCAAGGAGTATTCAAACTGGTGAGGCATCCAGGAGATCCCGTCTCCCTCTATTAGAATAACTTGTAAAACGAGGAAACAAGTTCCTCGGGCTGGGTTCATCTGATCCGATGATGTGTGCTTATCCCTCATAGTTTTGATTGTTGACCAAGGACACTGTAGTCCAGTTACCTCTCTTCCGTATCCTCTTACTCATACTCGTTACACTGGTGTTATGAACCGAAGTTCATGTAACTGAATTAAAGCTGTTTTCTTCCGTGACTAATCTGTTTTCCTGTTACCTTCTTCCTTACATCGGTATTAACAGTAAGATCCATTTCATCATTCTGCCCTTTGGTTTAATGACCGCGGTACCCAGTGTGTAAAATACGGCATTCTGCCCCATTGTCTGCTCAATAACAGCACTTTCACACTGTTCTTTAATCTGAATTCCCATCTGGTCCTTGTGCATATCACATACACGTATTAAAATTAACTTGCTTTTAAATGGGGCTCTGAATTTGCTCACATGCATAGCAGATGAAACACATGTGTGTGTTGTCTGAGGTGTAATTATGCATGTATATTACGAGTTGAATGTTACAATGGATGCTATTCATTAATATCTCTTTTTCCTGAACGCTTTTCTAGGTTTTACCATAGGTGTGCAGCAGCTACATCCAGCCTTCATTCAGAGACCCTTTGGGTAAGTGGCAATGTTTCTTAACAGTCTGTTTGAAATGAAATTCATGAATCAACTTCCTCATTATTTAAAAGGCGTGAAAAAAGCCTTAGCCGTCAAGAGTGGACAGTTTCAACAGCTGTTGTTAATGTTCGGAGTACTTTATTTCTGGTGAAGATTTCAGAGGTTTTGTGCATTTGTCAGCTTTAATGTAATTCCCAAAGATCCTCCTTTATCCTCAGTAAATCTTAGTCATAATAAACCCGATGCGTTGCTTGCTGCTTTGCCAACTTCAAGAATTCACAAGAATTCAAATAAATGGAAAATAGTTTCTCTATTATAGTACTTAAGGTGTCAAAACAATTAAGCAAATTCTGTTCTCATGTTTCTCAAATAAGATCTTCTGCTTCCTCTGTGCCGTTTCCCACGTAATAATGCTTAGGATACAGTTTTATCCTAGAAAACAAATTGCATTGGAAACAAAGTCTGTTACTTAATGAAAGTAACATTAGGTCAAAAATTGATTTTAGACAGATGTTATACAAGGCTTGAATAGTCTGCAAAAGTGGGCTTTTGTCTGCTGTTTTCAATAGCTTATACCATCCCTACTCGGTTAGAAAAGTCCTCTTTTTATACATCTAATAGGATCTGGCAGCTGCTCGGCAAAAGACAAGTGTGCTTCACGAGAACAATAGCGACTGTCATACTGCCTTCATTTAACTGTTTAATGATTGATGCAGTTCTTTTTTTACACCATTTCAGAAAGTGAATATTGATAGGGGTTTTTTATTATTATTTTCTAAGAGCATTAAGAAAATAGGTGCATTTTTGAGAGCTTTTGAGCACTGCTGTGTTGTGGTTTTTGTGTGACTCTAACATAAATAGATGGGATTTTGGCCTTTGTCAACAGAAATACTTCATCCCTTTCCTGCTCTCCGCTCATGTGTTTTTGGGATGGGTTTTGTTTTTTTTTTTTTAAAGAAAAAAGTCTGCTAGCAGCAAAACAGAAACTTTCACTCCTCTGCCCTCATGGCTGCAGTTGCCAACTGCCTGGGTAATCTCATTCCAATGAGTTTATGGATGTAAGAGACTGTGTTGCCACAATAGTGCACACCCAGTGTACGTGTGGTGTGTACGGTTCAAACATGCCAGTTTTCATTAGTGGTTACGGCTCTGTTGGAAAGACTCAAAGAATGTCTGTCATGAAATGAAGACTCTTTTTTTTTTTTTGATGCAAGAGCCACAGTAGGTGACATAGACAAGATGCTGCTTTTTAATAGCTCCCCTTGCATGGGAGCTACAATCGCTGTCCTGGCCCCAAAGTAGGCGGTAGCGGCACCTTCGAGATGTGAACCCCAGAGGCTCTCCACATTGCACAGGAGTGCACAAGAGAAGTTGACGATAAAACCACCCTGTTAGTAGTTTTTCCACGTGTGCTAACAGAAAAGAGCGCAGTAGCGAAGCTTGTTTAACTCCTGGTGTTGGCAGGAGTGTCGGCGCATGCCTGTTCCTCTTGCAGATAATCTGCTGTTCTGTGGGTGCCGTGCCTACCCAGCAGCCGCAGCCCTGCAGCTTTGGAAAATGTAGTTTTTCTTTGTGAACAGTTTGCTTTTAGTTTCACGTACAGAGGAGTGTGGGATCAACTGACTACGTGTTCTGTGTGATCTAGACAGTTACTGTTCCAGTTCTTAGGCATTGGTTTCATCATTAAACCAGCAGAGCTGCAGTTAGCACATACAGCAGAGAGCACTATAAATTATTTATCAGTTGCCAAGAGACAGGAACCGGGAGACTGGAGGGTTGGAGGGAGGGGATTATATATCATTATTTGCAAGCATCAGTAAACAAGAATTTTGTTGCATTCAGTCATTGCTGGAGCGGAATCACTGAAAATGTGGGTTTGGCAAAATGTGGAGCCCTCTATCTGAGCACCGTGACTGGGGCTGCTCTGTGGCCTCTGAGGATAGCATCAGGTGCTCAGTCAAGCAGCGGAGCTTGGCTGCTGGTTCCCTCTTTGTCTCGTCAGTAGACCAGCAAAATTAAGAGACTGCCAGGCTCCACTCTTGCATTCCCTTGAACCCGCAATTTCCTTGGCCCTCTGTGAGATTTGAGGACAGATGAGGAGTTTATCAGGGTCAGATGGGAGCTTCATCAAACTGCTGTTGTCCGTTTCTCTGCACTGTGTGGGGTGGATCCTGACCTTCCCCAAGTGAAGCTCCATGGCTCGTCTGCTTTGCCCACGGTGTAAGACGTTGCCCGGTTCTCCCTCCTGCGGTTCCTGTCTCTGCAAAGTGTTTGTGCCCAGGGGTTGGCATGTGGTTTCCGAAAGACGATTGTTATGGGACGCAGGGTACGAGGTGTGCAAGCTGGACTTGGCAAGGAAGAAATGAATGAACAACCCGTTAACTGCTAGGCAGTTAAATAAGAGAAAGCCAGCCAGTCATGTTCCAGCTATCAAGCCACAAAATGCAGGTTTTGGTGAAACCTGAAATGAATGGAAACTATGAAAATTACCCAAACACCAGTGAGGATTATTTATAAACTGAAGGCTTCCCCCCCCCGCCCCAGGCACCCAAATGCAGTGGTAAATATTGCTCGGGGTATGCGGAACAGAAAGAGAAACCATGAGGAGCCTCTCTCCTTCCTCCTGCTGCCCTGGCAGGGGAGGCACTTGCACAGCAGACAGCACGGAGTCAGTAGTAAATTCTGTTTTGAAAAGTAGTCTCTAGATTGTCGTAACCGGATATCTCAACAGTAAAGCAAGGCAAAGGATGTGTCTGTGTCAGGGCGACTCAGGGATCTGGCTTCTGAGTTCAGGGAAGCAGCGTTAGGCCTGGGGGCTTAGCCCGGGGCTAACAGCCTGCGCTGTGCCGGGAGGCAGCTGGTGATACCGCAGCGTGTCCCTGCGGCTGTCGGCCAGCACAGAGCTGCACTTCTGCCATCAGAGAAGGGGGGGACCCTCTCCCCAAACAGAGCTGTCTCTTACTGCAGCAGTGTCCCTCTTGAGAAATTTTGAGAAATGTATGAAATGTCTTGGAAGCTGCTGAACCCCCCCTCTTGGTCCTCTCCTCTGGGACCCTGGGGCTCGAGACAGGTTTCAGTCTGTGCAGGGAATGGGGATTCCCTGGTTCTCCTCTTTGCAGCCGTGCTTGCTGCTCTGGACACGAGCAGTGTATGGCAGATGCATTCCTGTGGCCGTGCCTCAGCGAAGGAGCTATCTGTGTGGGAGATCTACCAGTGCTTGAGTAAGTGACTGAGCTCTGGGAAATGTATAGCTGCCTCTTGCCGCAGGATCCAGCTCTTTCCATATCTTGCACGTTGCTGCTCCAGAGACCCCGCTGCCCATCCTTGTGTAGTTGCTTACTTTTGTGGGCCCCTGACTCTGACCCGCATTTGTTCTCAGGCAGCATCAGAAAGAGTTAAATCTTTTTGAATTTGAAATTTCATGCATTGATGCTGCTGCAGTTAAGAAGCAAAGAAAGTCCCTCTTTGTGTCAGTCCACCCTCCCTTGCAGCTGTTTATCCTTAAAACTTCTCTATTGGGTTAAAAATAAAAGGAGAAAAACTTTCATCTTTTCTGTGGTTATGCTTATAAACCGGCGCACGCTGGCCTTGCTCTGCTCAGCCTCTGTCAGCTGGCATCCCCGTGCTCCGACTTCCTATTGCACCGCTTACCCGAAAGCTGGCCCGGCGCAGGACCCCGGGCTGTTCTGCTGGCCACGAGCAGCTCCGTGGGGATGGCACACCCGGCACCTGTTGCTTATCCTGTGCCAGTAACATGAAAGCTTTTGGGGGGGGGATTTCCTAAGAAACATTCAAATCCATTTTCCAAATGGCTTCAGCTGCTGGTTCTCGGGCATGGTTACTGCTATTCAGACCAAATGCTTGCAAGTCAGAAAGCTGATTTTTTTTCTTTCTTTTCTTTTAAAAGTAGACATGTATTTATGAGCAGATCAGATGGCTTTGTGAATTTTCTTGTATGTCTACATCAAGGTGGCAAATGCTGGTATCAGATCCAAGGGCTCAGTATACAATTTGTTTTGGTTTTGGGCACAATTTGCTCATGTCCTGCATCTAGTACAGGCCCGTAGAAGAGCACGGTCTGATATGCTGACCTTACACTCGGCTACATCGATGGTGTGCCAAGCTCAAGGCAGTGCTAGACATTCTGCAGGGGACAGGCTCCCGGTGAAGGTGCCACATGCCATGGCAGCGCAGCCAGGGCACAGGTCTGCGTGTGATGGAGAGCCGGGCTGAGCTGGCTCCGGCTTTGTCTTCACAGCACGACTCGAGTTGCGCCGTCTTCTCTGCGTGATTCCGTTGCCTTCGGTGGATTTGCTCTTCATCCTCACCAGCGCGAGAGCGGCTGCCGTAGCAGCAGAGACCCGAGTCCTTTCTCCTCGTTGCAGGAGCTGGGGAGTGGCAGATGCAAAATTCTCCTATTCTGATCTGGCTGGTGCCGCTTAGTCCCAACGCGGCAGATTCATGCACGCGTCTGAATTTTCAGAGCAGTCCAGCTTGTACTTGATCTCATCTTTCCTTTGAGCAGCTGTTGGCGTACTGGTCCCTAACTCTGGAGTATTAAACACATGCCCAGTAATTTGAATGATAAATGCAGCTCTGACCGGCCCGCCTCTGAGCTGAGGGAACCAGACAGTTGTTGTGCCGATAATTTGGTAGCAAGGACACCGGGTCACTTCTAAATATGACTTATATGAGGAACTTGTTCCCCGCAGATGGGAGCAAGCTACATACCAAAGCTAAATATACTCTATGATCACAAAAGACGAAAAGTCGTGGACCTTGGACTTAAAACCGAGTCTCCTATCTGGGTCTCCGAGTCCTGGAAACAGGATCGTGCTGTCCCCTGCAATTGCCCTGTCGCCAGCTTCAAGCGTTTCGGCTTTCCCGTGCCACAGCTGAGCCGCACCCGGGACCCTGCCTTGCAGGAAGGTGTGGAGAGAGAGGTTTTAGATGCTATAGATCAGTGAAAGCACAACTGGCAGCAGAGATCACCGAAACTCTTAAAATGGAATTTCTTTCTTGGCTTAGAAATCACTTGTTATATCAGTGTAGGTTTTCTTTTATCCAAAATAGATATTTCGTTGCTTCTTCCATAGCTAAAGCACCCTGCTTCAAAATACTTCGTCTATGCATGAAGGAGGTTTCGATAGGTCAAATGTGTGGATGGTTTTTAATTAAAGTCAGTGGAAGGGATCACGTGTAAAAAATGGAACCAGTTGAAAGTAGTCAATTTAATATATGTTATGCCAAAATTTGACAGGTACTTGAGAACACTTTAGAGATGTTTCTGCAGCCTTTGGTTTTTTCCAAATTGCAGAAGAAAATTGGAAAGCTTGGGTAAAGGCAGAATTCCTGAGGCTTCCTGGGTTAATCGGTCAGAGCCTCTGGTTTTCCTCCGGCGTGGACCTGATGAGTCTAGCATCCTCCTGGGCTTCTCTTGCCAATGCTGAAGGGCTCGGGCTCCTGTAGCACACTGGTGTGAAGCATTTTCTGTTTCTTCTGTCAGTTCATTTCTGGTTTGGCTGTGCTGGTAACTCGGAAGGGAAGGGGGTTTTCCTTCTCTGGATAGCTGACTAGTTGCAGAGAAACTTCCATGTGGCTTTTTCCTCGGTGCCAGATGGCTCTTGTTTCAGGCAGATGTTATCTCCCGCTACCTGAGTGTTTTTCAGCCTGCTTCTCCAAACCTATTTTTGGTCTGGCCAAACATGCCTTTGTTTGGGATTATTATTTTTTTTTCTTTTTCCTTTGGGTGTGGGGGAAGCAAGATGCAGAGGATAAAGCTGTAAATTGCTGAGCCTGGCTAACTCGTGGCAGAGCTCAGCATGTTGATCTCAGACTCTTAGTTAAGCTGAGAAAAAGGATTAGATCTTTGTGAGAATATGTACTCTGATCTTTGGTCTGCAACTTCTTTTTTTTATTTTTTTATTATTTCTTTTGATTTTTTTCCCCACACCTCTGCATTGGGTATGGGAGAAGGTGTAGATGGCATTTCTTTTTACTTGTTTCTGTGGAATCCACTGTCTTCTGCTATGGGCGGTTAGTTTGTTGCATCGTGAAGCTGAGATGTGTTCACGCTGTAAAATGAGGACATTGCTGATCTGTTACAGGTTCTCAGCTACTGTGGTGCCTCCTGTTCCTTGAATTTTCTCTCTCCTGACAAAATGAAAATAAATTGAAATTGTGGCTTGCTCTCATACTCTTAAGTCTGCGTTCGTATTTCTCGAGCAATGGTTCTGGTAGGCTCAGCAACCAGAGGAGGTTATTACTGAATCCTGTAATACAACCACTTTTTCTCTTACGCCGATTCCAGCCTGGGACCGTCTGCTGTGGCAGGTTGTTCCGTGGTGATTGCCACCAGGGTGGTGATGTCTGGTCCCCAGGGGGAAGCAGGAAGCCCAGTCGTGTGTCTGTATGCACAGACTGCTGTGAAATTTTCCCAGAGGGACAGAGGAGGATGAGTAGAAGACAGACAGGCAAATTAGTTACAAGATGAGCAGAAATTGGGTTAGTTGGTTTGTGTTTGTGTCATGTGTTAGTAGGTGAGGATAAATACTGTACCATGGAGCTGCAGAGTTCATCCTTGTCTGTCTTTGAGCTGGCCGATGAGGCAGAAGCCATTGAGATTCCAGTGCATGTTTAAATCAGGTTTAGCAGGGACATTTCAGGATTCGGAGGTTTGTCATGTCAGTGGTTGAAGCCCAGCCCGCGTCAGTGAAAGCTGATGGACGGTGGAGGCACGATGAGCGTCCTGATCTACCGAAGTGTTGGTGGATAAACTCCACGCGATCTCCTCCCGCAGCAGGAGTCCTTGTTGGCAGGCAGGGTCTGACCCGGCCATGCTCCAGCCTGCAGCCCCTCCTCATCGTGTCTGGGTTTGAGAACAGGGCCTGAATTTCTCACGTTCCTGCAGCCTGTCACGCTGGCACCGCTCCGCGCAGGTTTACTTGAAGTGGCTGCTTGGGGTGAGCGCTTGGTGGCTTGGGAGCATCCTTCAGGAATGATATTCTTGGGGCGTGAGTTACGTCAGGATGCGCCTGTGCATCACCAGCGCCGAGGTGGTGGTGCGGCACCGCTAATTAACGCAAGCGTAGAGCCCCCGGGCTGCTGCTGCTGCTTTCCTGCGTGGTGCTGGGGTGCGCTTCCCCCGGCAGCTCGTGTCTGGTGCTCTTACACACAGGAACCCACCTCAAAATATGTCTTCAAATCCGTCACCCAGGCTGTGCTTGGAGGTGTTACTTCGCCAGAGGTGGTTTTCACGTTGCTGTCGTGGCCAGCATTGGCTGTGCTCCGCTCGTTCTGCAGTACCAGCTACAACTGGAGCCTGGCACCGCCTGCCATCACGTGTTGTGGCAGCGTGGGCATCCCTGTAGCAGCTAACGGGTCAACTCTAGTGGAAATGGAGGCCAAATTCCTGGGGTCAAATGCCAGAATTTGTGCCTTCACTGGCAGATACAAAGGGCTCTGTTTCTTTTATTCTTCAAGGAATAAAAGGCTGGTCGTGGCGGTGGCGTTTGTGTGCTGATCTCTGCGAGGCTGCCAAGAGCCCTGTGCCCCTTCTTGTTTCCCAAGTGTTTGTGCGATGCCGTGTCCCTCTTGACAGAGGGTTGCAGTTGTCTCCCACCTCTCCAGCAGCAGCAAAACGCTCCTGGTGTGGCTGGCGGAGCTCAAGGAGGTTGGGAGTGTAAACCCGGCCTAAAATAATCAAATATATTGATAGCCAGCCCTGCCCTGCAGCTCGCCCCTGGCATCCTGCCGGTGCGATGGGGAGAACCGGGCCACGGCAGATTTTAAGAAGTCTGCTCTTTCAGCAGGCAGCACCTCCCGGGATCCAAGGGTGATGGCAGCCGCGAGCCTCACCTGATGCATTCCAACACCTCCAGCCAGGACTGCACCAAAACCGGGCTGCTTTTCTTCTGTCCTTCGCGTTTTGCACAGCAAAAGCAGAAGCTGAGTCTGCGTCTCCTCTGCCAGTGGCTCTGTAACCATCTCTTTTGTTCTGTGTCTTTCAATTTTGGCTGCTGGGGCAGCGTGGCGTCGTGCCACGTAGTTAGGAACGTGGGCTAGCGTGGCGGTCCCGGCTGCCCTCCTGCACCGTGACGGCCCTCCCGACTCCTTCCCGCGGCCGCTGCCGGCTCTAGACTTAGGTTTGACCATGCTTGTTGCGTTTTGTGGCCTTTGCCCGCAATTAATTGTAATGCCAGAAGCATCTCGTACGTCTGCTGTTCACGGGATGACTTTGATGTGTGGTGGCCGTGGCTGATCACTTGGCTGACGTTTTATAATCACGTTGTGTGTATTGTAGATGAAGTTCTCTTCTGGCTGGCAGGGCCCATCATGGGGGAGGGAGGAAAACTGCAGGGAGGAAGGGAAAGGCATCTTAAAACACAAGTGTGACTCATTCTGTAGAAATTCAGATTAGAGTTTGCTGATTTTTAGAAAAAGGAACTCTAAAAGAGCTTCCCCCCCCCCCCCCCCCCCCCGAAAGATCTTCTTCAGAAATAATGGAAGGGGGGAGAATATTTTCAGACCTTCTGTGGATGCTAAACGTAGCCAGCAGAGAACTTCATCGTACTGCACTGGTTTTGTTTTGTTTGTGGCTGCAAGTCATCAAAGTGACCTTACCTTGGGTTGTGTGTTTCGTTTTGATCGATGAGTTCCATCTGTCCACCTAATTCAGAAGTCCAAACTGCATAGCATGATTGAAATTTCTAGCTAAATTATTAAAACCCCACAGACCAAAAGAACGTTCCCTTTTACGTAGAAGCAGATTCTGGAGATGCTGAGTGTGATTTCTCCAGTGCGGTAAACTATGGCGTGTGGTGTGCGCTTGGGTATGTATTGGGCTGGGATGTATTTCTGGAAACGGAGTGCAGGAATACTTACTGTCATCTTAGCTAATGGTGCTTTTTATTCAAAGTAGCATCGAAGAGCTGGAATTTTTCCTTGCTGAGCAAAAAAGTAGTGCAGGATGTCGTGGATTTGCTGTCCCTGGAGCACGCCGTGGGAGCTGCGATGGAGGACCTGCGCATCTGAAAGCAAAGCCGACGCGTGGAGTTTCTCGGGGACGAGATGGGAGCGTGTGCTCACCCTGACATCCCCGCGCGTGGCCACGTCCTCCCCGTGGGGTGTGCTGGCTCCGAAGAGCAGTTGGGTGGCAGCAAGGGACATGAGGGGTGACCTGTGGAGCTGCTCAAACAGGACGATGCTCAGGCTGGATTGCTCGGGAGCTCTCGGACCGGCCTCCTCGTTCTGCAGGTGCAGGCTGAATGCCTGCGTGCAGGAAAAGTGCAGGCCTCTCCTCAGCTGTTTTTTTTAGTGAGTCCTGAGTGTGAGGATTGTGCATTTGGGTTTTTTTGTTGTGTTTTGTGGAGTGGTTTTAACTTTATCAAGCCCTGGAATAGCAGGAAGCCCAGTAGTGGGACAGTAGTAGGGAGAAGCAACAGGCAGCCAGAGCGTCTGTCACCCATCTGGGATGCCGGCGGTTGTCCGACCTGCTGACTGAGAGCAAGAGATGTGTGTGGGGTCCGCGTGTCTCACCCCCGGCAGTTGCATGGGCCAGTGCCTGGGGTGCCTCCGCGGAGCCTTTCCCAGGTCCCCGGCAAGCCAAGAGAGCAGTATTGCCCCTCTGTGTTACTTCAAACGAAACAACCCAAACCCCGCTGACCAAGCGTGAGGACTGGGTCGGGACTAGGCCCAGCTCCTCAGCAGAGGTGGCGGTTGGTGCTGCCCGACGTGAGTACGTGGCATGGAGCGCCCTTGGTCTGAACCGGTGCACAAGCTGTAGCTCTGATTCAGCCGTGCCGGCTTCGGTTAGATCAGCGCTAAACCAGAAGCGATTCAGTGAATTTCTGCTGCCTCGTCTCATTCTTGTCAGCCCAGGGCGATGTCGGGTATGGTGCAGCTGTGGACTGAAGGCCGTGAGGTCCCTCTCTCTGCACTACGCCAGGGATGGCGCTGGCCTCTGGAGATGGCCTTGCACTTGGTCAGCCAAAGGTTGAGGTGCTGGTCTCCACCATCCATCCTCTTCCCCGGTGCCGCTCCTCTGGGGGCGGCCTCGTTCTATCTGAGGCCCCGGAGGCAGTGTTGCTGTGTGTGGGGAGGAGAACAATCATTCTCTCATCATGCAAATTGCCTCAAGAAAAAACAAAGTGCATATGTGAGTGGGAAAACAAGAGAAAACTCGGCTCAGATGAGCACTCATTTGTGAGAAGCCTTTCTCCTGCCTGAAGAGCAGGTTAAACCATCCAGTGCTGGCGGTGAGGCAAATGGGAATGGCCCCGTCACTGCTGGGTAGGAGGGACTGGCCCCAGGTGGACCCCCAGTACGTTGTAGGTGGTGGCCGAGACCTCGGACAGACACTGGGATGGAAGGAGGGCAACTGGTGACCCATCCAGCAGTTTCCAGTCCCTGGCTGCGAGTCCCCGGGAAGCACCAGAGCACCCAGTCCCGGTGCTGGGCAGCGCGGTGTCTGCTGGGGCTCCAACCCCAGAGATCGGACAGGAGAGTGGGCAAGGTATCCCCTCCCTGCGCAGCTGAGCTCGGCTTTGAAGAGCAGTTTCAGCACGTACCAGCCTGTGTCTTGTGAAAAGCCCGTGGGAGGCTTTTAAAAGTGGTCATGTTTGAAAATGTGCTGTCACACACATCCACACAAAAATCCCCAAAATATTTGAATCTGCATAAGCTCTTTGCAGAGTTTTACCTTGGTGGTTTTTTTTTTTTCTTGTTTGCCAGAAGGAGTTGGGTTTTGGGGCAGGGTGGAACAAGCTCTCTGGAGGATGGCTTTTGGTTCGTGCTCTTGCCTTACGTGATTCAGCAAGCAGCCGGCCAAAGGGACTTTTTCCACAGCGTGCACTTCTTGGTGCGTGTGGCTCTGACCTTCCAGCGGTCACGTGCCGTTTGCTGCTGACAGGCTGCACCCCCTTATTTCTTAAACAAGCCCCAAATCTGTCAAGGCTGTGCACAATGGAGCTCTCTGCTGCCGAGGGCTCTGCAGGCAGACACCGTTTGCTCTCTGCAGTTGCACGTGCAGTTGCCTGTATTTGTCTGACCTGTGGCAGTCTGTGTGGATGGACCTAAACCTTCAGGTCTGCACAGTTTTTGCTTTTCTTTGAGGCCTGATTTTTTGCGGGCCCTTTGGAAAATACAGCCCTTTCATTTTGCTGCCTTTTTTTTTTTTCTTTCCTCCTCATTAGCAATTTCTAGCAAATTAGTGGGCAATCCTGCATTAATCATCTCCAGGATCTTTCAGTCTGTGGGCTTTAATTGACTGTGGCGTTGTTAAATTCCTCTCAGCAGCATGACTACCTCGGGGCAGGGGCGAACCGGGTGGTGAAAAGCAACGCTTTAGGAGCTGCATGGAAAGGGCAGAGGAAATGCCGGGGGCCGGCTGGCCGCAAGAGCTTGGGTGTAAAAGCTTGGGTGTAAAAGCTCGTGAGCATCGCTGCGGGGCCAGGGGCTGCTGGCGTGGTTGCTACCAGGAGTGTTGCTGAAGGGAAGAAAACCACAATTAATACGTCGTGTTTTACAACAAACACTGTGTAGCATTGCCCTAAACATCCAGTGTTATGGAAACACTGGCTAAAATGTGTAGTAACTGATAACAGCCAGCGAGCTGGAAGGCCCTCGGCTGTGCCCGGGAGCAGTGGTTGTCCCTGGTCGGACGAGCAGAGGAGCGACCCTGTGTCCCCGGTGCCAGGACGTGCCCCGTGGGGTCGGTGGGTCCTTGGGAGCCCCACCAGTGCTTGGGCAGTGTGTGGGGAAGCCTGGACCTGGAGGGTATGGGAGGTGGTGATGCTGGCAGGGGCAGGCAGGGCACGTGGGTGCTGGGGAGATGTGGCGAGCCGGTCGGGCAGGGGCTGTGTCACGGCCATCCAGGGAGGTTATTTTGGGGACCAGCAGCCTGGACAGCGGGAGGTACAAGACATGGAGACCAGGTGTGTGTCTGTTCTTGCAGTCCATGCTTCACCTTGCACTACTTCTGCCCTCGGGGTCTAGGAGCATTTTGCTATTCATTCCCTGCACCCCGAGCAGCACCCCTGCCTCAAGGGCAGCACTGCTGGGCAGTACCATTTCTGTGGCTGATGCACATAAATTTGGGGGGGGGAGGGAAGGAGTGTGACATGCAGGCTGGAGGGATCCCAGCCCCCTCTCGCTGACTCTCTCCCTTTGCCTCCGCAGACTCACGCCTCACTATGTTTACCCCCAAGCTATCATCCAGCCCAGCGTGGTGATCCCTACCCCTGTGCAGTCCATCACGTCTCCCTACATCGACTACACCGCCGCCAGCCAAGCCTATTCCCAGTACACCACAGCTGCCTACGATCAGTACCCCTACGCTGCCTCCCCTGCCACCGGCTTCGTGGGATACGGCTACACGGGCGCAGTCCAGCCGCCCATCACCGCCAGCAACCCCGCGGCGCCCGCCACCGCGTTCGTGCAGTACCAGCCCCAGCAGCTGCAGCCCGACCGCATGCAGTAAGGGCTCTGCCCGCGCCTTCGCCACCTAGGACAATCTTGTACAATGGAAGGATACGACTAGGACAGCAACGACAACAAAAAAAAAACAATAAAAGAAACAAAAAAAATTATCACGCCGCCCCTTTATCCCCTTTACGTAGGTGCATATCAATACCTAAGCTATTTATAGTGTTAAGGGCGAACCCAAACCCTTGCAGTCTGACTGTGCTCATGAAAATGGACTTCTGGTAAGTTGGTTTTTGGTTTGTTTTTGTTTTTGTTTTTTTTTTCCCCCCCAATCTGGACAGATACTGTCTTGAAGATTTTCTAAAAGTGACTGAAATGTTTCGCAGGAAAACTACAGATTCTTGCACACATCGTGGTCTGCTTCCATCGCCCATGGTCATCTTTCCGGCCCTACCCCATCAGCCCTCCCCTCCTCATCAAACCTGCAATCCTCTTAATTACTGTTGAGGTACAGAGGTACTCGGAGAACGTGGAAAAAAGCAATCTTATTTTTTGGTTGTACAAAAACTTTGTAATACTCAGAGATGCCTTACAGAAAAAAAAAAAAAGAAAAACTATTTTTTAATATTTATTGCGATTTTATTCGCATGAGCTGTGAATTGCAGACAGAAGAATAGTAGTAAGTATCTGCCTTGTTTAATTCTCATTTTACTAAATTATTGTATGTAGGTAAAAGTTCTTAAGTAATTGCTGAATCACTTCAACATACAAAAGGGAATATTGGCTTGAAGGAGAGCAGAATATTCCTTTAGTCAACGCACTGTACTATTTTCTTATTGTAATTGTTACTCTGTTAAGATTATCTCAAATTTAGGTATATTTTTAAATGCAAAAAACCAACCAAGAATACCGAACATTTTGTCTACTTTGGTAGATCTTTTGTTACAATGCTGCAACCTATGGAGACATTTACAGTATTTATGTAAAAGAGATTTGGGGCTGTTGGCCAGCGAAGTTTAGGAGAATATCGTGAGTGGAGCAAAAGAGAAGAAGGTGTTATGTCTTTGAACAAATGGGTAAACGTAACCTTTTTATGCCTATAATCCAACAGCCAAATAAAGGAAGAGAATAGATGATGTAAGTTAAGTGCATTTCTACAAAGAACAGCAATAAACTATTTTAACTTTTAAAATTATTCAGTACTGTATGGTACCATGTTTGCTTGGCTGGAGTCCATTAGGGACTTTCAAACGGACCTGCTCTGGCTACGCTGGGCCTTCTCCCGCGAGCGTGGCAGGGTGGCTCGGGAGCGCGTCCTGCGGAGCCTGGCGTGAGCCCCTGCACGCATCCTGCCCCAGCACTGCGTGGGGTCACAGCCCTCCCTCCCAGCGTCTTCCCTGTGCTGTTGTTCACTCTGTAAGTCCCAAGTTACCTCTAGCTCTTGGCACTTTGGGGTTTTGGAGCTCTTGGAGCATCCTGCCGGAGCTGTGCTGTCCCTGATGCTTGTGCCCAGCACCGGGCACTTGCTCACACCCAGCCCGTGCGGAGCAGAGGGTGTAAAGTGCTGCTGTCCTGGTGCAGCTCCGGTGGAAACCGGGACAGCCGAGATCAGATCTTACCCCAGAATCCTCAGGCTATTGCTTTCCACCTGTTATTTGCTTAGAATAAGTTGGGTTTTTTTCCTAAATTTAATCCATACAAGAGTGAGTGATCTGCCAAAGCCCTGTCCCAGTCAAGGGATCTCCAATCTGGCAGGGCATGGGCAGGCTGCAGGCAGCGGTGAGGCTCTGGCAGGGTGCTCGCACCCCCCAGCCTCCTCTGCGTTACTCACCCATGTTGGACTTTCCCTCACCAACTTGGTTTAGAAATTTGGTGCTCAGATTTTGACCATTACAAACTGAATATCAGCTTTTAAAAGTAAATAAAATTACTCTATTTGAATGTGCTAGTTACCCAGTTCATCTCTGTAAAGGTTACAGCAGAACTGGGGCCAGGGAGTCCTCGTGCCTTTGGCACCAGTGTCTGTTGCTGTTCAGAAGGTGACGATGCCTAAAGCCATCCTGGGGAAAGAGGGTGCTGTAGGATGGAAGCGGAGGCAGTTCAGCACTCTGTCTGATCAGCTGCCCTGGTCAACTTAAAGGTACACAGTGGGCATGTCTAACGTCATCAGTAGGCCTCAGAGTAAACAGCTCATGAATGGAAACAGCTCATTCCTCCCTTGCTTGTATTGCATGTGAACACAGATCCTGGTGGGGCTCTTCCTCCTGCCCAGGGTTTTGCTTACAACCATGTGGGTGACATTTATTTCCTTTTTAAGTAATTAGTTTCTGGATACGGCTGTGGGGCTGCCAAAGGAGTAAGAGGCGAGTGTTGCATCCAGCACAGCACTGGCGAGGAGCGCGGCCTGGCCCGAGAAACCTGCCTTTGAAGTGCTATCGGGGCCAGAGATCGTTCGGCAATTCTTTCTCCCTGTCATGACTCTTTCTGGGGAGGAGGGAGGGGAGGATTTCGGAGGCGGGTCAGGGTGTCGGGAGCTGTGTTGCGGTGCCCATCCCGCCCGGCTCCCGCACTGCTGCGCGGCAGCTTTTGTCCTCACCGAGGACCCGTGTCTCCCCAGGTCAATAGGAAGACCGAGGTCTCTGAAGATTAATTTGTCATTGGGAAAAAAAAAAAAAGAGTCTGGTGCATTTTAAAGTGAACAGAGTGATGATTTTCCATTTAGCCGACTCTAATTTCCTGAAAGGTGGCCAAAACTGCCAGGAAGCGAGGGCGCAGGCGGCGCTGAACAGCAGCACGGCTCCTTCGCAGCACCCAGCCCGCCGCTGTCAAATGCCATTCCTGGATCCCGCTCAGTTTTGCTCCGGGCTCATTTTGAGAAACAACCACATCAAAACAGCAGCCCAACCTGCCGCCTTCCTGCTTGCGAAAACCCAACTGTGAAATTGCGGCCGGGCGGGATAATAATAAAATCTGCCGTCCAGCTTCCCGGGTGGAAGTGGGGTTGCGGTGGCAGGTGGCGAGGGAAGCCTGCAGCCCCCCGGAAAGGAGCCCGAGCGCTTCCTTGGCCCGGCGCTACACTGGGGAAGTGGGAAGAGCCTGAGGGGTCTCTGTGCTAGAGGGCCAAGAGTTAAACGCGGTGCCTGAGCCGTGGAGTGTGGGTGAGAGGCAGGGGCTGCGTGGCTCCTGACCGGTCAGGGTAGCACAGGGCAAGTGCTTAAATCACCTCGCAATTGGTTAAAAGCATAATTATTTTAATTTTTTTTTTTTTTTTTGTATGCATTGCGTGATGGATCATCCTCTTTCACCTATATCATGTGCTTTATGTTGCCCTGGGACAAAGTGAGCTTGCCGGGGTGGGCATGGGTTGGGGAGTTGCAGTGCTGTTGTAAGAGTTTCAGTGCGGCAACGTGCAGCCGCAGGGAGGAGTGGGGAGGAGCGGGGAGGGCTGGATTTGGCAGGGCAGCCCCGTCTGCATGGCACAGGTTCCGGGGTGGGAGCAGCCATGGGGTCCGGACCTTGTCCTGGGCACATCGCCGTGGCTGTGCTGGTGGCTGACCCGATCCAGGCCATCTCCCAGCAGCTGTGCCCACATGCCCAGTCATTTGCATCATAAATTCAAATCTTTTTCATAGGAAACCATCACTTCAGGGCTGTCAGAGTGAGCTTTGGATTGTGTGTGCTGGAGCACGCGCAGCCCCTCTGCTGTCATGGGGAAGCATCAGTGTCGGGGTCCTGCTCGTCGCCCGGCCGCAGCCCGGCATCGCTTCCCTGCCCACCCCGCAGCAGCGAGCCGAGAGACACCCCCGTGTCCCGGGCTGCCTGCGGAGCTTTGGGGAGGGTGCCAGACCCTCCCTGCAGGAAGGGCACGGCCCGGGTGAGATCCCTGCCCTTTCCAGGCACTACCTCGTCCCAGGATGTCCCGTCGCAGAGGCACAGCCGAGAGCTCTGCTGCCAGCGGCTGCCCAAGCCCACCTGTGGTAAGGGGCAGGGGGGCATCGAGCCCCCATCTCCGCAGCGCTTGCCCCCGCCGCCCCGCGTTAATCTGGCCGAGACACTTGGGGAACCCCATGGGCTCCCGCGGGGTCCAGGGCTTTGCAGTGGGAGGGAGGGCTGGGGGCACCGGGGGCACTGCCAGCCCCCGCAGCCCGGCTCCCGCCGCTAACGAGCCCCAGCGCCAAAACTTCACTGCTGAGAGGGAAAGGCCAAGCGCAGGATTTATTTGCATAGTAACTGGGCTGCTATTGGCACTTACCCTTTAAAATAAAGTTCACAGCAAAATGTTTTTACCCCCTCGCATACAGGGAATGCTAACAGCATCCCTTTTTTTTTTTGTGTCTCTTCTGGCTCAAACTTGTTTTTCCCTCCTTTGTGCCTCTCTGAATCCTGCCAGCATAGAGATTCCCTTGTTCAGAGAGAAAAAAAGAAAGGGGGGAAAAAAAAAAAGAGAAAAAGAAAAACGTAAGCCCGGGATTAAAAACCATCACTAAAATAGTTTGAATAACAAAGTCAACTGACTCGCCGGGAGCCCAGTGAATGCCTGTCACGTATCGCCCTTCGGCCGGGGCACGGTCATGTGTTTCACTAGATAGTTCCTGGAAAAGCTTCTGCTCAGCCCGATAGACCCGCGGCTGCTGATACGGCTGCGCCGGCCCCGCTCGCCCGGAGGGCTGCGG
Organism: Grus americana; assembly: GCF_028858705.1. Lineage (NCBI taxonomy): Eukaryota > Metazoa > Chordata > Aves > Gruiformes > Gruidae > Grus > Grus americana. Next base: position 14,593,613 of record NC_072868.1, on the reverse strand, counting down.
AAAACTTCCCAAACTTACAGAAAGGAGGGGGAGGGCAAAATAAATGAATTTCCCTTGGGCACCAGAGCCATGCGTTCGTCTCGTGACCCGAATAACAACCAGCTGTAAGGGGTGAGCGGGGCTTCTCCAGCCCCAGTGGTCCCAGCCCTGGGCTGGCAGCCCCCTCCGCTCTTATTGATGTCTTTAGCAATGGGATTTATATGTGTGTGTGTGTGTCTGTGCGCATCCCTAATTTTTGCATAGTTTTAGCTACATAAATAATCAAAAAAGTGGGACCTTGCATGAGATAAAAGCAGAGGGTTTGTAATTCCCCCCCCCCCCCAGGCAGAGCCATCTTCCCATGTCAGATACGTCGTGTGGGACCATGCAGCCAGGAACCTGTTATTGGGGGATTTGTACCTAAAACCAAAGCAAAAACCATCGGTTTTATTCTTTTGCTGACAGCAGCACAAACCCGGAAACACAGAGGTGTGACGAGGCAGAGCGAGAGCCACGATGGCTCAGATAAGGCCGCGCTGTGTGGGAGGGCAATTAAAGGCTCAGATTTATTAGTTGTGGCCCCGTGCTTGGGAGGCTGATGGTGGTGGGGAGAGGTTGGAGATGGAGAAGTTAGCGATGGAAAGGTGATGGAGACATCCAGCAAATTGGTGATGTCAGAGATGGAGACATCAGACGTGAAGTCAGAGATCATCGTTCTGGAAGTGCTGCAATGTTTTCGGGTGAAACTGGGCACTGCAGTCCCAGGACGTGCCTGGGGAGCCAGGCTGTGCCCCAGCCGCTGGCCCCGGGGCGGGGATGGGGTGCGGGCAGTGCCACCACGGCACGAGTGTTTGCCTGCACAGGGGCAGCGCCGCCCACGAGCACGGGGCTTACCTGTCTTTCGCTAAAGAGCCCTAAATATATGTGCATGAGTATATTTATTTATCTGTGTGTCTGGATAAACTCATATACAATTTGAATATATAATTATATACAGCTCTGTTTAAACACACATCGTTTATATATAAAGATACATATGCATATACACAAAGTAAGTATTTTTTTTTTTTCCTTCTCCCCGTGGGCACCTTTGAACCGCAGCCTCCGCAGCAGCCCTGGGCTTGCTGCATTCCCATGCCACGAGCTCCACGTTCACCGGGGGACTGTGGGTGCCCCATCTCCGGGTTATGGCCCGCGTTATCCCCCCGGGTGGGGGGCTGGCTCCTGGACCACCTGCCTGGTGTGGGGCAGCAATGGGGCGGCTGCACCACCACCGCACACCCGTCCACCAAAAAGTAGCGCGGTACAGCAGAGAGGAGAGACAAGTGGTGTTAAAAATTGCACCGGGACACCATTAATATTATTGGCCTTGTATTAAAGGGTGTTCTGCATCTTCTTTCAAGGGCCACCATACCCATCTTTAAGCAGAAATGAGCTCAAGAAGCGTAAGGTGAAATAACGTAAAGGACTGGTGTGAGAGGGGAGCTCAGCTCCCGCTTCGGGAAGCGGCTCGGGCAGCCTGATCATTAAGTCCTATTGAATCCGTGAGCACCAAAGTCCCAGGAGCTGATTTTTAAAAGCATTTACCCACATAAAGCTGGAGAGCGTGGCCTTTAGTAAATCAGCCAGGAACATGTCTTGGTTTGAAAATAGCACCAAGCATCTTATTACATGTTTAATACTCGAAAGAGCTTTTAAAATCAGACCAAGCACGCTTGCGCGGTTCCCGTTTAATCTCCACCTCTAGATAAACACGGGGGGGGTCAGCGTGTGCACGCAGATACCGAGAGCCGTTTGCTTGCTCCAGTAGCATCACCTGGTTGAGTTTCCATCAGCCGCTTACATGCTAGCACGTTAAGCAAAGCTTGAGCTTTGCAAAATGAAAGTGAAATGGAATAAATAAATCGTACCCTTAGTCTTCTGTGAGCTAGCTTTACAATTAGCGGGTTTAAGATATAAACAGGGTAGAATGAGCCCTCAGGGGAAGAGAAACTCTCCAAAAGCTGCATCCAATCCTTTTTCAACAGTGTAGGCTACTCTTTATTTCACGCCATTTTAGTAAGGTAAGCTAATTTGGTTTCTTGTTTCCAATTAATTTTATATGTATAAAAATTTTTATACCACATATATTTATATAATATATAAATATGATTAGAAACATGTATGTATGAACAAACACTTTTTTTTTAATGAATATCAGGGTGCATTCGTATGTGTGTGTGTGTGAAAGAATACAGATGAATACCTTATTTCAACTGATATTTTAACTTTTATTTCCTAAATCCTGACTGCTGAAGATGCCAGATGAAGTTTAGGTGAGAAGTTAATTTAAAATGAGGAGCATAACATAGCAACGATATAATATAACCAATTTAATGGAGGCAGGACCGGTTTATGGGTGCTCTCCATTTCGGGCTGGGAGGTCCACACACCGTGCTGGGCACAGCTCTCACCTGCTGCAGCTTTTTCCCTCTGCAGCCTCCCCGTTTGCTGAGCCCACCCTAGAGCACCCCAAGGGCTGCCTGAGGCTTTGCAGGAGCCCCACCGCTTACTGCTGCCCCAGCCCCAGCCCACAGGCTAAATCTGGGACCGCATTGCCATTTTGCTTAGGGCTGGGAATGCCATCTCTGGACCTCTGGCCGGGTAAGACGCAGGCAGCGCGGGCAGGGATGCAGCTGGTGGGGCTGGGCAGGGTCGGGCAGGATCCAGCCCTGGAGCTGTGCCCCAGCATTGCTGGGGTGAGCATGAGGTGGTTCGGGTCAAAACCACGTCCTGAATATGCTCACATTTCAACAGGCTGGAAAAAAATGGTTAAAAAAAAAAAAAAAATCACATGCTGGAGCAAGAGGTGTGGCTGGGAGACGGGCACACACAGTTTGGGGTCGTCCCTGGCTCCTGCGGGAGGGAGCCCTGGGCTGGGCAGCGTTCCCCATCCTCTCGCCTGTTGCTGCCGTACACGCTCAGGCACTTTGCCTGTGGGTGTCTGTCTGTCTGTCTGTCCTTCTCCGTTCCCATATGCGCTCTTCAATCAGCTGACCACAAGCACTTCTTCGGCCTCAGTCTGCTCAGTCCAGAATACAGATATTTTGGGCATCTGCAATCTGGACGAATGCTCCAGTCCTGCCAGCAGCTCTGCACGAGCTTGAATGGAAAAAAAAAAAAAAAAAAATCAAAAAAATAAATCTCCCATCGAGTTGGGTAAATGCTGCCAGGCTGCCCTGGCTGGGCACTGCCAGCCACCGACCCCGGCCCCTCTCCCCGCAGGCAGGGGAGCAGCCCCAGCCCCAGACAGAGCCTGCAGAAAAAAAGAATAAATTGGATCCAAATGTTTACACCATTGGCACTGTCCGGGTCATGTGCCTAGTGAAGCTGAAGAGCGCATGAATATTTTCTTGTAGCTGCCGTCTCAACTGCCAGAAATGGTCGCTGTGCAGGGCATCCCGGTGTGGTGCGGGAGGAGGCTGGAGGGGTTGGGACCTGCGCGGATGGATGGACGGACGGCTGGACAGACACACACGGGAGGTTCAGAGACTGGACCAAGAGCTTTGTGCACAGGCAGTGGGTTTGGGGGCAGGTACGGGGGGGGGGTCTGTGCAAGTGAGGCACTGCCAGATTGTCGGCACAGTGAGGACCCTGGATTTCCCGCTCCCCCTCTTGCACACACAAGCATGCACACACAAGCATGCACACACGCAGCGTTTCCTCTTCCCATCCCCATCAGATACGGTGGGCTCTGTACGTGCAAGGCGCTGAGCTCCAGAACACGTTGTTTGCACCGCCCTGGCTCCCGCGGATGTCTGCAATGTGTCCTGGTTGCTACGGGTTTCTGTGCTGAGATGGTTAAAAAAAACCCAACCCAACCCAACCCAACCAAGTGCAGCCTGAGCCTGGCTGCCTGAGAGCATCACAGTGCGATGCTTACAACTGGCTTACTCATTTCTCCAGTGAGTAAGACCGAAAGAGGAGCCCCATGGGTGCGGGGCTGGGTGCGGGGCCGGCAGCTGATAAGAAGCAGCTCCCTAATCTCCAGCCCCAGCAGCCGAGAGGGCGAGGGTGATAACTCACCAGAACGCCGGGCTCGCAGCAGCGGGGGTGGTGCTGCCGGACTGAGTGTTTGCACAGTTGCCCTCACCTCGGGGGGGCGGGGGGTGGTTCATCTGCAGCATCCACCCCAACCCAGCACCCCCTCACCCTCCCAAGGGAGCCAGCAGGAGCTGGTGGTGGTGGCAACCACAGGGCACGCACCCTGGCCCGCTCGTCCTGCCTCTGCACTCGATGCCCTCTGCTCCCCGGAGCATAACCGTGGGGCCAGCTGCTACAGCAGGCAGCATCCTCCCTCCAATAAATCACCCTGTTTAGGATGATCCAAAGTTTAGAAACTGGAGGTGGGGAAGGTCCCAGCCAAGGTCTGTCCTTGGCCGCCGCAGGGGCTGGGTGATGCCAGGAAGCTGGGAGCACAGCGAAGCCTGGCGCTCCCCTGATTCTGACCTGGGCTGGGATTTTGGCGCAGATGCCAGGTTCTTATCTGCCCCCCTGGAGACCCACCAGACGGGCTGGCTGGGTCAGGCCCGTGCCCGTTCGTGCCCATCTCCCGTGGCACGCGCCTGTGGCTGCGCCGGCAGGACCCACCGCTGCTGCACCGCCGGCTCTGCATCGCCTGCCTCCAGCTCACGGGGACGAACTCGGTCATCCCTTCACCAGCCCACCATGTGCCAAGCTGCACGTGATAAGCTCTGCTCCAAAGCGCATTTTTGTCAGAGGGCAGCAAGATAAAAGTCTTAAAATAGCTCAGCATGACATTTGCCAGGGTCCGTGCCACCACTCTTCCCACACGCCGCCGTCCTCCGTTTTCCCTCCTTGGCTTTGGACGTAACATCCCTGGGGGAAGGCTTGGTTCCTGAAAACTAAAGCAGGACCAGTGCAGAGCTGCTCCTGGCCCCGAGCATCATGCTCTCTGGACATGACATCACCGAGCATGACGTGGCACCACCAGCGCTGCGGAGCAAGACTCTGCCTCTGCTTTCGGGGTGCCCCCATTCCCGCTGCAGGGCCCCCTGTCCCCGGCTTGCTGCGGGGAGCACTGCGCACTCTTGGCCATCTCTCCTTTGGCTCGGGCCGAACGCTGCTTGGCCGAGTCCCCGGCAAGGGAACAAAAGCAGAGAGGCCCAGCGATGGGCCGGGGAGCTGGGGGAGGGCGCAGCTCCCTGCACGGCTCCTCTCCAACGCTGGAAACCAACCGGGCATAAAAGTTAAACGTCCCCCTCGCTGCCTTTGCCACCCCCCCAGCTCGGGCACTGCCCGGGGACGCTCTGGGCTGGGCTGCTGTGTCCTTCCCTGAGGCTGGGTGCCATGGGGAAGCCAGGGAGCTGATGCCAGCATCCTCTCCCGGAAAGGCCAGCTCCAGCTCCAGCTCCAGCTCCAGCTCCCTCCTCGCAGGGTGATCCCATGTCTTTAACCCATCTGGCGCCAGCCGCCCGCGCGGTGCCCTGGCCCCGGTCCCTGGGCTCTCGGCAGTGCGGCCAAGAGGATGTTGTCAAAGGCTTTAGCCTTTCACAGATTTTAGGCACAAACTCCAACTCCCCCTAATTTTGTGTTTAGTTTTGTGCAGCTATTAGCATGCCATATTTATAGGCACAGTTTCAATTCACATCTGTGAATTCACATCTTGATCTTTCTTTTTTTTTTTTTTAAAGGAAAATATGATTAAAAAGAGTTATCAGGGAAAAGAAAAATTGTAATGCCCGCAACAGATTTTTCTAACAATTTCAAAAATGCCCATGAGAGCAACTGCTTTTAAGCAGTGAAGGATTGCAGTGGAGAGCTTGCAGCGCAGACATGGCACTAAGGAAATGATGCATGTCCCAGTGTCACCTTCGGTCTCGGCCAGTTACAACTCAGCTCCGAGGACGGGCTGGTGTGACGCACCACACTTATTCTTTTATTCACGGTATGACTAGTAAAAGCAGCTGAGCTCACTCCAGTTAGCTCATGGCCCTGGAACAAGCCTTTTTGCTTCCACCCCGCGGTGCAGATGAGGGTGAGGGGCTTTGCCCGGCCCTCCCCGCGGGGAGACACGTGCTCCCTCCTCTCCCATGCCCGCGGGCTCCCGTGGCAGGGCAGGGCGGGGGGGGTGGCATGGGAACCACCCGCACGGCGGCTCATCCCCTGCCACGCGTGGCACACGTGTGCGGCCGCTGCCACGCGTAACGGCCAAGTGCCTTTGGTTCCCCTGCGTGCCAGAGGAGAGAGCGGAGCCGGGGACGAGGCGAGCCGAGAGCTTGTGGGGACGCCACGTGCACCCACGGCACGACGGCATGCAAGAGTGCGCTGGGCTGAGGAGCTTGAACTTTGCAAGGCTGGCTGGGGGTTTTGGGGGGGTGTTTAGGTTTGTCGAGGGTTTCCCCAGCGTCCCTGGCTTCGCTCCCCTCCCTGAGTGACAGCAGCAAAGCCCCAGGGACCCGGCTGTCTCCGGGCTGCTGCAAAGCCAGAGGCCGCAGCGACGCGGTGCAGCTCGTGCCCTCGACGCGTTCAGGACAGGGGGATGGGGCCACGGGGAAGCCCCACGCAGGAATCATTGGAAGTGACTCCTTGTGACGTGCTCCGCCTGGAAAAAGTGAGGTTCCCCTGTCAGTGGCCATGTCGTGCCAGTGTGGTGCCGGTGCCGGTGCAGGTGCCAGCCGGCAGCCGCCCAGCGAGGCAGGCAGCCCCGCGGGAAGGGGCTCCTTTGCTACACCCACATTTGGCCGTGGGGCTGCAGACCCAGTGGGTGTCTCTGTGGGGGAAACCCAAACCCCCTCCTCGCCCCCCACGGCCCCGGGCAGGGGAAGAGGCGGGTGGACATCACTGCGGGGGGAGGGATTCCCCCAGATTCCCAGGCGGTGACCAGTCACAGGCCCTAAAAGACTCACGTTAATTAATCCTCACATCCTCCCAGCACCTTCTGCTGTGCTGGTATCCCCAAAATACGGGTCTCACAGTTGCCCCAGCTGGGGAGCAGCCAGCAGCTGCCCAAGAGCCAGCACAGGGCAGTGACCCGTCTGAAGCCCCTTTTTAAAAGCCGATTTATCCCGTTTCAGCAGCCCTCTGTGCGCCAGCGCTCAGCTGCCCGCCTGGCTTTCGCACGGTGCGTGGGCACGGGGATGCTGAGCCCAGGGGAGACCCTGGCTCAGGGGAAAACCACTCCAGAGAGGTGCAATCTGTCTGGAAAACAGGTTTTTGCTGTGGGTGCCGGTGGGCAGAGTACGGGCAGTGCCGTTCCCTCGCACGGCCGCTGCTCCAGGAGCACACGGCACGGCTTCAGCCGCTCTCCCCACGGGCGCAGCGTCCCGCAGCCTGCGTGGGAAAGGCTCCGCTTTGTCCCCTCGACGCTATGTAAATACCGACGGGATTTTCTTAGCGGCTGTGAAATGCACATCTGCTCATGCAAAGCCGCGGCCTGTGTCCCGGGCGGCGAGGAGAGCCCAGTCACCGGCCGGCACAGGAAGCTCGCCGCCGTGCACGGGTGGCTTTTCTGCATGAGACCGGCTGCCAGCTTGAACTTTTGGCCTGCAAGTGCTTTGTGCATCCAAAATAGCCACGCCTGCTCACCTCCTCGCCCCGAGAGCCGGGGCTGAGGCGCAGCCAGCCCTCGCCCCAAGGTCGGCAGCGGGGTACCGTCTCTGCCCGTCACCCAGGGACAGCCCCTGCAGCACGCCTGTCCCCGCACGCTCCTGGAGATAAGGCTGGAGGATGATTAGTTCGTGCTGTCATCGAGACAAAATAAGGCTTCCAATACAGTCTTTTTCTTAATTGTTCTATTTCCACACGCCTGTGTGCGCCCGGTCGCCCCGCTCCTGCCAGGAAAGCCGAGCGCTGATCATTGTCAGATGGTTCACACAGAGGTTTCTGTTTTGTTTTGTTTTTACAAGGATCCAAGATGAAAGGGGGAGGGAAAGAACTTTTGTCCTCTGCTTAAAATAATTCAAGAGCTTTCCACTGTCTACACCAGGCTCAAGTAGACATTTGCATAACAAATGAGCATCTCCTGCTCCTCAGCCCCGGGTGACCCCTGCGGCTCCTTCAGGAGGAGGCTCCATCAGCTCCAGCTCCAGCTCCATCATCTCCACCTCATCTCCATCCCCATCATCCATCACCCACGGTCCATCTCCACCTCCCATCCCAGTCCTGGGCCTGGGTGGCCTCTGGGGAGGGAAGGGCATGTGGAGGGCTCTAAGTTTTCGCCGCTTTTGTCAATCAAGAATTTGTAAACAGCCTCTGGAAGGTTTCAGCAGTAAAACATTTGCTTGGTGACCAACAAATAATTCCAGGCATCTTTTATTTTGCTGTACAAATGCTACAGAGCAAGCTGATTAGTGAAGGTCCAAGCTAAAGCGGGTTGACAGCAGGACCAAACACCGACTTTCCCATTATTTGCAGAAGTGGCCGCTCTGTGCCGGGGTTTCTCCTCCACGCAGCGATGCACAAGCACAAGGTCCAGGCCTGAGGGACTGTTCAGGTGCAGGAAAACCAGGCAAAGCCCCTACAGGTTTCATAGGATTTTTTTTTTTTTTTTTTTTTTTGCCCCTGAGCCAGATTAACACCTTTGCTAGTTCAGCTGTATAAATTATTCCAGCGGTTCTGCTATCGCTATTTAAACAGATTTCCTTGCAGCATGCTTCCGGAGAGCATCTGCTGCGATGGCCGAGGTCACAATTTTCAGCCCAGCAAGCAGATAACACCGCTGCAAGAGCCCATTGCCAGAGATGTTTTGAGCAGAGCCCTGTCGTCTCAACCCCTCTGGTGAGGAACGGGGGGAATTCTCCTGTTCCCATCCTCCTCCTGGGAGGGGAAAGTGGGGGAGTAAATCTTACGTACCTTCATGTAGCTCCGCGAGGCAGCAGGAGGGTTTTCATGAGAAACTGGGTGGAAGCAATTGCTATCAGAGTCCAAATGCCCCATCAATTATATCAGACTACTGTATTCTGGTGAAGAAAGGTGGGGAAGAGGGGAAGTCCCAGCAATACTGAAACATCCCTTTCAGGCAATGACTGAAAAAATGTTGCAGTTACTCATTTTAAAATGAGTTTCTGGAGGGGTTAGATTTTTTTTGCATGACGTCACATTATGGGTACATAATTAAAAAAATAAATCCATAATCAGTCAGAAACCATCATCCTTCCACCCCACCCCTCACTTTCTTTTAGAGCAAATTCTGAAATCGGACATTTTTACATAATGAGAATTATAGACCAAGCCTCCAGAAACCTTTGCAACGTTAAACATCCATCCTCTGCACCAGGTCCTCGTCCTTTCTGGCCAGTGCCCTGCGATCGGTGAGTTGCTCCGGCCTCCCCAGAGCTCCAGGCGGGAGGGCACGCATCCCTCCTCCAGCCTCCCGCGTCCCGGCGCGGGGAGATGCTGCTCACAACCACCCAGTCCTACCAAGGCTGAGCCTGGCCGGTGGCACGGGAAGATGGCATTAAATGCTTAATATAAGGTTTGAGATTCGACAGACCTGGGCTGCTGATTTTTTCCATAGCAAACTCAAAGCATTGCAAAGTCCTGCAGTGAGGTGTGAGGTAAAATACAGGAGAACATTCTCCTGGGTGATTTTTTTTTTTTCCCCCTCCGTGGATTTGGGACTTGTTTTGGTGGAGACCAGCAGGTTAGACATGAGTCCGCCTCTCCTTCTGATGCGCTCCAGCACTGTTTATCTCCACCTGAAAGAGCAGAGCCCAGGTCAGGGTTCTCCTGCAATTCATGGTGGCTCGGCAGAGCCGGCCTCGGTCCTGAGAACAGGTTTGAATCGTGGCTTTTATGGCCCGGATTTACAGCAAACACCGCGTATCCCCAAGCTCCCCTGACCCACCTTCTGTCTGCCGGCTGTTTCAAACCTCAGCCTGAGATGCTCTTCCCTCCACTTGTCTCACTTGACCACAAAACTGTCCTCCTGTTCGTGCAGCCCCCCTGATACTGCCAGCACCTCCGCCGGGCACTGCCAGGAGACACCGAGACGCTTCGGTAATGCCCGGGCTGGCAGCCTGCACGCCCCAAGCAGGGTAGATCAAGTCCCCCCCACCCCCCCCCAGCTCGCCGCAGCTCGCAGTACAACCTGCCGGGCTGCTTTGGGGTTTGCTCAATTCGATCAAAGCCTCAGAGATGCCGTATGGCTCCCGGGGATGTTTCGCCGCGGGGGGTTTTGGTTTGCAGCGTGGTGGTTATGGCTGGCGGAGGCAGGGGAGCAGCTCCCACCCCTGCAGCGCCCAGGGGTGACAAATGGTTCCGGTGGCACCAGGGTGTCCCCAGCCCTGCGCAAAGCGTGGGGACACATGGGAGGAAAGCGCTGCTCTGGAGCTGCAAGAGGATGCTTTGACTCTGTCTGCGCGGTCACTCGGAGGGCTTGGGTTTTGCTCCGGAGCCAGACAAAACTCAACACTGAAAATCCTGAGAAGGGCAGCAGCACAGAGCTGCACTCCCCGCCCGTTCCCATGCTGGACGGTACAAGTGGAAATACTCGTGGGGCTCCCGGAAATACTCCGGGTGAGTGCTCCAGCCTGGCCGTTTGCGAGTCACGCCTGGCTTCCCCCCGGCACGTCTTCGCTTTTGTGCCCTATTGCAATAACGGCTTCTAAAGGACGCCAGCTCAGGGTGGTTTATTGTCCTTGCCAGCCATCCCCTCCGTGGCGTTAGAGAAGGACTCTCGTTTCAGACATACCCAAGACACCGAGCTGTGATGATGGCAGAGCTACGCCACGAGGAAAACACGACGGTGGGAACAGCCAGTACAGTTACCTGGTGGATTTTGCTTCTGCTTCAAGACCCAAGACTGAGAAGGCAAAGCCTGTAGAAACCCACTATACGGGGTGCTCACGGCAAAGCAGGTCACAGGCAGTATTTTTCTACAGCACGTATATTAGGACCCTCTGGGCCATTTTAAAAAATAATTTAAGAATCTAAATGTCGCTTGGAAAATGCGTACCTGTTCCGCACAGGACAGCCGTGTCCCGGTGTGATGGGGCAGGGGAGGCTCAGCCTGGGCTTTCAGCACCCTGTCAGGGGCCGTAGCTGGAGGGACAGGCGGGGATGGGAACGGGAGCTGGGACACTTCTCCTGGTGTTTGCCAGGAAGAGACCGCTCTGGGAGCTGCCGTTACTGCCTGCGCTGCTGCTGCGCATGGATGGAGAGACCAATAAAAGTTTGCCCTCAAGCTAAAAGAGCCTCCAGCTTCCTTCTCTGTCTGCCACCTCTCCCTGCCTCCCTTCTCCCAAGCTCGTTTACAAGAACCGGTCTCCTCCTGACTCAGCCGGGTGCAAACATCACCAGACTTCTTGTCTGGGGGCATCATCTCGAAACAGTGTGCTGAGAACTGGGGAAACTGAGGCCCGCACAAGGACCAGGGAAACCCCGCAGGCTATTGTCACATTCTCCAGGAGGGACAGTAGGGACCGCTGTGCCCTGGACCTTTGGATTGATCTGATACCTCCCACCTGCAGTTCCCTGTCCTCCTCCGTGACTGCCCAGTGCCGTCTGGTAACAAATCCTGGAACACCAGTATACGCTGCACCACACGTACCAGTAGCCATTTAAATGGTCACCAGTTAAAAAAGAAAAAAAAAAAACCCAACAACAAAAGCCCAACAAATAGTTGACTCTGTTCCCAGGCAAATACAAAGAACGGTTTTGGATTGTCACTGCTGTCCCTTTGTTTACTGAATGCAGTAACAGAAAAGGCAAGGAAAGAAAAAAAAAAAATATCCCCTGATAGCGACAACTTATTGTGGGCGAAGCAGGCTGGGGCATGCCTGAGAAAAGGAGGGTCAGGCTCCGTGTGTATCTGCTGGTGACAGGGAAATAAATGTGCCCAAAAGCACTTGAAAAAAAAAAAAGAATAAAAAGGACCAGACCTGATTGCAGCAGTTAGAAGTGATATATTCTTGGCATGGAAACAAAAAGCAAATTCATAGCAGGTTTGGAGCTGATCTTACTGGCTTACATGGGATTTTATACTTAGGTAATTCTATTGTTGGCTGGAGCTACCTGATTTATGCCTGAATAAGGTCCTGATCCTGCAAACATTTACTTATGTACTTTAGTTTTACCTTTGCCCCTGGACACCCTATTAATTTCACTGCAGCAAGGATAGCGATTGTCTCAGAGCTGGGGCCTTTGCAGGAAGAAAATCTGTGCCATAACGCCCGAAACAAAGAGGAAATTTTGCAGTGAGCTGGATGTGAACTCCCCCAGGCTGTGGTGGTCCAGCATCCCCCCCCCGAGACGCTGCCAGCCGCAGGCACGCCTGCCCAAGAGCCGAGCGATTGCTCGTGTAGCTCCCCCAACCCATCAGCTCTAGGAAGCAGGAGGGGAACAGCCCCAGCACAAGCGGGCAGCTGCCTCCAGCTCTGAGTCAGTCTCTGCAACAAGTCGAGCATAAGGCAGCAGCGTAACGCCAAGTTCGTTCCGACAACACCCTCTGCCCTGGGCAGACCATCCAAAGGGGCTGCGAAGCGTAGCAGAATCCATTTGGATTGGTTGTTTCTGTTCAAGAAAGTGGCGTTTATCATTAAAAAGACACAAATACTGGGTTTGCCCTGTGCCCTCCCCATCAGGCAAGGCAACAGAGAGGGATTCATCCATCAGACACCATCCTGTGACAATGAAACCTCTGGGTTTGCTTCAAAGAAAGCATGAGAATAAAAACCTGTCAGAGGTGAGCGGAGGAGGATCCACAGAGAGAAGACGTGTGCTCACACATGAACGGGGAAGACAGCGAGATGCTCTGGAGGCTGCGCGTCCGGCAGCGCCGTCGCTCACGTGCCCATCACATGCTGCTAAAACCAGGCAAATGAAATAAAAAGGGGCTGTGAGTCTGGGAGCAGCTGCTTTCCTCACTGCCGCTGCCAAACCTTCTCGAGAGCACAGCTATTCCTCAGTGCGGGGGAGAATTAATTTGCTTTACAATGGAGCTGCAGGGCTCGGCAGGCAGTTGGGTGTCTGCCGCAGCGGGTGCAGAGCCGGAGCCCAGGGGCTGCGTGGGGAGCCAGGAGCACCACCGGGAGCCAGCCCCGAGGGTGCTCGAGGAGCCTGAAGGACGGCCCAGAGCAAAACCCCTCCGGTACGAATCCCTGCTGCTTCCCGTCAGAGATGCTCAGCCAAGACGCATCAGTCCCCAGCCCCCAAACCCAGTGATCTCCATCCGGCCAAGGTGGGATGCTGCTTCTGGAGCAGTGAGCACCCGTGGACTGCAGGGAGTGCAGCTCCTGCATACAAGCCGTGGGACCTCTCCCTCCCGGACACGCCTGGCAAAGGTGCTAGCAGCAAACACGAGCTGCGTAGCCTTTCACTTCAGTCTCTCTCCAAGCTAACGGCGGCCTTTGGGCCAGCCCCCCATCTGCACCCTGCTTCTGGCAAGCGGAGAAGAGCCGCAATGAACAGCACCTGCACCTCAGGGCCAGCCCCATGCCAGCCCCGGTCCTTTTGGCCGCTCTAACCCGGGTGTGCTGGCTGCGGCCAGGGCTGGGAGCATGGGTCAGAGCCGGAGCACGGAACACAGATCCTGAGCCTGCTTTCAGCCCACGCTAAACCACCCTGCAGCGGGTGGGGGGCAGGCAGAGCCCCGACCCAGCACAGGCGGGGAGGGAGGGCTGCGGGGACCGCCGCATCCCCCAGTGCTGGCGTGCACCCCGAGTGCTAGCGCTTACGGTACAGCGAGCTCCAGGACGCTGCCATGACCGCACAGCGTGGCCGCACCAAATTTTTGTGCCGTGTACGATGAGGCTGCGGGATGGGGCTGGAGACTGCTCCCAAGAGCACCGGTGCATCTCCGGAGCAACTCCTCCGCACTGGGCTTTGCTTCTGCTGCAGCAGCCTGGAGAACTGAATATTGCCTCCCTAGGAAGATTTAATTATACATAAAATTAGAAGGAGGAAGTGTTAGTTAAAATTTCATACTTCTGGAAGGCAGCCGGTTCGTTAGCATTACTTTAATGAGGCACTAACCTCACTGTAACGCTTTTATTAATGCTTATTGCTTTTTGAGTGCCAACTGCTTGGCTCCTCTCCGACAGGCCGGCTGGTCCATAAAGCGAATGGTTTAGGGATCTTTGATGCAAAATGTGAGCGCGTTTACACCACAGCCAGGACAAACGACAGTTGGTGAGATGAGACAGACCAAAATTCACCAGATGGTGCCCGGAGCAGGCGATGCAGCAAGACAGAGCGAGATCAGGGCAGGCAGGAGGGGACGCAGGAGGGAAGAAGCAAAGGGAGAAGAGGAGATGCTGGTTCCACCGATGCCACCGACACCATTCCTGTTGACTGCAGTAGGGCCAGGATGAGGGCCGGGACAAGGAGCAATGACAGTACATCAAGACATGATGTGCTGGAGATTCGATGACAAAGGCAGGCATCAGGTGGTACAGGATCCAGGAGTTAAGTTACCGGTGGCTGAGCGCTGCAGCCTGCCCCCACCTACCACTGCTGCAGATATCTCACATGCTTTGAGGGTGCAGCTGTGTCTAGCCTGGATCTCACCACCGACCCTCTTTGGTCAAATGTGAGTCCTTAATCCAACCAACTTCCAAATCCCTAAGGCACCCGTACCCCAAAAGCCTCTGCCCCACTGTGACTGCCGTGGGATAACCTGTGCCTTTGAGGTGCCTCCAGCACTGCCTGAAGGAGACCCAGGAGAGGATGGAGTCCCTCCTCCGGTCCCTCTGCACATGCCATTGCCCATGACCCCGTTGGGCTGCAGAGGGGAGGAAGGGACTTTGCCCCCCAGCCCTGCCCAGTCAGTGGAGCCCACCTGCTTGTGGGGCGATGTCCAGGCACTCTGAGCACACCTTTTGGATCCAGTCATGGACAGAAGGACGAGGATTACCCCGGCAGCTGCTGGGACACACTCCCCCACACCTCCTGGGAGCCGAGGTGAGCATATGCCGTATGTTTCTCCTCCTGTTCCTCAAAACACTCTGAATAGAGGGATTAAAAATTACCCATTGCGGCCTGAAACAACAGAGCCAAGGCGCCAGCGCCGGCTGATATTCCAGCACAGTGGAGAGCAGGTGGGCTGCCGCAGCCGCGGTGAGCAGGAATGGGAACAGCTTGTCGGAGAGGCTCGCCGTGTCTCTGCCTGCAGGGCCACCTCTCCAGGAGCTGCCCCTCCACAGGAGCCCAGGCATCAAAGGCAGCTCTGCCACCTCCCTGCTCAGGGCTGGCCGAGGTCCAAGGCTATTTCCCAGCAGCGTGCACCAACCTGCAATTAGGCACTTCCCCCTTCCAAGCGCTCAGAGGTGGATCTCGCCCAGGCTGAGCCAAAAGGTTTTTCTCCCCACGCGAGATGGGCAAAGCAGCAAAGAGCTGGACCGGTGCTGCCTCAGCATGGACCCACCAGAAAGCCCTCCTCGCTGCGCAGAGGGTGCCTTTGCACCCAGGACCGTGCCGTACGTGACCCCGTGCCGGTCCTGGGTGCAAATGCGGCCGCAGTGCTGTGCCTCGCTTGGTGTCACAGCACAGAGCCAAGGTCAACCATGGGTTGAGCCTGGTGTCCCACCACCATCCACGAATGGCTTCAGGGGTAACCAGTGAGTCCTTGGCAAAGAAAGGTTCAGCGCCATATCATAATCTTGATTTTTTTTTTTTTTCCCCTGCAACTCAAATAAATAGAGTGGTGCATCTCATTGCAGTCAACAAAGAGAGGGAAGAAGATTATCCAGAGAAAAGGGGAGGAAGGCAGCTGGCTGGCCGGGCACAGAGCGATGGGCTGGGGCCAGCTGGAGGGAACACAGGGCAGAGGCAGGAACGAGCAGGGAGAAAAGCTCCTGTCCTCCAGTGGGTTCTGCACCAACTGCAAGGCAAGAACACCAAACTACAAAGTCACTGAACTGAAAAATTCACAACGTGGTTTTTTTTCCTCCACATAACCTGACAGATTCAAAGCCAAACATGGAAATTTCACAGGGTGCTGATGTGCATTTTTCCTGTTAAAGTTTCTCTGAAAACCAGCCTGGTTCTTGTGAAGAAAAAAAAAAAATAAAAGAGAAAAGAGAGATAAAAAAGAGGATATTTTAAAGTAAAACTGGTTAGATGCAGCCATTTTTAAAGACAGACAACTGGGAAATTGGTAAAAGAAAAATGTTTTGTCAAGTTTTTTTTTTGCCAAAATGTGGTGCTTGCTTTTTTTTTTTTTTTTGTAAAAATAAGACTTTGATCCAATGATCTAAATTTATCAAAATTAGGAATAAAGCAGAATCTAGGAATGAGAGGGAAACACACAAAATGAAATGGCAAATGCTGTGAAATTTTCATCTGGAATTTACAGCAGCGCCTAGAGCCCGCTCACACCAGACAGCATAGTCTTGGCCCCGCCACGATAAAATAGTCCCAGGCTGAATCCTTTTAGTTTCTGCTGCCCTCATCCAAGGCTCTCCTGCACTGACAGTGTGACCTTGCAGGTCTGCGGACACCCAAGTGTAACTTTGCACACCTGAGCGATGCTGTCCCGCCTTTCTAGATTGTACGGCTCTAGTGGCAAAATATTAGAAACTTGATATTTTAAATGGGATTTTATGCAGGGCAGAAAGCGGAAACGTGTTCTCCTAGCCAGAAACAGAAAAAACACATTAAAAACTCCACACAGCTGTAAACAAGATGCAGATTGGCAGGGTTCATCACCCTGGCAAGGGTAATCGCTCTCAAGTTTAATCAAGGTAGAAGGGGGGATTTGGAAGCATTGCATCCATGGCACACTTCCCTGCTTTGTCACATCACACTAAACACTCGATAAAAGCTCCCTTTGAAGAGGAGCCAAGTCCTTCCTCGCTTGACTATAGTGATATTGGATTGGATTTGCTGAGCCGGGTTTCCAGTTGTGCAAAGAATTTGTAAGAGGTAGAAAAAGAGTAGGAGTGAACAGAAAGTGTTGCAGCTCAAAGAAAACTACAAAAGATAGAGCAGTAATTAATTATTGGGCTTTTTTTTTTTTTTTTGTTGGCAGGGGGACAGACAGACTACTGTGTTGGTAAAATGTATTATGAGGGGGCCTGCCTTCTCTATAGATTTGGATATATGTAATTAAATATTCAAAAAATCACTTGCCAACTCCCCAAAATCATGAGATTGGTAAGCAAATAATGAGATTAAAAAAAACTAATAGTAACAAAGGGTTGTCTTTTGTCTCTTAGTTTCTGAGTTGTTAGCCTGCCAAGCTAATTTCAATAGAAACTTGGTTAAAGGAAAATAAAAAAGGGAAGGTGAGACTTTCCCATGATTATACCAGAAGTTTAGTTTCCCAGGAAAATGAATCTGTAATGCAATGAGATCATTTCCATCCGACGAATCGGAAATTTGTTTTTAGAAGGTTAAAAACCAAAAAAAATTAAGAAAAAAACCCAGCACCCAAACGCAGATCACTTGGACATTGGGTATTTGGGCGATGCGTATGCCCAGGCAGAGCACGTAAAGAACACGCCGTCTCCCTGCTTCCCAGTTAGGGCAAAAGTGATACTGGTTTCCTCAGCAGAATTCATACTTGGGTAGAGGTGCAGCGGTGAATGAACTGCCTCCTCTGCCAGATGAGGGACTGTCCATCTTTTTTCTCCCCTGTGACGACCCTGCGATTTGTCCTCCGGTGTGAGCCACACACCAGCCAAGAGCAGGACGTGCTCGGGGGCGTGCGGTGCTGCTCCAGACGCTTTCCTCCGGGCAGGCACCGAGGAGCCGCTACCCATCGCTCCCCAGCCAGGGCACAGGGAAGCAGGGCGCTCGCCCGTTCTGCCTCCGGCATTAGCACGGCATTAGCATGGGCTGATGGAGATATCATCTTCCTCCTGCTTCTGCCAGCAGCTCCACCCTGGAGACCAACGGCTGCACAAACAGCCTCTGCCCACCAGCCTCCGCTCCCTTTCCAGCCCATGCTCAGTTCCTCCCAGGCAGGTGTTGTTTGCTCTCCCATCGCAGCTCTTGTTCGCAGAGAAGCCGACTACAAAAGCTCAGCAGTCGTTGCTATTTATTCTTGGCCCTGGCTCGGTTTTGTTGAGATGACCAGGCGAGCAGGCAGGCGGTTGGTTCTTCCACTTATTTTCTAGTGGATGGGGACATCAAATATTTGCTTTCAGAAATATTTGCAGCCGCTCTACTACAATTAACAACATCAACTGAAATGCTCAGAAAGGGTGGAGGAGTGCTCCTGTGCCTTTGCTCTCTCCTGAGCTTTGCTGAGATGACCCAGAAACTCTTGGACTTTGTGGCTTTGTTTGCTCATCGGCAACACATTAAAATATATGATGAGCTTCCCTTTGGTTTCACTGGAAGATGCCTGCAGGAGTGGATCTGAGAGCTCCTGGTTCCTATGCCGTACCAGACAGCTTTGCGGGTCCTAGGGAACAGCTTTCAGTAACCCTAGCACAACACAGAGCAGCTAAGGGACTCACCTTAAGCCAATGCTATTGCAGCAGAACACAATTTAGTCCTTGCATTTCGGGAACAACAAAACTGCCTGAGGTTATGTGCTAATTACAGACTACTCGTGTCCTCTACCATTCTGGTTTACATTGCAAGACACCATCCAATCAACCAGAGTGTCTTATCTTTGACGTGAAGAAGCTCCAGCTGTGCTCCATGGATGCTGCATTCGAGGCAAATTCAGGGAAGGGCTTCACTTTACACAGGGAAGGCTCAGCCAAGACCCCCTCTGCACGAGCTTCACAGCCTGTTGAGTAGCTGGTGCCAGTAAGAGAGTCACCGAGTGAGGTGAGAGGTGGTCCGAGACCTCCAGAATTGGACTGAATCCCAGATAAGTTTTCCCTCCCTCAAAACACTCTCACATAATGGCCACATTTCCAGAGCAGAAAAGGAATTCTGGAGACAAAAATCTCCATTGCTGAGATGCGTAAAGGTCTTTGTGCTCCGAGGGACTTGCAGTGTCTCCAGAAGCGGCAGAGGCAGCGGAAGATGGGTTTTCTTCCAGGCATGAATCGTTGCTTGCTGCTACGACTGGTATTCAAAGCCACAACTCAGCCTAAGCTTTACCAAAGGGGAGACATCTACCCAAACCATGGGATTGCTTGGTTCTGAGTGTTGCATCCAGAGATCTGCTAGTGAAACGCCACTACCTGCAGGGTGAAACACGGCACAGCAACATCAGGACAGCAGAGGAT
The DNA here is from genome assembly GCF_028858705.1 of Grus americana. Taxonomy (NCBI): domain Eukaryota; kingdom Metazoa; phylum Chordata; class Aves; order Gruiformes; family Gruidae; genus Grus; species Grus americana. The sequence continues at coordinate 14,574,504 of NC_072868.1, read as the reverse complement.
GGGTCCATCCAACCAGGAAAATCTGTGATAGAGACTCTGGTCAGTGGGTTCAAGCCATGGCAGTCTCTTCCCCAGCTCTCACTACTTCTTCATCACTTCTGAATGACTGACAACAGGCAATCACTTAGGAGCAGATTTTTAACTCGGTGCCATCGATCACTAATAGGATCAGACCCACATAGCAGGCAGGGTACGACTCGGTGCTAAGTGCCTTTCAGTCTACATTCTTCCTAGGCAGAGAGTATGCTTTCAGCTTCATGTACTCTGCAGTTTCTCTCTTTTCCTTCTTTTATTTTTTTCCCCCGCCTCTTGTAAAGCCTTTGCTATGTCAGAATCTGTCAAACAACTCCTCATGCCATGTTTTTACAAGAATCCTACTTGCTGGTTGGTGCCAAGCACCCTTTTAAACAATACTCAGTGAAGTATTGCATTGCCTGTGCTCTGCTCTTGCATGCCATATTTAGACAAAAGCTAGGGAATTCCCTGCCCTACATGAGGCCTTGAATGAGCGCATTCTTTTCCCACCTCAACTAAAAATGTATGTGCTCACATCAGCCAGGCCTTCTACCCAGCTCTTTTTTTAATTGATCCCACACTTTGATTTATCTACATAGAAATCAGAAGGGGGGGGGAAAGGAAATGAAACAAATGAATGTGACCACAGACACATGCTCAGTCCTGCTGGGTGCATTCCCAAAGAGACCAAAACCCAGGCAGCAGTGGAAACAAAACACCCAAATTCCGCACCGACACCCCCCCCCCCCCCCCAAAATGCACAGCTCTCAGAGCCGGATCACAGCCAAAGGCGGCTTTCAGTGCGCTGGCCCAGGGTGAGCAAACAGCAAGGCCATGGCCTGACATCGCTGCAGATTGTCAGGGGGATTTCTGGCAACGCACCAGGACCTTGTCAGCCACCGGAGTCATCGGGGCATCCGATTTCCCCGGAGCGCAGGGAACCCCCCGGTCAGCAGGCGTGTGGGGCACGGTGCACAGTGCGCTGCGAGCAGCCAGGGCAGGGAGCTCTGCGATGGCTGCACATACTGCCCTGCATGTTTGCCCATTCAAATTGGCAAAATCCGGAGAGTAAAGGCTCTTTCCTGACGCTGCAGAAGTCAATGGGGCTGCAGATCCTTCTGGAGCGGCTATTGAAACGCCACATTCCAGAGCGCTATGCTAATCGCTTTTCGCCAGCCCTCCAACATCACTCCCGTCGCTAATGTTTAAATTCTTTGCCATACTTTTGTCCACAGCGCGTGGGCCCCCCAGATTTTCTGACATGTGGTTCTTCCACTCACTGCCAAGTCTGCTGGGAGAGGATGTCAGCCTCGCAGGACCAAAACAGATGCCTTCCATGCACTAACTCTGTTGGAAAAGCTTCAGATAAAGGCCTGTCTTCCCTCCTCCTCTGCCTCACAAGCACTAAAAAATATTCATTTTGTCTGCCCCAAGAACCTACTCAGGAGAAAATTTGAATCCTGAAATTGAGAGTCGGAGCACTGTCAAGTACAACGTACATAGCCTGAAACACAGGATGAAATACTCGAAAAAGAAGGCAGAGTTTGCACTATATTTTTGTTTTCGTATACATGCATTCATAGATATAAAATCCACTACAGGCATCTCAATAGTATCTGCACTGCTGGTAGCGAGGATGGGGACCCTACTGCAGACAGGATGCGGACAGGCACCCGCTGTCATTTAATTCTGTTCAGTGTTGCTTGAGCTGACGTAGTAACTGAGACATCACTCAAGCCTTGACTAGCCTGGTGCTCCTAGAGATACTGCCGCTGCTGGGAGCGTTCTGGGGACAGTAAGAGAGGAAAGAAATGGTATGGGCAGAGCTGCAGTGTTATAAATGCACCCTTAGGATCGTATGTTCAAAAGCACTCAGTTCCCATTTAGGAACGTAAATGAAGTTGGCAGGATTTCAGAAGTGCTCAGCATCTATCAGCTCCTACTGAGAACATGCTGAGCTCTTCTTAAAATTGTTAGAGAAAAACAATTCAAAGATAAGAGCCAGCTTGTGGCTTACAATTAACATCATTGTATGGGTCTTTGGAGCAGTTTGGCAAGAGCAAGAATAGCTGCTTTCACAGAAGATATTGTATATGAATTCACATCTCAAAGCACGGGCCCAGGTCTATAAGCAGTCACCCCCACTGACTGCTCCTGTAGGAGCTCTGCACCCCAAGGAGAATTTTCCACTTTGTGTCAGAGTGATGCCTTTTATCGCACTTAGTAAGTGGGAGTCGGCACCTGATCACGCTAGGAGCGACCACATCAGCAGAGATGAAAAAGACCGGTATGAGTACCTCACAGCTCAGAACATAACCCATAGTGCTGCAGCCAGGGCAACTGTGAAAACATCTGGGGAAATGCACTAATTTAGTTCTAACCTATATTAGGTTTTGACATAATAATTAGTTGCAATATTAAAAGTCAGTTGGCACCTTTTGTCTTTGATCCCCAAAGTGCTCCGTGTCTGTGAATGAGAAAGATGTCTTCTCCCAGCGGTGACAGGAACAATAGTCTGCCTCATGCAGTCATGGCCAGGCTAACACCCATGTGCACCTCCAAGAGACCGAAAGATTTGTCAGATCTCTCCAAACACTTCCAGAGGCATCAATCCAGCAAAGAACTTAAACATTGCAACAGTCCCAGTCCCACTCACTCTCCTGGAACCACTGATCTATTTAAAAGAAAGGCTGTGAATTCAAATCCTCCTACCGTTGGGAGCTCACAGCTCCTCCAACCCTGAACCAGCTGAACCTTGGTACCACACCAAAACAACCCAAATGGAGCACAACAGCTTGTGTCAGGCTTCAGCTCACCCAGGGGCACATTATGATTCTTGTAGGAGTAGCTTGCTTACTTCCCAGGTATTTCAAGAGTTACAATGTCTGTCTACCCCTTAGCTTGCTATTTTGCTAGGTCTAATGCCATAAAAAAATCTCTGGAGATTGTTCTAGGCACTGTAGGATCTTGAAGGATCTGATGAGTCTTGCTAGCAATAGGTCCCTTGACTCACCTTAGTATGGGAGGTGAATCTATCATTTAATCTTCTTCAGTACTTTCCTAGATGAGGGTGCTACACCTCAGTCAGAACTGCCATGCAGCACTACCACTCATAGTATTAGCACAACACAACGCTTTTTCTCTTTTAGCTTAGGAGAAGTTTTGTGGTTTCTCAGGAATGGGTCAAAATCACATTTGTTGAAGATGGAGGCAAATGTATGGATTCCAGAGGAGCTGCTGCTCCTAGACCAGCTCAAGAATCAGGAGAGAGATTAAACATTGTGCAATCAAGCATTGCAGGACCTTGCACGCTCAGGCCATGTTGATTTACTTCCCATCTAGACGTCTAGAAATGAAAGCAGAACAACAGAAAAGTGCATAGCACTATTTTCCATTCTGACCAAAACAAGTTCAAAACATGCATGAATTTAGCTTGTCACTCCTCAGATATAACAATTCATTATGATTCATTACTCCCAAGTGATGTAGGTCATTTTCTACAGCTAATAACTTTGTAGGCAACACTTTCCCCAAGAGGCACCAACCTTACGGGGAACACTCTGTTCCCAGGAGGAAGGCAACACTCTGCCGCCTTCTCCGTGAGAACGTAACCGCTGACCATGGTTTGGCCAAGGAGCACTGCTGCCCTTTCTCTCCTGAATTTGCTGTTTACACAACAGGGACAGCCTGAGAAGACTCTTTGAGCCAAGAAATGGAGAATGTTTCATGCCAGTGAGCAACATGTGCCCAATTCAAACGCGGTGTCCTTGGGAGCAGAGAAGACCTGGCTGATCGTTGCCACAGCCACTGAAGGTTAACAAATCCTCATCCTTCTCACAGCTGAGCTAAGCTCAACTAGGCGGGAGAGAGGAGGGCAGGAAGAAAGGTAAAGACGCTAACGCTCGTCCTGGAGCAGTGCGAGAGGAATGGCACAGCTCCCTGGGGTGATGCCCTGTCCTAGGGAAGCCAGTGGCTCACACGATTGTGCAACAGCGTGGAGTTTGGATGAGATCTTCGAGTCTTTCTCTTGGTCCCTTTTATCCCCTGCTCAGGTTTACACATCCTCTCAACTTCTCATGTATATTTAGAGCAAAGAAAAACACCATTAAAATGCCAAGGAGGCTTTCAAGGCAATTGTTTTGTTATAATAAACCAGTTTCAATCCTAAACTCTGCTTCTGTGAAATTACTCATTGGGCAGGACACTTCAAACCTGACTTACTAAGTGCCCTTGTCACTGTCAGATGATTGCTGTTTTCACAGGTCGACCACAGCAGGAAAGGGAACTTTAACAAAACATTCCCTGACCTCAGGGATTTACAGGCAGCCCCTTCTGCATCAGGGACCATTGTGTGATTCAAAGACACGCATTCTTCACTGCAAGCGTCTTCTTCGTAACGTACCAGCACTGAGTACCCAGTATTGCTGCCGGTGTTGAAACGCTAAATGCCGTTTCACTGGCACGCACTCTCCCGTGGACGCTGCTCAGGAGACTCTGTACGAGCACCACAGCCTGAGTGTCACCCAGTGAAACCCAAGAGCTGCATCCATTTTTAGAACCAGCCCGCCTGAAGATATGCTGCATTATCTGAGCAACACGTAAGGGAACAAAATGAACTGCAGCTCCCCCTGCCACTTATTTACCTTCTGTTTAAACAGCGTCCCTTCAGCCCGCTCCGTTCCCCTCCCGTGCACCCACTTACTCGGCACCTCTCGCAGGGCTGCCCGGTCTATTTTTAAAAGCATGCTGCTGGCTTTTATCTTAAGCTGCCTGATTTTTTTTTTTTTTTTTTTTAGCTCTTGTACTCTTTAAACTTATTTAAAACATGTTGGCAGATAAAAGTAGCGAGGGGAGATATAGCAAATGCATTGGCATTGCAAGTTGAGAAGTAAGGCAAGAGATAAAAACCGAACAGATTAAAAACGAATACCTAAACTCTACAATTAGGGGCACACAGCAATGGGCCTCTCTTAGGAGAGTATCTCCCGTGTGCTGAAAGCGGGGGTTATTTGAGCCGAGACTTCAGGACTTTGTATTGGGTTTGCGTGGCAAGGTTTTGGTAGCGGGGGGGGCTACAGGGGTGGCTTCTTTGAGAAGCTGCTAGAAGCTCCCCCTGTGTCCGATAGAGCCAATGCCAGCCGGCTCCAAGATGGACCCACCGCTGGCCAAGGCTGAGCCCATCAGTGATGGTGGTAGCACCTCTGGGATAACAGAGTTAGGAAGGGGAGAAAAACCCACCAAGAGCAACTGCAGGCAGAGAGAGGAGTGAGAAGATGTGAGAGGAACAGCTCTGCAGACACCAAGGTCAGTGCAGAAGGAGGGGAGGACGTGCTCCAGGCACCGGAGCAGAGATCCCCCTGCAGCCCATGGAGGAGGATGAGGAGCAGAGATCCCCTGCAGCCCATGGAGGACCCCACACCCTGTTTTGCCCATGACAGTAATTGCTGAGTGATCTCCCTGTCCTTATCTCAACCCATGAGCCTTCCATTGTATCTTCTCTCCCCTGTCCAGCTGAGGAGGGGAGTGATGGAGCGGCTCTGGGGGGCACGTGGCCTCCAGCCAGGGTCAACCCACCACAGACTTGTTCTCATCCAGCTCCTGGCAGCAAACACGCGTGGGTGCTCACAGCAGGGAAGAGCAGCCAGGCAGCTGCGAGGAGTCCTGTAAATGGCCTTGGTCCCTCAGCTGTAAGCCATTTTGAAATTGTCCGGGGTTTGCCAGGTGGTTAAAGGCTCTGCTGGTTCCAGTTCTGAGCTGACATTAGCAGCACTGAAGTCAGTGGACTTGCACAGTCACACAGGTGGAGGAAATAGTGGTAGCAGAGTCTCCAGCACCGCTCTCAGTTGTGGGAAGGTGGGAGGGTCTCAGAAACATGTGTCTTGAAATCTGGTGTCCCTACCCATCCCTGCAGTTGTGACCCCAAACCAGGATGCACTTAGCATCCTTGAACAGCGAGGCTGATTTCAACTTTGAGCCTAAAACCCTCAGCAGCTCTCACAGTAACTAGAATGAGAGACTTGTGAGGCCACGACTCCTGGCATGCTGGTGCTTGCTGTGAATAGGGATGATGCGTTGACTACACTGATACATCACCTAACAAGATGAGAAACCACTTCTAAAACGTCACATTTTGCTAGCGTGGAGATTTTCTAGCCCATGCCTTAGAGCTAGATTTTTCTCAACTAATATTCAGGTTCCAGGCTCTGCAGAGCTGTCCTAAGCATCCAGCTGATGTTCCTGCAGTGACCGGGCGCATATCGCTGCCTCTGCTGCACTGTGCACGTCTCAGGCTGAACTCAGCTCCATTTCAGATTCAGGACATCTCTGAAAACTGATTGAAACGACGACTCACTAACACTTCCATCAGATGCTGACGGGTCTTTTTGTGCCAGGAAAACGGATGTGTGCAACAACAGCAAAAGTGCCTGGAAGCATCCCAAAGCCTGAGTGAAACGAGGGAATTTTGAGTGGCACCAAACAAAAGGAGCAGTGATTTAATCTCCACAGATGGGGAGGGGGGAGCAGTGTCAGGAAAAGCAGGAGGATGAGATTAGCTAGGCAATAAAATGAAAATGAGCAAGAGGTGGAGCGAACTGTGCTGAGATAAGAGGAGGTGGATTACAGGGCTGGCAGACGGAGGGGGAGCAGGCAGCCAAACAGTGAACAAAAAAACCAGGTAATAAATCTGGAAAAATCATAATCAACAATGTTAGATACCATTCTCAACCCATTTTCTCCAAGGAGGTAGGTGGTTATGGCAGATGGATGTACCGTGAACACCCTGTGCTGTCCCCTCGGGGTGCAGCGACGCTGCCCGCGCTGCTGCGGGGGCCTTCAGCCCCTGCAAATGGCCAGCAAGATGTGTTTGCTCGGACTCTAAACTCTTCCAAGGCAGCCAGGATCCTTTCTGGCACATGGATAAAGAAGTCCTTTAGCGGCAAAAGGTGAAAGGAATTGCTTCTTTCTGGAGAGCCTGACCGCCCGTTTGACTCAGCCTAATTCAGGAAAGTGACACATCGTCTCTTTTGGGGCTGGAAGGAGCATTTCCTCGCGCCTTGCGGGAGCACATTAGACTGGGTATCTCCATTCTGGATGATAAGACAGCTTTTATCAAGAAACTTTCATTAATGCAGTTCAACTGGTGATAGGTGATTGATAATAAGCAGACATTTGATCACTAATTAAGAGTCATTAAGCCCTTGCCCACTGAGTTTTTGGAGGATAATCTCTAGGATATCTTTGGATGTGTCATTTCAGAAAAGCCATGCTGCAGCTTTCCAGATCTTTGCATTGCCCCCACAAATCCCCCGATCTTCCATTACCCAAGGCAGGTCAGTGCCTGATGGCAACACGCTTATCTTGGTTCTCCCTCTCTCAGGAGGTTACATGAAATCATTTATTTGTCATTTATTTTGAGTCTGGGAGAGAAACGATATTATCTGGGAGAGCAGCAGGCAGAGTGCAATTTGGGGAGGATGATGGGGTTAAGAGCAAGGCAGGGAGAGCCTCGGTCAGCAGATCTTTGTCCGAGAGCCTTCTTCAAAATCCGCATGACTGCTAGCTATCGGCATGTTATTAGGAATAAGAAACATTTCTGCCATGCTGAAATGACTGCATTTAAGAGTTTGGTTGGTTTTTTTTTTGTTTTTTTCCTTAGGAGAGCATTGTGGTCAGCCAGCTCTTGGACAGACTGTGGGAGTTAAGTGCATGAAATTCAATACTCTATGTTATATACCAGAGGTCAGGCTAAGGGTCCCTTCAGATCTAAAACATAAATTTAGCAAACTGTTACCAAAAAAGCCCCTCTGAAACTCCCTAAAGTCTTCCATTCAGCTCCTAGAAAACTCTTAAAGAACAAGACCCGCTTGCAGAAAGTTAGCAAAGTGGCCAAAACCATCGGGACTCTACGTCCGACTTGGGTTTTCACAGCGCTCGCGCTCCCTGCCCGGCTCAGGAAACAGCATCGCCCTGACGAAGCCCAGGGCTGCAGCCGGAGAGCCCGGGGCTCCCAGCTCCGCGGGCACGTGCTCCTCGTTTGACCCCAGAAGCTGCTGTATTTCACATGCTGTTCCTCCCTCGTCCAAGCTGTGATGTGAGATAGCTCATCCTGCTGGAAACTATAACTAAAAACATTGTCTAAAAACAAACCCTCTTTCTGTGTGCCTGGAGGGGAGGAGCAGTCCCCAACGAGCATAGAAAAACAGAGCTTGAATAAATAGCTGAGCTGAAAGCGACCCAGGAGGGCAGCCCGGACCCGCAGCTTCGGAGGAGCTGTTTTACACGAGGGGGCAGGAGGATCTCAGCACACAGCGCCAGCCAGAGAAAGCACCCGGCGTTGATTTACCGAGCTGGGCTATGCCCAAATCCAGCCCACGAGGCTGTGCACGCCGCAGCTGAAATCAGACGTGTCGGGTTCAGGCAAACGGTTGTGTTTGGCACCAGGTGTGAAGAGGAGCCGATTTCCACCGCAGGATTAGCAGCAGGATATACAGCACATTCTCTCTGCAAAACCGTGATAATATCAAAGCTCCATCTGTACTCAGGCTGGAACTCGGAGCTATTAATGACTACTGTGGGAGAGCTAGCATTTTTTTCTTATTACTAGTTAAGTAAGCTTTCCTACACCTTGAGAAGCAATCGTTCTGTTTTCTTTAAAGATATCTGCATATATACATATATTTTTTTCTTTTTTAATATATATAAAATATATATACAGATAAGGAGAGGGAGAGTTGCACAGATTTAAAAAAAAAAAAACAGAATATTTAAAATGCTATGTTTACTCTTTTCTTTAGAGGAGCTCAACTGTTCTCTGCTCAGATGCAAATAAGGCACATACTTCCACTCTAGGTATTTTTGGTCAGAAGGAAAAGATAAATAGCGGGTTTCAAACATCACACTTTCAGCCAGCTTTATCTAACTTTAGTCAAGAATTTAAAACTTTGCACTGGACGCTAGCACACTTCAAGCTTGAACTGTAATTCTCTTCTCCTGACAAGAATTTGCTGCTAACCGAGCCTATCTGTGACATGGGAACCAACGAGCTAAAGCTGAAACCAAGGCTGTCAAGCTCATTTCACTTATTAGTTATGAAATGGGAAAAAACAGTAAGCTTCAGTGTCACATGGAAACATGAGCACAGCGGTGACACAGCCTTTCATACATAGTGTCAGCACTAAAAACAGCGTATAGATGATTTGGAAAGTAATAAACACTGAGCTCGTGATTCTATTCTGGGCTGGTCCTATGACAAAAAAGGGAAAAAAAAAAACAAAAAAAAACCCCAACCAGCCCATCATCAAAACAAAACCAGAAGCTGAAAGCCCGAAGCGATTCGCAGTTGTGCCCGTAACAAGCGGTGAGGGCGGCGCGGTGGCTCTGCTGTTTCAGCGGAGCTCGCCCGGCCCTTGGCAGGGACCCCCGCGCCCCCCGCACGGACCACGTGAGCCTTCTGACCCAGGGACGGGATGATTTACACGGGGACAACTGCTGAAGTTACCACCCCCAGCTGCCTGCTGCTGCTCCCAGCCCCTGAGCACAACAGCTCAGCGCTGCCTTTTTTCTTCTTTTTTTTCAGTTGGTTTTTGGTTTGGTTTTGTTTTTTTTTTTAAGGTCAACAGCCAGTGCCAGGTTATCCTGCTGGTTTGCCCTCACAGTTCAGAGGTGGTTTTGCAAAGAGGTGAGCCGGCTGTGCAGCACGAGCGGCGGGCCGTGTCCACCAGCCACCTCAGCGAGCATCCCAGCCCCGGGACACGCACGTCTCCACTGAGCCTCCCACCTCTGAGGTCAGGGCAGATGTTTGGAACGGCTCCTTCTAATCTTCAGCACGTCAAACCTTATTAGTTGATTTTTTTATTATGTCTCTCTCCAAACATCTCTAAAGTAACGCTCGGTGTTGCTTTATCCCAAAATAGCCACTCAGCATGAGCTTTTGGCAGCCAGCACAGAGGCTGGATGAGACCTTGGAGAGCCGGGTGAAGAAGGAAAGTCACAGCCCAATCTGCTCGTCCTTTCGACTTGCCCAGCCCCATGCAGCCCCCAAACCTCCTTTACCCTGGGAACTCTGCAAGCATCCCTGCTCCTCCAGCTACCTCGAGCTCAAGACTGGGCCCAGGACAAAATTCTGCTTACAAACAGCTTCACCCACTGGTGAAGGTCTGCATTTGGACCCGGACTGTACCACTGCGGGTGCCTTACAGCCCTCATGACTCTTCCAGTCACAACAGGCCTTTTTTCTACTCTTAGAGACGAGAGATATCTGTCAGGTAGAGGTACAGAGCCCCTGCAACTGTTAATTATTAAAAGCATTTATCAGCAAATCTGGAACTGAAACTATAGTGATGGGCAGGTGGCAAATCTTTTGTGAGCCATAAAATTTCTGTGAGAGAACTTTTCAGGGGAAAGAGCTGGAGGAAATCATAGTGTATTTTAAGTGTAATATAAATACATATCAGTGACTGTTTTGACACAGTTTTAACCTCTGGCTACAGAGGTTTACAAGTTGAAAGACATCTGGTAACTGATGATTTTGCAAGGTAGACAATTTAAAAGACATCTGGTAACTGATGATTTTGAAAAGCTAGAAGTCCATTGCATACATTCAAATGAGCTTGAAAAAAGCACAGGCACATCTGGTTTCATGAATCAGAGCTCAGAGAAAAACACATTCTGTTGCAGTGTTGCTGCTGGTACTGGTTTTGCCGACGGTGAAGTTGAGGGTGAGTAAGAAGCCGAGCAGACCTGACCCCTGAGGCTTGAGGAACGGGATGTGCACGACCCCCCCTGGGCTGAGCAGCCTGGAGCTGCACTGCAGGGAACTTTCACCTCATCTTCACCTGGGTCCCAGGTCCGTGATGCCTCCTGCCTTCCCAAGGGTCACTCCGTATTTCTCACCGCCATGCCAATGCTTTTGGGGTGCAGTCACTGCGCAGTGGCCACCGGCTTGGCAAACCTGGGGGCAGGGTATTGCTCCCTGCTGAGAAGACCACGGTCAACAGAAAAAGGCCCAGAATATCACAACGTGCCTGTTGCCTGCACCGTGTTAGTGCTTCTGCAGAACTGAGCCAGACACAGCCATGCTGCTTTCAGTTATCGTTCACTTTCGACTAGATAAGAGTAATGCGTGATCACACAAATGAGCTGCCGTTCATCCACCAGCGCAGCCCCAAGCTGCTGTAGCCTCCCTCCAAATCCAGACCTGGCGGTCCTTCCCCCACTTCCCAGCGGATGGAACAAGCAGTGGTGGTCCCGTGATGCAGCAGGTCTGTGGCTTGGTCCTCAACCCATCCTTCCTCTTAACGTCAGGCCAGCTGGGCCACCTTTCCTCATGCCCAGTATCACCTTTCTTCCTCCGCCCATAGAATTATTTACGTCTTTTCCATACCAGAAACAGGGTCGGATTCAGCCCTAAGTCAAAAGATCTTCATTTGTCTCTGGATGCGTTGAGAACATCACAAGAGCTGAAGCGCAGAAAATCCTGGCTGTGTAAGTAACAGAGAATTCTGCCAAAAAGGCCAGGGATTTTTTTCAGTAGTTGGCCCTTGGAGAATGCTTTCTTTGATGACAAAAAAACCAAAAAAACCCAAAAAGCATATATATAAAAAAATCAATCCCTTGCAAGCTTATGAGAGCATGGCCATGAGCCATGGAGGCTAATGGGCTTTCTAGCTCCCCAGTAATGTTCCCCATCATAATTCAAATGGCAGGAACATACTCTAAGAAGTCCTCACTCCCTTTTATCTTTTGCTTGTTTGTTTGTTTGGGTTTTTTTGGTTTTGTTTTAAATAAAGCCATTAGATCCTCAGAAAAGCAGCCGGTACAAACTGTGTGGAAAGACTTTTCCACAGAGCTGCTGGAGGTGCTGAGCAGCCCCACACAGAACCAGAAGGTAAATTTTGCACAGAGCCCATGTTCTCCCCTGCACAGCAGAAAACACTGGGAAGGAAAAGCTCTGCCTTTGATAGTGTGGGAAAGAGGTCTGTTCCCATCTCAACTGAGCAAGGTCTGAGTTTCCTCTCCCATCCTCCCCAAAGGGGATAAATTCTCCTCTCTTTTCAGGCAGATTCAGTTTCTCCTAATGACCAGCAGTTTTGCTTGTCTCTCTCTTTAACCACCACGCCCATGCTGATGGAGATGCCACCAGAGATCTGCCATTTCAGAGAGCTGCTATGCTGTGAGCACGCTTAATTACAAATGCAACCTCGGTCTTTCCTTCTTCACAGGGACAAATCCTTCAGCTAGAAAATCACGTTTTCCTCTAGCAGTCCATTCCACCACCTGGCTGAAAACCTCACTGAATTAAAGAAACCATGACTTGACTCCTGACCAAGCCTTGCCAGGAGAATCACCTGAAGTCCTATTCACCAGGGTCCAGTTTTCGTTTATTGAATTTGGTGGGAATTCCCTCCAGGCACTGACTCCAGCAAGGGGAGGCTCGGCTCTCAGCTCCTGAGCTGTCACTGGTTTCCAGGGTTTGTGCTCTCTGGAGATTTTCCTGCAGCCAGGCTGGGTCTATTCCAGCAGCTGGGAATGAGCTTCCTCAGCCATCCCCTCTCTTATCACTCACTGCCTTAAACAAGTTCGACCTTTTGATTGATTTGAACCTTGGCCAGCATTAAACACTTGTTCTAGCAGATGAGGTCAGCCACTCGCCTTTCTGCTTTGTTTAATGTGGCAGTTAATGCTACAGTGGCTTTAAATCATGGCATGTTCCCAGCTGCAGGGACAGGGGAAGAAACAAAGCTCTTCAGAGGTTGTCCCCTGACGTTGGGCTGGACCAAGCTTGAGTGTTGCAGTTTCAACCTTCAGCTCCTGCCTTGTGGTTACTCCTGGTTGTAGGCATTTCAAAGAAGAAGAAACTTTTCAAATCATCTAGGAAAAGTTCTTATCCCTCGATCTTCCTCTCTCTCCTCTCCATCATCCCCGCATGACTTCCTGAAGCCATCCCTGGACTGTGGAAGATGCCTCCTGCCAAGGATGGTTGGGTCACTGCTGGCCTTGAGCATAGGTTTTTAATAACTAGCAATGATAAACAAAACCTCAGGACTAAGAGAATGTTTCCATAGCATTTAAAATAGACTTGGAAGGAAAGAGATTTTTGTCTAAACAAATAAACATAGTTCTCAAGCTGTCACAGGCCAGAATTTGTAACATCATGCTGTATGTCAGACTTGGAAAGAAAAACCTCAACTGGAAATGGATTACAAAGAGCAAGCTGAAAGAAATGCAAAACCCAACCACGCAGGGAAAACCACACTGGAGTGAACCCAAATCTTTTCATCATTGTAAAAGTATTTTATGTTAACGTGAAGAGGAATTTATTATTTTATTAATACAGGATTTTTTTCTCTGCCACCTCTGCAGGATTCAATGCAGACAAATAAAAGTGCTGTCAATGTCTCCACTGCTCTCAATTTTATAAAAAATGGTTGGGAACTAATGAGCACTTATTTGAGTCATGTGACGAACAGGAATAACCGATGGGCCATTTTTTTTCCCTTTCTTGCAGAAGAATTCTGAGTTTAAAAGATCTGATAAGGTTTGTTTATAGTTATGGCTGGAAAAATTAAAAAAGGAAATCTTAGTTGTAGAAGGGAAATTTATATATAAACCTAAGCATTGAGAAACAGTTTTTCTTCAGGGGTTTCCACACTGTGAAGCTATGCACTCACAAGCCTCCTCCTTGTTGGTCATCGTGTCATTGCTATAGGAAGTCATGCCTATGAATGTGAAGTGATATCTCAGGTTGTTAGGTGATAACCAAAGGGAAAGCACCTGCATACGATCACTTCTAAGGATGATGTGACCACCATCTAGATAGGTGGGCTGGTGCATCCTCTGATAGATGAAACTTTTTTCCTGGTCTGTGGATTGATTCTTAGGTGCAATGAATTCCCATTAAAGAGCATGGAAATCTGGAATAAACCAAAGTACAATCTTGTGGCTAATTTCCTATGGGAACATTTTGCTGGCGTAGCTGTTTGGATTTCGCATAGTGTTTGGGAAGAAGAAAGCACTGGAGCATTAGAAAGGATCTCCCAGAAGCATAGCATTCACAGATCAATGTCTCCAGCATCACCTACCCAGCGTCAGCTTCAGCTAGCTCATCTCCAGCCAGAGGCTGATTCTGGTGCCAGAAAAGCAGCTTTCTGCGTCAACAGCAGCTTTGGGTAGGCACGGCGGAGGGAAGCTTGGCATCGCTCAGCCGATGAACGGGCATCACTGGGCACTCGGTCCTCACCACATGCTGGCTGCGTGGCCCTGCTGGGTGGAAGGCACATCAGGGACAGCCACCTCCAGTGTCCTCTCTGGAAAGATGGGCTGCCCAGAGTCTCCCAAAGATGGGGCTGAGCTGCAGCCAGGCAGGGTACACAACCTGCAGATGCTGAGCAGAGGGGAAACCGCTCTGTCCCTGCAGCGAAACCAAAGCCTGTGCTGCTTTACTGCTCTCTGGGGGCTGACACAAGAAGTACTAGCACCTAGCAAAACCACTTCGACCCATTGAATAACATCAGTCGTTTCCAGTTTGCAAACCCTATGAGATTTTTCAGGTATTTACAAAACCACTTATAGCCAGTGCCAGAAGGCTTGTTAATCTGGGTTAACCCCTGCTGTTTCTTTAGAAGAGCCCCAAAGGTCTGCAACCACCATACTCCTTTATTTCCTGCCAACTCTAGTAAAGAATCTGGTGTTACTTGCCCCAGACATGCCATTTCTTCAGAGGGAAACGCCTAAATCTTGAGTCTGAAGGGTCTGATGGTTGGGGTACGTCAGCGCTTGCCTACAGCAGATAGCGAGTGATGCCGTGCATCTCCCACCGGGGCTGTGCCGCAGCACGGTGCTCTCTGCACAAGGCATCCTAAAGCACTTGTAGGACGAGCACAGCCCTGCAATATTGACTGCATTCGATTGCAAAGGGTGAGAGAAAGGCAGGAGAGAAAGAGCACCGCTTTTCAGAGCTCATCATTCAGCACGCACACACACACACACACAAAAAAAGCCATGGGAGCCACTTGCAGGGCCCTGAATACCTGCCAGCAGAGAGAGAAGAAAACAATATTTTTTTTAAATTTTATTTTAAAAACAAGCACACAAGCATGAGTGCCTATAAATTTTACATAGCAACATTCTGTCCTTTGGATCATCTCTCCATATCCACTCACATTTGGAAAGTTAAATAGAACTAGTATCTTGTAAAATATTAATTAAAGTAAGCATTATACTGGGTCCCATGAATCACTTTATGTGTGTTCAATATTTGCAAGTGTCACCATGGTGAGGAGTTGCACCTAGCTACAGTGCATTCGTTAGACTAGCGAGCAATCGCTCAGCCATTGCTACTGGCTTCCCAAACTATAAACCTGTCATCTGGACTATGACAGCTCAGAGATCATAAAATAAGGCTTACAAGTCAACATCACAATTTGAAGTTAATCCATGGCTCATGTCAGCTGTAAAAGTTAATGTTACAAATACAAAAATATCTACGATAGGAAAGTATTGACTGCTAAACACGCGCATTGACTGAGATAACATGGAAGCCAAGATAGGGCCTTTCACAGAAACCCAAGCCAAAAAATTAATGGGCAAGTGATTAGGATATAAAATGAAGTGTGAAAGCTTTAATGATCACAAGAACAGAAAAAGAAAATCCTTTGAAAGTGGACTAATGCGCCCTCAGGAGATTCTGCACACCCCGGCTTCAAGGCATATCTCTACATCGCTAGGGAAAGCGTCTTACAGACTGCAGCTTTGGGAAAGAGATTTGCAGAGTGTGCTCCTACATTCACAGCGATCGAGGAGGCACGTACAAATATTCAACATCCTATGAAAAAGCAGTGTCTCATATCTAGCAAATATGGCATTACTTGTACTTTTGGCAAATTTGGATCCAAGTACAAGATACTGGCTTTATTTAACTTTCCAAATGTGAGTGAGTGTGGGGAGATGATCTGTTTACCTCGCAGTCACCGCCCCTGGTAGCCAAAGCATTTTGTACGAGGTACCTGATGTGGCCACTCGGACACTTGTCCGAGTCTTTGTATATTAAATCAGTCACAAAAAGAGCAGTTTAGAATTGTTGAGCACAAGATCTGGATCAGACTCTGTCAAACATTATTATTTTGTCAGGTTGGCTTCCCTGTGGCTTGTGTTGTGAGGAGGATTTCGGTGCTCTCCCATGCTCTCTTGGGGCTGCAGTAATGAGATCAAGCCATTCCCCAGTGCTAAGCATCTGACCAGATGAACCACCCGGGCAAAGAGAACCTCACACATCTCTCCTCCTCCCCTGCTCTCAGCCCACTGATTATCTCAGATCATCAGTGTTTTGGATGACCGAATAAACAGGATTATCCTCTCCCAGTGCCTGTTAAGTCAAAACTGTATGGGGATCCTATTAGTGGATCGCAATGGTGTGAGTATATCCAAGCAGGAGATTATCTTTTGCTTGCTCTGTGGAGCTGAAAACAGTATCGGGAAATTTTTAATCTCCATGAAGGGGACACCACAGCTCACAGAAAGAAAATCAAATTCATTTTTATTATCCTTCTCAATCAGCTGCCTAGCTCAAAAAAAATTATCCCAATTGACAAAGTCATAACCTTCTTTCATTGATACAGTACCGGATTTGGGATGCCAATGAAAAGCATCTTACACGCATGGCCTTTTTCATCCAAACTGATCCCAGAACGCTTTACAAGTGCTGCATGCAAATGGCACGTGGGATTAGCAGCACTTTACAGTCGTCTCTCTCTGTTCCCACTGAGGTTAGCGAGAACAGAAGTGGGACTTGCCGTTGAGTAAAATGTGAACCAGGCTGGAACACGGCCAGGACACTGAGATCAAGACTGGCATTCATTTGGAAACTGCTGGCACAATGGCCCTGTTGATCAGGACTTTGGGTTTACGTCTTGTCCAAAACAATGTAGCAAGCTACAATGGGGCATAAAATGATGCCATTTTAAACATGCCGGTAATTCATCATTATTTATTTTTTCAAACACTCAAAGATAAAAATATTGAGAGAACAAGCAAAGGAGGAAATAACCATATCTAAATTAAAATCTTCTTAAATAAACTATAGATTTTAACACAGAGTAGCATGCAAGCAAAGCCAGCCAGCTCCCAAGCTTTTTATATACATGCATGCAGAAAAATAAATTCCTTCAAAAGAAGCTTTGAAGAGCATAATTAAGCATGAAAGTTACCATATATTAAATTATACAACTGGTAGAAAAGAGTCATTAGCCCAACAAATGGGCTGTTAATGATTTCAGGTTTGCCTAAGGCTGTAAGCTAATAAACTAGTGATTAACCAGCATTTCTGGGATGCTGCCACTGAAAGCTGGCTGCCTGGTGTCACAGCGCTCGCTCACCCACAGCTTAGGAACCGCAGAAAAAAACAAAACCAATGAAAAAACCCACACGTATTTGAGCCATAGAAACAACCAAAGCTTTGGGCAGGTGAAACCCCTGCTCTGAGGCACTCCATCACTTATCAAGGCACCTGATTCCCACTCTGTGTGCCGGGATTGCAAAACATGGGACTTCCCAAGTCCACGCGGAACCAAGCGGAGTAGCCAGGAGGCAAGAGGAACTCTCCACGCACGTGTCCTGGCACAGACCATGCCCAGGAGAGCCCACGTCATGAGTTCCTGACTGTCTGTTTGAAAGTCGCTGCTGGTACCAGCTTGGGACACCTCCCTGCTGTTCCTGACCCTGGGGGCAGCTACCTCTCTCCTGAGGCCACACTTTGGTGACCCTAGCAGCCGTTGATATGGAAAGTAACACCACAGAAGTGTACCTGACAGCTTCCTTCAGACATTTCTTAGCAACTGGTAATACAAGGCAAAACCCAGCAGGGATTTGGTCAGCCAGCTCTCTCCAAAGCACCCATACTTATTTTCCTTGTCGGTTTGAAGAGCTGGGGATGCGGGAACAAAAAACTTGCACAAAATAGTCCTCTCCAAGGCTGGAAACAGCAGAAGCAGGGAGGATGATGCCCACCCACTGTTGTCAGGACCGCGGGATACTCGAGAGCTTACGTAGATATTACGGTGACTTGCGCAGGGCAAACTTTTGGAAATGAAAACACAAGCACGTGCACAAACCTCACCTCCACGCAAGCCAGCAGACATTTCTCAACACAACTTCAGACAAGTAAAAAAATTCTTCAGTGACGCAAATACAGTGCACTGGGTAGCACTATAGATCCAAAGAACTAGATAAACGAAGCAAAGTTTTTCAAAGGGCATAATTACTCCGTAGTTCAAAACAGAGAAGGGAAGCAATCCAGTAAATTGAAGAAAAGAGCTGTTTGTCCCTCAACCTGCATCTGCACCAACAGGCTCAGCAAAGCCCCTCAAGGGGGCTTTACCCTGGGCAACGGACCATGCCTGAGCTCCCAAAACTTTGAAAGAAGAAATGCCCGTCCGTGTACGTACTGCATAGCCCAAAACCGGAGGAGGACTGCAGCCAGCCAAATTATCTGCCACACCTCTCCCTGGCTGATTTCTCCTCATCGCTCGCTTCCTGTGGTGAAATGCAAAAGTGTAGAAACTGCATTTTGTCACAGCGGCCCCGAGCCGTGCCGGGCGTTTTGCTGTTTGCTCCCCGGACGGTTGCTAATGGTTCGATCTGACAAAGTTCTCACACTTAAAATAAATGGTGTAAACACAGCACTCTCCAGGAAGGTCTAAAAGCAAAATGAGAGATTTGTTTGATTTAAGAAAGCTTTTCCTCGAGTATTTTTAATGCTTTTACCAGTAGTTCCGCTGACTTTTTTTTTAATAAAAATACAAAGTATCTTCCTCCTTAAGCGTTCTTGTCATTAAGGTCCAAGATTTATATTTCCACATAAGAAGAAAAAAACCGCATTGGATCCTGTTTCAGTAGAGACAATGACAAACACTCCCACCGACTGCAGTTACCAATACGACAAGGCCCACGTGCAAACTTTGGAAGTAAGTTTTTCTGGAAACTATTTACCAAATACTGCAAAGACTTCACAATTCTTTCTTATTTTCTACTCTCCTTACAATAACATTTAAAGCACAACCTCAGATGGATTTGTTGACCTCTTTTTTAAAATCTGCATTACTGTGTCATAGAAGTCATATGTATGGTTCCTGATTCTTCACATAAATGCTGCATTTTTTTCTTATTCTTCCAAAAAGAACATGGCTTGATTTCGGCAGCAGTTGCATAGACTTCAGATTAAATATAGCAGTCATTGACTTTCCATGAGACTCAGACACTTCTGAAAATAAGCTTTTTGGCACCCACTAAGGAACACACTGAACATCTCCTTTAGTTACAAGCCCTCAAAATAAAAAGAACTTACAAAGTTCTTACATGTATCTGTAAGAATTTGATCTGAGATCTTATTTAACTCTCCTTATAAATATTCAGGGCTGGCCCTGCTCTCACTGAAGTCAGAATATCCTCAGCGCAATCAGCGGTGGCATCACAGTGTACAACTGGACAAATAAGAGAATAATGAAACATCAGAATGAAATTATTCCTTTTTAACAGTCTCACCTGTATCTGTAGGCTTGTACAACAGAGGTCATTTAAAGGGCACCAGAGATACAACCTACACCAGATCCCGAATGCCGGCAGCTCTAAACTTCTCCAGCGCGCACAGCTCTGCCCTTCAGTCAAGGTTCTTAATATTTAAAATGACCTTTCCAAATTTGTTTTGTTTTTAATACATTAAAAAAATCTTTCCCACTGAAGTGAGTAGATTTTCCAGTGAACTCCAGCACTTAACCCTGCAGCATTTTACTATTTCAAGATTAGAGCATGAGTTTCAAAATTTGTCCTGAAGAACAAATAACTGCATGAAGCTATGATGACGTTGTACTGAGCCTAAGAGTCATCCTGGAATAGAAAACAATCCAAGCAACAATATTTGGCTCTGGATAGAAATTTTCCCAGAAGTTCAGGAGTTCTTCTGCTAAGGCTACAAATAATTCTGAGTCTGGGCTCTTGTGCATGGCTCCTGAGGCCAACATACTGTATAACCTGTCAAAATTGAATATTCTGTCATGAATAGTTTATGCTATACCTTTTCCAATTCTGTTTTGTTCCAGAGATGACTTTCTGAAGGAAGCTAATCCTGACACATTTTTACCTCCCCATAGGCAGACATGCCCAAATACAAATGCAAGCAGACTTTGTGAAGTCTTCAACATTTACCTTCACAAAGAACTACAACAGATTTGCATTATTTCTTATTAAAAGCATTTTGTTTTGCTATTAAAAAAAACCCCACCCAGCAGGAGTGTTTTATTACCACAGTTGATCACAAGATGGAAATCCTTTTCCATAAGATGTCTCCTGATTAGGAAAAATACTAATAAAACCAAAACAAACCAAAAAATCAACCTTTTTCCAGGAAAGTTTTTTAGAAGAAGCAAAGCACAGTTTCTCATCCCATCAGCAACCTGCATGGGAGGCCTCATCCATTTAATGTTCTTTCTCCATCCAGGAAAAAAAAAGTTAGAAGGGACTCCAAAAAAGAGGGGGAAGCTCCTGGCCTCCCTTGGCAGCCCGTTCTGCCTGGCGTGATGGCAGCAGGAGCTGGAGGGGAGGTGGGGGGCTGCACCACCCCCACTTTCCTCCCTTGGCAGGACGTGCGCAGGTCCCCAGACACAAGCACGAGAGGGGTTTTACCAGCAGCCACCTTACAGAGATTGAAAAGGTCCTTTTACCCAGGTGAACACCCAAGCTGTCATCAATTTCATCTGTCTAACAGAAGTTTAATTTTAATTTGATCAAAACCCCAGGCTTTTCCTGAGAAGTTTTCCCTTTTCCAAGAAGGGCAGTTTCACTCAGAAATCATTCTGACGGAAATCCCGACCTGGCTCCAGTTGTTGCGCTGGCAGCTCAGATACACCAAGCAGAGAACGCACCATCGACATGTGTTCATTGTTTAATTTGGAAATGCGAAGGATAAAGTAAACTCTTTCTTCATACCATTACAGGGTTATTTAGAGTTAAAAAGCCCTCTGAGGAACTGTTCCAGCCACCCAAAGCCCGGGATGGCAGAGCTCAGGGAGTTCAGCGGGATTTTATCTAACCTGCTACACCGTACCCTGTACAAACCAACCCACTGCTCTGGGATCTAAATGCTAAATGTCATTTATTTTTGTTACCGCTTATTTACAAAAATGTGCAGAGAATTGCACTGGGATGCCACCGGGCAGAAGCAGAACCAAAAGGCCATTCCTGTCCCCGGGGGCAGGAGAAGGGTTAGCGGACAGGGCGGCGGGAAGGACACGGCTCCCTTCCCCACCTCCGCAGCAGCGCAGACTGCGGCATCATCCGCAGCCCGGGAGGGGAGGCTGGCTGCCATGCCGCAGGGACCCTCGCCCGCGCCGCCGCTCACCTAGCCAAGCGCGCTCCAACTCGCTTTTGAACAAACCGTTACTAAGAAAGAAATGAAAGAAGAGCTTCTGTGGTTTTAATTATCTGATCGAGTTTTCCACTCTAAATCTAATTGAGACGGCAAGTCGGGAGCTACATTTAAAAACAGACAAGACATTTGCATCTGTTTTGTTGATTATAGTAGTTACACATTTTACTTTAAACATCAATGGGTTGCAACTGCTATTCAAATGATATGGAAATTGCTACTTTATACTGAAATTTCCCTTAAGCAACAAAGGAAAGGATTAGCACATGGCTTTTTTCTTTTTCTTTTCTCTTCTTCTTTTCATTTCAATAAAACACGGTGGCAGTGGAAAATTCTTTGATGGTTCGTGAACAACACCTGTATCTCTTAATATTTTATTCATACTAAGTTGCAGAATATTCGAATCCTTTTGTGTAACTATTATGACAACAATTTCTAACTAAAATATCCTTCTTTATCTGAACCACTGAATTAACTTCCTTTTCACAAGACCTCTTTGCCACAAAAATATACATACACAGTCTATATGAATAATTATGCAAGGGAATTAAGGTACCAGCAACAATTTATAATTATTTTCAGATTTAAATGAAGCTAATCAACTGGAGCCCTTCATAGAGTCTGTCTTGTTCGCACATACCCAGAAGATATTTCTCCGGTGGTCAGTCCCACTCAGGACTGAATCCCACCCATTTCTAGCAGTATATAGCAGAGTCAGTGGACATCAGAATCAGATCACAGTCAAACCACAGGGAATTTTTCCCACTGAAGCTCTCATAAATAAAATCGGTTGCGTTCCAGAATCGATCTTTTAATCCTTGTCTAGCTCTGCACCTTTTTATGCAGTCCTAAAGACAGCAACTTTTCAGTGAATTTTAATGGCAAACTTCACTCTGGACAGTAGAGGTAAAAGATATAAGGGTTATATAAAGACAACTTTACTAGCCTCCCAAAAATTGATTACTTTTACGTGAGACTGATTAAAAATACTTTACAGATTTTGATTGTTACTGCAAGTTATTGATATGGTAGAGAAATATGAGCAAATGCATATCACTGGCTTCTTGCGTACCTTATAGGTACCTACCAAAGAAGAGTTTCAAGAGGACCATCATCCTTTTCCATTGACTCTGTTGTTACAGATTCTTCATCAACCCCATCACATACTTTAATCTGAACATCCCCCTCTCAGCATGGCTATCCAGAATCTGCTGAGGAAAGTAAAAGCACATTATAAACAAAATATTTTTAAAATAATCCCATGCAACACACCAACAGAATTAATTTATAAAACAGTTTGTCTAAAGAGACTGACTCACTGCATTTCTATTTTGATGTCAAAGCTTTGAGGCTTCAGCATGCTAGAACAGAGGGAAATTATCAAGTCTTGACCACAGATACTTTCCTGTTCTTGAAATTAGGTAATTAATTTAAAAGCTAAACCACTGCCCTTAATCACTGGCTCCTTGTGTTCGTTAAGCATCTAGCACGGATGTGGTGAGAAACTTCCAATTCTTCATACGCAGGCTCAGAAGAGAAATGCAAACAGAGCAATTAAACAAAGCAACTCCTTTCTCTCCATAACCAGTTTGAGCGCATCACCCACGACAGACAGCAATGCTGATCTGGAAATGCCTGCATTATCCAGGGGCACAAATCCTGCTCTTACTCACGCACCCCCGCAACCCCACTACCTTCGATGGGCTTTTTTTTCTCACAAACTTAAAAAAGGCAACATTACTTCAAGACATTCGCCCTGCATTCATCACACTAAACCCAACACAACAGGGCTGGCTGCAACATATTCATGCAAGAGCTCCGATAACCATACTCGCACTTTTGGTTTTGTTAGTCCCGCATGAATATTTATGCACGTTTCCATGATATGTCCCCTGGTTTGCATAGGGCACAGGTTGTCAGCAGCTGAAAGCCATTAGCATCTGACAGCTGCTAAAATAGCTCGTTTGAAACAAATAGGTGGTCCCAGCCATTGTCTAGCAGGCAGGTGATTAAGGCATCATTACAAGCTGCATCTTCTTTGGCAGCTGCACGGACAAGGAGGCCCTTCTTGCACTGCTCAGACCTGCCTGGCGAAGGGAGATTTAATTATCATCGCTACATAATGGGTAGTTTGTAGAAGACGAAGACCTGACAGAAACAGATAGTGGGCAAACACAGGACACGGATCGCAGCCGATGAAGTAATTACAATCCAAATAAGAGTGAGCGAGCTGGCTGGGAGCAGCAGATGTTGCTGTCCATCAGCATCTCCACATAAAACATATGTTCAAATGGTACTTGGAAAAAAGACAGCAGAACATTATTTGTATTATTTGCAGAGCTACAGGATGCTGGGGGGATGGCTCAGGGACTGGGATTCTTGCAGGGAAAATCCAAGGAATCTCTTGGGAACAGAGCAGCAGCAGCAGATATGCAGTGCACGGACCAGGGAGGAAGATATTCCTTGGCCTTCAGCCTACCAACGTCCTCCCCTCCCAAACCTGCTTCACGGACCCGATTCCCAGGTAGGGAGAGTGGGAATGAACCCATGAATTGTAATTGTGCTTGGAGGGAGAGAGGGAACCTGCGCCCTGGGCAGACGGGGCTGATGACTTTCCACCTCAGGTGGGCAGCCACGGGAAGGTGCTCAAAGTCCCGCTCACGTTTAACCTCTCTAGGTGGAAAAGGTTGCATGCACAGCAAGTAAAAGATGCTGCTCATTTTCTGTTCAAGTCATGGCATCTTGCTGTCTCAAAAGCAAAATAAAAGCGTGCATTGGGCAGAGATGAAATGGGGTGGTCGAACACAACAGAAGAGAGGTACCGTGCAAGGCAGCCCTGCTGGGATGCTCGAAATGCTTGTCTTCATACCACACTACTAAACACAATTATTCTACTCAAGGCTATTTCATAATTTATTTTAAAAAAATTGATGTAAAAGCAGGAAATGTCAACATGTGCCCATTACTTCCTTTCAAACCATTTTCTTTGCAAGCACCCCATTTGTTTTACTTCAATCTTTCTTCCAAAAGAGAATTAATATTTATTGTAATAAGCTTAACACTTGAAGAGTTTCTGAAATGATTTTACCTATGCAGCGTCACCTTCCAGACTTGTGACACTATCACTTTCACCACACTTCATTCTTTTTTTTTTTTTTTCCAAAATCTGTGTGAACAGTTACCTTTGTAAACATATTTATGCACCAGTTTTCAAAAAAAAAGCCATAGTCAATAGCAACAGAAATTTGGTTTGTAAATTGCCATGCAGCACTCTGTCACATTATAAACAACGGTGTACATGTACGGCTTCACTGCCTTTGCTGCAACACCAGAATCAGACATTTTCAATATTTTCTTAGTAAGAATAAATTACAAAACCAACCAAGCATGCTGGAGTGAGATGGCCTTGATGGGAATGGTGTCCAGGTGTTAGGGTTGCAGCCTTTTCTCTGGAGACATTTAAAAGTTTCAGAATCAGGAGGGTTTTTTTGTAAAAACATCATTCTTAGATAATGTCCGCCTGAAGAGAGAATTGTGTCTTTTGATTTGTGTCTGGGCTCACATGAAAGGATGTCACAAAAGATGAATGTATGCGTGTATTACGTTTTGGGGGCTAGTTTTCATTCACCCTTTCCCAGCTGTACCAGTGTCGTAAGAAAGAAGATAACCCCTGGGGACAACCCAGCTGCAGCCTCCGCCAGCCCACGGAGCAGCTTGCCACCTCTGCCTTTTGCGAGCCATTTGCAGCTCCCGAGGGAGCAGGGTGGCCGGGAAAGCCCTGAGCCCTCCTGGTAGGTGCATCCTTGGGCCAGTAGCTATCAGGGCAGGCGGAGAGGAGCAGGAGGCTGTCGATGCTGGAAGTCTACCTCCTCACGGCAGCTCAACTTCTTCTAAGCACAGAGAGAATCTGGCCTTGATCTCCCAGCGGATTTTTTCCCATGTTCTGCGTACATAGTTACTATTATAAGCACAATCACGGTGAATGTTTGTGCAAATGATTAGCTCTGAATCTTCTTGGTACTTTATACATCTTCGTTACTATTTTTATTTCACTTGTATTTTTGGATACGGTGAGCGTACCCACTTTCCTGGAAGCACACGCACAATATGGCTCTAATTCACAAACCTTGAAGTCAATAAGAACAGCAAATATTTATGCCTAAAATCATCAGTGAAGATCTGACCTCCATTATCCTGTCCCTGGGCTTACAAATGTTCATCGCTGCATGTTTGCGCAGTGTATTTTTAAAACATGCGCTGTTTAAAATATACACAATTAATATTAACAAAGACCTGTAGTTCTCAGAGCAAGCGGCTGGAACAAGTGCTGCCTTCTGTCTGATGTGCAGTGACCTTTTGCAATATTTTTAGGCACTGTCCTATAAGCAATATGTCTTGCACAAATTACTTCTGCCCAGATATAAAGCAACATTAACTATGGGAAGGAGGGAGCAACATGGGATGAGTTTGTATCTTTTAAAATTGAGGGGAAAACCAAAATTACTGTGGTTTATAAGAGGATTTATAAACTACATAATTTTCTCTCTCATTTCATCCTAACTTACAGAGTATCATGTGCCATGGGTAAGGACATTCACAATGGACTTAAGTGTTACGTGATTCTCCCATTTTTGAGTAAAGGAAGAAGACTACAGTAATTAGTTCCTTGTAAGAAACAGAATTAATAGAATCCGTTATGTATTTAACTAGATGTGTTTGTGTCTTGCAGGGAGGAGAAAGATTAATTTAGGTAACTACTAAAAGTTTTCAATCTTTGTAGCATTAAGCTAAAACCTAAAGTTAGAAGAAACTTGTGTGGAGAAATACAACTCTGTGTTGGAAGTGAGTGCCTCTCCTAGCCAAACTGCCTTGTGCCCTGTGGTGTACAATTGGCTCATACAGTTACGCAGCAATAACAAAAAAGTCTAGGAAATTACATGAAGGATTAGGAAAAGCTCAGTGAAATAAATAAAATAGAAAATATAAAGTCAGACATTTTCACACCTCAAAATTTTTGGCCAAGTGGGAAAGGCAATGTAGAAACAAAGGAAACGCAGATTCAGAAAACTTAGCAAATACAAACCACATGCAAAATGTAGATCCGAAACACTTTCTGTAATCTATTTCTGCGAAAAAAGCACACAGAAAATAACTATTTAACTACCAACTGCTACGATTCATCAGCTGGAGGAGCAGCCACCAGACCCACTAACCTGCTTCCAGCAGCGGCCAGCAGCAGATCTGTAGAGAGCAGTACCGCAAGCAAGGTAAAGACAGCGCGAGTCCACCTGGAATCCCCGCTCCGGGCTGCAGGCAGCACTGCTGGCACTTCCTGAGCCAGAGGATGATTTAAACTCACACTAACATTAACAACGGAATGACTGCAGCAATCAATATCATCCTTAAAAATTAAACTTAAGGTAGCAGAAAGATTTGGTACAGGCTTTAAATATACAAATATGCAACTACCACGTATAGAATGGATATAAGCTGTATTCAGAGACTGAATGTACAGTGTTCATTATATGAAAACCAAAACAAACCCCCCCACACCTCTCTGCACATACAAACACAACTGATATGTTCCAAAAATGAGGTCTTGTTTTTAATCTGTAGATTTTTCACACAAGTACAAGCTTGTGAAGAAAACAGAATCAGCTGTGTTTTAGCTGCCAACAGAAACAAATGGTTGCGGTTACCCCACAGACAAAAGCCAATGTACCTGTGCTCAGTCCTTCTGTCGCAAACGAAGAGCTACCAGGAAGCTTTTTATCAGTAGATCATACCACAAACCAAACCCTTGTCAAAATTTAGAGAGGAGATAGAAGATTAAGGGCCTTGTTCCTACCCACTTGCAATTAGAAAAGCAAAGTGTCAGAGAATAATCATTGGTGTCCAAAAGATGAACCAAGTTCCAAATTTATTTATTTATTTATTTAGCCAAGATTCCTGGGGGGAAAAAAAAAAAGGAAATAAAACTCAATGTAGAAATACTTCTGATGTGGGAAAAAAAACAGGGTATGATTGCATAAAGGATCACCCACTTTAGGTGACACTGCCAGACAATTTCCTTCCCTATTACATCACCATTAGGTTCCTTATTAAGCTCATTTCTTTAAAAGTCACCCACAAAGGCCCCATGGCATGAAAATGCCATCCTTATTCCCAGGAGGCTTTGCTGGCGGGGGCAGGGGCCAGCTCTGCTGCTGTCCAAAGGGCGCACTGAGCAGCCCGGAGCATCGGGATGGAAGTGAGTGGTGCTTCCAGGGCTAACCGCTCTTGAAGCTCTAAGGTGAGCAGCTTGAATATATGGGTGGAGATAGTCAAAGCCTTACCAGCTGCTGGCATCCATCTTTCCAGCTGCTGTGGATGTGGACCCGGTTTTGATAGAGGGCTGCAGTTCGTTGTCTGATCTGGTCCTCTCTGAAGCTCACTGGTGTAGACCGTGGTCAACCCTGAAAGTCTGCTGGACCTAAGACAGTCCTGTCCTGAGAGGAAAGCCAGAACCTCAAGGCATTAGCTCTTCCCAGATT
Source organism: Grus americana (assembly GCF_028858705.1). Classification (NCBI taxonomy): domain Eukaryota; kingdom Metazoa; phylum Chordata; class Aves; order Gruiformes; family Gruidae; genus Grus; species Grus americana. The sequence continues at coordinate 14,546,541 of NC_072868.1, read as the reverse complement.
TCAGCAATATCACCTGCATTTCACATAAAAATCTCAGTATCTATATTCAGCTCCACAAGTGTCTGTCTGAGCCATGTTGTCATGCTCAGTGCAAAATCTGCTGCAATCACCTGTTTTAATAACATCTGCTGTTGAGACGGACAGACAACAAGCTAAATAGTCTAACTGACATCGAACTATGAAGAAAAAAAAACAATAACTTTTTTTCCATTAAATCAGATTTAAAGGTGTAATCTGTGGCATTTATTCTGTTTAAGACGTAGATATTAAATTTTTCTGGTGTGATGGTGCCACCAGCAGATAATAGTTAGAACTGGTTTTAGCTGAAACATCTAGACAAGAATACAAATTTCTTTATGTAGGTTATTTAAGCTTCCAAAAACGTTACTTTTGATTTTTTAAAACAATATTTTGATAAGAACATGGAAGCTAAAAATTGGTCTATCAGTAGATAAAGCTTTGGATTCTTAATTCTCTGCGTAAGTTCCTTATGTGTTCTGCCATGATTTATAAAGACAGGAAGGTGTTTGGGACAGCGTGGGGTTTTTTTTCCCCACAGTAGAAAGTGGTGATTTTTCATGCCTGAACAACTGACAAACACTGAAACAGTAAAAACAACATTAAACTCTGAGAACTGAATGACTGGAACTCTTCAGTTTTGTGCATGTGAATATTGATCTGATAAACACTGAATATCTGAGTGGAGCAACTCCTTTTCTCCAGAGACCCCCAGGACTCTCCTCACTTCTGTTGCAGAGGGAGAATTGCGGGTACGTGTTTCTCCAGTCACTGCAGTGTCGACATTCCCAACGTTGCTGTCACCTTTCCAGCTATAGCACCTTTATTACAGTTACAGTTGGTCACTTCTCATTCATATTTACTTAGCAGTTTGAGGAATTTGGAATGTAACCCAGCACATCCTCAGATAGGTTCTCAAGCATAAAGGACTCCCCCCACCAGAAAAAAGTGGAAAAGTGGACACTAAGAGGTGTTGTTCCTCAATTTGTTAGGAAGCCAGAACAAAACCCAAATGCAGAACCTTGCCACAGTGCAGCAGTGCGTTTTCATTCCCTGATCAAAGTTCTGTCCCTCTTGGGATCTACCAGCTCAGGCACTGCCTGGTCCATCTTGGGGGAAATCAGGTAAACCGCTGTCTGATCTGCTTCTGACACCCAGGACAGTCAGGGATGGTACACTCTGCTTCTTCACTGTTAGAGATCGGCCTTAAAAAGTCACCTCCTCAACCTTCCAGTCTGGCCCAGCAAGATCTCTCATTGGGGAAATAAGGCAAAGCAAGACATCTAAAGCAAGCTCCTCAAACATATCTGCAGGAACCAGCTGCTTGCAAGACCTCCCATATGTAATTTGTAGAATTCTTTTCTTTCAGGAACAGTTACATTAAAAGGCTTCATGAAGCTAAACTATGAGCAATTAAAAATAACGTACTGTTGCATACAAAATTAAAAGGTATGCTAATAAAGCATGCTCACCATTAGAGTTTGTCTTTTCTGCTCTAGACAGAAACTACCTTAGGTTTTGGGGTTTTTTTTTCCCCCAGGACTGAAGCTTCACTTTCTGAAGGGGTGAGAAAAAAAGAGACAGCACATGAAACCCCTTTGGTCTTTCTTCTTTCACTATTAAGGAGCAAAAATAGGTCATAAATAAAACTTCAAATAATGCTTCCCATGTCACCTTTAAAACAAGGATATATTAAAAATGTGTTCTTTAGGCTCATTCTGCTGAAGTGCAAGAAAGCCTTATTATATTCATTCCAACAATGTAAAATATAATTATTTGCCCTTTCTTTTAAAGGACCAGGCTTAAATCCTATTTTACTGATATGTATAAGCAAAGAATTTTAGAAATCATAACTAACAATATATTCTTATCTCTTACATAAATCATAAAGTTGCTACCTCAATTAAGTAACTAGCACATGGCCCTAAAATGCTGATGTCTGTAACAACAGTTTGTCTGAGAATATTTTTTCCTCTTAGACATAAATCATTTAGAATCAAGTAACTAATGTGCCTTTAAGGTGCAGAATGTAATAGTACAAGCTATGCAATAAATGTGTTTAATTTGGTGTAGTTTCATCTTTAAAACTTGTCTCGGGGAAAAAAAAAACCCAAACATGATATCCTTCACATAAAGAGACAGCTGACAATTTAAGATGAGCCAAAGAATACTAGAAAGCAAAAATGACACAAAACTTGTCCTCCGTAGAGAAAGATTCTCATGTGAAACTTTAAGGAGAGCAAGGAAACATCAGAATTACAGCTTACTCTTTTTTTTCCCCTCAAAAATATCCCTATATTTTGCTTGCCATGACAAAGATTTCATGAGAAAAAAATGCTGCTGTGTCAGCCTACACCTTGGCACAGCTTTTTCTCCCATAAACTTCTCTAGACAGTAAGTCAGTCTTGCACTGCATCAGCTCCAAAACCACACAAAAAAAAAGGCAATAACGCTTCCCCAAATTCACAGGTTGGTTTTGGTTTTTTGGTTTTTTTGTGGGTATTTTGGTTTGGGGTTTTTTTGTGATGAAAACCATGTAAAAGGTTACGAGCTGCTCAGATACTGCAGTAAAGGAGCTTTAAAATTTCTTGGTATAAATTTGTCCCGGTTTTCTTCAAATACAATTACACAGAGAAGCAGCAGCAGCCCATACCATGCAGGTATGGATTCCCTTTCACAGGGGAACCAGGAGTTAGGTCTTGGTTGCAGCAATGTAATTGAGCTAAACTCAACTGCCCGGAGGAGAGTTACTCCAGCCTGAAATATAAATAGGGCAATATGAGAATCAGATCAGTTATCAGCAAGATAATGTAAAACAAGTCTTCCATCGGCTGATTTACAGGTTTGGGAGACAAGAATATATGTAGGAAACACAGATATTCTGCAATCCTTTACAGCCATAGCCTCTCACTGTGTTTCTCCCAAGTTTAACGGGGCCAATCTGGAGCACCCCTGGCAGCCCTGGGGGGTCCTGAGTGCACAAACCCGCAGCTGAAAGTCACTGTCACCCGTCGTGCATTCACACTACTGCACCTGCATATTTTATTTCCCACACAAAAGGTCAAAAGCTTGCCAGCAGGCTGCCTGCCTTCCCAGACACACAATGCACCGAGAAAAATAACTCCGAGGAGCTGCTTGCTGTAATTTCCTGCAATTTAAGACTATTTATTTTTAAAACTTTTGCTGCCAACCTCCCCATCTGACTGTCACACTCTTGCTGAATTTTATCATCAGAACATAGTAATTTATTAGAGATCACATCCAACTGGTTATTTGACTGTCTTGGTTTTAAATACTACTCAGCCTTTTTAGCTGCTCTGAATCCTTAAGGTTCTCTATAATTAATGTTTCTGCAGCAGCGGCAGTAAGGGGACGGGCTGTGCACAGCCCGTGTTAACCCTTTGCGGAGACCGACGTAAAGCCACAGCAAGGGCTGCCTTGCAAAGGGGTCACGATAAATGATCCACGGAATTATGTCGACTTTTGGCATTTAAAAATTACTCTTTTGTACAAGTGGGCTGAATATAGCCACTAGCTACCCACATGATTAGAAAGTGCTCCATGCCTGCAAATGTTAATTAACAGATGGGGGGTTGCACCCACACATGTGGCATTTGGGGAGAGACTGGAATTTCTGTAAAGCTTTTGCAGCAGTTGAAGGGTTTTGAGATGAGTGAACGAGAACGATCAAGCGAAAGGCTGAATATTTGCAGTGTCAGGTACGGAGACGCTGTAATAGTGGCGCAGCAGGAAATGTATGTGAGAACCAGGAGCAAGCGAGCATGGAATATTTGAGCCAGAAAATGGAGTGGTAGGTGATCATTTCACCTGGCAGAGCACCAGAAGAGAAGAATACCCCAATTCCCTGGCAACAGAAGGGTTTGCCCAACCTCGCTCACATCGGCCACCTCCAACCAGCTGTCAGAAGCTTCTAAAATTGAGCTCTGACAAGCTTTTACTTGTCACAGCGAGCAGCACATCACAAAGCACCAAACTGCCCTTCAAAAGCAAAAATGAACCATAGAACCACAGAGCAGCCTGGGCTGAAGGAACCTTGAACCATCATTTGGCCCAATCCTTCTTAAGAAAGGGAGCCCAGATGAGATTATCTGCACCCTGTCCAATTGCATCTTGAAAACTTCCAGGTTGCTGCTATCCTCTAGAAATGCTCCTTTGTCCCTAGCACAGGGAAATGTTCAAGCCAACTTCCGTGGCCTCCTGAACGAGCTTGAACTGACGAGGGCCTACATCTACAGCAGCTTCAACACTTTCTTGTTCCGTAGCTTGCACTGAACCCTCACTCCTCCTCGTTTTTCTCACAACCGAACAAGAATGGATAGAAAAATATTTATGAGTAAATATTGAATTTTATTCCTACATAGGAAGATAATCTCCTGTGCTCTGTAGGTCAATATTATCATAGCCCAGAGAAGGACAAACAGCAGATATTTGGCAAGAAGTAAAAACCATCGCACAGTAAAAGAAGCCCAATAACGAACACATTTTCCTTTTAATTTTAGCATCTTGTTATCATCCTTTTTTTCCAGCTATGTGACCTATTGCCATGAATAGGAAAAAATATAACCTAGTGTAGGAAAATAACGATATTAATCAAGGTCTGCTCTCAGCTATATATTCTTGCATTAGTGAGTTTTTCATAGTTAGGAGGGCTGAATTTGACCTCAGAACATTCCAATAATCTGTTGTAAAACAAAATCACAGAAAAATTACTATTTACTTTTACTATTACTATTTTACAATTACTATTTATTTGATATTTACTTATTAAAAATCGTTACTGCAATTGGAATTCTGAAGGGGCTGCCCTAAGAAAGTTTTGTCCTTTTCTGGGTGAACTATTTAAGGCAGTATCCTTGACTGAACTTCCAGCATTCTGGCTAATTTGACCATTTTTGTGTTCTACCCAAAGCACTCCCAGCAAAAATAGCTGCCAGAGCTCCCGTGCAGCAGTTGTCTCAGGAAGACAGTCTCCGATTTTTGCAGTTCTCTTATACTGAATTTTAGGAAGATTTTTTTCCAAGTCGCTGTTCAAATAGCTTTTAGTAGTGGTAGATACGTTTGGTGTAAGTCTGTTAGTTTCCCACGAGCAAGAGCTTTGGGGGGGACAACGGACAACACTTTCAAGAGTATATTTGAATTATAGACACTGAATGAATTATAATTAAATATCAAGATCTGTGGTGGGCATGAAGTACTGTTTAACATTTTACTGAATAGGTGGCAAAAGGCATAAACAAAGCAACCATAATATCAGACTATTGTTCTGTTATTGAACTAATATAAAACATGTAAAATTCTATTCTGAACTATACATCCATTATTTCAAAGGAATTTCTACCAAAGTAAGCAAGGAATCATTGCATTTTACATATTGCATGCATATTCTATTGTACTAATTGGAGTCTGAAACTATAAAAAATTTGTACTAATCTAATTCTAAATGTACTAATCTATGTTGGCACAATTTTTCTTATGACTATGTTACTACCTACTTATTTCATAATAGTAAAGACAAGTTTAAATTAATACTTGCATGAGAGTTATATGATGTAAACCACTGTCTCTCTCATACTGCAGCTTTTACCAGTGTGAAAAGTCTCATAGCAATTTAACTGAACAAAAAAGAAACCTGACTGAATTAATCGCAATACAAGAGCAAAGTTTTATTGTTATAATACCTACACTGGCATGTACTTTAGTGACAGGTACTTGTCTTTCCTATCACACTTTCTTGGAGTTCGAGCAGAAAAAAACCCTATGCAGTGGGAAATAACAGCAGACTAAAAAAAAAAATAGGGGGTGTGTGTGTCCAGAAAATGGTATTGTCCCCCTGCCTTTGTATAAGTGTTGGTAGGAAAGGAACATGCCTCGACATGCAAACCAGCCCCAGAGTGCATCGGAGAGGAACAAGTCTTTGTTCAAAGCAGCGCGAGGTTACCCCTGCACTTCTTTACTCTGTCAGCTTCTGGTAACCATAGAAAACTGATATATACGGAACACAGAGCCTGAACGGCGAATGTAAATGTCTGTTAATAAACAAGGTCTGTAATGTTGGATGCTTACCTACCTTCCTTGCTAATGGTTGGGTAATCAGGATTCTTTAAGTAGTTTGGTCAGAAAACAAACAGAACAAGTTCTTTCAAAAACAAACGTTTTGCTTCCAATCCTTTGGACCTCTGGTTAAAAAAAAAATAAATCACCAATCAGCAAAGAAATAGTCTATAAAAATAGGAAGCATTCTGCAGTATACACAACAGTCAAAGATAAACTGTCGTCTGAGGTAAAAAACACAATTTTGTATCTGAGTTAGTTCCTGCCATTTTAACTCCTTCTTAGTGAGTAAACAACCTCTGTTTAAGGTTTCTTATTCTTCATATAATTAAACGCAAAGTGCCAAGGCTGGACTGACATATAATGGTGTTACCTATTTCCTTAGTTTCACTCAGCAATGCAACCACAAAGCTTTTGGATTTTAGTCCTACTCAGTGAGAAGCGTGAGACGAGCTTTGTTTTGTAACACTACAAAGTAGCATCAAATGATGTCATTATTTTTGTATCTTTTCTAAGGCACAAATATAAGCTCAGAACAGACAGTTACTCTAAGAAGTCTATGCTGCAAGGAACAGAGCGCTGTCAGCAATCAACAGTATTTACAATTTCTTTCTAAGTGCATAGTCATAACATATTGAGTCATATTCAAAAGGAAAAGAAATTCCTAACAGCTCCGGTAAATGTAAATAAATATACGTATGTGCCCAGTTTGTGCTGATTCCCAGGCTAGATGCACATCCCAGAGAACGTGGGCTAGAATAGGACAAATTTCATCACTTCCTCGCTAATGGTCTCCATATCATGCAGCACAAGGACTTACGTAAGTTAGTTCTTTATTAAGCAAGAGTACGCATATATTCAGGCAAAATATATTTTCTGAAGTTAGAGCACTTAAAAACCCCAAAATTTTAAGTTTCTAAAAATAGGATTTGATCGTGAATATCATTCTTTCGAAGTCTTAGAGGGACTTTTACTGGCTTCATAAACAATCACAGAACAACCTGAATTCTGAAAAAAAAAAAAATTTAATCTTTGATCAATGATTTCAGTGGACGTCACATCAAGTAGCTTTGTCTAGACCCATTAAAGAGCGGCTGCTCTCAAATTCAGGCTCGCTTGCACGCCAAGTGCAGTCACTAACAGGCTGGATGGAGCACACAAGGTGTTGTTCACCTGGAAACACCATCAGGTACCAGAGCACCACCCACCCTGCCACAGACCAGGCCAAAGATGCTTCCAAAAGTTACATTTACATTTTAATGCGTTTTGAGGCACATATAAATACCTTTAAAACTACTTGTGTGTTTTCTAGGAAATCCAAATGGATTCCTCCCATTTACAAGTTTAAGCAGCTAGGGCCACAATATCTAAAATTGCTACCGAACTGCTACAAGAGTGATTTTTGAGTTCTAGCTTGTAACAGTTGACCAGTTATTTAACAGCAACTATTGATATGCTGAGAAATTGGATGTGCTTTCATTGCCTCTCGTTCCCCAATATAAATTCTCGTCCTAATGCTTTAGCGTTGCTGATTTCTGTGCCTTTTGAAGGGGTGGAATAAAGAGCTAATTTTGTGGCAGGATGCTGCTTGTGTCCTGTCTGTAACTGTTCACTCTCCAACAGAAAAGCTTTTTGTATTTAAGTGTAAAGAAGTCACTGGACAAACTCAAGAAAAACAAACCAATAACTGTAAGAAAAAGATGAATTTTCAAGTTAAATATTATGAATTATGTATATTCACTCATTCATGCTGCTTAATGGTATTTGTTGTAAAATAACAGCAGCTAGTGTATTCATCAAAGGATTTAACACTAAATGGTATTTTTACATTTAAAGCACAACTACGTCTCTGTTTCAGGATGGGACTATTTCCTATTCACCTGCCATGGCTGGATTAAGAAAAAGTCAAAAGAGAACTTTCTCCATTTATATCTCCTGCAGGGACTTTCTCGATTTAAGGCATAGGACGAAGTTCACTGTCAAGTATATATTTACAAAGAGAATCACTGCCTAATGCTTTGTGATAGGAGCTGCATCCTCAGGGTGCAATTACAGCAATTATCTGGATGGATCTTCTCATCAGTAACCTTTGACTCATCCCCTACAAACTGTCAGTCTTCATCATCAAATGGGGAAAGCAGCGTATTGTTTCCATTCAATCATCTGCTTCTGAGAAAAAGACAACTCCACCATTAGGCCAGCCTGCGTGCCCATCCATACCGGCCTCCTGCAGCTAGCCTGCATCTGCCAGGCGGAGCGGCCAGCCCCAGAATGAACCGCAGCTCCCTCCTATGCTGTTCTTCTGTCAGGATGCAGCCGGCAGGCACGCTCGCACACTTCTGCATTTCTCTCAGGAATTTCAAGTAAAGCAGAAAAATCCCCTCTTTTTGTACACAAAGCAGAGATGCATTGCCTAATCTGAAACGGTGCTGAGTGTCTCGATCTTCAGTGGGAATTGTTGGTTATGCAGTCATTTCTGGAAGCTAGCCCCAAAAGGAAGAGACCACTGTCTCAGCTCCTGTCTAACTGGAATGAATTCACTGAACTAAATGGATTTACTATAAACTTACACCTGTGCAAAGATGGAGTGTATTCTTGCATCAACACTATTACAGCATTTATTATCACACAATTGTTATTGGAGTAAAACTCCTGCAGAAGTTTTGTCAGAGGGCATGGCCTGGAGGATACAGCCCATTTAAAATTAAGCGATTTCAATTCACAGTCAGTAATGCTAAATGATGAAGGGATAAATAACTCAGTTCAAAAAACAGGACATTTAAAATAGGATGGGAAAATAACTACCATAAACGGTTCCATAAGTTTCACTTCACAGTGAAACAGCCAATGAGTTTCTATAACAGAACAACGAAAAGTCACCTTTGCCTTAAAGGGAGGATAGCTTCTTTCTCTTAGCACGCAGTGCTTCCAGAAAAAGGATGGCAGTTTGAAAGCTTAATTATAATCACCATTAGTTGCTACCTACCATTTGATTAGTTGGCAATAAAAGCGAGGCTCGCTCTTATCAAAGCAAACAGCAATGTCACTCCTCCTTTGCATTCCTCCCATTAGCTGGAAATGTTGCTATGTGGATGGGGCAGGGATAAAACCAGTAATAGACCAAATCTAGAAAAAAACCCAAAGCTAAAAATAAACAAAATCATTTACAGAGGTAATGCAAACAGTGAGCTACCAAAGAAGACACAAATGAAATTCTTCATTGTCAAGTGCCAAAGTGAAAACAGATTGAACCAAAACTGTCAGAAAATTCTTTACCATTTTGTAAAGGTCACACACCCCTAACGCCAGACAGAGTTTGACTATTTCAGTGATTAGCTTCAAACAATAGCTGGGCTGTGTAATAGCACAACAGTAGGGAATGATGTTGCCTGAAGGCATACTGTATTAATGTAAATTCCTTTCAAATGCACAGTCAGGTTTTTTTAAAAAAAACAGAAAATAGATATTAAACTGTGTGAGTGGAACTGTTAGAGCCATATATATATTTATATAAAATATAACATTGCCAGCCATAATTCAGTCATCCATTAGTGACCGTATGGAGTGAGCTTACATTCAGCAGGAAAGACAGCAAAAGGGTCTGTACTTGTGTCGAAGGAAAGCATTACACATTTTACTCTTCCTGCTTAAGAAGGGTCGGAAGACTATTGAGTCTGCATCTCCTTTATGAACCTTCCCAATTACCACCAGATGAAGCTCTCTCCATATTTCCTCCTTATGAGACACTATACCACCTCTCACGCCCATGGCCGTTAGTCATGCTGCCATAGTGCCCTTAAATCATCTTAAGCGCTGACCTTTAAGTAGTTCTAAATGTTACTTCATTTTTAATATTCTGAGTTTAATGTCTCTAGAAGTGATTAACAGCATTGCCTTAATGCCATTAGGTCCTTGCCTGTTTGCTCACCACCTTCTGCTAATGCAACTTAATCATTACATGCTGCAACACCCCGGGTTTCTATTTCTAGTTGCCTGAGATTAAACTAGTAATAAGCAGCAGCATACTGTATCATTAGTAGGCTTCATTGCTCCTGAAGGCAAAAGGATTAAATCACAGATTAATTTAGTTCTGCATATCATCTTCCTCATCTGTACAATGGAGACAACATGGCTATGGTTGGCTTTCTCAAAACAACAAAAATTAAATTCCTGTCTGTTAAATTTTGGTCAGTTATATTTGCAGTACAGTTGCAACATTGTTAAATAACAAAATTAATTTTAAATAACAAAAAAGTAATCATGGCAAAGACCTTCAGTAGACGTACTGACAGACAGCAGACGTGTTTCCCTAATCCAGACTCAGTAATCAGCAAAAGGATTTGAAAGACAGGAAAAAGATTAGTTTGGATATGAGGGAGAGGATGGCAGGCATTTACGATTTGACGGTTCCAGAAAATTTCTTGGAACGTTCACAAAAATGCAAATGAGCTGGAAATCCGCTATTTTCCTTATCTACCCTACCAGAATGATGCTTAGATGATAAGTAAAGATCATCTCATGGTAAAATCATGGTTAAAAACCTCCCTCGCACTGGTGGCACTCACCTGACCTTTCAGTGAGTCAACTCGGTCAGCTCACCCAGAGCAGCAGATGAAGACAGGAAAGGCACGAGCGGGGCTGAAGAGACATCGCAGTCCATGGACGTGGAGGGACCGGCCATGCCGCTGGGGCTGTGCCAGCCGCCCTGAGCACGAACGCCCGTTTCAGTAGCAGCAAGGCAGCCCCATCCCATCCCATCCGTACTCCAGCAGAAGACAGCCAGGTATGCACACTTCCCTGGTAGTGGTGACTATACTTTGTGGAGACACTAGGACTTATTAAGGAAAAAAAAGCTGCAAAGAATACTTTTTATATAGCCTTGACATGCATAAACTCATCGGCAAGATACCTTACCAAGTCAAAACTAAGACAAAACAAACCAAAGCACCTTTGAGACGCATCATTTGCTCTTCTGCTGCTTGAATAGATGTGAACGCACACTGCCATCTACAGGAAGCTCCTCTAATTACCGCTGCCACTCATCAACGCGCAGCACAACGCTTAATTACACGCTGTGGTGCAAGCACCCGTCCCAGCTTAGAGCCACACTCTTGCTGACAATGGCTACTTTTCATTTCCTTGGCAGATTCTGGGATTTTTGGGGGCACAATTCTTCAAAGTTTCAGAAGACAATTCATTCTCATCAACACACCAAAATGAACTTACTTTTGCAGCACCACACGCCACACATCAGTATCATTGAAGTTACCTTGCTTCAAGGTCTTAATTATATTATGGAGCCTAATTAGTCAAAATGTATCCGAAGTAATGTTTTAATCATTCTCTGCTTTTATCTACTAGGTACGATGTGTATTACCTACTTGTGCAGAAACTGTACTCCTCACAAATTAGCTATTTACAGTGTAGACAATTTCTGCTTGCAGAGGAAACTCAGAATGCATGCTTCCTCTTACGTAGAAACCTTCTTTTCTGAATAACTGAATTATCCAAGAGCACTATAGAAGACTTCAGTATTATCTGTTTCATGACATAAATCATTCCTTTATATTTAAAAACTTCTCCATAATTAGTAAATTAAAATATTTTAAAATTGGTATCTGTTCAGAATATGTACTGGTTTAAAAGATATTAATACATGTGTACTCATCTACAATATATGAATAATATCAAATTAGATTATCTTTGCAAAAAAGCATCTGAAAGCCATAGTGATGCAAATTCTTAATCATGAAGAACAATCGCTGCAGTTAAAAAGCATGAGACCGCTACGAATGGCTCCTGAAGAGGTCAAAGCATTCTTTCTGGATTTTCAAAGGGACACATTTCTAGATTCTAACTACTTAAATAATCATTTTGTAAGTTCAGAGACAACAGGATCTTTTATTATTACACTCATATTCCACTTTATGTAGGCTGATTTTCAGATGTCAGCACAAAATGAGTCAGCTTTGTTATTAACAACAATTCAAGTGAACAATATATATTCAGAAAACTGATCAAGTAATTTATACAATCTCTAAAATGAATTTTAACAAAGACATCTGTTGCTTAGAATTTATGACACAAATGAAAACTGCACAACAAGAATAAAGTCAACAGTAGTATTTCAGCAATTATCATGGACAAAAGTATCCTGAAGTCCTGTTACTGACAAGGCAGCCAGACCAAGTCTTTAACTTTCTGCAACTGGATAAATATTACCATTATGAAAATGGCCACAAACAATAATTAGGAAACTTTATTAAACACTCAAATAACACCTTGCTCCTTGCATTAAAAAAAATCCTTGCTTTCACGTGCTCACCTTAGGAAGGCACAAATAGACGGAAGTTCATGCAGCTCTCAATTCTACAGAGCTACTGAGGAATAAATTTGCATCAGCTCAGCATGCAATTCTGTGAGTAAATCTGGAAGAAAAATGAAATGCAAGGTGAAACAAATCTATCTACTTTTTCATAAATTACTCTGAAATTAGCTATTTTTTTTCTGCATTCTGTTATTACACATATGTAATAATAGAGGTGAAGGTTCCCTATAACTTTCATGCTTTAGCAATGTTAATTAGGATACACAGTAGAAATCGCAACAAGAAAAACCAGCACAGAAGGGCTTCAACCAGTGTCTTTTCTAGCTTTCTAACTGGACGTAGTTACATTCTTTGAACCGGTCAGTTACAACCAGTGAAAACAAGGAAGACCAGAGTCTGTTTGTGCGTTATTTGTCCATCGTGTTGAGAACCATTTCACAAGTCATTTCTGTTCTCTCAGGGCTGCTGTTTCTGTTCCATCTAAACCAAGAACAATCTCACTGGCACAATGTTCATTCTTCACAGTGGAGATGTCTTGGAAAGATTCCAGGTCAACTTTGGAAAAAAAAAAAAAATTGTGGTGATTAACCAGAATGACAAATAAATATTCCAGTAAATTTAACAAATAGGCAGTTTAATTTAGTGGAGAAAATACTGCCAATATACAATAACAGCATATCTTTTATCTTGCAGTTTATTTGGAGAATGAATATATTTTATGTTGAGCATTACATTACAAGCCATATTAGTCAGTAGTACCCATGGTATTGTTATCAGAGGAAAAGGAAGATTATTTAACTGGAAATTTAATTCACACATACATGCATTTTCTTTTTTAATTTTTCTTAATAGCAAATCACACAAGTTCATAGAAGCCACATATGGGATCCCACAGGCCCCTGCAAGTTGTGCAAGAAGTGGACAGTGGTACATACTCCAAATGTCAACTTTGGGGAAAAAACCTTTTGGATAGGCACAGAAATTTCTAATATTTGTGTAACTTAATGGACTGAGTATTTTCATGAACAACATCTGAAGACACATTATCTTAGCTCTAGAAAATCAAGCTTCCAGATGAAGATATCTGCAAGATACCCAAAAGACATTGTTTGCACATAGCAAAACATTATTAAACAGCAAAATCTAATTATTGCAAAAACATAAACACTGCATCTGTACCGTTTCTCTCTAACCATACCGTTACAGCCTTACCAGTGAAAACAGAAGTGTCAGTGCTAAAGTTGTTGAGGGATATTAGTTGTTTAACGTAAATAAGTAGGTTTTAATTAGAATAAATGACTTAGGAATATAATAAAGTGTGATTTGTGCTGTTTGCTTAGCTTTACTTAGCATGAGTGGCTAGATTTGCTGAAGCCTTTAGGCCATGATAGAGTTATTTTTCTCAGTAATGTTCCTAGTGGTTTTTGTAACAGCCAGTACAGCGCTGTGTTTAGTCTCTTAATATGGGGAAAGTATTTTGATATCACATTAATATCTCAGTAGTGTTTTTCCCAAGTCTGAGACTCTTCAGTTCTTCGTGTTCCACCAGCAAGGGCAGGTGCACAAGGAGCATAAACCAAAAGATAAGGAGGCTCCAGCCTTCGGGGAAAACTGCGGAAACTGCAAGTCAACAAGATAAGAGCCTGCCTGCCTGGACACAGAAGAATCCAGTTAGATGTTAGAAGACCCCAGACCAAAAATCACCATTGGACTAACAGATACGTGGACAGCACGTGAGGGGTGGGTGGGTGGGAGGGACGCAAGGGTGTAATTGCCCTGGGATTTCTTTGTTCTGGGTCCTTGTCTCTGGAGGCGCCCAGCCAGGGCTGATCCTGCTGCTGCACCCTTCAATTAAATTAATTATTTTATAAAATTCAATGCCTGAGACTCTGCTGTGGGAAACCTTAGGGTCGAGCCTGAAGAAAGAGGAAGCGTGCCCAAGAATATATATGTGTGTGTGTGCGCGACACCACGAATGGTGTGTGAATGCTCGGGCAGAAGCTACTCCTTTAACAAATGTAAACTCAGCTGCTCATATATATTCATTAGATTCAGAAAAACTCCAACATTTCTTTTTCTCACTATATCAAATTTCATCTCAGTGTCATTGGCCACAAATCAGCATAGATACAATCTGATTTACCCAAAAGTAAGGTTTTAGGACACCTAGGCCTTAGATGTATCTCCATTCTTGTCTCTTACTCCACAAAAATCACCTGGAGAATCCTATCAAGGAGACTACTACGGCTTTCAAACAGCAGCTGGGAAGCAGAGGGGCAAAAATGACAGGATATTCTGGTCAGGCAAAGCTATTTTTTTGGCCCTGACGGTGACCTCAGAAACATATGGCCAGCTCTCCCCCTCACCAGTGCAGAGATTCAGCGTTCGATCAAACAGACAAAGGGAAGGCAGGACGCGTGAGGGTGCAGGGTTCCTGCCCATGGCCTGACCTAACTCAGTATCGTGTGTATTGTGCTTTGTCTAATTCAACAGAAATGCACATAAATGAGATTATGAGCAGACACCTCCTCTGGGTCAAATTTAGACTGTAAGGTGAAACTGCTAGAATATTACTACGTATGTGGTGACAGGCTAAAGTTTATTTGAGAGAATAAAACCAAATACTTCATATGTTTTTCAGAGTTGCAAATAAGACAAAATACAAATGATTGTGTCAGGAATGTACTAGCAGAACCCAGAGAGAAAAGGCGCTTATTGCCGTGGAGTTCTCACCGACGAGACATCAACTGACCGATTAGTCTCCTGTTTTGGTCTGCCAAAACCTGAACTTACTCACTTTCTGGGAATCTTAACCTAATGAAAAAGATGAGGAAGGAGAAGAGAAGGAAAGAGATAAACTATGGACCATATTTTATTTTATATTAAAGTTTACAGAATAAATGCTCAGTGCTCAAGAGCTACCCACAATGAGCAACTGCAAGTGAGTTTCTGATGGCACAGACACGCTGAACCTACAGCTCCATGAACTGGCCTGGTCACCCCTGCAGTACCATAGCAGAATGACTCTAGCTACTTAAATCAGTAGCATTTTTATTATTATTTGATCACTATCTGGTCTAAGTATGAGAGAAAGAAGATGAACCATTTCTGTATTAAGAAGTGCTAGATCTTTTGTGATTAACATGAGATGCGAGTTCTGAAATTGAAAAGTTTTCAGTCTGGTCTGTATTAAAGCAGTACGTGTTATAAAACCCGAGCTCTTAGGAAAACTCACTATGGCTCAACTCAGTCGTGATGTGTTTCATCCTCCTTTATAAAGGCAAAGGGAATTTGTAAAAGGGAAAAGAAAAAGCATTGCTAAGCAGGGAGTTAAGGAAGACATTTGCAGGAGCAGGGGAACAGAAGTCCCAGAATGGGTACCTGAGCAATGACCCAACTCAGATGACAAGAATTTCTGACACACAATAAAGACTATTCTGAAGTATTCTTCCATTATTAGCACTTAAATTAGCTTCATTGTGAAACAGTAATTAAACAGCAGGGGAGATTCACTGCCTTAGCCTTTTATTCTTGATTCTAATTTACATGATTAAATTCTAACTTATTCGCTGATTACCTTCTTGGTTAACACGCTTTGAGTTCTCATGGATTTTATTTTTGCCCTTGCTTCTTTTTCTGGGTGTAGCAGGTTTTGCCCTCACCAATCCACAATTTTCAGCATGCTTATGCATATTATTCTGTTAGCATAATGAAGGATAAATATATGAATCAAATATTAATGTATGTAAGCAATTTAACACACAAAAAACAAATATGGTTCTGACAGACAAATTTTGGAACACGAAGTGAAAGGCTGCAGTTAACAACCTCCATAAAACTCCTGAAAATTTTCCAGAATACATATTAAAATTCTGCTTTAAAGGAACGTTGCCATTTGGTGGGTATAAAATCAAATTTATCATTTTCTGGTTCCTGGATAAGCAATAAAGTTTTACATGGAAAAATCTGTATGTGGAAAAAAGGTTACATTTACTTTAGAAGTGTGCACAGTAACCCAAACCCAGAGATATGTTCTCACTGCATCTGGTTTTGAAGAAGGGAATAATAATTTCTTAGTTTCCTTGCTGAACTGGTCCTAGCACTCTTTCACTTCAATTATCTTTCCAAGTTCTTTCATTTGCCTTAAAACTCATGCCTCCACACTGCCTTTTTATTTAAGAAGACTACTGTATTAAACATTAGTGATTTCAATACTGGATTGTACAAACCAGTACCAACCCTGAAAATACGACGTGGCAGGTATTTTCTACCTAACAGGGAATACGATAAAGTTCTTTATTAATCTCCCAGTGTAAGGTTTGGGAAAGAAAACAAACAAGTTGTGCTGGCTTAGTATTAAGGAGTTAACATTCCAGCCACTACACTGCTTTTTACTCTCAGTCCTTTGTGACAACATGATCTGCAATACTTCGCTAACGATAATTCCACTGAGATTCCTTGAAGGGAAGTATCTTACCTGGAGTGAATAGCCCTTACCACATGTAGGGCATTCATAAACTGTAGGCTTAATAGTAGAATCGTGGTGCTTCCTAAAGTGAAGAGTGAGCAGCTGCTTCTGTCGAAAGCTTTTGCTGCAGCACAAGCAAGTGAAGGGCTTCTCACCAGTATGGGTTCGTTTATGTACAGTTAAGCGTTGTTCCTGAAACAAAGAAAATATCCGTAACGTAACTATCCAGCTCTGTGACGCACGTTGAAAGAAAACACACAGGCACACAGAAACGTGCAAGGATTTTGCACAGATTCCTTAATTATCCTCCACTGTAAGCAGATGCTGAAGAACAGATTGGGATACTGCCCACTGACTTGGAGAAGGTCGGAGGTTTTCTTCCTAACCTTAAGAAAGTTAGCAGAGAAAATAATCAGAATGGAGCAATGGTACATTCCAACAGATCAAGGCCAGAGCGATGCTATCCTAAATGTATTCTTTAAAATAAAATTTTCAGGTCAGACTGAATTTATTCTGTGACACTGCTGAAAAATCACACTTAAGGCGCAAATTCATTTTGTTCTCATCACAATGGCAATTGCTCTTTATACTTTTAACTAGTTCATGTACAAAAGATTTATCAAGAAGATAGCCTCAGACTTTCCAGCATTTCAATTTTACTTTTTATTTATTAACCATTTAGCTTGCAAATAACTACACTACTTGAGTTAAGATTGCAGTCACAAAAGTTTTTCTCTTCTTAAGGTAACTATAACCCCAAAGCCACCCCTACCTTGCCAAACTATCAATTGAATAAGCAATAATTTTTCAGCGAATTTAAATACCTGCTTACATATGTAGCTGCACTGATCACATTTGAATCTTTTCTCATTTCTGTGAGTCTTCTTGTGCTGAATAAGAGCATAGCGCTCATGAAAAACAGCTTCACAGTAACTGCATTTAATTGCCACTGCCATGTAGGAATGCAGATTTCGCAAGTGGACACCTGAACAATTATTAAAAGCAATTAATTTTAATGGTAAATTTTTGATTTCCACAATTTTGAACAAGAGTTAGACCGTGCATAGCCCTGAGTGACACATGCATTGTAGAGGAAAACACAAAAAGAACTTTCTGTGTTCTCTGCAAAAGGGCTAAAATCACCAAATAGGCAATTTTCAAATTAGGTTAAGGTAACTAAAGTTGCAGCAAGATGATGTAACTTTCCAGAGAAATTAAGCAGCTATAAGCCTAAATCTTACTGATTTCAATGGAAATCATTTAACAAAACAAATCCTTTCAAAAATTCCAGTAACTGTCTGCTTTTGTCTATACACATAAACTAATTTCACAATGCCACCCAAAATAGTATTTATAATATTAAAATGAAAAGTAAAAAAATAAATAAGCAAAGAAATTGTATATATGTAAATAACAATTCCACTTCTACCTTCAAATACTTAATAGACTTCAATGGGATCTTTATCTGAAAATATAATAGATGCTGAAGGCATCTTTGGCTAAATATTTTTTTTTATATAGCTTTTTCATATATTTCTGGAAACTTAAAATTTTATATAGGTTTTGCTGGTATTGGTCAGCTATATTGCCTTAAACACAGCAAATATGTTGTATTTGTAATACATTGATTAATTAATAAAACTCTAATCTGTACAAAAACATTTTCTTCCCAGAAAAGAAGATGAATTTACATATGAAATGTATGGACAGGGACAACTGTACTGGTACTTGAAGCAAGTACTGTTCCAAACAAGAGAAGTTAAAAAATTTAGTATATAAAATTCCCAGAAAATCATGACGTCTTGTATTTCAAGAATTGTCATTTGTTCAAGAAAAAAATTTAATTTATATCTTCAGTTACAGTTATAATTTTAATTTATTGTATTTCTTTAAGTTACAAGGACAATGCACTCAGCAGCTAAACATGCAGTACAATTTTAGATTAAGAGGTAAAAGCTGATTGGTATATGCAAAAAGCCACATATACTAAAACATTCAATCTATTTTAGTTTCTCATATAACTAGATGCATGTACGCATTTTAACTAGAGCTGAGAAAGAAACGGAATGAGAGAACTGAAATGGCTTTATGCGGATCTCACTGTTTTCTGTGGCTTTGAGAAAAAACTTTTCAATACAACCTGGACATATATTTTTGTGAGGTACCTTCTTACTGAAAAACAGGTCACAATGCCACAGGTATTAAGCAAAAAAAAAAAAAAAAAAAGCTAAATGTTTGCTACTTTGCATTTTAAACAGATTAAAACGTCAACCACAAGATGTCACCACATCTCCTTGCAGAAGGAATTTACCTGTAAAACAATGAATACATTTTCCATAAAAGTATTCTGTAATGATATAAAATCATACATAACATATTTGGTATCATTGTAAGCAGTGAAAATTAGAGATTTCACCCCTAATTATCTCTCCATTTCATTTTCAATTTTTTCCTTTAAACTCACCCAGGTCACTTTTTCGTGCAATAAAGGTACTACAATGTGGGCACTGGTATTTTGGCACATTTTCTCCATGCTTCTGTAACATATGGATTTTCATGGTACCGCTTTGAGTGAATTTGGCCTGGCAAACATAACATTCATAGGGTTTTTCACCTATATATATATAAAAAAAAATATTAAAATAACATATGCTTAGGAACTCTCCCTACTTATTTGATATGAATGCAAAATTCCCACAGATCTCAGCATCCATGCTCTAACAGCAACAGTCTCCAGACCAACCAAAATGTTACCATTAGTTGACAATGCACCTAAAAAAGTTTATGTAGCTGATTACAACACAAAATCTTGGTTTCCAGAAGCTGCTAGTCAAACTGATGAAACAAAGCCATTAATATAATTCTAAACTATTAATCTGGAATGATTTTAATTAATTTTTGTCTTGAATATGTCACGTACAAAAATGCAAAACTATCAAATGTGCAAAGAGAGAAAGTGAACAGCTATAACAACATCATGATAAAAATGATTCAATGCCAGCTGCTAACGGCGGAGAGAAAGCAATAATTTTTTTTTGCCATTCTGCCCCTAAAAGTCACATCATGTGTGAGCATCATCAAAAATTACATCAACACTGGAAATTAGCACAGAGAGAAACAGCTAGTGCTGAGGACCCAACGTGCACACAGATTTTGAACCAGCTCCAGTCTGGTTCTGCGGACCAAGTCCCTGCCAGTACTGGATCATACCAGGTGCACTGGTTGACTCTCATTAAAATAAGTGTTGAGTTAATTGCACCAAACTGCCTCGAGATAGGAACCAAAGCATGGTAAGTGGGGATGTTTGGAAGATTTGATTCAAAGCACACACTCACACTCTGATTCAAACTAAAGCACTAATCATAACATACATTATGTATAGTAATTGTGCTAAGTTAAACTCTGAAGTATCTGATGGATACTAACTGCCTTCTCAGAAGGCATGCACATTACAGAGCCGTGACTGGAACGCATTTCTTTCAATATTAAAAACGTTCATTCTTTGCTGACCAAATTAATTACTAGCAATTTGGGGCCACAACGATGTCCATGTTTTGAAAAGACACTTTAAACTCTCCCGTCAGGTACATCTCCATGTAAAATTAACTAACTGAGGAATAAAAGTGATGACTTTATCCACAGAAAACAAGGCCATAGAAATGAAATATTTTTCTAATAAAAAAAAAAAGTTTAGGAAAACCAGCAAGACTGTAACTACTAGCACTGTACAGCTAGACTTCCAATAGCCAAATTCAGAAAGTTTAAAGAGAACATGTTTTTCAGGCACATATTTATTCAAAATCACAAGTGAAAAAAGTGCTAATTTAGAGTCTGAAATTCGCTCACTCTAACCCCATGACTGTTAAGGGCCTAAGGACATAGACTTGACCATTACCTCAGAGTCCTACCTGAATGAGTTATCATGTGCCTTTTCAGTTTATACGCATCTTTGCTAGCGTAACTGCAAAGGTCACAGGCGTAAGGACGCTCTCCTGTATGTGAGCGAATATGTCGTTTCATTTTGCTTGCCTAATATAAAAATAAGACATTTTCTGCAGTAACTTTAATATTAGAGACATAATTAAAATATAAGCAATGTTACAAAATACATCTATTGCAATTTTAGTGCTCCCCTCCACTTTTTTCCCTGTACAATAAGCCTGTTATGGTTTTAGGTAACATGTCTGTACTTTTTCCCCAGACACTCTTACTTCCATGTTCAGTGCCAATGTAAACAAAAGGAGAAATTTTAAAATAAGAACATAAAAGCTAGAATTTTTAAATCAGCTGAAGGGGATACCTACTACCTTCAGGCTACCTGGATAAGCCAAACAAAATTCTTTGAAAATAGGAAAATAAACGAAACCAAAGTCTTTATTCATCTTCAAATCCTAATGAAGCACTTTCATTGCAAAAGTTAAATTCTACTTTTTTATACTGTTCTCGTGATATGTTCTACATAAATATTGTAGGTATGCAAGCTAAAATTAGGAGTTACCTAATGTTCAATTCCTCCGTTTACAAACATATTTAATGAATTCACTGCTAGATCCATTCAAATCTACAATGCTATTCACTTAAATAAAATTAAAGATGATTGCCAATCTTTGCTATACCAAAGTGAAATCATGTGCATGGTATTACTAGGGGGCTCCTTCAGCTTTCCTCATTCAGGTAAAGCTAACAGCAATATTAGTGAGAGTTCTGCAACAACAAGTGCTGAATACTTCCTTATTGAAACAAGGGAAAGGACACTTTAACTGACAAGGTTTTTAAAGATGCAAGCTATCCAAAATCTAATTAATAAGATAAGGTGTGTGGAATAAAGGTCAGGCTTGCTTACAGCTTTAGATCTGGACACAGCACATAAAAAAATTAGATACTGAATATCTACTAAACTGTGACAGTGATTCAATCATAGGTGACACTGATTCAATCATAGGTGCATGACTGAAAGCCTGTCTTTTCCAAGTGAACCCTTAGGCAGTGTCTAATTTTTTTTTTTATTTGCAGATTAAGAAAATTTCAGTCCTGTAAACTCAAATGTCATCAAGCATATAAACACAATACATGAGTTTCATTTTTGACATTAGCCAGTCTTGTCCTACAGTATATGGAATGAAGTATAAAGGAGGACCAAGTATGCTGCTGTACGATCAAATTCACACAAACACATTGTTAGCAGCAATTTTAGTACAATAAAAAAGAAAACACCCTTAAAATGTAACTAGTTTTAAAAAGCTAAGTAATTGTACAGATATTATACATGTAGAATAAATTCTAATAAATTTATAAATATTACTGCATGGACAAAGTAAGGATTCAAGGAATTCAGATTACTTGTTCCTTTTCCGAGGGGAGATGGGGATGAAAAGATGTGCATACAAACAGAATACACGTCACCGCAAAGTGTTAGTAATCAGCTATCTTGCAGTAACACTGTAGTAAGAGCAGACAAATGGAATTCAACCCACCAACGTGGTCCAAGGCCGTTAGCATGGTGGTCTTTGTTCTGATGCTCTTCTACATGGGCCACTGATTCCTGCAGATCTCCCTACCTTTGTGGTCTCTACAGTCTTCCCTCACAGTACTGATGTATTACAGCAACGTCAAGTTTGGCCATTCCTCCCAATTCAGAATGCATATATACATCCGTATCACAAGCTACGTATTAATTATGTAGCTTGACATCTGCAACTACCTCTGTAATATATTGACTCAATGTCATATCAAAATCTGACAATAACCAAGGATGATAGAGACAGTAAAATATATGCACAAGTAGGTCCCAATTTAGCAGAAACTTCTCAAAGTTAAAAACCTGCGCAAAAATGTCATAACTTTACAGTACATTAAAATCTTAGTATGTGAAAGCCTACGAACCTTCCCAAAAGATTCAGTAGGGCTGTACTTACTTCTACACTAGAATATTTACAAACTGAACACTTGAAAGGTTTTTCTAAAGTATGTTTGTAGCGCCTGTGTCGTGAAAGCTCACCGCTGGTCACAAATGCCATATCACAGTCATTGCATTTATAGGGTCTGGTCCCTGTAAGAATACACCATTTCTTAGAATTTTATTTAACAACACAACGGTATGATTTGTCTGCCTTAAATCTACATGCACAATTTTTTAATAGAACCTTTTCTAAGAATCTGAATTTTTGTATGCAATAAATGGACACCATAAGTTTATTATAAACATGATTTATCGATTTTCTTTACATGGTTATATAGAAAAATTAAAACATCACAAAAAAATTCTATTATGCATGTAGGAATCAGACACAACTGAAGTCAATATTCAGTTGACAAAAATTTTTAGAATGCTATTTAACAAATAAATGAATACATACACAGAGAGTTACTAACTACAGATCATGTCTTTTCAGCATGGAACTTCAAATGAAATCAGAGAATCTTCTGAGCACAAAATGATCACAGAATACAGCTCTAAGACAAAGTCATTTGCCTCTTAATTAACTTTTGCAGACAATATGTAAAATGAAGTATTTTCACACGTTAGATACCTGTATGTACATTCACATGGTTATGCAGGAGAGTAGCTGTACGAAAAGCCTTAAGGCAGAGGTGACACACATGACGTTTCTCATCAGAATGGGTTTTCATATGACGTTTAAGACTTGATATTCTGAGTGAGGTGAACGTGCACAAACCACAGTTGAAAACTGCTTTTTCTCCTATGGGAACAAAGACACATTTAGGTCGTACGAGCCACAAAATAATGACTTCACCAATTTCAATAAAGTTCCTCTACTTTGGGTAAAACTCCATACTTCGACATAAAAGGACTTCAAAATACATTAGAAAAAAATCAAGCTGTCAGACAGAAATTATTGTATCTATTTAAGACTTAAGTGATCTGCCCCAAAAATAGTGTCACATGTTAGTGACACAGTTTAGAACCTAATCCCAGGAAACCTAACTCCTAGCCTAGCTCTCGCCTCCAAGACAGGATGAAACTTCCTCTCTTGATAGCATCGTTAAGACACGGTTCATCAAGGCACTTACAAATGTGCAATGCACTTCTTGATGACAACTGTCTAATTAGCACTAAGTAAGCTTGTTCAAAGATTTGGAAATGGCAGGTTAAGCTATTCTCAGCTTTCTGGTAGTCCTGAATCTGTAAAGGGTATGCAAAAACATCATGATGTAAAAGCCTCTTTACAAGTATTAGTTGAACTTGAGGAAAAAAAAGATCAATTCCTTGAAGAAGTCATAGAATAAAGTTACACTTTCTGGGTTACATAACATTTCCAAGTTCATGGCACAGCAGTAATGAATTTCTTTTGAGCTTAACAAGTTAAGAGTAAATGTGCAACACTTTCAGTTTTGAAGAAGATTTGAAACTGAGAAATGGCAAATACGTCATATTTGAAGAGCCTTTCCAGAACAGTTGTCTCAGCTCCCAAGTGCACTCTCTGTAATGATTTTCATGCTGAGACCAAAATGTATTTTATACAATGCTTTATACCACACAGAGATGTGCAGCTAACACTTCACTTCAGTAACAGCAAACAAAACCACTTTATTGTTATTTATTCATTGTGGATTCATGCCCACACAAAAGAACATTGTTAGCTTTGTTAAAGCGGCTCAAATGTGCTTCCTATAAACACAGTAAGTAAAATAATGTGTTGGGTTCACAATTGGTACAATAATCATGCTTTAAACAACCTCAGCCAAGATACCTTAATACCCAGTTACTACGACACACATGTTCACACTGCTCAATATTACTGATGTCATCCAACTTTTACAGAGCAGACATACAGTTTCTAGGGAAACAGTTGCTTATACATTCCCTTCTAAGTCAGTCCTTCACTTCCACAACATACTTTTACATTCCTAAAATCTGAAATCAGCCATTTTCTGTTAGTTTTACTTCGGTTCTGAGAGATACCTTGCTGACAGGCATTGATACTTGCCCACCACCCTCAGGCAGCAGCTCGGAACCACTCTAAGTTCATTCATAAACCCCTGAACAAGCACATTTTGAAGCTGAATGAGGGAATTAAAAAAGACTAAGTAAATTACTAGGTTTATTCAAAGACATTTACACACAATATTACCTTTGAAATCTTCCTGGAGGTTTCAAATACCACATACTGTTCGAAAGACCATTCATTTCTAAATGCCATCCAAAATGTCTCTCCTGAACACAACACAGATGACATCAGCCTGAACGAGTATATTTTCTTACCTGAGGCTGAAGGGTATTATTCCTTCTTCCAAATTTCTACAGAATGTTAGATTTCATCTAATTTAAACTTAACAATTAACACTGTGAATATTTACTATAAAATTTCAACCTCACTTCAAAAGCTAACTTAGCATATGCTGTCTAAAAGTGAACTACTGAGATTATTCACTTTTTACCTTTTTTCTGATGCAGAGCACAAATCTGAAATTTTAGATTCTTGGGATTTCTTACAACTGATTGTTCTGAGGGAGCTGCATGTTCCTGCTCTTTACCGTCATCGCAGGAGTCTGACAAATCACCCCTGGCTTTGCAGCTCTGGTTCTTTGTTTCTCCAAGAGTGAAAAAAAGTTCCTTTTCTCCCCCATCTTCAGATGGGGTCAGTTGCTGGACCTTATTTTCAAACTCAATAATATCATTATCTCTGCCGATCTATTTAAAAAAGAAAATGTTTTACAAATTCCCTAACCAACAACTGAGCTATCAGCAAGATGCAAGCTACTAATTCATTTTGATTTTCAGCCTTAAATGTGATGGACAAAGCTGCAACAACAACAAAAAATATATTTA
Organism: Grus americana; assembly: GCF_028858705.1. Classification (NCBI taxonomy): domain Eukaryota; kingdom Metazoa; phylum Chordata; class Aves; order Gruiformes; family Gruidae; genus Grus; species Grus americana. The sequence continues at coordinate 14,520,864 of NC_072868.1, read as the reverse complement.
ACATACAGCAGACTAACTGGGAGGTGAACAATAACTAAAATTGAGTCATAGCTCTTAAAAATTTTATATAAAATTTCAGACCACCATTTAAGATTACAGCACTGAGAACACAGAAACTTGTATCCTCATTTTAAAAAAATATTTAAAATTTAATTTCAGTACATTTACCTTTTAAAAGAAAAGGACAAGGAAGTATGCTCTCATATATATATAGGACTTTTGCAGCCTAATTGTACTGCTTATATATTTGTCATATGGCAATTAACAAGGTTGTGATACTTTTTGCACTAGATAAACTTAAATATGACCATACCTCAGAAATTATCTAGGGTGGCATGAGTGTTAAAAGAAAAAAAATGTTATTATAAAACCAATAGCTAGCACAGGATAAATACCAATGTTTGGATCTCCTTTTAATAAAATGTATTTCAAATAAGACCATATTACACATCCAGCTTTAACAATGACTGCTGTATTGTACTAATGCAGGAGAATGGAAATGCTACGTAAGAGATCTAGGCTGTCAAACCAAAGAACACCAAACTGGCAAATTGAATTAAAAATGTGTCTGAACTTCAACAGGTTAGTCATCCAGAATGGCTAATTTTTTAGTTTGCATTTTTAAACATGGGAGAAAATTATAAAAAGCTGTACAAATGATTAGATACTAAAGTCCAACAAATTTGAACGCCTAGAAAAATAATATTGAAGTCAGAACTGAATTAGCGTGATAGTACAACAGCTAACATAATGCCATCTTCACCACATCCAGAACTTGTACCTCAATCAGTAGCGTGTCTGGTGGTTTGTCAGTTGGCTTGCTTTCTGAACTCTTCACTTGCCCTTCTTGAGAAACATTAATCTGCGTCAGCCCTAAATCACAGAACCCACAGATCCCTTCCCGCACACTCAGAGCCATGCCCGCCGGCACGTTGTGCAGCACACCCTGCCCTTGCTGCACCACAAATGCCCTGGCCGGCGCTGCCCTCGCCATCCTCTGCTGCAAGTCCTCTTCCTCTGCCTTCAGACACACCGTCTGTAATGTCAGAAAGTGCTTTTCACCCTCTTCAGGAGACAGGGACCACTCCAGAGGAACTCTTGCCCCCGTCCACATGTTGAGTCCCGCACTGGGGTCACTGGCACAGCTCCTCTCCTTCATTTGGGTTATGCTGTCCCCATTGTGCTCTTCTCGTCTGTCCCCGTTTTTTCCACACCCTCGATTTTGGTGAAAAGCTCCAGCAGCCCTAAGGCCACGTACATTGCTGAGTGAACCTGTTCAAAAGGCAAGGTTAAAAATGGGGGCAAATCTCAGGTTTTCAGGAAAACCCCCTGGCCCTGCCTCGCACTCCAGCCCTTGAACCACCTTGCTGCCCTGCTCGCCCGCACACTACCACAGCACGCCTGCCGCCTCACTGACCACCCCTACCCTCAGCCCAACTCCCAAAGCCCCCCCCGGCCAGCCCTCACCTCCTCAAACTCCCCCTGCTCCTCAGCCATGGACTCCCCACACCCCAATCCACCTCCGGCAGTGGGCCCAGCTCCCAGGGTGCGAGCGGGCAGACGGCCTCAACGGTACGTCAGCAGCAAGCGTGCCTCGTGCCCTGCGGCTTCCCCTCAGGGAACGGCAAGGGGAGAAGCGGCCCAGCACCCCAACGCTGCCTGCAAGTGGGCTTCCCCCTCCGGCTGCCGCTTGGGGAAAAGCTGTTTCCTCACCTGTTAATTCCCCAAGAGGTGCAAGGGGTCTGACATGGCCGAACCTCCAAAGGCCTCACAGAGAAAGCTCAGCAAATCCCCGCTGCTAGGCAGCCAGTCCTCCTGTTAGAGCAGCCTGCCATTTTTTTTTTGTCACGCTCAAGTCCTAAATGAAGATCTCTCTGTCTTAATTGTAGGCCCTTAACCTTCTGCTCCCACTTGGCTGGAGACCATGGGGCTGAGCTCAATTGGTTTCCCTGCTTGGAAAATATTTGAAGTACTTCCCATGTTTCTCTCACGGAAACACTTCAGCCTGGGTGCCATGTCGCTGGAGTGCTGCTGAAGAGCTGGCTGACTGATAGTGCTGCAGCATCTCTTACCCTGGGAGCTGAAGTATTTTACAAAATTGGCTGGAGCACTTTCGCAGAGGCAGTAGAGCGATATATAAGCATCATTACACTATACTTTAGGCCAGGATTGGTTATTCAACGAGAACAAGAAGTTTTAGACTGAAGAGTTCTCCAAAGGTATTGTAAAAATGTCTTTGAGGTAAACTTGTACGATTTGAGAGCTTTAACATTTCATCTTGTGTACCCTTCTAGACTAGCAATTTCCAACCATCAAACATTTTATAAGGCCCACCTACTATTAATACTCTATTATACACTAGTGCAAAGGATGGATTTGGAGCTTTATCTCTAAATATTAGTTCACAGTGCGTTGCAAAGTACAGTACATTGCAAAGAGACTATAGCCCAGCATAGTGCAGATCCTGCTAAACCAGGTACTGCACTTCAAACAAAACCACCCCCCTAACTAATTCGTGGCTTTCCTTGCCTGTGTAAGTAACCCATTAAAACTGGCATTTGTGAAACGTCCTTAGCACAAAACAGCAGCAAACTCCGCTGGCCTGTTCAGCCGTACTATTCCGCCAGACGAGGAGGTGTTTTGTACAAAGCCAATATTACACGGTGTGTTTCTGAGTACAGTTATCCCTGCTGGGTACCCAGGAACCATGCGTCCCCCTTTCCACTGAATTTGGCAGAGACATTATTGCCATCGCTGTGTGTTTTGGGTGCCTGAGATAGCACCGTTGGAAAAGCCAGTGATTCTGATTACGGCAAAGAATGTTGCTGTGAAAAATACATTGGTGGGGCCTCTGTAACAGGTTGTACAAATGAAAAATAAATCTCATGACAAGCCTGATTTTAGGTCATTGGCCTTCTGGGCCTTATTCTTAGAGATAGCAAGTTCCTGTAACTCCCATAAATACCCTTGACAACAACTACTCCTATCCACAAATCTGTGGAATCCTAAATGCAGAAGTAATACAGATTTTTTACATTTAATAACTTCAAATTAGTCATAACTATGTTACTTGGAATCAACACAAATCCAAAGCAATTATTTAAGGTTGAATATGTGTTCCAGCAATTTAGGGCTGATATTTTAGTTAGAAACCACATTATTCATCATCCACAGAATCTGTGGGCTCTCAAAACCAAAGAACAGGATGCAGAATGCACAATATATTCATATAATTATACTGCTGGTGACTGTAGCCAGAGATTATGCTTCTTACACATTTCTGAATCTTTTCAAGTTGCTACATATACTGTGCAATTATGATAGTTGAAGGGCACTGAGGAAAAAAGTTGTTATAATAATATATCCTCCTTTAGGTCATTTTAATGAGTTTTTCTGCACTTGAACAGTCATCAGCATCCAAGAGCTGTCCTACCTTGTACGTCTGCATTATTAATGCCAGCATCATCCATGGAGCTACCGTTAAAGGTCTGTCATTATTTCCATTATAAACTGATATTTTCAAGGATTTATAACTCAAATGCAGAATAGCCCATCAGTTCGTTTTTGTTGAATTTAAAGGAGCCACTTGGATCAGCAATCTACAAACTCAACCGCTTTCTAATTACATTTTTACACAATAGAGGTTAACAGCTCCGTAACAGCCGTTACCACCTATTGTGTATACAGTCTCCAGTTACCAATACTGCCTACTGCATCATCTATATCTAATTGCAATCAAGCTTCTACTCTAAAGGGTCTATTTCTTTCTAATAGATCAACAGTCTGCATTAAAAAAATCTATCATGAAAACAATAGGGGACCTTTTTATTTTTTAAGTCATAATTCTATTTTAGAGGGTAAAAATACTCAATATGAATTATTGTTAGAAGTGTTTTATAAGGAATACAAGGAATTTAATGTAGGCACATTCTCTTGTGCTAAAGTAATGTTACATAAAGAAACAAAATTCAGCCACAAAATTGCAGATAAATTGCTGATAAGTATCTACCACTGCATGAAAGTGAATAGACGGACAATTAAAATCCTACATCAGCAGAGCAAATTCTACCCTTGGCTGTTCTAAGGAAACACAGCAAACTTTGTTCTGATCTGCGTTTTCCTCTGAGTATAAAGTGCAGCTGACTTTTTTGATGAGTAAAACATTGGATTATCTGTTCAGATTGTCAGTCTTAAATCTGAATAATATTTTTTTATAATATTTGAGATGCTTAATGCTTGTTAGATAGAGGGGACTTTTTGATAAGCTCCATCACCAGGTAACATAAAGCATATTTGACCTTGAAGGTAGTTCGAAGTCTTCAGTTTCATTCCCTTCCTCTGTTTCAGAAAAATCACTTTGGATGGTTGCAGAAGCTGTATCACCAGCCTTTACTGTGTATGCTTTGCACCTCCATCCTCCTATCACGGGTCCTAAACTACAATCCTCTGGTGCCAACAGAAGGATTGCCATCAATTTAGATGGGTTTGGAATTAGGCCCAGAAGAGATAACTATGGGAAACAATAACGGTGTGATTTATTTACACATTTTTGACCTGTTCTCAAAACTCAGAGTAAATCAGGACTGTTGTAGTGCACTTGGAAGAGGAAAAAAAAAAAAGAAAAAAGAGAGTGACCAAAGCAAAAAAGTCAAACAAATAAGCCCCAATTTAACCTCCAATGCTCCTAATTGTTTCATTTAGGATATTCCATCTTGTAGTTGAAAACTCCATTCTTCTCTGGAACATGACTCCTGTTAGTCTACGAGAAAACCCAGTCTTTGTTGTGACTTATTTTGACAGCTTTAATATCATTTTCCACCTGGCATCTGGAAAGTTTTCCATTTTCACTTTCCTCCAATGTCTCACTTTTGTTTCCAAGTATATGTCGTATTCACACTGCACCTGTCACAGTGGGATCTCTGTGCCTTAGCACCGGCCTGAAAACATAGACGCCTTTAGTCTTGCTCTTACCCCAGGGACGACTGGTACCTTCATCACCTGTTTTGCAGTGAGATATTGCCTCTCTCAATAATGACAGCAGTAGATAACCTCCTTCACACCATCACCTGTTTCAGAGAAAGCGAGTAGACTTTTATAATCTAATTCATGTGGCTCCTTTAAATATTGTTCAGTTTATGAAGTTGTAGTTACTAACTGGTTGAAATCTTTTTGCTTTACTTTCTGGTGATGTTGTCAACTTGTTCTTTTAGCATCCCACTTTCACATAGATGAAGCACTTCTTCAGGCACCACCAAAAACCTTAATTAAAAAAAAATGAAAGCATGTCAGCTAATGAGTGAGATTTAAAAAAAAAAAAAAAAAAAGGAGGATTATATTCTTTTGAATGCTGTTCTAAGTGACTGAAAGTTGCAGATTCAGAATTAGCTTAGTGCTTCAGTGCTGGCCTGGAAGATTCTCAGGAGAAATTATATAGTCTGAATTTCAGAAAAGATACTGATCACTTGGAAAAAAGAGCATTATTAAAATATTTTAACTTTTTTTTTTCCTTTTTTGTTTTTCCCCCAGACATCTGGTTCTGAGATGGGAGCTGTAGTTTATTCTAGCAGACATCATTTAGGATTCAGAGCTGACTTGGATTTCTTGTCTACTCAAAAGAACACAATTCTCTGATCCCTGTCTCTACAGTCATATAAAAGCTAGTCAGACCTCAGACCCCGGAACTTCAGAATATACAGTCCTACTTGTTTGCCTACTTATTCCCCAAAGCAAAGGGAAGATGGGAGCACAGCAAAGCAAAGACAGATGGAAGTCATCCTGGGGCGTATTGATTGACTAGTGTCTCGCCCAGCTATAAATTCCCACTTCTCTTTCCCGGTGCAAGGCGGAGGGCGAGGAGAGCTGCCGAGCTCTCGGAGGCATGGGGCTGGCTTGGGCTGTGCCGCTCATGCACAATCAGCTAGATGTGGGCTGTGCCTCAGGCGCGGAGAAAGCCTTGCTTTGCTCTCTCCAGTGCTAATCTTGACTTTGAGAAGACAAATCATCTCTTTAAATATGAGTGGTTCTTCTAGAAGAACCAAAGCAACTTCTATTAAATTAAAGGACTTAATGCTTTTAAGCATTGCCTATGCTTTTAAAATCCTGCTCCATACTGTTAATGATTATAATTATATAGCATGACAAAAAAACCCAAGGCATAATAGCATACAGATGTGGAATATATAAAAGGGGAAGTACTTAACATAAGCTTATTGGAGCTGAAAGTACCAGGGATGATTGATTGCTCAGACACAAGTCAGGGAAGTGGTCTAAAAAAATATTAACCATAATTGCAATTAATCTATTAACCATTTCATCTAACATCACGATATATTTAGAAACAATTCTGCCATCCAGTAATGCTCCGTTTGCTGCTTGTGGCAAACGGCAGATCTGCGTGCCTGGGTCTGTTTGGAAGAAGGGTGTTTACTTGAGAAGCGTATTACTTCTTCCATTTCAAAAGACATTAGCATGGTTATACAGTTAACCACACCTCAGTGACTTCCACTGTTTTTACAGAATACTCTTTAATCCGAGAGATAGCAAAGAAAGTTTTAAAGACAACTCCCCTTAGTTAGTTAGTAAAGGCCCTGTTTGTGCAAGGGTCAAAGAGTTAAAAGATTAAAAGGCAGAAAGTTTTCCTCTTGTTTTGACTAAACTGGAGGAAACATGCTAGAGCTGTGCAGAATTTGATTGCCAAACGCAAAGTGAAGATACAGAGTGAGAAAAGATAGTAAAGGTTTAACCCAACTGATGTAAGAAACAAACTCCAAGGATGCCCATGTTTCCTTGCTTTTATCACATCGTTAATCTTTAATCAGGAAAACAGTTCTGAGAACAGTTCTTTGTGCACAGCTAAACAGGCACCGCTGCAAGTTAATAGAATCGTCAGAGAACAAGACTATTAAATCATTGTCCTAATAAATCAATGAGTGAGATGTACAACCTAAAGGAGTTCAAATTCTGCTTCCACGTGGATATGTAGCAAGTGCACATTAAACCTTGCAAAATCAGCAGTAAGGACTTGGTTGATAGGTTCAGGAGAGCAGTGACTTCCCATGCAATTTTTTTCTCAGCTCCGATCACAAATCGCCATGGGTGCTAAAGTTTCCAAGGACCCCAAATAAAGCTTCTCAATTCAAAAATCCAAAGAAATCTAGAATGGCCTATAACATTTAAGGGCATATTTAAAGACACATATTTTAGTGTGACTTCACTGACAGCAGGTGATGTACTACTTGATATTTATCAGCGGAGATACCTTAAATCTTAGAGTTTTCTTCCCTGCTACAGTGACGAATCATCACCTGAAGACCAAAACCAGATAGCCCCATGCCTCTCCACCAGGAACTGGTAGCAGAAATATGGTATAGCAGGCATAATGGTACATCTTTTATGCTCCTATAAGGATAAACAAAGTCAGCCTTATAGCCCTCCTCTTCGTAATCTTTTTAAACAACAAGATGAGGAAGTGCCTAGAAAGCAAATGAGAAAAGCTAAGTGATTTGTGTTGTGTGAATAATGGTTATTACCTGTTCAGAGCTGCCTCTACAAACTTAGAGTCTCTTGATCTGTCATTCATAATCTTCTTTTGTTCTGTCTTAAACAGTGAGATCTCCTGAGCAGACTGCATTTATGCTTTCCTCCAAAATAACAAGGTACTGCCTTAGTGCTATTGCAACACAAATACCTGAACTATACAAGGTTAACAAGTGGGTTACTTGTTTTACTTTATTTGCAGAATGCGAGTTGGTTGCTATTTATTTGTACATGTTAGTTTAAGCTCATGTATAAGAGGTTTCTCTTTAAGTAAACAGTATTCATATGTGTATGAATCACTCTGAATCAGTAAATTTAGAGACAGGTACAGATGGTCAGTCAACAGAAGCACATACTGCAGAGTCAGAATTCTGTCTTCCTAAAAGCATAAGAAAAAAGTATGATCACCAGGGTCCAGGTGAACCCTTGACCTCTTTACCGCATGTTGTTTGTAGCAATAATCATACTTGTGGCACTTGTCTGGTAGGAGCCATTTACATTAACAAAACAAAAATGCTTTTACATTGAAAAAATCCCACTGTGGTCCACCCGTGTTGCCTTCCTCCTATTAGAAATGTGCTAAGCATAAGTGTACTGTATGTAGAATTTCACCTGGGCTGTTAACACTTGCATCAGGGGTTTCCAGTAAACACAGGATCTATTACAGAAGTAACTGGTTTTTTGTAATGTTGATCTTTCCTGCAGCGGTCAGGTTCAAGAACACAGGCACATTTGCCTTCCGACCTTTAGATGTAGCCTGGCTTTTATTTCTCACAATCAGCTTCTCTATCCTGTTGTTGCTTCCAGCACTACAAAATGCTTGAAATATTCATCAAAGCTATTTTCCTGGGAAAAATACAGAACAAATCTCACTTGCAACAGAAAACACGGTTCAGCCCAAGTTGGTGCTTTTGTGTTGCTATCAAAGGAGAAAACAGGTTATAGTAAATGTTTTTCATTTCAAATAAGAACATACTACTTACATTACAATAATCTAGGGAGGACCCAGTAGGGACTATCTGTGGCACAGCTATAAAGATGAGAAGAGATAATGATCTTGTCTAATTAGGTTTTTTAACTCCTCTGGCCAGGTACTCTCTACCAAACCAGGAAGAATGCACAAGAACAGAGATAATTAGGCACGATCACCTCCCAACCCTCTTCCCAGGGAGAGGATAAAGGCTTGGGGATGTAAAGTTACGTGTCCAAAGTCAAATGGGAAATCCATAGCAGAGGAAGAAACAGAACCTAAACCTTCTGAGTCTGCACTAATACTCACTGGTTAAAGCCATCCTTCTTTAAAGAATTCAGCTCATGAAGGACCTATAGAACTGTGTCCCGTGGGCCAGACTGCATGTAATGATGGATAAAAATGACAAGAGACACAAAAGGTAAATGGAAGTATTTAAATAAATGAAAAAACCAAAACAAAACCAAAACAAAACCACATTGGCAGTCAGGTAAACAGAGCTGTGTAACCCTGAAACGACAACTGACAACAGAGTGCTCCTAGCAAGCGGAGGATCGCAGAGAAATAATGAACAGCATGCAAAAGGAAGGAGCAAGAGGAGACAGGGTTATCTCATCCTAGAAAAAAAATAAACCAGTTTAAATTTTAAAAGGTGCTGCCATGACATTTCTTAAGGCCTGAGGAGGTGAAGCCTCTGTAAAGAGCACAGTTAGCAGGACCCTGGTTATCAGCAGGAAGCCAGAAGGCTGCTCTTGAACAAGCGGTTGAAACATCTCCTGCTGCTTGAACCTGTGTGCGAGGTTTTGTCATTACCCGCTCCGCAGGTAGGAAGCGGGGAGCCCTTGACAGCTGCACACACACCTCTGTGGCAAACAGATTTCGCTCCAGCAAGGGTTACCATTTTTATTTGCAAAGCTGAATCTCGGTGCCATCTGGGCTTTTTATGACTGAGCAGAGCAGATGCTACATAGGTGAAGGGAAATGCACAACCTTATGCTGACTGTTTTCCACTCTGTTTAGTACAGTTTGTCCCCTTCTCTCCTGGCTGTGGTTCTGCTGCTCATCCAGCCAAAAAAAAAAAAAACCCAATAACCATGCAAAAATCATAGTCATGTTCTTATCAACCTTGCACTGGTTAAGGTAAAGTCAAAGTCCGAGTGGGCCCGAACTCTCCATGTGCCTATTCGACCTTCTGCGGTAGATGAGAAGAGCTCCCAAGCTCCCGCTAGATGGGATTACAGATACCCGGCCACTGGTCAGGTACCAGTGCCTACAGAGCCCATTACTCACATGTTCACACTGATCCCTGATAGCAGTTTTACAAAAGAGAGGACAGTGTTCCTTTGGTGAAGAGTCCCCAGATCAGAGTCACAGCTCCAGAAACAGCTCCAATAGTGAAACTACTTATCAATGTTAGGATTAAATGAATCAATCACATCTCCAGAGCTAACGAGCTGGTGCAAGAGAAGGATGAACAGTGAATAACACGCTGCTCAGAGCCACTAACTGAGCAAACACCATCAACAGGGAGCCGCTTGCTGCTCTGCATGTGGGGTGCTGTCTCCCACCTGAGATTCAGGTGTGAACTCAGAGTCCAAACTAAGTGTCTTGTGTTGTTGACAAGGGTCACCAGTGTGGCAGGAGGGAATTAAACCCTCAGTATCCTTCACAGGCAATGTGTGGAGGTGCCAAGGTACCTCCTTAGCCAAGACTCCAGTTTTTATTCCTTACAAGAGAAAATGGAAGAGACACCCTCACCTCCCCTGGTGACTATAACAATGTCTCAGAGACTGTAGTAGTGAACCTACAAATAAAATAATAAGAATAAAAGAATAAATAGTCTCTCTGCCAAAGCAGAAGAATAGCAAGCAAGAGGCCAGTGTGCCCATGGTATAATGTCAGCCTTGGCACTGTGGTACAACCAGGACTTCCCCTAAAATACAGCTCAGGATTGAGCACTTGAGCTGACACTAAACTAAGCATCAGAGGTTGGTGACTTTCTTCAGAGACTATAAACATGCACTAACGCGTGTCCCCATCTGCTGAGATTTACTTCCATTTGATTTGAGAAATTTTAGCATGTTTGCTGTCAAGATGAAAAATCTGGACAGGCTAATGAAAGCGCAGTCTAATCATGATAAATCTGGGTATTTTTTCCTCTTTCTCATTCCTCTGCCATCAGAGCAAGCCATTTAACTTTGAAGACAGGCAAAAAAAACATTACATCACCTTAGTGATCCACAAACATTATATCTTACAATCTGCCCCAGACAAATACTGTGTCATTTTGGGTTGGAAAGCAGGAGGTAAGAAGGAAAGCACTGTGCTCCCTGTTTGGTGCTACCTATTGCACCTGGTCCCAGAGGCTCAGTCTCATGGTTCATGCGGTACATGAGAAGAGGAGTGTGCAGCACGCGTGGCCAGATCCCCAGACCTCCTGCAGCTGGGTCCATGCCGAAGAACTGCCCAGAAGAAAAGGGGCTGCGAGGTGGAAATACCACAAAGGGCTGTGCAGGGTCTGGAACAAACAATTGGCTCAGTCACAGACTCTTTTGCAACTGCAGGAAATTTGCACAGTTCATGTTTTCTTCTAGAAATTGAGGGAGCAGTCCCTGTCCTGGTCTGTGAGCTGTACGCTTGCAAGGGCTGCCCTTGGAGCTGGGCTCATGCAGCATCCAGTCCAGCAGCAGTTGCAGCATGCTCGGTATCAGCTGAGCACAACTTCACAGCAAAAATAACGATCAAGAAACAATGTTCTTCTGTTAGTAGAATAGCTCAGAGAATCTTTTAAAAAAGCTACAATTTTATAACAAAAAACCCAAGTGACAAACTCTTTGGAGTGACAATATGTAGGATAATTAGCAATAAGAGGGGAGTAGAATTTCTGAGTATTATTATATGTCATTAACAACTTTCAGATCTCATTGAGAGTGCTTTGTTGCACCTTGGTTTGTAGCAATGAGTTAAGCTTCCTTATGACACTTTTTCTGAGCATGTAAGAACCTTTACACTTATTGCACTGAGTTCCAGTAAGTCAGTAAAAGTCAAAGTGCTCAAAACCTCTATTTTGAACAGCCTGAGTAGTGTCCATCAAAGCAAACATCCTGAAAACACTCCTTTCAAGGCACTTGTTGAACACTATCATCTCAAAATGTCAGATTTACACTCATTTAAATAATTTGACAGCTTCCAAGAAGACACCTGATGAGCACCACATTCAAGTGTCAAGAAGCACAGAGAAAAAGTGCCAAAAAAAGTTCAATTCGAAGAAATTGTATCAGCTATTAGGTGAGTATTATAATACAGTTACTACTAAAAAAGATTTTTCATTTAAATGGAAAATAAACTTTACATTCAAGACAATTTATCTTTTTTTTTTTTTTTTTAAAAAAAGACTTTACATTGCCCCCACACCACCTCCCATATTTCTCACTAGTGGGATCTCCCAGCTCACTGAATCCAGAAGGCAGATGTGTACACGGCAAACAGCAGTACACACAAAACCACCGTAACTGAGCCATTGGAGGTGCCACTTCTGAGGGGGGGTGTGGGAGCCACTGGGAGTTATGAGAATCCAGTATTTTCAGATAAAACCTTTAATGCCTTCTGTTGGGTATCTAAAAGCTGAATCTCTAAATGAAAAAATTCTTGAAAAAAATCTTGGCCCTGATTTGCATATGCTCCAGTTATCTCATTGCACCAAATACTACGCGTGTGTTATATATGGGCTTGAGGCTTACTGTGTGTTTGTGATATGCTTTGAGATCCTCTGATGGGAGGTGTTACCTAAATACAAGTAATTTGATGCTTAAGTGTCTAGAATTCCCAGTGGACATCTGCACTCAAGCCCTGCTGCCATCACAAATGAAAAACATTTGGAATCCTTAATGTGATTTTTAATGGACATATGTTCATAACACAGTGCCACCAATTTGGCATATTTAGTGTCTTCTCAAGAGAAGCCCACAGTTTGCATAGCAAGATTGTGGGAGGTTAGGATTGCAGTGTGAGAAAATTTGCACAACACCTGCCTGACTATAATTTAATTGGCAGAAGCTAATGCTCCGGGTTTGGGGATTTTTTCCTCCACTCACAACTGAAGAGACACTAGGACTAATCCTGCTGTACTACAATGTTAAGCTTTTACTCCGACTTTACTTGTGCTGAAATATGATCGTTTTCTGGTCCACTCTTTTTTTCTGACAACTGAAGCATCGCTGGTTTACTCTCAGTTGTTATTTCTATGTCTAATGACTTATCTGACCAGCAGGAAGGACTTGGTATTTTTGTACTTCACTGAAAAAGGAGTCTGCTTAGCATTACTGAAGATTTTGCCCCATTTTATTTTTAATGAAGTACTTAATTATATGTTTTAAAAGGAAAACAGTTGGCCAAAATATTTTTGATCAGCTCCATTGTATGTGGACTCCAAAGACAAACACCACCACTGTCATTACCAAATTGTCTTTGATTTTGCCTTTGCTTACGGCAGAGCCCCATCTGGAACAGTCTTTAGCACCTCTTATCCTACCAGATTTTTGTTTTCCTTTTCAGGAATGTTTGGCCTTGCAGCGCATCAAGGACAGCCCTTCTTTCTTCACTATTTTCTCCCCTTTGCGTTCACAAAACATAATAAAAAGCTTTGCAGGAGAGATAGAGGATACAGTCCCAGGGGAAGCGTTCCTGCAGTGTGAAATACAGCTCCATGGTATTTTAGACTTGCAGGGCAGGAAGGCGAGCTGCAATCCTGATCTGTGCTGCCCTGCCAGACCTGGCTGTTCAGGGCTTGCAAACCCCTGCTGGCTGCCTCAGCGAAAGCCTTGCTGGAAACATCTCCTTGACTGCACGAGCCTCAGCGGGTGGCGGGTTATGAACATCCTTCATATAGGATACTCACATCAATTTTGTTGCTTTAAACAACTCCCTGAACTTATCTGGGATTCCATGATTTCCTGTTCTGCAGACTACCATTGGCAATATTTTACGTGCATGGTAGAAGCCCCATCGATATAAAAAGTGACAGGTTGGCATGAAAGCATTGCCTCATCCAGGCCCCAGATGCTTTGCTGGGACTGGGTGTAAGCAGAGTGAGATGAAATGGCAGCAAGGTTATTGCTACAGTTTTATTTGTCTGAAATACTTCAGTTTTCATGCACCCAGACCTGCATGGACAAATGGACGTGAAGATCAGCCTTTCTTTATGGGCATGGAGGTCTAAAATGGAGTAGGGGAAGGTAAAGAGCTGAAAGGTAGGCAGGAAAAGTTAGAGGCAAGACCTCAAAATGCCTGAGATCACACTCTCACCCTCAGAATTATAAGAGTAATAGTAGCTGTTGGTATCATATGCTGCCACAACAGATACAGTTACGTACACCTCCGTACACGTATGTATGCATATGGTGCACTTCACACATAACAAACTGTGCAGCCACATTCCTGGGCAGCTTTGTGCCTTTTGAGGTCTAATTTAAAGATGGGGTAATATTTTATGACCCCCATAGGACTCACAGTAAAATAAAACATAACATTTGAAGGAGGGGGTTAATTACAGAGACAGTTGCTGATCTGCCTCTTCTGAGCTTGTAGGAATAGAAAATAATTGTCCAGTTTGCAAGAGCCTAAAAAGCAACCCATAAGCAAAAACTTTCTCTCCTGCACTGAAGGAAACCCAACATCTAGCTTTACATTGCTTGTTTTTTTCAGAATTGCATGGACAAAAATAAGACCTCCAGGCAGTCATACGTAGTGGTTATTCAGGCCTGTCAGTGCTCACTGTTGAACTTTATCCCCAGATCAGGCAACATTCCCAAGGTGAGTAAACACACCTGGACGAGCCTCCACTTCACAGCCAACTAGCGAGCACCTGCCTACCAAGTGTGCCAACTGCGCTTTGCCTGGACGACCCCCGTGTTCCCGGGTCCAGATACTCTTTGTACTCAACCTTTCCCACACACCGAGAAGTTACAACGCTTTTGGTTTCAAAGCCAAATGGGATCAAAGTTTGGTTAAAGTGCTAAATTTTGTAACTGCTTCAAAACAGCAAACCCAGAGGCTAAGAATCACCAATTCCAGCATTCATTAATCAAACCTGTTCAATGATTACCTTGTCAGGACTGCTTTGTTGACAACTCTGTATGATGTCAACGTCAGTGGCACCGTCTCAAGACACATCCAGTGGTGACGTAAAGGACAAGCCTCCCTCACCTCACCAAGTGGGATGGACACTGCCACGAAGAATATTTAAAGAAGGAGGATACTTCCTTGGAAAGCAGTGATCACAAGAGTACGCCAAAGCAAGTGAAACAGGACCGCCTGAAAGGGACAGCAGAATCCTCTCTGACATCCAACTCAATCTCATAAAGACAGTAAGTAGAATGGCCTCTATTTTTTCCATCTTGAAATTACCAATGACCCAAGTTCTCTATATTGATTTTAAAGCAGAAGTACATGATAAAATCAATTACAAATTCTACCTTTGCATTATGTGTTGTTAGGAAGGCTTATTGACACTGCTTAGAACATGATAGTATGCTAACACACCTGATATATTTGATTTTAGATTGTGATCAGTATTTCAAAGCCATCAACAAGATCTGCTACAGGTTCAATAATGCCCCCACAGTTGAAAGATGAGGTAAACGTCATGCCCAAGGTTGTCCAGGGGGATTTGCAGAGCCTGCCTCCAGAAGTGAGGGATTTCATTGAAAGTAATGCCAAGCTGTGCCAGCCTGAGAGCATTCATATCTGTGATGGCTCGGAAGAAGAAAACAAAAAAGTTCTGGACATCATGATAGAAGAAGGCATGATCAAGAAGCTGAGCAAGTATGAGAACTGGTGAGTAGCCTGCAGGAAGCCCAGTATCAACTCAGAATTGCAATATGCATTTTCTATCCTGTTTACTTTTAAAACTGCTTATAATATTTGCTTTCCATGAATGTTTTGGTACTGTAGCTTACATAGGTGAAATACTCAGGAAAAGCAAACTTTTTCCTCTAAATATTAACATAAAGCATATTATTCAATTGGACTATCAACTGTACATTGTCTCTATTGATTAGTTGCATCAGGGAACTGAAATAATGTCATGAGACTTATGTAACTAATCATTAGCAATGGCTGAATATTATTTAGCAAATACATCTTTTGAAGAATTCTACTATTTTAGTCAATTAGTTTATTCATCAAATACTTTTTTTGTGGCATTCAAATAGCTCTGTGGGTGTTCAAATATTATTCAGTACAGGCATTATTCATATCGTGCCGATGAGCTTTGACTGTAATGTATTCAGCAAATACTTTTTTCAAATATTTCATCATCTCTCCCAACTAACCCGACATGAAAGGAGAATATTAACGACAAGTACATACTCGGGAATTACGTGCCGACCAAGAGATCTTCATGGAAGAAATCTGCAAAGACTTTTGAATAACTAAGTACAGGAATTTGGCAATCTGTTTGCAGACTATTTGGGAGAGAAAAGGGCAAGATTCACCAGATAAATTATTCATTGTTAATTATATGCTTAGCTCTAGCGATGATGGTTATGACAGCCCAACTAGAACATTTTTATACTCGTGGAAAATTTCTATGCACAGAGGTGAAAATGCAAAACAATCCTCTCTATTGTAAATAGATGGCAAAAATTCTTCAGAGGGGAAAAAGAATCCCCTTTAATAAACTCCTTCACTTTTCATGATCATGCTTATACTCAGTATTTCTTTTGTGATGCCTCTAACTTAAAGGACCATGCCAATCCACTAAGCTAGATTATGATCACACAGGCACTTATACCAACACTTAAAGTGCTTGCCTGGCATCCACTTTGCTTGAGGCATCATTTTGCGGTCCCCATGCAAAACAACTTCACACTGATGAGAATGAGAATTAAATGAGATTAGCTTTTCCCTGAAAGTTAGCAACAGAGAACAAGACTGAGAAAAGAGGCAAAGGAGTATTAACATGTAACCAGAATTTCCTAGGCCATATAATTTGTTATTTGTACTGGAAAGTCTTGAAACAATTTGTATGAGAAAATGTGTCTGACTGATCTTTGAGATTGGCTGTCACTGCAGTTTTGGCCTTACAAAGCATTGTACCCTTTTGTGCTATACCAGTCCCACAGAAGGATTAGGAAGTGCTGTATTGATAATTAAAGTCTAATTTCCTGATTTTTGGTGAAATGCAGCTGGTTGGCTCTCACTGATCCAAGAGATGTGGCAAGAATTGAGAGCAAAACAGTCATCATCACTCAAGAGCAGAGAGATACCACTCCTATCCCTAAAACTGGAACTAGCCAGCTGGGTCGCTGGATGTCTGAAGAAGATTTTGAGAAAGCCTTCAACACCAGGTTCCCAGGCTGCATGCAAGGTAGGCAAGGAAAGGATGGTTGACATTGAACTTCTAGGATTACAGACACTACTAATTACTGTAATCTTTAAAGAAAGATTTTAGCTGAAGGATTAAGGTTCTAGCCCTGATATTAGTCACTTTTTTGGTTTCAACTGGATCTTTACCATAGATCCAAATACCTGTGCAAGGATTCTTCTTTTCATCTTCATAAATAGGGACAAAGTAGGGTACAAGAATTTGGGTGATTTTTTTCAGGAACAGCAACTAAGCAGCAGATAGGAAGTGAGGTGAGAAGGGAGGACCACCATCCCAGCAGTAATTTCAGGTTCATCAACTTACACCAACAGAGAACTTGTCCTCCACCCACCTTTACTACTGGCTAGACAATTTGTCTGAACAGCTGCTTTCAGCATTTAAGATAAAACTTCTTGCCACACAATTAGACAAACAGAAAACTACAGATCTTTAAACATCATCAAAAACACCCACAAGACAAACAGCTTTTAAAGGAGTGAGAAACAACCTCCATGTTAATAAAGGTTATTTCAAAAGTTCCTTGTTTGCTACTCCCTGTTTTACAGGACGTACAATGTATGTCATCCCCTTCAGCATGGGCCCTATTGGGTCTCCGTTGTCCAAGATTGGCATTGAGCTGACAGATTCACCATATGTAGTGGCCAGCATGAGGATCATGACACGGATGGGAACAGCTGCTTTGAAAGCCCTGAGCAATGGGGAGTTTGTAAAATGCCTTCACTCGGTTGGATGTCCCCTACCGCTGAAAGGTAAGAGGCATTAAAAACTGGCACCCCTGGAAATTCCCAGGAGCATGTTTTAGAGCAGACTGCGTGTTCTCAGCAGATGGGAGACACTCACCATAGGAGACTAGGGTGGTTTGTGTAGCAGCACTAGCTTCAGAACTCAGTTAAAGGAATCAACGCTCAATGAGAGTTTCATGGAAAGGAGATTATTATCCCAAGTACTTACCAGGGGGTTTCCTTTGAGGCATCTGGTATGGGTTGCTGTCAGAGACTCGATGCTGATGAAGCAACAGTGTGATCCAGCATGGAAATTGCTGCATTCATGAGTACAACATTCTGTTCTGCAGAACCATTAATCAACAACTGGCCGTGCAACCCAGAGTTAACGCTGATTGCCCATCTCCCGGATCGCAGAGAGATCATTTCATTTGGCAGCGGTTATGGAGGAAACTCCTTACTGGGGAAAAAATGCTTTGCTCTCAGAATTGCCAGCAGAATCGCCAAAGAGGAGGGCTGGCTAGCTGAGCACATGCTGGTAAGAGCTATTAAATCATGTGTGTTTGAACAGCCATTAAACCCTAAATTAGCTCAACATAAATACATCACATCTTGCTATCAATGAAATTAGTCTCATATGGATAGTCCTGTAACATTAGATATGAATTTATCACATGGCAGGCTTATGAGAAATAGGAAACTGCTTGCAAGGTTAAGTACCAAACATTTTAAAATAGTACATGTAAAATCAGAAACCAAGAAAGATTTGGAACTTCTGACAAGTGGCTGCTTGTAGGCAGACCCATGTACTTGAGCAGAGCCTAAACATCAAAACTGGGCAACCACATTGCCCCTACAAGTTTAATAGCAAAATATTAATGCAAATTTTGAAAATTGTCTTTCCTATTACAAAGAAGTCTATGCACTCAAAAAATCTGCAAATATTGGATTTTCTAAATGAGTTCTGCATTTTACACTTCCTGTGCCTTTACTTTCTGCTGTCATTTAAGCATTCTACTGCCATAAAATACCAAGGAAAAAAAAGAATTTCAAAGTGCATAAGAGAACAGTCTCAGAAAAAATGTCTATGGACTCTGAGAAGTCCAGAAGTATCCATATATGAAGTGCTTTCATTTCACTCCAGTCAAAAAAAGCCAAAAGAATATTGCCTGGTTTTATTCTGTCTCAACTGAGAAACACAGCTGTATACAGTCTGTGTTTCTTTAATCAGCAAAATAAAAAATGTTTGATTTATATACATATCTGACATTTTTAAAAAATATAGGAACGGATATTCTAAGGGCAAGAAGAGTAGACTTTTTGATTAATAAAGTACAGTTTGAGTTACTTGTCAACCATATTATGTGGTGCTGCTTCTGTAGGAACACGTTTGCATAATTAAATATTTTATCATTACCACTTGCTGGGAGACAATCTTCAAAATGAAAAGTGCAAGAAAAAAATATCATGTTTAACAGTTGCATTAATTTTTCAATAGATCCTGGGCATTACCAATCCAGAAGGTGAAAAGAAGTATTTTGCTGCAGCATTCCCTAGTGCATGTGGAAAAACTAACTTGGCCATGATGAACCCAAGCCTGCCAGGATGGAAAATTGAGTGCGTGGGCGATGATATTGCCTGGATGAAGTTTGATGAAGAAGGTATGGAACTGAAATTGGATTGTTTTACAGTCCAGTATGCATTGCTTTTAGGTGCGGCAAGACATGCTACAAAATTCCAGGTAGAAGTAAACCAGTTTGATTTACTTGTATTTTGTCATTTAACTTCCAGGCAACTTAAGGGCAATCAATCCAGAAAATGGCTTTTTTGGTGTCGCCCCTGGAACCTCAGTCAAAACAAACCCCAATGCTATTAAAACCATATTCAAGAACACCATCTTTACCAACGTAGCAGAAACCAGTGATGGAGGTGTCTATTGGGAAGGCATTGATGAGCCATTACCACCAGGAGTAACACTGACCTCATGGAAGACCAAGGACTGGACACCAGATAACGGTACCCTGACCCACTCCACAGTCTCTCTTGGCTTTCTCTGCTGAATTCAAATTAATTCTGCTGTTATGACTTTTTCGTTGTATTCTGTACAGGGGAACCTTGTGCTCATCCCAACTCACGATTCTGCACTCCAGCCAGCCAGTGCCCCATCATGGACCCTGCATGGGAATCACCTGAAGGCGTGCCTATTGAGGGGATAATATTTGGAGGCCGCAGACCTGCTGGTAAGAGATGCAGCAGCTGAAGTGCCGACCACAGGAGGGTTGAAACACAACTGGGCATAGACACAGGTTTTGCTTTCACAGCTGCAAAAGCAAGGAAAGAACTATATTATTCCAACTTCTCTGCGTTAGCCTTTGACACACACACTTACAGCCACTAATATTTCAATGTCTGAATTGTTAGATGTCAACACAAAGGAGGTAATAATAAGAAAGGGCTGGAGACCCATCAGGACCCACTAACCTGGGTAACATAGACACACAGCAAATTGCTGTACTTGACTCGATTTGCTCGCAGCTTAACTAGTTCAGATAGGAACTGGTTAGAGAAATGAACCCGTTGTAGACAGTTTACAGGAAAGGAAGTAAAATAAATTGATCTGTTAAAGGTCACTGAAAGTTGGGAAAGAAGTAGAAGTAATGCTAGGTCTGAGTCTAATATCATGACCACAGAATCAGATTCTATTTCCAGTAAAATCTGCTGGGGATTCTGAGGTTCCAGATATCTCCCACTGAGTAACGAAACATAGATGTGTTTGGTAATCGGTAGCCGGTTTTGAAAACATTCATATAAATTTCTTTGCTGTATGAGGGCAGGAAATGAACGGATTAAAAAAATCAGGAAAAATTAAAATACATTATATGGTAGTATCTCAGGTAGCAAAACCCGTTATAAAAACATTTCTGGACCACTCATTACTGAAGTTATTTTGTTCTTTACAGGTGTGCCTCTAGTATATGAGGCCTTTAACTGGCAGCATGGAGTATTTATAGGAGCAGCTATGAGATCTGAAGCAACAGCAGCTGCTGAGCACAAAGGTAAATCAAAATTTAATCTGCCTACCTGTATTAAAAGCAATCCTCTCTGGACTGCCTGCTCTGTCCTTCCCCCCTGCTCTTTCACATTTCAGTCTTGGCAGCTAATTTTGCAACCTGTGCATTTTCACAATAGAAAATATTTGTACTGGAATTAAAAGCCAAATTCTCTGTAAAAGTCAAATTAAGCAAAATAATCCCCTAGGTGGCAAGCATACAGAACAGGGCACAGGCATGGGGTTGCCAGAAGCCTTGATATGGAGTTCTTGTTATAGTCTGGGATAAATAAACTTAAATTTTCTCTTCTGCTAGAGCTTAACATAAATACATGAACAATGAAAGCCAGCTCTTAATGATCTTCATTTAGGTTGCTTGACCTGAGATTTAAGAAGTTTAATTTCCACTGATTACAAAAATTAATTTGTACTTTTTTTGTACCTCAGGCAATGCTTGTATTGTTTCTTAAAGCTCTTCGGTTCAGATGCAGAAGGGTGATTAAGGGACCACGGGTATTAAATCCTGAGAGGATCTGAATGCTTTAGCGTAAACGTGCTATTTATTACCTTAAATTCTCCATTTGTGTTTTGAACAGGCAAAATCATTATGCATGATCCATTTGCCATGAGACCTTTCTTTGGCTACAACTTTGGCAAATACTTGGCCCACTGGCTTAGCATGGCACATCGTCCAGCTGCAAAACTACCAAAGATCTTTCACGTTAACTGGTTCCGGAAAGACAGCCAAGGGAAATTCCTGTGGCCTGGCTATGGAGAGAATTCCCGTGTGCTGGAGTGGATGTTCAACAGAATTGAAGGGAAAGCCTCTGCCAAGCCAACTGCCATAGGTTACATCCCTGCTGATGCTGCTTTGAACCTGAAGGGTTTAGAAGATGTCAGCTTGACCGAACTGTTTGATATCTCCAAAGAGTTCTGGGAAAAGGAGGTAGAAGAAATCAAACAATACTTTGAAGTGCAAGTTAATGCTGACCTTCCCTATGAAATAGAAAGGGAAATGCTTGCCTTAGAGATGAGGATAAAACAGTTGTAGCTGATCAAAACCACCATTATTTATCAATCCACACATACCAAGACAAGACAAACACATTTTACCAAATCAGCACTGGAAGCATAACAGCACACTGATGAGCAGGGAGTTATAATGAAAAGTAGGTCTTAGTTTAGTTAGAATGTAGGTAGGGGCATTCTAGAAGTAACTCCAGACCTAATGATTTGTAACTACATCAGTTGTTGTGAATAGGTAAGCAGCTGTAGGAACACATGTGTACATTGCCTTCAAAACCCTGATCTCCACTTACACACACATATAGCCATGATGTGTGTAAGTTACTTGCCTAGTTCTGCATATACAATCCAAACCAATCAAGCCTTCAAGGTGTAGCGCCTTGTTTCTACCACACAAACTGCTTAGAGTCTCAGACTCTACAGGAAAGAAGGAGAAAAAAAAAAACAGATGCTGTATATATGTATTACCTAAACATATTTCATGGCTTAAATATTTTTTAGAAAAATGAATTTGTAACTTTTATCAGAGTGAAAGATGACTTTGTATTACTAATGCATATTTAAGATATTGCTATTATATATGCCTCGTGTTCCTGAGATTTCCAGATGTTTTGAATGGCTTGTTCTTTAAACTATTGAAATAAATGTTTATACAAAAATATGACGTCATTTCCAGTATTCTCACTGTTTATAAGCTACATGCATATAAATTGGGCCTCCTGTCAATACCATAGCACAGAGAAACTCACACATGGAAGTTAGATGTTGACTAGCATTGATCTGCTACTCTAGTTTAAGCCACATACTGTCTTTGCAACTTTTATTCAAGCCAAAGGAATGATCCAGAAGTTATGATACCAGCTGCGAGCAGTCATCCAGCTAGTGACGTGCTCTCCATAACTGGGCATTGTTAGTTACTTCAGGCATTTATAAACTAAACTACCCTCTAGGAAAGCTCCATATTAGGACCTTGTTCATTTGCTAAAGTCATAGGATTTGTCTCTGTTCCACAGTACCTTGCTTTTGCAGGAATAAATAGTGGAGCTGTTGAAGTAAAGATAGTTCAGGACGAGTTTTCCGGATTTATTGAGATGCCCAAAGCCTTAGAGCTCAATGATAATAGGGATAGGAGCTTGTGTTGGCTTGCTTGTAGGTCCAAGATACTAAAACCATCCCACGTTCTCCCAATTAAGGTGTCCTTCACATGCTTCCCATGTCCTTGGCAGGTATCCTGCTTTTTCACTTTGAATGCTTGATCTCCCAAAATATATTGCAAATATTTGCTTAGCAAAAAGAAAATCACTTACATTGTGTAATAAGCCTTTTTACAGACCCCGCTTCCTTGCAAAACAAACAGTACCAGGGCTGGTCAACAGATGCCCTTCAAAGTTTGCTAGGAGAGGTCACATAGCCTCTACCTACCTCCTGACTCCATGCTTAGGACTTAACACAAGTGTTATCAATTCTGAAGCAAATAATACAGCATAAGTCAATAGACAGATCACACATAAAACAGGCAATAGAAAGCTGTGACAAAAGCAAGGAGAGCGGTGCAGCCTCTGTAGAGATGATCAGTGGTTGACCAGCTTGCTGGTCAAAAGCCACATCTGCATGGATGCAGGTCTCCTGTAGGGTCAGCTTTAGCCTGTGTACTCAGGTGGGCTCCAAATTAAAAGAAAAATCAAGGTGGAAGACAGTAAATAAGCCAGAGGAAGTGAGCCAAGAGAGACTAGTATATGCACTCAGATTCAAGGACTACTATCACACACATAAAATAAAGTTGTTTATAATGTAATTCTATAAATAGTTGATGAAAGGCTTGGGCCATTCCCAAACTGATATGACAGTATTGGATCTGGTATTTGGAGAAGTTTAAAGAAGAACAAAGAGATCTAAGAAAATCTGTCATGCTAGTGTCGGAGAGTTATGACTGCTTACAGTCTCAGAGTTTCTTATGGGCCTCATGAGAGGATCCCAATCCTGAGCAGGGCAAACACGTTCCAAGCACATTTTGAAATGCTGCCCAGGAGATGTACAGAAGCTCGGGGCTTCCCAGAGCGCTCTGAGCAGCTCCAGTGTGCTGTTCTGCCTTCTCAAACACAACTAGGCTTGATATTCTGAATATACCAAAAGAAAGGACTCGTACTTCATGCCAGAGGAATCTGTGCCAAAGGCCCAAGCCCAGCAGGCATATGGACGTGGGAGAAACGAGTGACACTCGTCCCATACAATACTGCTCGATGAGGAGATCGGTAACATCACCGTGGGCCAACTGTGATCTTACAGCACACACCCAGCTAGCAGGATTGGCGTTATAAGGTGCTAACTGCCTTGAGAACATTGTACCCCAGCCCAAAACACTGGATTTCATATTCTGACCAAACCCTCGCTTTCTCCTCCTCACCCCAAGAGGTTGGCAGACTTTCCATCCCTTGACCGCCGCTGCCCTCGGGGTTCTCTGCTGCGTAATCTTTCCATGCAACATCACGCAACTCATGGAAAGCGGCTATCACGAGCACTTCTGGCAAAAAAATATTTAAACCATTTGCGGTTCTCCCACTCCACACATTTTAACCACGTGCACCTTTTCAAACACTGCTCAGAGACTGACGGGCACACAAATCATTCCGGAAACTACAGAAGATGGGGGGAAAAATGCTGTACTCTTAAGGCTGAGAACAAGAAAATAACTTTTTGAGTGAGTCATTCAACAGCTCCTTTGTATGTAAATATATCCACAACCCATCAGCATCTATGGGGAGTACAATTTACATTTTGAATGATCAAAATGTTTAGTATTGGCAGAGAAAATGTTTAAAAAGAGCGAAGGCGGCGGTTTAAAATTTAGAAACTTAGTCAACCGTGCCAGATTATGATCTCAACTTCTCTCCCTCCAACAAATACTATGCTCCATAAAAACAAAACGAATTAGAACAAAACGCTTTTAAATTGAAATTTGGAAGTTCCCCTGATTTTCAAAAGAAAGAGGGGAAGGCAACAAATGCAATAAATTTCAACAAATTAGTAGAGAAATATAAAACTTGGCCTATTAAATGTGATTCAGAGAAGGGAAGCGCAGGAAAGACTAACACATGAAGTGTACGGAGCCATAACATTTACAACAGCTGTGTTATGAAATGCACTTGGTATTCTGGGAAGCAAGAAACAAAATACTTTGTTAAAACACTTGTGGATGTAGCAGCGGCTGAAAAGAAGAGAGAAAAAAACAAAATCACAGTTTAACTGTTAATGCTCTCGAGGATTTGGTCTCTGGTACCTTGTTTATGCCACGATTCACCGAACAAGACAACACAGTGACGGATGCACGACGTCCAGGGGAGGCTGTGCTCGACCCCCTCAACCTTGGTGCAGTCCCTCTAAACAATCTTTATCTACTCAGGCAAAGAGTCTGGCTTGCGTGCCAAGTACTCCTGTTAGCACAGATAAATCCACAGAACTCAGACCCAGACCTTGGTGCAATCTTTGCAGGGATTGAGAAGTCTCCAAGCCTGATGCCATGTTTTGGACTCATTTCTAATGTTTCAAGGTCAAGTTTTGACTGTGTTTTGTCTTGTTCCTTCAAATCCCTCTCTCAGATGTCAGTCTCAGTAGTAATTAGCTTGAGTATATAAGATATCCATACACCTGGATTCTGTCAACATGATGAAGGTTAAACCAAGTAAATACTGAAAAGCAGCACCCAGCTTGCTGCAGAACTTATTGGAAAAAAAGTGAGCCCCAATTTCAAATCTCTCACAATTCTGTGATGATGGGGCTATTTTCAGGGGAAGAGGTAAAATTCAGAGAACTGGCATTTGTGCTCTGGGAAATACTGTTTTCCAAAAACCTTGGCTACCATAGTAACATGATTTATTCCATACTTGCTGCAGTATAGTCAATTAGCTCCCTAACTGAAAGACAATTATCGTAACTAGAGATGTACCTGGCTGGAAGACTACTGAAACGCTGCTTATGAATGGCAAAGCAGAGAGCTCTAAATTCCAAATTAGTAATCATTACTGTTGATCATGGAGGACAGTTCTGGCAGTGGTTTAACCTCAGCAATACAAAAGGGCACATTTGTTAAATGGGTGCTGGCAAGCCCCCGTCACTGAGATTCCAGAACACATCCTGCCACATCTGTGAATCTGTATGCAAACCAGCTAGGTAAGGGCGGAAAAAAAAAAAAAAAAGAAAGAAAAAACCCAAATTGCTGTTGCATGCCTTTACTGAATTCTGCAGCCACCACGGATATAACTTCTGGCTGCAAAATTTTAAGAGAGAAGGATTTTGTGAACAAATTGTGGAAATCCACATACATTAACATGCAAAATTCAGGCTGCATCTGATCCTTGCAAACACAAACATTGTTATGGTGCCTTTGTTACAAGAGACCATGCAGAAGACCTCCGAGCTGTCCCTACCCTGCATGAAGGGCTTTGTGCTGCCTTCATTGCCATCAGTGACCCTGGTCACCTCTGAATTCATTTTGCCGCTCCTTACGCTGGCACCATTGGACTTTCCATGGCTTTTCTCCAGCGTAAGTGTGACCAGATGTACGTTCTGAGATTGTCTGACTTCGGCTTTCGTTCAAGCCGAAAAACTGCTAGCAGAACTTTTTATAACACACATCCCAGAAATGTTCTTTGTATCTTCTTTGGAAATGTCAGATACTGGCCATTGGAAAAGAGAAAACATCTGTTTTAACCCTCCCAAAGGAACATATCAAAGTTTTTGTGCTGTTTTTATGCAGCCTCAAGGCCTTTTATTCAGTTAAAAAAAATCCCTTTGTAAAACTACTTTGTTGTTGTTGGTTTTTTTTTTTTTTTTAAAACCAAGCTACTAGTTTTTGTTCTTTTTCTTGTAAAGAATCACAACACCATTTCCCAGGCTGAGATGGCCACAGAACAGTCCTTCCCATAAACTTGCTCCTGACAAACGACTGTTCTCCAGAACAGACTAAACATCCTCCATGGAAAACAGCTTCTAGGCTCACAGTTAATAGATCTTACCCCTGCTTTGTATAGTTTTGGGGGCTTTAAACTAATAGCCTGAACTCTTCCCTCTCCCCATCTTGTCAGTGTAATCCCAAGAAGGCCCGGTCACCGTGGTGGAGGCTGGCACAGCAACAGCATGTGCACACGAATACCATCTCAGCTATGAATGCGAAGAGCACAACAAAACCTCATTTTACCCACCGGAAACCATCACTATATTTATCCTGAACAGATGAGAAACTTCCCATGGTGTTCTGGAGCTCCAGATCCTGAGAGCAGCTATGAATAGCAGCTTTAAATTTAACCAAGATTGGAAAGAGAGTGAAACCTAAATGCTACAGGATGATGCTGGTTCAGCTGGCTCAGAAGCCAGCAGAGCCTTGCTTGCAAGTGGCATGGAGATAAATTCCAGCCCACAGGGCAAACAACATCGCCGTTGGTATCCAGTAACACTGCAAAAGTGGTGTGACTTCGCATGACTTGCGCGCTGCAAAGTCTAGAGCGGTACAACTCTCCCAGGAGTTATTCCCGCTGGCAGAAGCCAGAAGGGAGGTGAGACCCAACTGCACCTTCTGGAGGTGACCCTCATGGAGCAATTTGACCCCTCTGTTCCTGTTCCCACAGCTCGCTCAAGTATGAGCAGGCTAATGTAAGTGTGCCTGAACTTTTGTTCCACCTCAGCCACTGGATTGCCTTAACGCTAAATAGCAAGTTCACGAAGAGCCGCATGGCAGCAACAGTGGAGCTGGACGGCAGAGCTCCTGCTGGCTTCGGCAGCGGCGAGAAGAATCTGTGGGTTCTTTGCTGAGGTTTGTTTTTGTACATTTGGTCTGGTTTTGCATTTCAGTTTGGGATATTACCAGCAGTTACTTGAAGCTCCAGAGGTGGCCAGCAGGGAAAAAAAAAAAGCTATAAATTTAACTGGGACAGCAGTTGGAGAAGGCGAGGGAGGCTGTTTGAGAGCTGTGGGTTGACTGGTGGTCTTAAAGTATAAAAAACAATATCCTTCTGACACTCGTAAGTAGAAGCAGGCCTCGGATTTTGTGGAGTTTCCTTGGTCTTTACTCTATAAAGACAGAAATCTGGCTCTATTTCATCATCGTTATCTACACTCAGGCACCCCTCCACCCCTGAAGGAGATTAGTAGTGATAATGCATCTGGTACCTGCCCCAGCAATAACAGATCTATGTGGAAAAGATTACAAGAAATTGTTTGGACTTCTGCCCAGTCCTAGAAGTCCCACCAACCATTTCCAAAAGTCCCATCAGTTTTTATGGCTTGTCTCTCAAGAAGGCTGCTGAAACCTACATGAAGGAGAGACTTTAAAAAGATTTTTGCAGACATTTATTTCTGGCCAAATTATGATTGCTTGGAGGAAAAAGAAGCCACCATACAAATCTTGTTAGAGACTTCAGCAGGAACTCACAAACCCATGCAGAACTGAGATAAGCTAAAAAAAGCAGTAGCATCCAGGAAGGAAAGACAGACCAGCCAGCCAAATGCAACTCTAATTCCAACCCGTGACAGACCCCTGGGGCAGCTCCAAAGCCACTTAGCACAAGCGTGGAGCTGGGCCAGGAGGAGACGCTGGCACCAGAAGAACAGCTCTAGCAAGTCCAGACTGCAATTCAGTGATTTGCTGAGGGGGGACAGACTCGGCCGGGCTTGTCACCCCCAGGATCGCAAACACGCAGCTCCTCACCTCCGAAACCCTCCAAGCCAGACGTCCAGGGACACCGTGATCCCTGAGCTCCCTGTGCAGCAGAGCATGTGCCGTGCTTGTGCATAGGAGAGCAGCGTAACGGCACATCTGTTAATGACACAAAAACACGCTGGCAATGCTCGGTGCGGCTTGGCAGGGGAACCTATATCAACTGTCTGCAGTCCAAGGTCTAAAGGGCAATCTGCCTTCAGAGACGCCTGTAACTTCAAGGAACTGTGTCCTGGAGTGAAATCGGTGCCTCTGCAGCGCACAGCCTGCACCAGGCCCCCGACGTGTGCCAAGCGAGCACTCTGCCCGCTTCGTGCCACACAGGAGGTGAATTTCCCAGGGGAAAAAAAGCACACGGAGCATCTCGAGAGGCTAAAGGCTAGCCCCTGTGCCTCTCGGATCCCTCCAGACTTCACCAGAGGGACTGCTCTGCCAGTGCAGGCGGAGTACGTGGGACACCAGCACAGGAGGACCGGGTGCTGGGAATATTTACAACAGTAGGGACTGAAAAAAATGCCCCCCCCCTTTTTTTTTTTTGCAGGCACACAGTGCACAGAGCTGCCAGGAAGGCGACTGTACTGATTAGTGGAGTGCAGGATGGTGGGACTGCTGACAGCTCTCTGGCCTGGGGGTCCCAGGCAGCACTCACTGTTCAGCGCTGCAGGAGGAAGGTGAAAAGGGGACCAGACACTTGGGGACCGGACAGTTTCTAGCAACGACAGCTAGAAAACTCCCTGCAGGCTGTGTCACACTGCTGTGGTATCTCCAAACAAGCAGCTCTCTCCCATACAGCTATACCTTTAGAAAGCAGAAGCTGGAAGCTTCTTCTGTTCCAGTTGCTGGAGAGAAGCTCCAAACCTCCTGGTCCAGGTGAACGTGTTTGCTGGATGCTGTCCCTGCTGCAGACACAGCGGGAAGGCCAGGGAGGGCATCTGTTCCCAAGACATTTATGATGGTGCCGGGTTTTTTTGAACCATGAATTTGAACAGAAACCATCTTGCACCTTAAATGTCACTGCTAGGCAGAAGGAAAGTCATGAATCTTTAGCAATCTTCCCAACATCATGATTTTCAAGCAGAAAATGAATATACATTGGAAGAAACACTACAGCTGTGACTGCCTCAGTGAAGCCATTAACAAATGCAGTGTAACACGTCCAACTGCAGTCAGCCCTGTCTGGGGGCTGCTGGGTCTTTCTCCCATCCTTCTTCCCTCCCTGTCGCTCTGCTTATTGTTTGCTTCATCGTTAATCCCACCTAATTTAAAAATAGGAAATTGATTTCTTATGTATCCATTACAAACCAAATCATTTCTTTATTACAGCAAGGATCATATTTCATAAGCAAGTCATGGAAAATTAAAACCATGCCTGTTGCTTTGATGAAATAATGGAGAGGAACGCTGGAGGGGAAGGCACAGACAGCTGGGGGCTGTCATGCAACCAGTGGTGCAAGTTAACTCTTTGCAGGCACCCAAGGCTCCCGCAGCTGCCAGCTTTCCTCCCCAAAACTTCTGGTTATAGTGTGAAGTACTCCCTTATCGCTAAACCTCAAAAGCGTTTAAGGGAAGGAATGCAACCCCTCTGAACAAACCAGGTGGATGATTTTGGTGGCTGGAGGTTGCATTGTTAACAAAAGGTTTGCAGCCTGCCTGTGCGCAGAACCGGATTCCTCTCGATATTAATACTGCTGAAATTAGGTGCCTGATGGTTGCTGTTGCACAGCGTACACAACACAGGAACCCACAATACCAGCCACACGTTAGCCCAGAAGTCCTTGTAGTGTAAATATTTCCAGGCCTTGGGCATGTGAGACTGTTGTGCTTTGCTATGAGGTAGGGAAATATAGACTGAAGGGGAACCATGTGTGTCTGCAGAGATATTCAGTATACGTTGCATACAGGTTACGTCAGTACAGCAGGATCGACAGCTAGTTAGCAGTGTACTGTGACTCAGGGCAGATTATAAATTAAAACAAAATCCATTGTGTGCATTACCAAGGATTTATGGACTGCTCTATGAACCTCCCTGCAGAGCAGATAGGACATGGGTCCTCTGAAAAGTAATCCAGATAAGTACTACAGCTCACAGGACATTGCAACATCCAACCCAAAGTTCATCCACTACTTCATTAACATGCTGAACTCTAGGAATTACAGCCAAACAAAACCTCTTCAATTTCCATGTGTGAAGCAAAAAGATCAGCTAGTTATCACTGTGCAGAATGCTTTTTATAATGTATATCTATAGATGGATCCATACAAAAATACCATGTCTGAGGACAAAGAATAAGCAAAGCTATCACAACAGACCACAAGCAGACAGACTCCATGAGAGTGAAGGATAGCAGAAGAGATTGCTTCAGAGCAGTAATTCATGTCTAGTCTGTTCGTCTATCGAAGTACACCCTTCTGAGCAAGAAACTATTTGCCTTCGCTTCTTCGGGCTAAGAGTCTCCCATTTTGAACAAAGAGTCCATGCTACAGTATCTTGCAAGTCTGCGTTACTCTTGAAGTCTACCATGGCTCAGGAACTGGCTGGTCTTCTTTCTGGAAGTTAGGGCCAGAGAGATTGTCATACTAAAGTAATTCTTACACCAGCTAGGAGGACTGCAAACACAGCCACCTTACCTAATCCTTCCCTGCTTGGGGAGGAGGCCAGCCAGCAAGCAGCAAGCATTTGCCAGTTCGCTGCAAAGAGCTTCCTAACAAGCGAGCCAAAGAAAGTCCTCTTAAAACTCTTTATGGTCCTTCTGCACTGATGATCCTCAGAATGTGAAAACAAGTTTTGTAACTCAGTGGGAGCGAAGGAAACTGGCTCCTTCCAGGAACATCCTGCATCGTCCCTCCTGCCCCCACCTCCGAAGGGCTTTGTCTGAAGCTGTGTCACTGGGAGATACCGTGCTCCTTTCTGCTAGTTTCTCTATTGGCTGCTACTATGTTGAACCAACTTATTTATGCAATAAAGATCCCAAGAAACAGTCTGTGTGAACTACTGCAAATTACCACCAAGCTCCAAGATCAGCTAAAATGGCCAAAGCTCTCAGCATCTGTAAAGTTCTCTTACACAAGAGGCATTTCAAGTCCCCGTTACGGGAGATGCTTTACGCTGCTTTCTGGTCTGCCACATTGCTCCCTCATCCAACTTTGCCAGGAAGTCAGTCTTCTATAGTTTATATCAGAATTTAAGTGATTACCCAATACATTATAGAATTATTTTCAAGGATCTTCTTCATTGGAAAATATCCTCCAGTTCTAACAAGTATTTGTTTTGATGATACATTTGATAAGACAGTCATCAAAAAAAGTCAGAAATACAGAAACGTTCATTTGCACTTGCACAACAGAGCCAGCTCACCACGCTAATAGTTTAATGGCACCACTGGATGTTTTCATTAGCTGCGCTTGCCATTATGACAGCAACAATAACTCCCAGACAGAAGTCGAGACAAGACATAGTAATTGGGTCAAGCCTTTGGGATAGACCTTTGTCATTGCAAAACGTAAGCGTAAGTTACTCTCCCGCTGCCCGAGCTCTGCAAGTTGCGCTACTGCTCTGGGCTGTCCGAGTGGGGTAAGAGTGGAAGAAATGAGGGTCAGTCTGCCTTTTGCTGTTCTTCACAATTACTCTGTGTTTAATTGATATTGATTAATTATTTAAGGTAAATGGAGCTTTCCTGACCTAATGGTAACATGTAAACTGATTAACTTTACAAAGCCAGCGAAGTGATCTGCACAGTGGGATCAGCTCTTGTAATGTATTATTTAGGCCAAGTTATCCCGTGTCACTGCCGCCGCACACAAGACGGTGATCGCGAGGGTGTGATGTGGGTCCCCTTGGGGTGAGGGGTAGGCTCCTCCGGCCCCTGAGCACCAGTGTGAAGGGAGGAGGAAGAGGAATGTGAGGAAGAGAAGGAGAAGCTGCCCTGTGCTATGGTAGAACGTGGTGCCTCCTGGGGCTGCACCTACCGGCGCTTGGGGGAAGGAAGGAAAAGAAAATCAGCATTTGTGGAATGGGATGAGGCTGGGAGCATATGGGGAGCATGGGGGGGGGACAGCAGAGCAGCAATGAGGAACGAGGCACCTTCAAATGCAGGCTTGAGCAGCCCAGTGGGACCAGGCTGCAGTTTGGCTAGCAGAGCCAGGCACCGCTGCCGGCACAGCCCAACCCCGGGAAGCAACGGCAAACCAGCCCTTAGTCTGGCTCTGTTTGGGCAGTCTTGTCACAGTCTCCCATCTGTGACATCACCAGGGGTTACAGGGCAAAAAAGTTTATTGTGTGCAGATAATGCCTATCTTTGCTGGAAATCAAACCTAGATAAAAGCTTTCATGAGATTCTGCTTAGATTCACGTCTGAGCTGTGCAACGGGAGCAGCAGTGCCCGATCCGGGCTGATAAGCAATTCAGTAAAATTGATTCTTGGAGTAACTTATGCACACCAGAAGAAAGTTATTTGTTTATAGATATCTACAGTATTCCCCATCTCTTCTGGCCAATCGCTAAGGCAGGTACACAGATAAATGAGAAGAAAACACTCGTCACTGCTTTGGCTTCAGGGGAGAAGCAGATAAGGCTGATAAGGCAGTAAGTGAAATTCTGCTCCAGGTTCCCATGCAAATACAGACTTGGGCAAAGGGTGCTCAGTTACAGCAGAAATACTGCTTTGGTTGTTCGGAACAACAGCAGCCCCCAGGCACAAACAGGACAATAACCTCCCGCCCCCATCAAAAGCTCCTTGTCCAGAGAACTTATGGTCAAAACAGGCAGGACCCAGAGCAGCTGGGAGGAAGAAGATGCCTGGAGTCCTCCCTGGAGGCAGAGGGATGGATGGGAGACCCAGCAGGAGATGAATCTTTAGACAGAAGCCAAGGCCACCACCCCGGGAAGGCAGCCTCGCCCCAGGCTCGCTCTAAGGGTGAGGGTGCTGTTCATTTACAGCATACAGAGGCGAGAGAGATGGGGACACCAGAAGCCAGCTCACAAGCCAGCACCACAGGCTAGAAGGAGACGACACCCCATCAAAACTGTCCCGTGCTGCTGCCACCAGCCAAGGGGAGAAGTACAGAGGACAGGAACATCCCCAACCCGCAGGATGGGCCAACCCCAGAAACCCAAAATCCTTCAGTCAATGAGAACTTCCTTAACAATCTGGCTACGCCACCAGAGGCTTTGAAATCTTCTCCCTCCTTTTTAAACAGATTCATAGAGTCTCATGAGCCATATTACAAAAAAAAATGATAGAGGCTTTCTGCCAAATTGCTGACACTTCAGGGTCCGCCCCCCCCCCCCCCAGTTTCTTTTACATCCCAACAATTCCTTCTCTGTATTTATTTCTACTCGGTTTTCTACCTCTGGGACCAGAGTAAGCCATCGAACCTGGATTAAACACGCCACTAAAGAATTTAAGACTTGACACGGCCAAAATATTGGTTTCCAATGAAACAAAACAAAAATGCTAAGATGAAGTAACTCTTTCAGCAGCTTGTGCAGCCATGTAAATAAATGTTGCCAAGGGAGACTGAAGAGAGATAAGACTCCACCACCCCTCCGGAGCTCACAAAGGAAGCGTTCAGATCCAAACCCCATTTCCCAGCAGTGTTCACCGCTCCGGCTTCAGCTGAAATAGTGACTAAGTTGCATTTTAAAAAAATACATGTTTTAAGAAGGGACAGAAAAATTCAGGCTTCCCAGCTGGGCACCAGGAAGGCATTTCCTCCTGGGGAGGGTTTCATTTCCGAGCCGTAGGACATCTGCAGTCTCCGACCCATGAGGAAGGCACTGAGCAGACCTCATGCCTGACCCAAGCCAGCAGCGAGAACGAGAGCACTCAGTGTTTGTTTTTATTGAAGAAAAAATGTATTTCCTTGGATGATAATCTTCGCTGGCAACCCCCAGACCTACCAGGCTGCCTTGCTCCAACTACTCCAAAGGCAGAAAGGGTCTGGCAAGGCTGGAAGAGCTGAGCCGCAGGTCCTGTGATGCTGGGGACGTGCAGAGGGGCCATGGGCTACACCTGGGGAGGTTCAGGTTGAACATCAGGAAAGTTTCTCCTGGAGGGTTGGTGCAATGCAGTGAGGCTGCCTGAGAGGCCAAGGAGTTTCTGTCCTTGGAGGTTTGCAAGCCAAGACGCAGCTGACCCAGCCCAGCCCTGGAAACAGCTCAGAGACCAAACTAGAGCCCTCCCGAGGTCCCTCTCACCCAACACTCCCATGAACACAAAGGGAATCAGTGCAAAAGGAGAGGAATACAAGGCTGACCACAAAAAATATGACCAGCAGGTACAGGAAAGAGGCAGCTCTAAAATAAGTGGATTTATCCCCGTGTGTTAATTAACACTGAACCTGATAAAGCCTAACTACACATTTGTTTTAATTAAGAGAAGAGGCCACTTGGCAGCTCCCCCATTGGCTTCTTTATCCCAGGGACACCCACACCGGGCAAAAACACTCAGGAATGCAGGTCCAGCTCACCCGCTGGCGTAACGTGTTTGTTCTCAGACGTGCTGGATTCCTGCTTGCAGCCGGCTGTATTGGCTGTACTTTGGTCCAGGAACATTTCACCTGAATGTATGAACCTAGCGCTACAGCCGCAGGGTAAACATTGTATTTTCAGAGGGCAACGCACACGCCACTGTTAAGTACACTGATGGACATATTGACTGTATTTGTGTTCAGCCTTTCTGGCAAATTACCAGGGCAGACTGGGCCAGTTTTGCAGAAATCGGGAGATCGTGCTGGCCCGGAGGGCTTTGCTTTCCAAGGAGGGGCTGGCAGAGCAGTTTTGAGGAAGCTGAAGTCCAGGCCACCAGGCTCATGGGGTCCCGCTCCCACAGAAGCGAAACCAGTTGGTTTTGGTGGTGGTCTGGGTTTGAAGGGGGCCAGGGGAGAAGGGAAGAGGCAGGGCTGCCGGGTGGCTCAGGCTGTGGTTGGGAGGGGCAGGCAGCCCAGGCTGTAAGCATGGTCTGGTTCTCGGGCAGAAAGAAATCCAAGCAGAGACCGCAAGTGGGTATTAGTCTGTATATTTAAGACACATTGGGAAATAATTCCTACCCTGCTGCATCCTTCCCAGGGTTGTTACCTATGGGGTAGTACAGACCTTGGGAGGGCAGCCCAAAAGGAGACCTGACCCAAATACCTGCACACCACTGCCACGGGTGCGTTTAGTGGCACACAGGAGCGTGCAGGATTTCAGGGAGGCTGCAAGGAGCTGTGTGCCTCCAGCAGACACCAAAAGCATCCCACACTCCAGACCAGGGGTTCAGGGCTGGGATCGGGCCAGTGAGGTTAATGCACCGGCTGCCTCACGTCTCCCAGTTACCCCACACCACATTGCCTATACGACATCTCCTCTGCCCAAACCAGCTCCCCGGTGCCAAGGGCATCAGCCCTTGAGAGCCAGGCTGCTTCCTCCCACACAGGGCCCCCATTAACGCCAGCCATGGGGTGGGTGTGACACAGACCCCATCCTGCACGAAGCAGCACAAAGTCCCTCCACACAAGGCTGGGTGCCCACCCAGCCAGGACGGGCTGCTGCGTGGCTGGAGGGCAGGCTGTCTTGGGTCACTTAATCTCAGCGCTGCAGGAAAGAAAGCAGGATTTGGGGTTTTTGTAACTGGATGCTTTGTTTGTTTTAAAAGTACATCTTGTTTTACAGAGCGTTTCAGGTAACCACTGAAGGGACGTTCAACACTAATAGTGCAAAAAGTCCCTCGATGAATGCACAAGTGTGCACTGGTTTAGGAGGACCATGCTGCTGGGAGTCAGGTTGCCCCTCCCAGCTGAACTGCAGTCCCAGGCCACAGACCTGCTCTTAGCACAGACTGCATTAGCCTAAACCTCTTTCGTGGGAGGCTAAGCTACCCCAGCACACGTGCTGAGGACCAATGGGCCAGTTTCTGTGACCCAGCTAACAATCCCACTAAGCTACAGTGCCTTGCCCATGCATTGGAGCCCTTCACTGCAATCAACATTTAACACCAGTAACCTAAAATGACCCAGCAGAGAGGTGCCTCACGTCTGGATACCTGCCAAAGAGTTTAGGGTGAGCCTGAACAAACTTCACCTCTGATGGCAAGGTAATGCTGGCAGCATCTGCACACATTCCAGCCAGGGATCTCCCCCCACCCAGGCACCCTCCCAAGATAAAGCTTCTGTCCCGGGTAGGACTGACAGTTCCAGTTTATCACCTATTGCCTGATTGTTAATGTAATACGGTGCTTATCTCTTAATATACAAACAGAGGAAACAGGTCGCAATAACTCCTGTCTCTCTACTCACCTCCTATCTTAAAATGACAAAGTAACCAGAAGCTTTTGTGCACTAATAATAATAATTAAAAAAATCAGGATACTCTGAACTGCCACAAATTATACCTACTCAAACAGGTCTGCAGGTCAAAGCACTACTGGAGGAGTGCTAGCTGTGTATATAGTAGATTACTAATTCCCATTACAAAATGACTGTCATAACCACCCTAATTTGTCTCAACAGGGTAGTAAAGCAACTGCTGTGATATCGAAAGATAAGGGGACACCAATGCCCATTCAGTACTGCACCGCCTGGATTCGGTTCTGTAGGTGACAGGGCAGAGCGTGCTCCCGGTCCTTTCACAGCAGCCAGGGCAAGTCTCCCTCCCAAGCGGCAGTTGTGCAAAGGTCCACCCGCACCAGCACCACTGGGGAAGTGCTTAGACAGCTCACGTACAAATTCCACGCGTGCACGCATTTAACAAAAAGCCCTTTTTCTTCCTGCAGACACCTTTTTCAGTAGAGGTGTGAGCCAGATTCCAAAGGAGGATTTTCCAGCAGAAATACCCAGGGGGAAGTAGCTCAGCTGCCCCTTTTGCAAACTGGGGTAGAGAGGGACCACCCCCCCACACATCACAGGGGACAACCCGACTTGGGGCTGGCCCAAGCCCTCCTGCCAGGTCAAAGCTACCAGGCAAGCACCAGGAAAAGATGCACAGCCCAGGAAAGGATGGTACTCATATGCACACAGTGGAGGAGAGGACAGGAGGCAGTCACAGAGACATGGTAACTTCAGAGGAAAGCACCAGCTGAGCAAGACTTCAGCCCTACAGCTCATCATCACCATCACCCTACGACAGGGCTCACCCAAACCCTCCCCACCCCAGGGCAGAGCCAGCCCCCAACACCCACCACTTGCCTTCATGCAGCCACACGTTGCCCTCTCCCACCGTGCCCAGGAAAGGACCTTTCTGCTACTCCCCAGGCAGCACCTCCAAGCAGGGCTCCAGCTCCTCCACTCCTTCTTGTAGGGCTCCTCCAGGTGCCCCTCATCAGCACCCACGGGGCTGCCTTTAACCCCTCCTGTCCCAGCCCTCCTCCTGCTTATCTGGGGAGGTGGGGAAGCAACGGGTTTTCCCGGGAGTAACGGGGATGGAGAGGGGAAGCAGGGAGTCAGTCCTTCCCTTGGAGACCCCAGACAAGGGGGAGAGTTGGGGAGTATGAACAGCCACGGACACGCTGCCATGTACTCCCACATCCTACTTGGATAATTCCAAGCAGCTTTATTCTTACCCAGCCTGGCCGTGGGTGTCCCCTTATTTGTTCCCCACAGTCCTGGCATCCCTTGCTGGGGAAAATCAGGCTGAGCTGTCCCCGCCGGCCGCGCAGCCGAGAGCCCCGCACCTTGCCCCGGCACGGCCCAAGAGGCTCCTTCGCTCGCCACCTCGTGGTGGCAGCAGGCAGCCTGCCACGTCCCGGGGCCCCAGACCCACGTCCCCACATCCCACGTCCCCAGGGGCCCAGAGGGTGCTGGGGACGGGGCAGGGTCTGGGGCACCGCTGTGCCATGGGGTGCTGGGGACCCGCGGGACCCGTCTGCACCGGACACCGGTCAGGTCCCCTTACTTGTCCCACAGCAAGTGTGACCCAACCCAGCAGTGTCCGTGGGTTTACACCTGTGTAACTGGGACATGGACTTGTCCCTGTGCCTGCAGGTCCTCTTTGCAGAGTCGCTCCTACCCCAGAAATTTCCCCTGAGTTTGACAGGAGATGCACCAGGAGATTAACACGACGGGGTGATGATGTGTTGGCCGCGCGGAGATTTTGTGCTCTCTCGGGAGTGCCCACAATGGGACGGGACGTGTCACAGGAGCCTCTCCGTGGTCGGGGGACCGCTGGGGCAGCGAGCAGGCAGCTCTGCGCTGGCCCAGCTTTGCAACCAGCTGGCAGTGCGCTGCGGGAAAAGCTCCTGCCTCAAACCTTTTAGCATTTTTTTTTTTTTCTGGGCAGCTAATGCAGGACCCAGCATCATCCCTCTGCCATGCTGCCACCCTACAACGGGCTGTGGGGCCGGGCTCTGCACCACTGCTGTGCACGCACTCCAACTGCAGGCTTGGCCAAATGGTTTTCATTAAACCTACAAAGGGAAATTCGCCCCAGAAAGAGCTGATGCCTGGAAGCTCTTCCAAGCCTGGATACCAAAGCCATGGCTTCTGCAATGTGCCCCCTCGGGCAGGGTCCTCCAGGACCTCCTGTGCAGCCCCAACCCCTCCTCCAGCATCCCTCACCCTTCCCACCCCTCCAGCACTCCCGGTCTCCACCAGACTTACCCTTTTTCTGGTTTTTCCCTCTAATTTGGGATGAACGGCACAAAAGGAGCAATTTTGCTCCCCACCCCCTTCCCATCCACCCTCCTCCCCTGTCTGGCAGGTCTGTGTTATTATTAAGACACTTGAGATTATGGTTGTCTGAAAGTTGAAGAATGACAGCAAAGAACCAGATGCTATACACTGATAAATTACAAGGGCATTATGCAGAGGCAGCTGTACCATATAAAAGCCTAGTTTTTATACTACGCCATGATTTTCCATGTGGCATCGTATGGTTCCAGCATCTGGGCGTCACCGTCAATGTCTCCCGTATATTTTGCTGAGCACTGTCATTATGATAATGAAGAAATTGCAGCAGACGTTAATTGCAGTTCCCGCTGGCTATTGCGAGAACTCGAAGGCATCGGAGCAGGCTGGCAGGTCCTCTCTCATCTCACAGGGGGTTTCTTTACCGTGTTGGCAGTGGATGAGAAGGGTCTGGATGGCTCCGGGTGCTGTGAGCAGCATCCAAGCCCTGCTCTCCCAGTGGCCGGTGCCAGTTGGGACTGGCCGGCACTGGTCGGCACGCTGAGATAAAGTCAGCGGGTCTCTGGGTCTCTGCTCAGTTCCTGCTGCAGAGATTTGTAAATTCTCTTCCCCCACTTGGTTTTCTCATTAGTCATAGCAGTGAAGGCAAAAAGGACTTTTAAAAGTTTATTCTCTGTCTCTCTGTCATGCATTTAGGGATGTCCAGGCATGAGCCAGAGCTGCTGCAGCACGAGCTGCCCCAGGCTGGCATGCTGCAGGAGAGGATTCCCCGTTGGAGCAGACCCCCCCCCTCCCGCTGCAGCAGTGGGCTCGTGGTGGCAGCAGCCTGGTTGCTCATGGTGGGGAGGTGGGTTTCTTGCTCAAAAATGCAGCTGTAATGCACATGTGTATCTGGACGATATTGGCAGGACATAACATCTTCATTTTGCTAATTAGTTCTGAATTTGGAAACACTCAAATTATGGTCCTCTTTGGACCTAAATATCAAGGCTCACCTCTGTTTGTCTTTTCTAACCCCCCTGCAGTCCAGGGAACTCTAGCTGCATGCAAAGCTACTCAGTACAAGAAGGACATGGAGCTGTTGGAGCGAGTCCAGAGGAGGCCATGAAGATGCTCAGAGGGCTGGAGCACCTCTGCTATGGAGACAGGCTGAGAGAGTTGGGGTTGTTCAGCCTGGGGAAGAGAAGGCTCCGGGGAGACCTTAGAGCACCTTCTGGTACCCAAAGGGGCTGCAGGAGAGCTGGAGAGGGACTGGTGACAAGGGCAGGGAGCGACAGGCCAAGGGGAATGGCCTGAAGCTGCAGGAGGGGAGATGGAGATGGGATGTGAGGCAGAAATCCTTTCCTGTGAGGGTGCTGAGGCCCTGGCACAGGGTGCCCAGAGAAGCTGTGGCTGCCCCTGGCTCCCTGGCAGTGTTCAAGGCCAGGTTGGATGGGGCTTTGGGCAACCTGGGCTAGTGGAGGGGGTCCCTGCCCATGGCAGGGGGTGGGACTGGATGGGCTTTAAGGTCCCTTCCAACCCAAACCCATCTGTGATTCTATGATTCTATTATTTCCAGACATAACTATAGGATGTACGGAAACAACATGCCCAGAAATGCTCATGACATAACAGGGGCTTCAGCAGGGATGGGGAGCATTCTCTGCTTTGGTGAGCAATCGCCTTTGTACCTGCGTAAATCCCTTTGCAGGACTGGCCTCGCCTGTCGGTGCTCGCCAAGGGCCAGGAGACCTGCCTTCTCCTGGGCTGTGGTCTTCGGGCACCCCGGTGATTGCTCCGGGATCTCAGTGCCGTAACCACACTGCAGGTGGCACTGGTGGCATGTTGGAGGGCAGCAGCCAGGAGGCCCAGGGAGCAGAGAGGGAGGAAGATTTGAGCCTCTGGTTTGTCACCCCTTCTCTTGGCTCTGCACGCAGCGGCTGGCAGAGCTGTTCTACTGCAGGTGGTCCAGCCCTGGGCATGGACACTGGGACAGCCTCTCACGCCCTGGGTGTCACGCTGGGGGTGTCACAGGGAGGGTGGCATGCAAAGCCTCAGGAATCCACCGCGGGTATCTCCTTGCTCGGCAGCAGCCGGGTGAGGATGGGCCGAATTGCTGCCCCGTGAGTCACTCTGCGGTAACCGCTGTCAGGCACAAAACCTTCCCGTTTTCGCTTGCTCCACCGCCCAGCAGAACAGGGGCTTGTGTTGGCGGCGTGACTCGGGGGAGCAGGGGCTTGGGGTACATTGCACCGGTATCACAGGCTCTGGTATCACCTCCTGTTTGCTCTGGCTGACATCGAGGGCAATAAAGCATCACACCCACCAAAAAGAAGAGCCGCAGCAAGGCTGGGGGAGGAGGCTGCTGCACCCCAGAGCCAGCAGGTCAGACCAGGATGGCCTCAAAGCCTTCCCCCAGAACTCCACCAGGGCTTTTACAAGTTTCCAAAGCCCATAAAAGCAGGTACCTCCACCTTCCCCTTCTCGACCCCTGCCAGACACACGCATTTCCTTCCAAACAGCTCTGAAGTCGCAGGTGGGATTGATGGTCTGCCAGGGCATTGCTGCTCTGACCAGCGGCAGCAAAGCCTGGGAAATCCTCACGTGTTCTCCTTCCCGCTCTCAGTTGAGAAGCAGGAGCTGTGGCAGCAGTGTGCAGCCTGTGCTGTGCCTCCTGCCAGGGCCCCAGGGTGGCCCAGGGCTCCTCCAGCACCCTTGGGATGTCACCGTCAACCAGGAGAGGTGGCCTCTCTGCCTTATGCAGCTGAAGAGCTGACTTGAGAAATGAGCTCATTCCCTTCCTCATCACTCACCGTGGCCCATGGCTCCATAAACCCTCTCCTGGGGCAGCCCTGGGGCAGGAGGATCTTCACGCAGCACCCTCCACCTCGCCTGTGCCCGGGAAGCTCTTT
Source organism: Grus americana (assembly GCF_028858705.1). Lineage (NCBI taxonomy): Eukaryota > Metazoa > Chordata > Aves > Gruiformes > Gruidae > Grus > Grus americana. The sequence goes on along the minus strand of NC_072868.1, from coordinate 14,478,976 downwards.
GCTTGAAGGCAACGGCTGGATGCACCAATGCGGCATTAGACCTCTCCTGCACTGGCAGTCGTAACACTAAACTCTTTTCCTCTGATGGGCAGTGGAAAATACGATGAGTAAATGTATATGGCTGCAGCTTCAATGGAAAACTACTTTGGGTGCCTGCGCCTGGTCGGTGAGCTGTCCCATGAGATGCAGTGTGCCAGACATTAACATAAACAAGGAGGATGTGGAGTGTCTCAAGCAGGTTGTAAAAAGGGGATGTTCTTCCCTTGCATGGGGATGTTGTAGCTGCCTGCCAGCCAGAGTGCACGGCTGCGGGTGTGTGGGCAGACGGGGGTGGCAGGGAGGCGAGTTGGGGGGCTGGTATCAGCACCCGCACTGCACGGCTGCTGCCTGCGGCATGGGAATCACCATCTCTGCTGGGGACGGGGTGCCACGCTCCTGACGGACATGGTCCTGGGGTGCAGGTTTCAGCAGGGAGAGGTTCCAGTCAGGGGCAGCCTGGAGAGCTGCTTCAGGGAACACGGAATTAACAGGGATCCAAGAGGTGCAGTGAGGTTGCAGGAAAAGGACACAGGACTGCAATGTGCTAATGCTGCTGACACTGCCATAAAATGAGAGGAGGGAAGCGTCATAGAGCTCAAGTGAGCAGGGCGCTTTGTTCACTAGACTCAAAAGCATTTAATATTACACTGAAACAAAAAATAAAAGCATTTGTTAAGCTCAAACAACATTCATGCCGGCTATTGTCAAACCTCCAGCTACCAGGCAAGAAGAAAAGAAATGAGATGACCACCAGCCATTAAACCCATGGAGAGTTGCAGCAGGACAGGCAGGGACCCTCCCTGGGCGATGCCGGAGCCGTGCAGCGAATGACGCTGACCCAGCGCTGCTGGGGAATTAGCTCACTGCTCAGGTATGGCTCAGCCACAAACCTTCCCCCGGCTGCCGCGGGCCGGGAGCCACAATTAGCAGCGATGCTCCAGCAGCTGCATCACGCGCGTCTCCTCGGGGTGGGACTCGGGACTCAGTAACGCAGGGTCTGACCGCCCGGCCCTGCACCCAGAGCAGCAGTGGGGTGGGGGGGGTCACCTGCGGTTCCAACGGTTGGGGAGCATGTAGCAGCCCCACGGCCTCCCGCGTTAGCCGTGGGCATGCAGAGAGGTGCCGCGGGCAGCCTCGCCCGGGGTTGGCACTGCAGGGTGTGGGGAGCTTGGGCCGTGCCAGGCGGGCAGCCCTGCACGAGGGCTCGGTGCCCCGCGGTGCCAGGAGCCGGCCCCATTGCCCATCGCGTGGGGCAGGCGCTTCCCGCTGCCCCCGATGGAGACACCACCATGAAAGTGTCGGCACGCGTGCCTTCCCATCCCTGGCAGATGTCTGCAGTGGAAAGAAAAGGCCTGGGGAACACACGGGAGATTTTCCTGCAGGAAAGGGGAAAAAAAAAAGGAAAAAAAAAAAGGAGAAAGAAGCAAGAGGGAGGCTGCCCATCTCAGCTCATCGCTGCCTGGCACCTGTGTCCCGGGGCAGGCATCCAAGCGCGCCGAGAGCAGGCGCGGTGCCATCGCAGCAGATGGGCACGAAGGCAGGCAGCCCCGAGCCCGCGATCCTGCCGCAGCTCAGGGAGGGGGGCGGCTGTTTAGGGCAAATTTCCCAGCTGAGAATGTCAAAACAGCTGCCAGTCTGGAGTTTATACACCTATAATTAAGGGGGTATGTGATTTCTAATCCAGCTCAAACGGAGCTGGATTAATTGGCAAACCTAAAAATAGCATCCGTGACCATGTAAGGCAAGCTTTTGTGTGTGGTTTAAATTAGGAAAGTGGGCTCTGGCTGTTTGGAGTGTGCTGGGAGAGACAGAGGCATCCTTCTGCCTCTAGACAGCCTGCGAGGGCCTGATCCTGCTGAGGGACAGGAGGAGCCCGCAGTGCACAGCGCTATCCGGAAGTAACACCCTGGGGCAAACAGGAGGAGCCGGGACAGGACGGCAGCACCCTCACCCTGGGGAGATGTGTCCCGGGGCTCTGGGGGACCGCTCCCCTCAGACGTGACCCCTTGGCAGCCTCCGCTGGAGCTGCTCTGCCTCCCGTCCCCGCGCGCCAGAGACCCGAAGGCTCACCGGTTTACCTGTCAGGTCATTTATGAGAGTCCACAGCAAGTTCACCTGCTCTGTTGGTGATGCCCAGCAGCTTTACACGGTGGAAAGGGACTTTCCGAATTACTGGAGCCTCCCTGACCCCCCCAGGAGACACATCTGCTTTTCCACACCGTTCCCGGCTGGCTTTGCACCAACGCAACCAAGGGCAGAAGAACCCCCACTGACTTGTGCTCTGTGATCCGCTCCCTTTCTCGAACACCAAGAACTACCCGAAGCCAGACTGCAAGGTTAAATTGCTTTTAATTTTTGTTTAATTATCTGCAGTGGCACAAATAACTAACAGCATCGATTTGAACTTGGCACACAAAGGCAGGTTCCAAATGGCAAAGCATATTATGAGATCGAATTATTAAACGTAGCTAATGAGCAAAATAATGATGTGGTGCCAAGCTATAAAAGGTTAGACTTTAAAGTTGTCACAGTTCATGAGCAAGAAAGATTTAATCTCATTCTTAATCAAATATTTATATGATAATGTGTTTTAATCAAAATAATAGCAATTAATTTGGAAAGGAATATATTGTATGCTTCCTGTTCTTGCTTTATGGAGAGTTTTTGCGGTGGAGTTGCAGAGCACGTGTTTCCTTACTCAACAATAAATCCCTCCCAGTTGTAAGGTATTCCAGCTGCCTGTGCCTGGGGACACACTGGCAGGGCAACGCACTGCAGGAGCGATTCGGGACCCGCGGGTGCCCGTCACCCTGCACGGAGCCTCGTGCCCTCCTGGGTACCGGGTACCATTGCGGGGCCGGTGCTGGGTCCAGCTCCATCCCACCGCGGGGCCGGGCAGCCCGGCTGTGCGAAGCGTGGGACAGCGGGACCCACGCTGGCACCCGCCGGTGAGCCAGGGCCTCTCGCTATGGCTTTGAAGCACTTACTATTCACAAATGATTTAGCTGCTACCTCTTTCCCTCTGAATCCTGCCAAATCTCATAACTCCCCTTGGCAGCTGATGCTATCGCAATGGTTTCCAGCTGTGCAAGAAGCAGCTTAAAATGGCTGCTGTGCTGGAGCACCGATCCTCTCCTTCCCCCTCCTCCTTTCCTGAGCAGCGAGGCGAGGGGACGCAGGCCAGCGCTCGCCCGCTCCCACCCCTCCTCCGGGACCTTACAGCCCCCCCCCGCCCTGCTTGGCAGAGCTCAGGTCTGTAACTGGATGCTGAGCATTGAGATGCAGTGAGTTTTGCTCTGGGCTTTTAGTCTGGTATGTTAAAAATATAAAAATGGGCAGTTTAAAGAAGCAACGGCCCCCACCAACACCAGCGTTCGAATTCGAGCACCTGCAAAGCGCGGCTGTGGCTGTCCTGTCTACCCCTGCTGAGGTACCACTTGTGAATGCTGTGAAGAAAGGGCCATGGAGCTGAAAAGGTTGCACATGCGTAAACCTGCCAAGGTGAAGAAAAAAAATATCTAAAACTTTGGCCAAAAACTCAAAATGAAACTTGTTTGAAATTTAAAAGAGCCTGGAAGACCATTTCTAGCAGGTGTTGCAACAGCCAGAACACTATGAGACAACATCACGTCTAAAGGAGAGCATCAAAGTCCTTCCAACGCAATTAGCTTAGGGAAGCATCCAAACAACTCCAGAACTTCTTTTAATGGAGCCTCCAAACCACTGGCGTTCACTAAACGAGGGGAAAGATCTTCCAAATGCCGTACCAAGTGAAACAGAGCCTACTGAAAGGGACCATCACTCACCCCAGACCCCCAGTAAGGACATGCCGTTCTTCTGTGCATAGCTCTGACAAAGCTTTTGAGAAGGAGAAATGGTGCAAGGGCTGTCAGGACTGCAGCAACCTCCGGCCGGCTCGTGCGAACCAGCCTTGCTTGTCCTGGAGACGCTCGTGGGTAGGGGCACAGGGAGCAGCCGGTACCAGAGGCACCGCTGGAAGGGGGTTCCAGGGACTCAGCAAGGCAACCGCGGCACCATCCGATAATCGGCCTTTGCAATAACGTGTCAGTCTCGGAGCCACGTGGCTGCTGGGAATTCGATCAAAAGCACCGTGACAGTGTCGAAACACTGGCCCTGCCTCGGGGCCCCTGGCACACACCTCCGCGTACACACAGCCCAGTATTTTCTGTCCTCCTCCATTTAGCCTCTTGTGCTGGCTGGATGTATATGCACTTTTCACTGTCTGACTTTTTAACACTTCATCAGAAAGCTGGAAATTTTTTTTTTTAAGTGCTAAGTTTGCCGTTGCAGTTGGAGTCGAGATGAAAAGCTTTCAATGAACCACCTTTGATTGGAATCACTTCTGTTGCCTTTGGTTTGGCCAGATGTTTCCTAATTACTTATCTGTCAAAACTTTTTTTTTTTTTAAAAATGCACAGACATTTCCTCTAAGTGAGAAATAGTGTAAGGTTCTTGTTTAGTGTCTTTGCCTGAGTGAAATAAGCCAGGCTAAGCTTCATCATCAAGGCTGGATTTTATGCTTGAACATGCAACTTAACATCAAAAGCTTGATCTTTTTTATTATTCAGCACAGCCTTTTTAGACCAACTTCAGCAGGAGCCAAATGGCACATTATAACTTGGGATTTAAAACTTTTATTTTTAAAGCTAGATCTGAGTCATGCAGCTTTCTCCTGAGCCCAAGATGGTTTCGTGTAATAACTCAGGGCCAGAATCTGCCACCATTACTCTCGTCAGTGAAGGCTTACTTACATGAATAGACTTATCGAACCAGTGCCACTTGGGGTGAGTAATGGTTACAGAATCAGGTCTGATCCTTCTCCCATCAAAAAAATATTCCCGCTGATTTGAGTCAGTCGCTGGGTCCTGCAAGGAAGTCCCGTCCGTGACTCACGCCGCAGTTACTCTGGAGGTAGAAAGACAAAGGAGGAAACCTTGAAGACTTGAATTCCCCAAACTGACCACCGCTGGCAGTGCGAGCCCTCCCAGCAGGGAGCAGTGATCTGATCTAACGAGGCAGATGTCGTTACGTGTCAGTCATTTGAGACATTCGGCATCAATGTGCGATTTGGCTGCTGTCAAATCTTTTACTTCGGGTGAGTGTCCCAAGGACCCTGGCGTTACTGCAGAAGGAAGGGGAAGCCCAGCAGAACTGAGCCCCAAACAACTCTGGATGCTTTAGAGGTTTTGTTCTCTTCCCTCTTCACTAAGAGAAAACAAAAATCCAGTGCCTGTCAAAGTGTCCGTGGATAATGTACCAATACACCAGAAGGGGATTGAATTAACCAAAAATAAATCCATATGACAATTTTTCAATAGCTTTAGCTGTCTTCAAAGCCAAGTAGCATTCTTTAAAGAAAGCAGGATCAGACCAGTAAAGCTTTAAGAGTTTGAAGTTATTTGATAGCTAGTTATTTTTCTTCAAAAGAGACTAAGTAAACCTCTGCCTGTAGCCTTCATCAGTCCACCAGAAATGCTTTGTCAGTGCATTTGTGACAAATTAATTATAGCGATAGAAAAATCTCAGTAGAAATGAATATTCAAAAAAAATTTTTTTTAGGTTGTTGACTTGAGGGAATACACTTCTGTTTCTAAAGCTGTGTTTTTTCCTCATTAGCTCGTTCCCTCCCCCAGTTCTTTTCAGAAACTTTCAGAAGTGATTAGAAATGGTTTTATTTTCAGCTCGCCAGGGGAATGGCATTAGCAGTGGAACAAACTCAATGACGTTAGAGTCTTGCTGGCAACAAGAAATGGCCCATCAGCACACTTTTCAAAGAAAACATCCTGAAATTACCGTATCACTCCAGACTACCTGATGCTAACGTGCAGTAAGATGTGCACATGGGGTTATCTCACAAAGCTTTACCATTGAAGGATCTTGTCCTTGCAGCTCCAGGGAGACACAGGAGCACAGCTCAGCAGCTCCATGCTCTAGCAAGACCTGGCCTGATCCTGCAAACAGAAGAAGGAGCAGAGCTGGGGCAGACCACAGGTAGCTCTAACCTAACAGAGAGAGATTCATGGCTCTTGCTTCTGCAAAGGCTCCGGCAAAGCAGAGGGCTCCTGTTTCTCTTGCTCTAGTTACTGTCTGTAAATTGCAGATCTTTCTCATATCGGGCAAAAGTCATTTCAAGGAGCACAATTCCCATTTGCAAATGTCATGAAGGCTGACAAAAGCAGGAAGCCACTGCTCCCCGTCACCTCCCACACCTCCCAGTCATCCTCCTCACCTTCATCCCATGGTCATACTGGTGCTGTCCAAATACTTACACAGCTTACTTGAAATATTGGCCTGGAAGTCCTGGAAGTTCTTCTTGACAGGTTGGTTTGGGGTGACAGCACAAATAAACGTGAATAAAGCTTCTCCCAAGTTGTGACTGCGCAATCCAGCTCAGGAAGCTCCCACGACCGATGGCCTCGTGAGGAGCCACGTTCCCAGCTCTGCTGCAGTAACCAGGCAGATCTCCTCCTCCCCCCATCCTCACCTCTCCCCAACAACTCAATTATCAAGCTGCCTCATTAGTGTCCCATACTTAATTAACAAGTTGAATTAATAAGTAGCCTGGGCTGCTTACTTAATAATTAATTAATCCTTGGTTAATAAGGACATCAAGAACTAGTTCATAAGGGAATCATTTCAATAGATTAAGGTGAAATAAGGATCTAAGGAGAAGGTGTTAAATGTCTGCATGGAGCTGGTGCTGGACCCCACCACGAGAGCAGGTGTCCCTCCCTGAGTCCAGCTGCAGGGTGCCACCTTGCCTTCCAAGCTCCTGCCTGCCCCAGCCCCAAATCTGGGTCAGAAACATCCAAAAGGCTCATTGAGTTCTCACTTCCACCGGTGATGCTCTCCAGAGCTGCTGCTCGGTGGCTCCTCCCCAGGAGGTCCCTGCCACGCTGGAAAGGAGCTGGGGCAGGCGCCTCACGCGCTGGCTCTGCAGCAATGCAAAAGGGTGGTGTTACGTGAAATGAGCAATAGAAAAGGGAGGAATAAGTACAAAACGCAATCTAAACCCATCGTTTCCCTGCCCTGCAATGGTACATTATTTCCAGGGAAGGACTGTGAATGCATTTTAGTACTTGAAGTTTCAACTTGCTCTGGGCCAACCAACCAAAGTTTGCTGGGGCTGGACAAGAGACCTCACCAAGGTCACAAGGTGCAAGCGGTGCTGAGGGTCCTGGTTCCAGGAGGAAACACTGTTCCCTCGGGCTCAGGCAGTGCTCAACTCAACCAGACCCAACTCAGGATATTGCCCAGTTTGACAACATAAAACATTTGGCATTTTGCAGCAGGAAAGAGTGAAAAATTATATTGTTGTTTCCTTCTCATTTTGATACAGTGAGTGTCTTGTTTCCATATTACTATTGATCTCAAGGTGTATGTGCATATATATACACACTGCATTAAAAACACTCATTATCATATAACATTTCAGATTTAGCTAAATAGAAGCAGTTGATTTTTTTTCTGATGGTATTGGTTTGAAATTTCCTGTCCACAAACCATTTTGAAATCCCAAACAAAACAAAAATCAGAGTTGTTGTTTCCCACACAACAGATGCGGTGCAACAATCTCTACAAAAATGAATTTTTAGTTTATTGTTGCTTATGGTGACTTCTGTTCAAGGCTGGTTTCAAAGAAGATATTGAGTGTTGCAACAAAACACCTTTGCAGAGAGATAGTTACCATTATTTTCAATTACAATGTTGTCTTTTCCCATCCAAGTATTTCAAGACTGGGAAATACAAACATTACTGTTATTGCCACATTGAAAAATTATGTTGTTGGTTTATTCTGAGAACAATTAATGGTGCTCAGTTTTGTTCTAAAATTTGTTGGACAACCTTAAATAAAACACAACATAAATTTGTTACTAACAATCACAGCAAGTAGGGGGTTGGGGAAAGGTATTTATTGACAAAATGCTCAAAAGTGTGTTCAAAGCTACAGAATCTATAAGAAAAATTGAACTGGAAATACAGCTTCCTAGGAGAAAGGTGTGAGATGGTATTGCACTACTTTGTGTAGTGGATATCAGTGCTCCTCACACCTCTTATTGAGCTCTTGTTGGTATCTAGTGTTCATCTAATGTCTCAGACTGCCATTTGCCCAAGCGTCAGTAGGAAGGAGCTGAAAGCAACTTGTCTGATGACAGAAGGAAGTTCTAGTTAATTTTGGATTCTTTTTTCTGACATAAATCTGTATTTTCATAATGTCTCATCCCTCATCCAGCTCTGGGGGCGCCGGTACAAGAGAGACAGGGAGGTGTTGGAGCGAGTCCAGAGGAGGCCACGAAGCTGATCAGAGGGCTGGAGCACCTCTGCTATGAGGACAGGCTGAGAGAGTTGGGGTTGTTGAGCCTGGAGAAAAGGCGGCTCTGGGGAGATCTAATTGCAGCTTACCAGTACCTGAAGGGCCTACAGGAAAGATGGGGAGGGACTGTTTATCAGGGAGTGTAGTGACAGGACAAGGGGGAATGGGTTTAAGCTGAAGGAGGGTCGACTTAGATTAGATGTTAGAAAGAAATTCTTTACTGTGAGAGTGGTGAGGTACTGGAAGAGGTTGCCCAGAGAGGTTGTGGATGCCCCATCCCTGGAAGCATTCAAGGCCAGGTTGGATGGGGCTTTGGGCAGCGTGGTCTAGTGGAGGGTGTCCCTGCCTGCAGCGGGGGGTTGGAACTAGATGATCTTTGAGGTCCCTTCAACCCAAACCATTCTATGATTCTATATAGAGCTAAAACTGCATGGTGTCTCAGACTTAGCCCTGCTTTACAAGGGGTGTAAAGAAGGAGGAGCTCAGAGGTTTCTCCACCTCCTTTCACCTGCTGCCCTCTTCCCTGTCACAGCACAGGCAGCTCGGACACAGCCTCCCTGCTCCTGACCGTCAAGGTTAAAGGTAAATCCAGCAAGAACCATTAGCATCAGTAACTCAAGAAAAGCATCAGGAAATGGAAGAGTAGCCAGTGGTCTCTAACCAAAAGAGAACTGGGAGGGAACTTTGTTGGCTGATTGAAAGCATCAATAATCAAAAAGACAAAGTTCCTTTAAGTGTTACCCAAAACAAAAAAACCCAGAACACCCAACAACAACAAACCACCCCAAAAAATAAGTCTCAGAACAATACCTGCTGCACAGTTGTTAACTGACTGCTTTGTGTGTGATCAGAATGCAAGACACTGTCTCTGTGGTTTGTGTAACATGGATTGACATCCTTCTGCATCATCTTTCCAAGCAGCAGCCTCTAAAGCCCCTGAGGTCTGTTTTGGTGCAGAAACACAGGCAATTATTTTACCTGAGAAACAACATGAAGGTTATTGACTCCCAGAGCCTGACAATACAGCACAGCCCCTGGTCCAGCAGCTACAGGTCATGGTACACCAGTGTTCTAGTGGGTTGAAACCGTTCAGGGTTGACAACACTTTTCAATAGATGGTAACTGAATTATTATCCCTAATGTGCTCCATGTGACTAGGACATAGTGCGTGAATGTCTTTCATCACTTTCAAAATATGAGAGACCCGTGAAGCTTTTTGCTTGAGGCTTTAGCAGGCCAGTAGCAAAGCAGATCTGCAGCCTGCCAAGCAGGACATTTCTAATGTCGGACTCCCCTCTGTTGGCTGTGGCTCTACAGAGCCCAAAGGGCTCCTCTGCCTCTTCTGCAGGTCCCCCAGGACACTGGTAGGGCAAAACCTGTTAAGTGCTGAGTGGGACTTGTGCCTTAGCCAAGTTTCAGCTCTATCACACAGTAAGCAGGAAAGGATGAGAAGAAAGAACAGAGAGAAAGAGGCAACTGACTTCATCCCCACTGGACTCCAAATAACAAACGCAACTAATTGAGGTCAAGGATTCAGCAAGTCAGCAGCACAGTTAGAGTCCTGAGAACAAAAGCCTGCTCCCAGATGTTTCCCACAGTCATTGGTGCAGCAACAACTTGGAAAGGTTTTCAAAGTATTTACCAGTTACTGTGTCTGTCACCTGGCATGGAAGTTCCCACCCTGTCGTCTGCACAAATCCACTTGCATTTCTCCGCTTGCCTTACCTACTTTTCATTTCATAGCACGTATAACACTCTGTTGGTTTCTGGCTTCGCAATGCAAATGGCAGTGACAGTCTGGATGGCCTTTGGGACAGTTTTGACTATTTTCAGATGGTCTAAAATCCAGCAGTGATGCTAAAGACAAGCAAAAAGCTATCTACCCCTCAAGGCAACTTAACACAATTTTCTGTAGTGATTATTGCAACCAGAGATTCCCCTGTTTCCTAACCACCCTCATCCTGAATTTTGCCTTTGTGTAGCCACACAATGATTACAGATTTGGGAGGGAGCTCCAGTCAGAAGAGGCACAAAGTAGAGAGCGTGCACCACTCCCATCCCTCTGAGCAGCTGGGAATTGCAAACATAACTACAGATTCCTGTCCAGTGAAAGCTGTATTTACTCATCTGAAACAAATCCACGTACATCACCATTGCCAAGGGCTCTAGGTCTTATTTTGGACCACAACGGACCACACTGATTCATACACCTCCTAGATGCCTTGCCAGAAGACTGGGCTTGCTGTGGGTGACTGGCTCTGGCCTTGCAAAGACACAAGCTGGCTCCATTTCAAAGAGCAAGCAGGAAACTTCACATGTGTTTGGGAAGGAACCCCTGAGCCTCCTGGCTCGTGCTGTCACATGAGGAAGCCCAGAGTTGCAGCTCCATCTCCCACCGGTGACCTGGTCCCGCAGGGCAGCACTGTCACAGCTAACGAATCGGCACTGCCACCTGAAAACAAACCAGGAAAGGGGCAGACATCCCAGGTCTTCCTACAGAAAAGCTCTTCCAGAACATGATATCCTGTGCAAGTTATATCAGCTTCAACACTGGGGACATGCAGAAGAAATCCTATCCTGCTTCTCATAGCTGAGCTCTGTCCATTCTTCACAGCAGGGGATGGACTAGTTTGGAGGTGCCAGAGGTTCTCCAGCAGCTGGATTTCATGTGATCGACATCCAGGAACTTTTGCTAGTGAATCCCTGGGCCACCACATCAGCCCCTCTGAGACCCAAGTCCCTGACCCCAAGACTAGCCTTTGGGCTAGATGTGGCATGTTTTACCCAAACTTAACCTCCCGCTGGTGCGGCAGGGCATGCAATAACACCTGCAGATTGATTTTTTAACCTTCTTACTCTTCCCAGGCCTGTCGTGACACTTTTTCCCCCCCCTCCTGTTTTTCATGAAATTCAGGCGAGCAAGGAGGAAGAGAGAGTTCCGTGCATCTGTTCACCGCTAACATTGACAAACAGCACAGAAGAGCTTTGCTAACCTGAAATGTATTGGCATATCTAACCAAAACCCACTTGATTTCCCCTGGAAAGCAAAAGCTGTGAAAGGCCATTACTAGCAAGTTGCCCTTGCATGTGAAGTAATTGAATCAGGAAATAGGAAATGTGAGGCAGGAGAGCTTAGCTGTCATTTTACAAAAACAATTAAATGCATGAAATGTATCTTAATGATATAATTAAGGCAAAATTCCAATCCGCCATTAGTAGTGGCATTAATTATTGCAAGCGCATTACATTCAGTATCACTGGAATGATGAAATCCTTTGTTATGCAGCTTTATTAACAAAAAAATTATCAAAATAAAAACAGATTATCTGCTGCTCTTCAAGAGAAGCTCTAATGCAGAATTACTTTTGAATAAACCTTGACTACCTTTGTTTGGGCTGATAGGAAGAGAGGTCAAAGCAACACAGAGAAACCACTGTAAAATACTACATGATTGCTAGGACCTGCCACAGGCTGTTACTGAAGGTGTGCAGTGAGAAAGCTGTATGAAGCAAAGTTGACTAGTACCATCACAGACCTTGTAAGCTGTTGCCATAAACTCACAAGAGGTATATCCACCCCACGTACAACGCGAGATACCAGAAAGCTGTCAGCACAATGTGCAGATGGGTTTGCAACCCCTCCGCCAGCCACCAGATAGCTGGGACACTCGCCCTGAGCTGCCCCAGGCTGTGGTCTCACCTTCCTCCACACTCCCGGAATTCATCATTCCCGAGGCCCAGACCTCAGTGACCAACCAGTGGCTGGGAAGCTGCTCCGTGCAATCCCCAGCCTTCAAACAGACCAAAAAATGCATTTCTGTAGTCACTCCTGGTGCAAGCCAAGTCCTGTAATCTCACGGCCACTTATAAATCTCACAGAAGTATCCGAAGGTAGAACTCGGCCCTCAAGCAGCCACTAAATATAACCACGCAATCCCCTGTCCATCCCATCTAAGTATGCTTTCAGCAACCTCTTAATTTCTGGATTTCACAACACCTTTCACAAATAGCTCCAAACATCTTGTAACCTTTTCCACCACACAAGTAGTTAGCCCAGCTCATGTCAACAGCCGACCTCCCCACATGCAAACCCTGCTTTCCAAATTACACTGGCCGCCCGGAGCTGCTGCTCCCGCTCCTGCAGGGACACGTCAAAGCCCATTTGCTCCTTTTGACTCGGCTCCCTCCCCATTCAGGCTTTCCTGCCTTCCCCCTGGCATCTACAGAGTGCCAAACGCAGCGTAACTCTTGCATTTTGACCATCTCCTACACTTTGTAGATGAACCCCCTCTCCACTGGCAGGAGAGCTTCATGCACTGCTGGGCTAAGGCATCCAAAAGAGCAAAGGGAGGTGAGGGATGCTCCTGGGCAGGCCACCGACCCTGCAGCTCTCCCTTAGCACTGATTTATGCACCAGCTACATACAGGACTTGCTTTCATCCTCTAAAAGCAACTGAAATCCGTTGTCACCTTCAAGACCCAGTTTGCAGCAGGGCAAGATCTCACCTGCCTTATAGGAGAGGCAACGAATCACAGCTTTTCAGTTTTACAACTTATTTTACACTTATTTTATACTCTGCTCCCCCTCAGACTGTTGGCTCTCTGTGTTAGGTTTCTGGGGGTTGGAGGCAGTTTGGCTTGGCACGGCGGAGACAAGGGCTTTAGAGCCGAGTACCTTCACTGCAGAGGAGCCATCGATCAGCTGTTAAAGGGCCCTTGGATGTTGCTCAAAACTGTTTTACATATCAGGACAAATGGTGGATTTACTGATCTCAGAGGCATGAAGACATCAAATACACCTTTCCAACCAAGGCAGGAAGCCATCAATAACAGTCCCCCTATGGGTACACTTCTTCAGGACAATGAGCAAACTTATTATACATGGAAGCCTGTTTATAGTGATTTTCAACACTTAATTCAGCTCAAGAAACAAAAATTAGAAAAATTAACCCCCTCCAGACAGCCATGCGACTCCTAGGTGATAACTGCCAGAGGACAAGCAAATGCAGCAGTTGAGTGATTACGTGGAGATCTGCTGAAAGAGGGGGATTTTCAATTACGCGTGGTTGATTTTCTACATGTACATCTCCCGTTATATGGGGAAAATCAATTAGCAAGAGTCATTTGTTTCTGAACGCATTGGTTGGAGAGAAACATTAGTTCAGAAACATTAATTTCTGGACAAATGTTTACAATTAAAATGCAATTTTGATTCCACTCAAGTCCTATACTGCCACGCCGTATTTCAGCCAGATCTGGAGAAGAAATGAGAGTCTCTGGTCTCAGTAAGCCAGGGCTTGCCATGGGCAGGTTTAACAGGAACCCAGAAGCAGAGAGGACAGCACAGATAGCTCATGGTGATGGAGGACACGCTCCTGAGGGCTTGGGGTTTTTATCCCTGTGTAGGACTGATACTGCAGAATTTCTTTAGAAGCAACTTGTATCTGTGCTGGAGGACATTTGTGCTGCTTGCTCAAGTCCTGAAGTCAGTCCAGAAGCTGAAGACCACACCAGAAAGTGAGCGATGGGCCCAGTTTCCTGGGGGTGTCAGAAACCCCCGTGCACGGGCAGCACAGACAGAAGCAGCGGCTCGAGGCTGCGCTTTTACCCGCACGCAGCACAAAGCCAGAGCAGGAAAGTGAAACCAATGCCTTTTCCCATAAACCAAAACTTTAAGAGACAAAGCCCATTTTCCAAACTCGTATTTGGCTCCAGCAATTACTCACAACTAGTTACATTTGCTCATGACTCAGTCTGAGTAGAGCTCGATTCGGGGCAGAAACCTCACCGAGAAGTCGGGCATCTTCTGATGCATTAGGAGAGCTGAGTAAACCTGAACAAATTTTTAAAAGTTAGTCTACTTCCTTAAAGCTTTGCTTCATACTGTGCTTCTCTACGCCACAAAGAGTCTCAATTATATTCCTTGATACTGTCCCTTTGTTCTCCAACACAGCTACTCAAACACCACACACCCCAAAAAGGAAGAGTTTCCTTTGAAGCATCGCCAGGCTATAGGCAACGGCAACCACATCCTTACACGTACATAAAGAACAAGTGTGCTGGAGGTGCCTCGCCTTCCTCGAGATCCGTTGCATGTAAAGCACCTGCCTGTGTCGCCTTCCGCAGGGGTTTTCTTCAATAAAAGTTGCTCTTCCGCCACAGGTTACTCACCAGATCTAAATTCTCAGCAGCAGGGTGCAAGTGCATCCAGGCACTGTGCAAATTTGCAGAAATTCTTTATATAAATAGTTTGTTTGGGCATTTACAGTAAAATCTGACCTGGAGAGGGTAAATAGAGTTCCAGTTTCATGCCACTTACAACATTACTGTAAATCTAGTCATATTTAGTATTTTTTCCTTCAAGTGCAGGAATTATGCACCCAGCTGACCTTGCACTGGCACAGGAGGAAGGAAGCTTTCCAGACCTCCTGTTTGCAAAGCAATAAAACATAACAGGGCTCAGAGATCAGAAGGAAAATAAACAGATCTTCTCACTCACCCTCCCCCACTCCCCTTTTTTCCCCTCCCCAGCTTATATTTAGCTCTGGCTCCTCCGTGCCCACGGGAAGGCTGCCCTGGCAGCGGGGAGGCAGGGCACCAGGATCAGGCTGTTGGGGAACCTCAAGCTTTCCTCCTTGGAACAGAAAACCAACAGACCTGCTCAGCAGAGCAGAGGGATACAGCAGCTCTCACAAGAGATAAATAGAGATGAGAAAAAGCAGGCAGTGGGGCCCATTAGGGTCACACATCATTTGGTTTTTTACTTGATTCTGCTCATCTGAAGGTTGCAGAGCTTTGGTTTAAGATTCGAGGAAAAAAGTAATCTGTGTGCACTGTGATGGACAAGTACATTAATAAGTTGTCTGGAGTGAACAAGTGCTTACAGCTCATCTTCCCCAAGAAAGCCATTGGTAGGAACTCACCTCGAGTTAAAACCCAACCCAGCTCCCTCCTCACACTCACACCAGCTCTGTTGACTACCCCAGACCCACACAGACTCTCCTCAAAACACCACAAAACACCCCAATGGCATCTGTCTTGCACGACTGCATGCTTTCATCGCTATTTTTGGGCTCATAAAGTGTTTTGGATGCCTCTTACCCATCCTGATGGGCCCAAGTACTAAACCTCTGTAATCCCCTCTTGCAAAAGGCAGCTGACTTGGTACCGAAGTTACCAACTCAACACTACAGTGTCGGAGCAGGAGCTGTGGCCACAGCCCATCCTCTGTTGGTAACAAAGGGGACACAGCGTGGCAAACTGAGACCACGCACCCGTGACACCGCAGTGACCGCCGGGGACTTACAGCCACGTCCTGCTGGCAAGCGACTCAGCAGAGCTGCTGTGGTCCCAGGACGGCATAGCCATTCCCCTCCCCAGGGCAGGTACATCCATCTTCAAGGTCTTTCAAAGCAGTCCAGTAGCTTCTGTGGTATCGGGAAACAAGATATGACATCTGGGCCAAGCTTCCAGTGCAGCAAAAGCCACTTTTTTCTCTCCATTTACGGATTGACACTAGCAGGGCCACAGCAGAAAGGAGAAGGTGGGAGCCCGGTGCAAAGCCACCTGCCCTGGCACAGCAAGCAATGTGGCAGGGGTGCTTTATACTTAAGTCTCCAGTCTCTCTTTTTTTTTTTAAACCAAGCTGCTTATTAGCAATGCACATCAACACCAAAGCAATAGCTTTGTACTTCAGAGTTACTCTCTTAATCAAATGCAGCTTCACAGAGCTGCACTGATCTAATTGTTCAATGTCCAGGTTCCCTGCCTCTGCAAGAGATAAATACTCTGAGGAGCTGCT